>NC_139458.1:160800000-161400000 GCF_057233095.1 Heloderma suspectum | reverse complement strand
TCCAATGAAAAGGAGATTTCTTGCCCTTAAGGGGGTCCGTGAGAGGAGAAGTCAGCCGAGCAAAACTGGGCAGGAACTTTCTGTAAAAATTAGCAAAACCCAGAAAATGTTGCAAGTCCTTCTTGGTGGACGGAGCCTGCCAGGAGAGGACCACCTGGACCTTTGCAGGATCCATCCTGATACTGTCAGGCGAAATAATGTAGCCAAGATAGTCCAAAGAGGTTAGGTCAAACGCACATTTCTCCAGCTTGGCATAAAGATGGTTCTCGCGGAGGCGCTGGAGGATGGCGGAGACATGACACTGATGGGCGTGGGGGTCCTCAGGAAATATAAGTAAATCATCGAGATAAACAATGAGGAAAGTGTCCAAGTTGGAAGATGGCATTCATTAAACGCGAAAAAGTGGGGCGGGCGCAGGCGAGCCCAAAAGGCATTACTAGGTATTCATATGCTCCGTACCAGGTCCCGAAAGAGGTCTTCCACTCATCCCCCTCCCAGATGCGAATGAGATTGTATGTGCTACGCAGGTCCAACTTTGTGAAAATCTTGGCTTGCCCCAGGCGCTCCAGCATCTCAGGTATGAGGGGGAGGGTGTAGTTGTCAGGGATGGAGACCGAATTTAGATTTCTGAAATCGTGTACTGGGCGGAGCTCTCCAGATCGTTTGGCCACAAAGAAGGTAGGAGCACAGGCGGGGGAGGAAGACAGGCGAATGAAGCCGCGTTTGAGATTCTTGTCCAAAAACTCCCACAGAGCTCGAAGTTCCGGCTCCAACATCGAATACAGCCGGCCAGTGGGGATGGTCGCCCCCAGAATGAGGTTAATGGCACAGTCAAAAGGGCGGTGGGGTGGAAGCCGGTCAGCCTCCTTCTTGTCAAACACATCCCGAAAAGCTGCATACTTCTCTGGGAGGATGACGGTAGCTGAAGGACTGCCAGAAGCAGACAAGGAGGGGGAGGAAAGCGTTAAGGCCTGGGCTGGGACTGGCGCCTCCTCTGGGAGGCAATGCTCCCGGCAGTAGGGAGTCACAAACTCCACTTGCTGAAGCCCCCAAGAAATCTGAGGGTTGTGCTTAGAGAACCAGGAAACACCCAGCACGATTGGGTATAAGGGAACCTTGGCTAAGTGAAACTGAATCTGCTCAACGTGGGACTGGGCGCGCAGAGTGAGCGGAACTGTAATACAGGTCACCGCACCCGAAGAGAGAGGATGCCCATCAATGGTCTCCACTGCCAAGGGGGCAGGAAGGGGCAGGGTAGGAATCTTGTGGAAGAGGGCGAAGGTCTCATCCATTTATTTATTATTAAATTTATTTATTAAATTTATTAATCGCCCATCTGACTGGTCACCCAGCCACTCTGGGCGATGTACAACCCACCATAAAACAATTTAAAACAATAAAATTTTACCATAATTTTTTTTTTTTTAAATACCCTAACCCACCCCAAATGCCTGCCTGAACAACCACGTTTTTAATGCATGACGGAAGCTCATTAAAGAGGGGGCATGACGGAGTTCCCTAGGGAGGAGTTCCACAGAGTGGGGGCCACCACAGAGAAGGCCCTCTCCCTCGTCCCCACCAGTCTAGCTGTCCTGGCTGATGGGACAGAGAGAAGGCCATCCGAGGCTGATCTTGTTAAGCGGCCTGTCTGGTGTTGCTGGAGGCGCTCCTTAAGATAGGCTGGGCCGGAACCATATAGGGTTTTAAAGGTCAAAACCAACACCTTGAATTTGGCCCGGAAAACAACTGGTAACCAGTGCAACTCCTTCAGCACTGGAGTGATGTGATCTCGCCGGCGGCTGCCTTTAATCAGGCGAGCCGCCGCGTTCTGTACCAGCTGCAGTTTCCGAACCGTCTTCAAGGGTAACCCCACGTAGAGCGCATTACAGTAGTCTAAACGAGAGGAGACCAGGGCATGTACTACCGATGGGAGCAGATGGTCGGGAAGGAAGGGGCGCAGCCGCCGTATCAGATGGAGTTGATACAGCGCTGTCCGGCTCACAGCTGACACCTGAGCCTCCATGGACAGCTGGGAGTCCAAAATGACCCCCAGGCTGCGGACCTGGTCTTTCAAGGGTAGCCGTACCCCATTCAACACCAGGTCAACATCCCCCAGCCTCCTCTTGTCTCCCACCAAAAGTACCTCGGTCTTGTCAGGGTTGAGCTTCAGCTTATTCCTCCCCATCCAGCCACTCACCGTTTCCAGACATTTGGACAGGGATTCTACGGCCAACCTTGGTGAAGATTTGAATGAGAGGTAGAGCTGCGTGTCATCCGCATATTGATGACACTGCACCCCAAACCTCCTGATGATAGCCCCCAGTGCCTTCACATAGATGTTAAATAGCATCGGGGAGAGGATGGAACCCTGTGGCACCCCACAAGTAAGTGGCCACGGGTCCGAAACCTCCTCTCCCAGTGCTACCCTCTGGTACCTGCTGGAGAGGAAGGACCGGAACCACCGCAATACAGTGTCTCCAATGCCCAACCCCTCCAGGTGGTCCAGGAGGATACCGTGGTCAACGGTATCAAAAGCCGCTGAGAGGTCGAGGAGAACGAGGAAGGAGCATTCACCCCTATCCAGAGCCCTCCTCATATCATCCACCAAGGCGACCAAGGCCGTTTCTGTCCCATGCCCAGGCCTGAAGCCCGACTGAAATGGGTCTAGATAATCAGTTTCTTCCAAGTGTGCCTTCAACTGCACCGCCACCACCCGCTCAATCACCTTGCCCAAAAATGGCAGATTTGAGACTGGGCGAAAGTTGTTCAGAACTTGAGGATCCAAGGAGGGCTTCTTTAAGAGCGGTCTTATCACTGCCTCCTTGAGGGCTGATGGCATCACTCCCTCCTCAAGGGAGGTGTTCACCACCGCCTTGATCCCCTCACCCAGTCTCTCTCTGCAGCTCATAATGAGCCAAGATGGGCAAGGATCAAGTAAGCAGGTGGTCGGCCTTACAGATGAAAGCACCTTGTCCACTTCATCAGGAGGAAGAAGCTGAAACCGATCCCACAAAACCGGTTTGCCACAGGCCGCCTCTTGCTCACTAACTGTATCCACAGTGTGCAGAGTAACACACCTAATCTGATCAATTTTATCTGCAAAGTGCCTTGCCAAAGCCTCACAGGAGGCCTTAGAATGCTCCAGTGGTTCCGGAGCCACAGGACCAACCAGGCTCCGGACCACTTGGAACAGCCTCCTGGGGCAGCACTCTGCAGACGCGATGGAGGCAGCATAATATTCCTTTTTTGCTGCCTTCACCGCCACGTGATAGGCTGAAGATATAGCTCTAGCCCGTGTCTGATCGTCTTTGGAGCGAGACTTCCGCCACCGGCGCTCTAGCCGTCTCACCTCCTGTTTCAGAGCTCGTAACCGCGGATTGAACCATGGTGCAGTCCGAGCCCTGTTCAGGGGGAGAGGGCGTTTCGGAGCTACCCGATCTAATGCCCCAGTAATTGCGGCATTCCAGCCACCCACCAGGGTCTCGACCGAGTGGCCGTTGGCATGCCCCAGAGAATCCCCAAGCGCATTCAGGAATCCATTTGGATCCATAAGACGCCTGGGGCGGACCATTTTAATGGGTCCTCCACCCCTGCGGAAGAGTTGTGGAAGCGAGAAGTCCAACGTCACCAGATAGTGATCTGACCATGACAAGGGGGTGGTGGATATACCCCCGACTTCCAGATCACTCCCCGCTTCTCCAGAAACAAACACAAGGTCTAGTGCATGACCGGCTACATGGGTGGGCCCAGTTAGAATATGGTGCAGCTCCCAGGAGGCCATGGTCTCCATGAAGTCCCGAGGTGTTCCTGTGAGGATGGCCTCCGAATGTACGTTGAAGTCCCCCAACACCAGTAAGTTAGGGGACTGTACACGCACATCAGAGACCACCTCAAGCACCTCGGCCAGGGAGTCAGTCGTGCAGCGGGGTGGACGGTACACGAGCAGAATCCCCAGACTGCCCTTCGGGCCCAACCTCCAGTACATGCACTCAACAACCTTGGTCTCCCGGAGAGGGGGTCTGGTGAAGACCAAGGACTCTCAGTAGATAACAGCCACTCTCGGGAGATAACAGCACTAGCGCTCCGCCAGTGCCTGCCGCCCAGCCTCGGTATGTTCTGGCCCCCAACACTCCCCCCACTGCCTCCATCAGGTGGACACATGCCCCCTCGCTCCCGCCTATCAGGCAGGCTACCCACCCCTAAAAACACAACAAAATCCCCCCCAACAAAATAAAACAAACAAACAAAACAATTAAAATCCCCTTAAAAATGCCAGGCAGGAGTCCACAGGGAAGGCCTGGTGGCGGTGGTAGCGGCGACGGCGGCATCAGGCCCAGCGGCAGCAAGCACGCCTCTTCCCCGGTGGTGGTGGTGGTGGCTTCTCCTGCAGGCCCTGGCTCTCCCAGGCCACCTCAGCCAGCCAGCTTATGTAGCCCCTCCAGGGAGGGGCAGGTGGAGCAGCACAGCTGGCTTGGTACCTGGGGGCCTGGTCCTGCAGGGACTGGTGGTCTGCCAGGCAGAAGTCCACAAGGAAGGCCTGGTGGTGGTGGCAGCGGCGGCAGCAGCAGGCCCAGCGGCGGCAGCAGCAGGCCCAGCGGCGGCAGCAGCAGGCCCAGCGGCGGCAGCAGCAGGCCCAGCGGCGGCAAGCACGCCTCTTCCCCGGTGGTGATGGTGGTGGTGGCTCCTCCTGCAGGCCCTGGCTCTCCCATGAAACTGGTCGTAGCCCCCGAGTCCACTAAAGCTAGGGCCTCCACCCCACCCCACTGGGAGGAGCGGAGGTGAACATGCAACAGCAGATGGGAGGGTAGGGGGATTGGGGAAGGCACCCACCCGCTGGGGAACTGACCCCCACACTGGAGGCCCCCAACAAGCTTGGGGGGCAGTCTAGTCAGGCCTGGGGACGAGGAGGAGGAGGAGGGGGAAGGCGAGGAGGAGGAGGCAGCGGAGCTGTGGATTTAACTCGGCAGGTCTTGGCGAAATGCCCCAGCTTTCCACATCGAAAACATCGGCGCTCAGCTCGCCGGTGCTCAAGTTCCTCTGGTGGCAGTGAGGCTCGGGTAGCTCCCAGCTGCATCGGGGTCTCCTCCACCTCCAGCGCCAGAGTGGGGGGTGGGGGAGGAGGCAGGAAACATGGGGGAATGGGAGGAGGGAAATCCCGGCCCCTGGCGCCCCGCCGGGTCTGCCGGCACCCCTCCAGCCGACTATCTATCTGAAGGCAGGTCTGGATGAGGTCCTTCAAAGTAGGTGGGCTGGGCGTGTGCGCCAACTCATCTAAGATCTCGTCGTTCAAACCATCCAAAAACTGAGCCACTAGCGCGGCATCATTCCACTGTAAATCCTGCATCAGCAAGCGAAAGGTTGTTGCGTAGCTGGAAACTGAGTCCTTGCCCTGCCGGAGGCGGCGAATCTCCCGAGAAGCCGTCTGCGTGCGCAGGGGGTCACCGAAAAAATGGGCCATGGCTGTCATGAAACCTTGATAGTCCCCGAGCAGGGGGTCATTAGCGAGCAGGAGCCCCGAAGCCCATCTAGCTGCCATGCCTGACAGTAGGTTAATGATGAAACCCACACGAACCTGTTCCGTCTGGAAATCCTTAGGCCTAAGACGCATGTACAGCTCTGATTGGGCCCTGAAAATCTGAAAAAGTCCTTTCTCACCAGAAAACTTCTCTGGCAACGCCACCGGGCACTTGCAGCGGGAGGGAATCGGAGGTGGAGGGGGTTGAACCGCAGCCTGTAGATTCTGCACGGCAGCCGTCAGTTGAGCCATCTGATCACGGAGAATCTGGTTCTCTTGCGCTAGAGCTTGCACCGCCGGGTCCATGGCACCCTCCATAAGGCAATAGGAGAAGAGAGAGACAGAGGGAAAAAAAAAAAAGAGGAACGGGGACCAAGCTGTCAAGAGCTCCTTGGAGGCCTCTCTCAGTCTAATCCAGTAGCCAAGTGGCTACTGACAAAGACAAAGGGATTCTTTTCAAAGCTTTATTGCTCTTTTACAACTTAACAACTCTACTGTTAGCAACTAGATATGAGCAGCAGAGTACCTATGCCCTAAGTTGGAACAGTTGGTCCCCGTTTGAAAGGGAATCACTGGCAGATCCTGAACTTAAGGGCTAGAGAGAGTCCCTCCCCTTTTCCCTTGGATCCTCTGGGCGCAACTGTTGTTTGCGCGCCAACCGGGCACTACACCTCCTTTCCGCGCCCTCCATTTGGCGCCGCTCTCTGCATCGGCGTCGCGCGTCCATCAAGTCTGCTTCCTGTGCTCTGTCACTCTCAGGACTGCTATCTAAGCTAGGAATGCTGGTGGGAGGAATCTCAGTCAGCTGTTGGCCCTGGGAAAGAGGAGCGCGCTCCTCTCCCAGGAGCAACTGCTCTTCCTCAGAATCAGAACTACTCTGGGATTCTATGGGCTCAGTGTCCACCCTGACAGACTGTATAGAGCTTCTCCATCTTTGGCTGCAAAGGACATAATCAGTCTGATTTCGATATTGACCATCTGGTGATGTCCATGTGTTGAGTCGCCTCTTGTGCTGTTGGAAAAGAGTGTTTGCTGTGATCAGCGTGTTCTCTAGGCAAAATTCGATTAGCCTTTATCCTGCTTCATTTTGTACACCAAGGCCATGCTTGCCTGTTATCCCGGTGATTTCTTGACTTCCTACTTTAGCATTCCCATCCCCTATGATGAAAAGGACATCTTTTTTTGGTGTTAGTTGTAGAAGGTGTTGTAGGTCTTCATAGAACCGATCAACCTCAGCTTCTTCGGCCTCAGTGGTTGGGGCATAGACTTGAATTACTGTGATGTTGAATGATTTGCCTTGGATTCGTACTGAGATCATTCTATCGTTTTTGAGATTGTACCCCAGCACTGCTTTTCCCACCCTTTTATTGACTATGAGTGCTGCTCCATTTCTTCTAAGGGATTCTTGCCCACAGTAGTAGATAAGATGGTCACCTGAATTAAATTCGCCCATGCTTGTCCATTTTAGTTTGCTGATTTCCAAGATGTCGATGTTCAATCTTGCCATCTCATGTTTGACCACCTCCAGCTTACCTTGATTCATTGATCTGACATTCCAGGTTCCTAAACAATATGGTTCTTTACAGCATCGGATTTTCTTTTCACCACCAGACACATCCACAGCTGAGTGTCCTTTCGGCTTTGGCCCAGCCGCTTCACCCTTTCTGGCGCTACTTGGAAATTCCCTCTGCTCATCCGCAGTGATATATTGGACACCTTCCGACCTGAGGGGCTCATCTTCTGGCGTCATCTCTTTTAGCCTTGTGATATGTTCCATGGGGTTTTCTTGGCAAGAATACTGGAGTGGGTTGCCATTTCCTTCTCCAGTGGACCACATTTTGTCAGAACTCTCCACCATGACCTGTCCGTCTTGGGTGGCCCTGCACGGCATAGCTTATGGCTTCTATGAGTTACACAACCCCTTCGCCACAATAAGGCAGTGATCCATGAAGGTGGCTATCAATCCTAAATTTACCTTTAAAAACAGCTGATTTCAAAATAATGTGCATGCTACATACACAATAACAGAAGAGCTACGTTTTTGTTTGTTTTTTAAATCACCCATGGACTGTTATTGCTTGTATGTATCTTTGAAACTTCTGAGATAAATGTTGTTCAGGGCCACTCATTTTGTTTTAAAAACTTAAATCTCTATGAAAATATAATGTCTAAAAGACAAGATATATATTTAATTTCTATGAGGAGACATTTGAATTTTAAGCTACTTGCTGAATGTTGCCCTAATTGTGTCTCTTCTGAGTTTTGGAACACACACTGTCAATTTTGGATTTATTCATCTGATATTTATTTGCCGCCTTTCTGTCTGAGAACAGACCACCCAGGCAGCTGTCAATAAGTGAAGATTTATATATTATACACAATTGCCTTAATGAAGGCTTGGGGTGGGGTGAGGTGATGATGGAAAATGTCCACTTCCTAGGACTTAAATGTTGCTGCTGCTGCTGGTATGGCTGGCAGTTCAATATATTCAATTGTATTCTACTTCCTCTTAAGCAATGATACATGAAATTATCCTATTCTGTCCCATTCCCCCACCTCCAACACACAATATCCCTGTGAGAGAGGTTTTACTGAAAAATAGTGACCGGGTGAAGGTTGCCCATTAAACTTCCTGCCTGAGTAGGGATTTGAATGAAAGTCTCATCTGTCAAAGTCCAGTACTCTAGCCACTAAAGTACACTGGCTCTCATGCTGGTATATAGAAACTCAGATTTTCCTCTTTTAAAAATCATGTCTCAGTGTTGGTTTAATCTCTTTCTGCATCTTGATGCTAAAAGGTGGTAACCCAGTTGCAGACGTTCCTGGAGGATGCTGATTATCTAGACTCATTCTAATCTGGATTCAGAATTGGCTTTGGTTGCCATGATGGATGACCTTTATGAAGAGTGGAACAAAGGGGGGCGCGAACCTGTTACTCTTGCAAGATCCCTCCGCCATTTTTGATACCATGGTATTCTCCTGGTCTGGATCAGTAGATTGGGAATTGGGGCACTATTTTACATTTATTCCACTCTTATCTGCAGGGTAGGGTCCAGAGAGGCTGTACTTCAGGCCTGGCAATTATGCTATGGAGTGCTGCAAGGTACTATTTTGTCTCCAGTGCCATTTAACATATATATGAAGCTGTTGGGTGTGGCCATTAGGTGTTTGGTGCAAAGTGTCACCTGTACAATGATGACACTCAGTGCTATTTCTCCATTACATCTGAATCAGGCTGTGCATGACCTACACCAGTGCTTAGACACAGTGGTGGCCTGGATGAGGGCTGATAAGCTGAATCTGAATCCCAATAAGACAGAGACACTGTTGGAAAGTGGTATGTGGGTCCGGTAATTAGGGAATTTACCTGTTCTGAATGGTGTTGCACTCCTCCTGAGAGAAAGGGTGTGCAGTTTGGGGGTGCTCCTAGATTCATCATTGACCTTAGAGGCCTAAGTGACATCTGTGGCACAGGCCACCTTTTACCAGCTTTGGCTGTTACATCAATTGCGCCTGTTCCTGGACAGGGATAGCTTAACCACTGTGTTCTATGCATTGCTAACCTTGAGACTGGATTACTGTAATGTTGTTGATGTGGGGCTGCTCTTCAGGCTGGTTCAGAAGCTGCAGGTAGTTGAGAGGGTGATTGGAGTGCTTTGCCATGCATGTAGAACACCTGTGCTGAAAGAGTGCCCTGGCTGCCAGTTTGCTATAGAGCCAAGGTGTTATTAGTGAAATATAAAGCCCTAAACAATTTAGGAGCAGGTTACCTGAAAGATCGTCTTCTCCTATATAGACATGTTAGACTATTAGATCTAAGGCCTTGTCCATGCCACATCTCACAGAGTCCCAGGTGACAGCAACATGTTAATGGGACTTCTCTGTGGTGGCACCCACCCAGTGGAATGACCTCCCCTTTGTGATACATCAGGTACTGACAATCATGTGCTTCACTTGTTTACCCTGGCTTTTCCCAACCATTAACTTGTAATATTGTGGTGCTTTTATGATGACGTATTGTTTGATAAGTCATTGTAAGCTGCTATGGGATTTTTAAAAACTGGGAATTGGCATATAAATATTTCAAAATACATAGATAAATGAGGCTAATAAAGAATTCTGCTCCTAATTATCCCTCCCAATAATCCTTGCTCTTTTGTGGTACAGAAGGAAGTTCTCCCTGGCGGGAGCAGGAAGCAGATGCTCTCCTTTGTTAGAGGAAGAATCTGCCTTTAAGGTTTTTTAGATGGGGAAATAAGTGGATGAAGGTTACCTTGGAAGCTGGGAGTTGGGAGAAAAACTGGATTCATTTTTTGTCTTGTCTGCTTTCAGAAGGGCTTGGTTTACAGTGGTAAAGTACAGTCTATTTGGAAGCAGAATGATTTGTAGTTCATGTTTAACAGAGATGTTACTTTGGAACACCTATTGCCAAGGGTCCAAAATGTTCTGGAAAACATTTCTGGAGTGTTTTTCTAGGAATCAAAAAGGAATAGAAACCTACTTCCTAATGCGTAGTGCCAGTCACCAGTCCTATTTTCTTTTAAGATGCCAAGGGCTACTAGGGTTCTGGATTTTTGCACACTTGCCTACAACATGCTTTTCTAGGCAGCTTTGTCTAATGTGCTGTCATTTGTAAAACTTCAGTTGCTATCAATAGCTTTTTGCAAAGGGTGAGAGAATGATAGTGTTTTTTAACAGTACCCTGAAGCTATATCAGTGCACATTAACAGCTACTCAAGCAATCTGGGCTTTGCCATATTTGTGTACCACATTAGCATGCTAGCCTTCAGATATGTCAGAACACAAAATGTGCAGAATTCTGAAGAGTTCAAAAATGTCTGACATAACCCCTAAATCAATTTTTTCTCTGCAATTGGATTATAAAACAATTATTCTTGGATTTTAGTGCATTTGAGGATTTGTTGTTGTTGTTCAGTCGTTTAGTCGTGTCCGACTCTTCGTGACCCCATGGACCATAGCACGCCAGGCCTTCCTGTCCTGCGCTTTCTCCCGGAGCGTGCTCAAGTTCATATTCATTGCATCGGTGATGCTATCTAGCCATCTCATCCTCTGCCGTCCCCTTCTCCTTTTGCCTTCAGTCTTTCCCAGCATCAGGGTCTTTCCCAGAGAGTTTTATCTTCGCATTAGGTGGCCAAAATATTTGAGCTTCAGCTTCAGTATCTGTCCTTCCAATGAGCACTCAGGGTTGATTTCCTTTAGGATACACTGATTTGACCTCCTTGTAGTCCAGGGGACTCGTAAGAGTCTTCTCCAGCACCACAGCTCGAAAGCATCGATTCTTCGGCGCTCAGCCTTCCTTATAGTCCAGCTCTCACAGCCATACATTACTACTGGGAAAACCATAGCTTTGATTAGACGGACCTTTGTCGGCAAGGTGATGTCTCTGCTTCTTACTATGCTGTCTAGGTTTGCTATAGCTTTCCTCCCAAGGAGCAAGCGTCTTTTAATTTCATGGCTACCGTCACTGTCTGCGGTGATCCTGGAGCCCAAGAAAGTAAAATCTGTCACTGCTTCCATTTCTTCCCCTTCTATATGCCAGGAAGTGATAGGGCCAGATGCCATGATCTTAGTTTTTTTAATGTTGAGTTTCAAACCAGCTTTTGCACTCTCCTCTTTCACCCTCAACAAGAGGCTCTTGAGATCCTCTTCGCTTTCTGCCATTAGGGTGGTATCGTCTGCATATCTGAGGTTGTTGATAATTCTCCCGGCAATCTTAATTCCGACCTGTGATTCATCCAACCCAGCGTTTCTTATGATGTACTCTGCATATAAGTTAAATAAGCAGGGTGACAATATGCAGCCTTGTCGTACTCCTTTCCCAATTTTGAACCACTTGGTTGTTCCATGTGTGGTTCTTACTGTTGCTTCTTGACCCTCGTACAGGTTTCTCAGGAGACAGGTAAGGCGGTCTCGTACTCCCATCTCTTTCAGAATTTGCCACAGTTTGTTGTGATCCACACAATCAAAGGCTTTAGCGTAGTCAATGAAGCAGAAATAGATGCTTTTCTGGAATTCTCTTGCTTTCTCCATGATCCAGCAAATGTTGGCGATTTGATCTCTAGTTCCTCTGCCTCTTCGAAACCCAGCTTGTACTTCCGGTAGTTTTCGGTTCACATACTGCTGAAGCCTAGCTTGTAGGATTTTGAGCATCACCTTGCTGGCATGTGAAATGAGCGCAATTGTACGGTAGCTTGAACACTCTTTGGCATTGCCCTTCTTTGGAATTGGAATGTAAACTGACCTTTTCCAGTCTTGCGGCCATTGTTGAGTGTTCCAAATTTGTTGGCATATTGAATGCAGCACTTTAACAGTATCATCTTTTAGGATTTTAAATAGCTCAGCTGGAATACTGTCATCTCCGCTAGCTTTGTTGTTAGTAATGCTTCCTAAGGCCCACTTGACTTCCTCTCTAGGATGTCCGGCTCAAGTTCAGTGACCGCGCTATCATGGCTATCAGGGACATTCAGATCTTTCCTGTATAGTTCTTCTGTGTATTCTTTCCACCTCTTCTTAACTCATCTGCCTCTGTTAGGTCCCTGCCTTCTTTGTCCTTTATCATGCCCGTCTTAGCACAAAACGTTCCCTTGAGATCTCCGATTTTCTTGAAGAGATCTCTAGTCTTTCCCATTCTGTTGTTTTCCTCGATTTCTTTGCATTGTTCATTTAAGAAGGCCTTCTTGTCTCTCCTTGCTATTCTCTGGAACTCTGCATTCAGTTGGCTATATCTTCCCCTTTCTCCCTTGCTTTTCGCTTCCCTTCTTTCCTCAGCTACTTGTAATGAGCTACCTCATCAGACAGCCACTTGGCTTTCTTGCATTTCTTTTTCTTTGGGATGGATTGAGTTGCTGCCTCCTGAACAATGTTACGGACCTCTATCCATAGTTCCTCAGGCACTCTGTCTATCAGGTCTAATCCCTTAAATCTATTAGTCACCTCCACTGTATATTCATAAGGGATATGATTGAGGTCATACCTGAATGGTTTAGTGGTTTTCCCTACGTTCTTCAATTTAAGCCGAAATTTTGCAACAAGAAGCTCATGATCTGAGCCACAGTGAGCTCCAGGTCTTGTTTTTACTGACTGTATATAGCTTCTCCATCTTTGGCTGCAAAGGACATAATCAATCTGATTTCGATACTGACCATCTGGTGATGTCCATGTGTAGAGTCGCCTCTTGTGCTGTTGGGAAAGAGTGTTTGCTATGATCAGCGTGTTCTCTTGGCAAAACTCTATTAGCTTTTGTCCTGCTTCATTTTGTACACCAAGGCCATGCCTGCCTGTTATCTCAGCGATTTCTTGACTTCCTACTTTAGCATTCCAATCCCCTATGATGAAGAGGACATCTTTTTTTGGTGTTAGTTCTAGAAGGTGTTGTAGGTCTTCATAGAACCGATCAACCTCAGCTTCTTCGGCCTCAGTGGTTGGGGCAT
Source organism: Heloderma suspectum (assembly GCF_057233095.1). Taxonomy (NCBI): domain Eukaryota; kingdom Metazoa; phylum Chordata; class Lepidosauria; order Squamata; family Helodermatidae; genus Heloderma; species Heloderma suspectum. Next base: position 161,387,034 of record NC_139458.1, on the reverse strand, counting down.
AGACTTGAATTACTGTGATGTTGAATGGTTTGCCTTGGATTCGTACTGTGATCATTCTGTCATTTTTAAGATTGTACCCCAGTACTGCTTTTCCCACCCTTTTGTTGACTATGAGTGCTACTCCATTTCTTCTAAGGGATTCTTGCCCACAATAGTAGATATGATGGTCACCTGAATTAAATTCGCCCATGCCTGTCCATTTTAGTTCACTGATTCCCAAGATGTCGATGTTCAATCTTGCCATCTCATGTTTGACCACCTCCAGCTTACCTTGATTAATTGATCTGACATTCCAGGTTCCTAAACAACATGGTTCTTTACAGCATCGGATTTTCTTTTCACCACCAGACACATCCACAGCTGAGTGTCCTTTCGGCTTTGGCCCAGCCGCTTCACTCTTTCTGGCGCTACTTGGAAATACCCTCTGCTCTTCCCCAGTAGTATATTGGACACCTTCCAACCTGAGGGGCTCATCTTCCGGCGTCATCTCTTTTAGCCTTGTGATACGTTCCATGGGGTTTTCTTGGCAAGAATACTGGAGTGGGTTGCCATTTCCTTCTCCAGTGGACCACATTTTGTCAGAACTCTCTGCCATGACCTGTCCGTCTTGGGTGGCCCTGCACGGCATAGCTTATGGCTTCACTGAGTTACGCAAGCCCCTTCGCGACAACAAGGCAGTGATCCATGAAGGGGATTTGAGGATTATTTTAGGTTTATTTAACAGTAATGTGCATTGAAGGATCAATTTAAGCCCAAACTCACCAAGATGTTACCCCAGAAGGCATTTTCAGTGCCTGGACTGGTCCTGAAATAACACAGAGAGCCTCTGGGTATACACAGAGTGACTTTTCTGCATTGCTCTCCACACTGAACATATCTAGGAAAAAAAGAAGGGTGTCCAAACCCAGTCAGTATGACGTAGTTGAGCCTTGAGATTCACTGTCCCTCACTTTAGAGATTAAGGGCGCAATCCTAAGGCCGCTAGTCAGCAGCTAAACAGCCATAGGATACGTTGGGTTCTGGGAACCGACCTAAGAGCCTGCGCTCCAAGGTCGGTTCCCTGAGAACCGACCTCCACCCCCTCCCACACTGCCTCGTAGGCAGCATGGAACGGCCCCATACTCCGTGCAGGAGCACGGAATGGTGAAAACGGGGTGTTCCTGGGGTGTTCTGCGGTGGGGAAGGCAGAAATGCCAGTACGACACATCCCACGTGTCATCTGGCAGCCACTTCCCCCGCTCCATCTTTCTGTGGCAAATGCAGGGCAGCTGAAGCTCGGAGGGGACGATCTCCTCTGCGCTTCTCCTGACCTGCATTGGATCGGTGGTTGCGACTGAGTTCAGAGGCAGCTGCCTATCCCAGCAGGATTGCTCCTTAAGCAAAGTTTGTATTAGAATAACATCACTAACTTTTCATATTTCTTGTGCAATTTTTTGCAGTTGTCTAAAATTACTTCCAGACGGAGGCACACTGTAGCAGTAGTCAAAGCAATGTGACTTCACGCTGATTTGAAGAATACTTTAAAATGTATCTCAGAATTAGTTTGTCAAATTGCATTGCATTTCAGGGATGCTGTTTCTTCCACGTCTGCAAGAACAGAATTCCGAACAGCTTAGGTTTTGTATCTTTTCAGTGAGACTTTTGAGATTATATTCATTTTATTACAAGAACATCTAAAACTAAGGTTGCCACCTTTTGACTGTGAAAGACTGAACAAATAAAACACACTGGGCTAAGTTCTGCTAATATTAAAAAGGATATGAAATTTGGTATAATAATCAAATAGCTAAAAACAGAATTAATACTATATGGATAGGCATGTATAAATGAATTTTTTAAAAATTGTATTATATTTACAATATCAGCATTTTGTGTATTGTTTTGGTAACATTCTTTTTGTGATTGAAAAACCAGGAACATATGCTTACAATATAAATGTATGTGTGTAGTTTAATTCATTTCTGTGGATAGAAAATTAGACTAGATATTAGACTTGCTACTCAGACTGAGTCACATATGTTTCACTTTCAAGTTTCACATGTTTCAAGTTTCACTTGAAACTGAGTTTCACTTTCTGTGTCAAAATGTGCATGTATCATGAAAAAGAATGCAAGAGAGCATAATGTATCTGAGCTTTTTTGTACAAGTCCCCAATACTGCTCATAATACTACTCATGAGATAGCTGCGCAAAAGTCCCACAGGTGGAATACGGCTCCAGGGAACCATACAATCCTAATCCGCAGAGCACAGCTGAGGCAAGCCCCTGAGCCAGCTTTCTCCAACCTTTTGCCCTTCAGATGTGTTGACTGCAGATGCCATTATCCCTAGCCATCAATGGCCATGCTGGCTGGGGATGAGGATAGTCCAACTCAGCCAAAGGATATAAGGCTGGAGAAGACAGCCATGAGCATTGGAAGCAAGGGAATTATGCAATTTCTGAGCTTGTCTGACCAAGCTTTGGGAAGCTTTCCAACTCACCTTTTGCTGCAGTGCTACTCATGCTCCCAGATAACAAGACCACCTCCAGGCCACATAGGAGAAACTCACACTGCCAGAGATGCACCAGTTTCAGGAGGGGTGACATTGGGGTGGAGCTTAGCTGCAGTATAGCATCCTTCCACGCAGCCCAAGTCTTCCCATGTTAGCCCAGTGGCACAGAGAGGAACCACACTGCAGTGGCTCCAGTGCTTCTTGTATAATACGAGAAGGATCTAGTATACTTTAAATACGTGCTCAAAATTTCTATTCATTTTAGTATATACTTACCTGTAAACTCACCCATACTATACTGTGGAAAAAGTCTCTAACAGTGCTGTTTGCCTGGATAAAAATATGACCTGTTTTAGGAAATGAACATACAAGTTGAAGGGCATGGGAGCAATGGTGTGAAGGGAGAGCAGTTTGAGGTCCTTTGCAACACATGATGTTGTGGCCAATCTGCAGCCAACCAGCTGCATCCTTCTTGAAAAGCTGCACTTTCTGAAAGTCCTTTTACTTCGTATTTTTTACTTTAAGTGGCTCCCAGGCGATTCCCTTGCAGTATGCCTATCCCTCCGCATTAAATCCTGGGGTTGCCTCTGTGATGTGGCTGTGACCTGGCAGTGAGGTGGTCAAGGGTTGGGGCTGCCCCTTCCCCCCTCCCCATTCAGTCTTTTTCCCCATTGGCACTATTGTCACCAGCCAGTCTCTACCCTGCCGTTCTCATTCATAAAAGCCAGGCTCTCTAGGAGCCAGAAACCCGTCCGCTGTCTGGTTAGGAAAAGAGGAAAAAAGAGAGAGGGTGAGAGACAGACATAGGCACTTCCTTTAATAGACATAGGAAGTTTTTTCCAAAACTGGCAGTCAAACATTAAGTCCCTGCCTATATCCATCCCCTTGGAGTGCCTGAGGAGAACCACCTACTCCGGACTCTTTGCCCCTCAGCCGCTGTTGCCCCGCTTCTTCCATTCTTCCTGGTCCTGTAACACCAATGCCCACAGGTCTTCTTCCCTCCACCTTCCTCAAAGCAACAACAAACCCACCAAAAGACATGTTTGCTCCATCCTCAGGCAACGTTTCCTTGAGAATCTGTAGCACGTTTTTCCCTTTGAGAAAATTGGAGCTGCGCTGTTGTTTGCTCCCTTCTTAAAGGTGCAGTTTCCCTATTCTGATCTCTCTGGATAGTGGCTTGAGTCATTCATAGAATGCAGGCCATTTTCTCCATTCATAAAAGCATAGTTTTAATGTTTAATCTTTCACATATCCCAATGTTGGATGAGAGTCTCTGTGAAGCCACCCCCCCTCCCCCGGTGTGCATGTTTACTGGGAAGTAAGTTTTGCTCCCCAGTAAGAAGTAAATCTTGCTCCCACAGTCTCAAGCCGGGGAGTAAGCCCCACTGAGTTCAATGGGACTTACTTTCAAGTAAGTCTTCATGGGTATCAATGCTGCAAGGTTTACTTTTTCTCCAGATATAGGATTGGGATTCACCCCAAAGCTGGATGAGATAGGAGAGGTAAACTATAGGGACTTACTTCAGGGCTTCCAGTAAACTTCCCTGAGCAGGGGAGTGTGGACAGGGATGGGGAACAACTCTTTCATTTACTGACCAGCACCTCAGGTTGATGACGTTATTCATGAAATCAGCTTTGGCCCATCAGGGGCACACAAAGCTGAAAAAGTGGGGGTTTAGGTAGTGCATACTTGGCTTTTCTTACTTCGTAGGCTGCTGAGGGACCAAAGCCAATTTCATGAAAATCGAGATAATACTCAAACATGCTTCTCAGTCCATTGTCATGAAGATCTCCCCCTGGATAATGCTGTGAATGAGCAGACTGATGTGGCTGGATAATGCCGCTCTTGCTGATAGCTAGCGATCAGTACAGATGCTACATCCCATACCAGATCATCAGTTTCCTAGCAGCCGTGGCTATTCACAGGAACTCTGAGGACTGCTGCTTTTATAATAATTAGGTCTTGCCCTTTTAAGCAAGGGGGATAATGTAATGTGTAGTCTAAGAACTGAATCTGTACTTATTTAAGTCAGCGACTGAATTCCCAGTGGTAGAGTTGTTTTATTTGCATACAATTAGTAAGCTGGGTTTTAATAGAAGTCAGGACCCCTTTTCTGATAAACCAGACTGGCACAACTTGTGACCTATCAAGCTGAAGTTATTGTGATCTGGCTGATGCTGCTTCCGTTTTTCCTTTGCCATCTAGGTAAAGAGTATGGCTAACTGGCGGTGCTTGCCTTGGTGGTTCACATGCTGTGCAGGCCCACTCCAAATGTTTCAGACTGAGGGGAAACTGGCCTACATTTGCCTCTAACAGCCTGACCCTAAGCATGCTCATTCAGGTTACTTAGGGCGCAATCTTATGGCTGCTAGATAGTGGCTAGACGGCCATAGGATCATTTGGTTTTCGAGAACCGACCCCCAAGTTCCATGCTCGGAAGAGCAGCGCGGAACGGGGCAAAAGGGGGGCATTCCTGGGAGCAGGGAGTGTGGAAGTGCTGGTATGATGCTTCCTATGTGTTGTCTGGCCTCCCTCCCGCGCTCCCAAGTTCCATGGCTAGACAGCTGAAATCGGCCATCTAGCTGCAAATGCAGGGTGACCGGAGCATGGAGGAGAACATCCCCTCCATGCTCCGCCCGCCCTGCCTTGGATAGGCAGTCATCTCCAAGCTTGGAGGCGGACACCTATCCTGATAGGATTACTCACTTAGAATTGCAGCCTTGGTGTTATGGCAATATACTAGGATAACATGACAAATAGATTTCTGATGATGCTGTTATGATAGCATTGATGTTGTAAGGGCAAAATATAGGTTAAGTTTAGAAATTTACTTATGGCAAGGAAATTCTTAATGTTGTTTGAAATCCCCATGGGAGGGGTGGGTGACATCTCTTGTTTCTATATAAGTGTGTGTGTGTGTGTGTGTGTGTGTATTCCAGTTGTTCATTATATATTTTGTTTAAACAAAGCTGTCAAAAATGTTTTTGTTTGCAGTTAGATCCTCTGGTCTATGATATACATTGGCAGATATTATGTAAGTGGTGGTCTCTTGAAATTGGAATCCGTATGGATTTCAGGATGAACTTCATTTTATTATGAGGAAATATGTAGCCAGTGTGGGCTAACTGATACCATGTGCTATGTTATGCATAATTGACAGTTGGTTATAAACAAAGTTAAAGATGAATAGCAAAGGATTTGTAGTACACTGTACAAAAGGATTTTAACCTCTTGATTTTTTTAACCCACTAAAATCAATGAACTTTGAGAATGTGATGACAGGATGAAAGAAGGGCATTAAGTAGTATATAATGGGACATGGCAGACTTACGAAGCCTGCATTCTTCTAAGCTCAAGTTTTAGAGAACCACCCTTTTTTATGTCTAAAGGCCCTTCATTCTATGCAGGATGGGTTAGCCAAGGTGGCAGCCTCCACACATGTATACATTTTGCTTTTCCATTTGGGTCTGCCAAATAGCCATGTGTTTTCTTTGGATCTAAGTCCTAAACCTCTTCTTGCGTGCCTTAACAGTTACATGATTAGTCAGTTGGCAAATTGCCTCTTTGGCACATAGCAATTTTATCAGCTTTCTCTTGAGGCTGTATTTCAGTAAAAGCACTATTGATTTAAGGTCCAATTTTGCATATTACTGAGCTCACAAATGGTTGGGGATGGGGAGGTAGGGGGGACTCCACACAGCTGAGAAACAATTAGTGGCTCTTAAGATTTGACCTATAATTACTGTATGTATTATGCCATGCTTCCTTGCGAGATTAATCCTTTCATAAGCAGTACCAGTGACATCACCTGAGCAAGATTTGAAGGATTATGTGAAAATATTAAAAAATAAACATTTAGCAAGTATTTGAGAGAGAGACTGTAGTGGGAAATAATATTTAAATACCAGTGCGTCACAAGACAGCATTATAGTATAGTGAAATATTAACCTATGGAAAGAAGGAAATGTGTATATACTGGAAACATTCCTTTCCTACCTATTTCCAGGTTGTTGGGCTTCTTCATGAATGAATTCTTTCAGTACTTTCAGAAAACCATTTTGTAAGGAAAACAACTTTTTTCAAAAATTTAAGTGGTTCAGTAACTATTCATGGTTGCTATCCCACAGTAACTATTTTGTATGGGTGATCGTGGGGACCTCTGATACCTTTCCACAATTATGTCTCTGGTTCAGAAAAGTCAGTTGTGACTGCATATTTTTTAAAGTGGTTTGTTTTCTTGTTTAAAGTATACAAGTATTGTGACATCTATATGCTAAGTTGCCAGTTAACATTTGTGCCTATTTCACCTTCTTTTTAGAATTATTGTAGCAAAGCAGCCACTGAGATATGTTATTATATTTATTTATATCCTGCCTTTTTCCCAATACTGGGACTCAAGGCGGCTTTACAACATTAAAACTTGTACAATTAAAACCTATAAATAGAAATAGAAATATAAGTGTACAAAAGTTAAAAATATAATTAAATCATCAATATTAAAATTGTAAAAATATCAAAACATTAAAAGACAACAAGAAAAATAGTATCCATCTGTCATAGTTTCAAAGGTCCAGACTAGTTCCCCAAAGGTCTGCTGGAACAAAAAAGTTTTTACATGCCTACGAAAGCATGCCAAGGAGGGTGCCACTCTCGCCTCCCTGGGAAGGGAGTTCCAGAGCCTTGGGGCAGCCACCAAGAAGGCCCTCTTCCGTGTTCCCACCAGGCATGCCTGTGATGGTGGCGGGACGGCAAGAAGGGCTTCCCCTGAAGATCTCAGGGCACAAGTAGGCTCATAGGGGAGCATATGATCTTTCAGATAACCTGGACCAGAGCTGTATAGAGTTTTATAGAACATGACCAGCACTTTGAATTGTGCCTGGAAACAGACTGGGAGCCAGTGAAGCTGTTTTAGGAGGGGAGTTGTATGCTCCCTGTAGCCAGCCCCAGTCAGCAGTCTGTCAGCAACTCTTTGAACCAGCTGAAGTTTCCAAACACTCTTCAGAGGCAGCCCCACGTAGAGTGCATTACAGTAATCCAAACGGGATGTAACTAAGGCATGTGTCACTGTGGCCAAGTCAGACATCTCAAGGAATGGGCGCAGCTGGCGCACTAGCTTTAACTGTGCAAATGCACTCCTGGCCACCACTGAAACCTGGGCATCCAGGCTCAGGGCTGAATCCAGAAGTGCACCCAAGCTGTGAACCTGTATCTTCAGGGGAAGTGTAACCCCATCTAGCACAAGCTGTATCAATATTCCCTGATCTACCTTTCGACTGACCAGGAGCATCTCTGTCTTGGATTAAGCTTCAATTTGTTTGTCCTCATCCAGTCCATTACTGCCTATAGATACTGGTTCAGTACCCCAACAGCTTCCTTGGAATTAGATGGAAAGGAAAAGTAGAGTTGGGTGTCATCGGCATACTTAGGGTGGGTTAGGATATTTTTAGAAATATGATGTTTTAATGTAGAATGTTATTGTTTTAAAACTGTTTGTATTGCTGTATATTGCCCAGAGTGGCTGGGTGACCGGCCAGATAGGCGATTAAGAAATTTAATGAATAAATAATGAATAGATAAAAATAATGGTGACACCGAACCCCAAAACTCTGGACAGTGGTTTCATGTATATGTTAAATAACACGGGGGACAAAACAGAACCCTGAGGGACTCCACAAGCCAATGGCCAGGGAGTCAAACAGAAGTCCCTCAGCACCACCTTCTGGGTCTGGCCCTCCAAGAAGAAATGGAGCCACTGTAAAACAGTGCCTCCAAGTCCCATCCCAGCGAGGCGGCCCAGAAGGATGCCATGGTAGATGGTATCGAAAGCTGCTGAGAGGTCCAGCAGAACCAACAGGGGCACACTCCCCCTGTCTAGTTCCTGGCATAGGACATCCACCAAGGCAACCAAACCTGTTTCTGTTCCATAACTGGGTTTGAAGCCAGATTGAAATGGATCTAGATATACTTAACATTTTGTGCTTTGTAGAACACAGGATTTCAGTATTTTTTCTTTAAGAGCTGTGAGAGCAAAGAAAGTTTCTAGCTTCAAGACAGAAGTATGGTGGATAGTTTATGACTTTTATTCTGGTATTCCAGTTATATTGGGAGTTGGGAAAGACTTTTTTCCTACTATCATGAGGTTATTTTTAATTATTCCCTGTGAGGTATTGGGCAAGTCATAGCTAGAGACAAAATACTGGCTGGCATGTACTTGTTCATTTTCTCTCCAATATTTTGGAAATACTGTTTATGTTAGGGTTGGGCTGTTCTCAGGGTTTGTTTCCTGGGTTTGAGCAAGGGAATTTTTCTTCAGTGCAGTCTGGCTAGTGACCCTGTGTTGTGTTATGTCATGTAGGGTATAGTTTGTCTCACTTGGTTAGATCATCAGGAACTATTTGCTATGCAGGTGCTATAAAGCAGGGCTGTGCACCGCCTCGTTACCAAGCCCAAATAATGAGTTGAAGCGGGCTTATTCAGAGCAAAATCCTCATGATACAAAGTGGGTCAAAGCAGTACTGAGGTGCCCTGGGGCGAAGCCCCCCCCCCCATGAAGTGCATCCTCCGCCTCATATATTTGGAGCTCTACGTAATGCCTGAGCAGTCTAGACAGGCTGTCTTCAAATGTATCAACTTCTGAAACCTCACATGGAGGAGGAAGAGGCGGAGGAGGGAGCGGGAAGGTGAGTGGATGCGGGAAGGTGGGAGGAGGTGGGGAGGCGAGCGCAGGAGGAGGAGGAGGGAGTGTGCTTTGGCAAATATGAACTGTCGGCCAGAACTGACGCCAGCAGTCTCCAATCAGAGAGAGTGGTATAGGAAGGGGGTATATATACTTTGGAGAATGGCTGCGTTTGGTTATTGTGCTAGCTGTGTTTTTGGGAGAGGGCTGGTGTATAGGTAGATGATTGTGTGTATGTGCGTGTGTGTGCTTGCATTCCTTGGAGTAGTTCCTTCTATTTCTTCATTTTCGATCTCCATTAGGCTTTCTTCAGTATTTAAATTAAAAGGAAACAGCTTGGTTGTAGTGGGATCCTTTGCTCGCTCCTTGTTCATCTATCCCCTTTTGGACAGTGTCTTTGCAGCACCCCTTCCAGCCGCCTTCTTCTATTTCTTTCTACCTCCGACTCATTTGTTATTTGTATTAGATATATTCATCTCTCCTTTCCATATTTTTTCAAACTAACATAGCTTTTCCTTGCTCATTGCTGCTACGCTCCCCCTACCCCGCCATTGCTGTATTTGTTTGTTTATGTTGCTTGGACTCCGGAAAAGGTTGCGTTTGTTGTTTAAGATCGACCCTCACTTCTGCTTTCTCCATTCTATTTCCTTGTCATTTTTGTCTGTCAACTCTGTCTTTTTTTAGATTTTTAAAAACCCAGTCTTGATTTTTAAAAGCAAACATTGACTTCTGAGCATGTCCCCCCCCAACTTTTAAGTCATATTCAAGCATTTAGTTTTTTCTTGCTTTCTAAAATCTTAAGGAAAGGAATATTATAGCAGCCTATGTGTGTAGTGCTTGGTTTCCCCCCGCTCCCCCGTGCTGAAGTGAACCGTCTGTGGCTTCTCTGTGTTGATTCTCAGTGTTGATTATTGTTCGATTGCTCTTGGCTCTTATCTTATCGCATGCGCTGTTGTCCTGTATTTATTGAAGTAAGCCTGCCTTCCATAAAAGAACATGAAATATAAAACAATAAAGTAAAGATACCTGTCATTTGCTTAGGTAGTTCTGCTTTTTTTTAACTCTTGTGTGTCTGTGTCCGTGTGTGTGTGCGTGCTAGGTTGTTGTTCCGCCAACACTATACATCCAAATTTCAAGACAGTGTTGAAAAAGCATGAGACACATAATATTTATATTAATTACCTTCATATTCCAATAACACTCCACTGTGTGCAAAGTAATCCAGTGCAATATGAGGCATCTTCAGGGTGTTGGCAGGGGCAGAGGTGGGCGCGGTGCTGCTGTTACTAGCAGCACCATTAGACAAGTTGTCTGTCCCCTAGTCCAGATAGTGCAGTAGGGCAGCAGAGCATGGAGGCTAGTTGCAGTGCTCGGAGGTCATTGTTCAAGGAGGCTGGTGCGGGCAGGTGCAGTAGTTGCACTCTTGCCCAAGGCAGAGCAGCATCTTCTGTAGTGGAAGAGGGGAGCCTGCTGATGTGGAAAACTTCAGATTTTAACTCCACCTAGCATAAAAACCACTGGGCCAAACTGTCTGAAATTTTGCAGGTGGACTCCTCTCCAGGGGAGTGGAGAGGTCACCTAATTTCATGCCTGTATCGTAAAAAGTAAAGAAGTTACAACCATTTCTGTTTTCCCATGCAAGTCAATGGAAAAACGCCCCAAATGGGCGATCCGGATATCTGAATCTCGCTTCGGATTTGGATCTGAGTTGAAGCAGAGGTGTCTGAATTGATCCGAGGTGGTTAGGGGTCACTTCAGAGGATCCGAAGCGGCATCTGAAGCAGATCAGGGGGTCCATGCACAGCCTTACTATAAAACAACACACCTGTTCTTTCGGTTTTGGCTTATGGTAAATGGAGCGTACACAGTCCTGTTTAGAGATAGTGATCGGGTGATTTATTTTTTATTTCCTTCCATATATAAAAAGAATTACATTGGGGAGCGGGGTCATGTAGTGTTGCCATTTTTTTTTACTGGCTTTCCTGTACTTTTTGCAAAAGGTTGACACCAAAATTTAGCAAGAAAAGCTTTGCTATACAAATGATAAAGTGACTGGAAAAGCTTCGCTACTTGAAAGCACAGTAACAGAGCCTGGACAAAAAGTCCACAATATATTTCAAAATATATATTTGTATGTGAGCCTCCCCCAAATTGGATTCTTCTATCAAATAAACAGTAGAACACTACCAATAACAATAAAAGCACAATTGAATCCATACTCTCAAACATTAATGATTAAAAAGTACATTCTCTAAGAGCAGTACTACACCTCTGGAATGTTCACTCAGCAGCTGTAGTCTTGAAGGGCAGCTCCACATAAAGCACATTACAGTATTTAGTCCTAGAAATCACAAAAGCATGATCTGTCTTCTCGAGTGAGGGGCATAGCCTACTTAGCATATGCAGTTGATTCCTGGCTACTGCTGTCATCTGTCTGTCTAGGAGCTGGGAAGGGGGTTGAGGAACACCTTCTGGTTTCTAACCTGAACATATAGGAACGTTTCCATCCCATATATTACAGGAAGTACACCCTTTTCAGAACATTGGAATACCTCCACCTATTTGATTTTAACCTATTAAACCCTATCCACTTAACCAATCTTAGGCACTGGTTAGAGCCAAGATAGCTGATTCTGGATGTTTAGCTAATGAAATACAGAGATGGTTGCATCAGCATACTGATGAAGCTCACTTCCACATTCCCAGCGGTTCCATATAGATCACAGCATCTATTATAATTCCAAGTATTGTTCACTATATCTCAACGAGTAAGTGGCCAAGCTAGTATCATGATGATGACTTGTTGAGTGCACTCTGATAGATGCTAAGATAGGCAGTCAAGAGCCTGACCAAACATATGTGAGTGGTCTACTGCTTCATAAGTTGCTGAGACATCCAAAAGTATAAAAATAGAAGAATTATTTCCACCCGCTTCTAGACACAAATTAACCACCAGGGCCTCTAAGGCTATCTTGGTCTCATAACCAGGTCCAAAGACTGATTGAATTGGATCAAGAAGGGATGTGTTGTCCAAATATCCTTGATGTTGCTTGCCACTATACATTTTGGGTACTTTTGGAAAAAGGCCAGATTTCAAATGGGTATAATGGTGATTAAATTATTCTTATCTAAATATGGTGTCAGGAGCAGATGGATAACTGTTTCCTTTAATAAAGGAGGAACTCTCCCTTTCAGTAGTGCTATCCTGAATATGTATATCAGTAACCATATGTCAGCCAGCAACCTCAGTGTTCCACTTGACCTGCCTTGACCAGTTAAGATAGGCATGGATCTAAATAAGATGTGTGGCTTTCACAGACCCAGGCACTCTGTCATGCTCAAGGCAACAAGCCTTGAAAATGTTCCAAGCAATTGCGTCAATTGGTTATGTTTGGCATCCAAATGTAATCACAACTGTTTTGAACAAGGCAGACTAGCTCTGAGTGAACTTACAAAAATTGAATAAAAGTGTCACAGCAAGCTGTAGATGCCTAGCCCTCAGTGGATTTTCCTTGGGCACTAAAGCCCTTCTGCCACCTGGAACAGCTTGGCTTGATGCAGTTCTGCAGATATAATGGTGGGAGAGAACAACAATTTCTTTACTCCTGCTAGCGCAGTTCTCTATGTCAGTGTCAAGAGTAAATGTATGACACTGACATCCAAGTGATAAAGAAAATGCACCTTGAATTTTAAAACTAGGAGATTTATTCTGCAGATGTTTTCTGTACAGTTTAACTTGGAACTATAAACCATATGTTTTGAAATAGGCTATTCATATTTTATTGCCTTTATATTTCCTGCAGCCTGATCCTAAATATTTTAATTGGTGTATTGTGACTGTATCTTCACTGTATTGTCTGTTTATGAAATGGGTGGAGAACCCCAGATGTTGGACTATAACTCCCATCATCCTTGATCATAGGCCATTCTGGTTGGGGATGATTGGAGTTGAGAGTCCCATAACATCTGGAGGGACATGGATTCCCAACCCCTATTTTCTGACACGGGCTAAGGTAGCAATTAAGAAAAAGAAAGGAAGAAGAAGCTTGTGTAATCAGTCCAAAGACTGATAAGCACTATTGTTTCCAATGATGCTGGTTTAGGTGTCTGTCCTTATATGTATGGACAGCAAGTTTTAGGTCTGGGGTACAAGTTATTAAACCCATAGAGGTAAAATGTGTGATTTTTAATTCTTCTAATATTTCATTCTACCTAAAGATTCTCAGGCACAACTAAAAGCAGAATCTCGATCAGTTAAAATTAAAGCTACTGCTGTTGACTCTGTGAGTGTTAGTAGTATTTTTTTTTTTTTAAATGCTGTGCTGGGATGGGGGCCAGTTGCCCTCTAAAGATAGTTTCCATAGCTACTGTCCTGCTTAGGAAGAAAATGCTGCAGCAGCATTTTTCCTTGCGTCTTATGGCTTTTTTCTGTCATGACAATTGATTTTCATTAAGTGTCTTCGCAGAAACTTTTTAACAGTTACATCTTAAAATAGTGGAATTTTCTGTATTTTCACACAGTTGGTCCTGTTAAGTCAGCCTCAGTGTTTATGTAGAAGTCCCCAAGGACCACAGCCCTAGGGTTCTCCAACACCACATTCAAGACACCTCAGCCAGCTTGGGCAGGGAGGCCATTGGGCAGCAGAGTGGGCAGTGCACCAACAGCATCATCAGCCTGTCTCTTTGGCTCTACACAAGCAACAGGCCCTCATCGCCTGTCCCAGGGTGGTCTCATCATGACCCTGTTCTCTTGGTCTCATGCTGCTAGTCCCTGCCTGCAGAAGTGGAGGCAGGGACTAGCAGAAGTGGAGGCAGGGACCCATTAAGTTGGCCCTCTTCCACAGACTTATGGAATCAAATGGATTCCGGAATGCTCTAGGGGATTTTCTAGTAGCTGGAGCCAACAATTCTGTTGACCTTGTTGCACTGTGGAATGGTGAAGTGTGATGGGTTAGCGACACAATCGCTTCTGAGCACCCTCTTTGGCACTGTGGAGCTCAGAAGGCTCCCTGGCTTACCAGGGAGCTCTGGACAGTGAAACAAGTTGAAAGATGGCTGGAATGTAAGTGGCATAAGACTAATCATGAAGTTTATTGAACATGCTTAAGAGCACATAATTGCACCTGCTGCATGGCAGTAAATGTGGCAAAGAAGGTTACTATGTGTCTCCATTGCATCCTTGAGTAGCTGTCCAGCAGAGCTTTTCTGAATGGTTCAGCAGTTGCTTTCATGTAACCCAATGAATTCAATATTGGAGTCCTCAGAGGCCTCCTGTGATGAGTTTGTGAGACACTTTGAAGATAAAATCACCCACCTCCATCCTGACTTTAATATAGTATTTGTTGAGGTGTCCAGTGAAGAGTCTTATCCTCTTTTGGTTTTAGTTTCAGTTTTTGAATCCTGATTGGTTTCAGTTTTTTAATCCAGAGGATGCTTGCATCTGTGTGACTCACCCTATACTCTCTCAACTCATGCCCATCATGGTTTCTTTGAGCTAGTCACAGGGGATTGGCTGGATGGATCGGGGAATGGTGACTGCATCGCTGTGCAATGCAGTGGTGCCCTCTGCCTTGGAGGAGGAGGTCATGCAGCTACTCCTGAAAAACCCCTCTCTGGATCTAGTGATTTACATTAACTACTGTCTGGTCACAATACACCATTTCTGAGCAAGGTGCTTATGGGGTTTTTTTTAGAGAGGCACTTAATTCAACATACTCCTGCCCTTCTCATGCCCACAGTATACTTCAATGGGATATTCATGAATTTTGTATATACATACATAGACTTTGACTTGGTTTGTATGACACAGTGGGCTCCTCAGGAGTTGTTTAAAAAATGTGCTGGCCATGTGCAGGCAACATTTTGAATATGCGACCTCCACTCAGGGGTTGTTGTGTTGTGCAAACTGAGAGTTATTTGAGGGTTAAGCAACCTTTGCATAACCCTTGGTTTGTTGTGTGGTTATATGAGGCTTATTTAACCCTCAGATAACCCTCAGTGGCCAGGTTTGCACAACATAGTAACCCCCGCTTGCATATTCAAAATGACACCAACCATCGAAATGTAACCCAGAGTGAGCTGACCGTGTTGTGCAAACTGTCATGCAAAAATATTTCAATTTTTTTTATTTTGGGTGTAATCAAAGAATATTGCAGCACAAAGATTAACATGTTTGCCAGCTGGAGCTTAGTATCTATGATAGTCATTCAGATACTGCGGCAGGAACTAAAAGTTGAGTTTCCATTGTTTAGCCATGAAGCAAAAAGGTAGTCTTTTAACTCTGAATGCAAGAGGCAATATTTGAGTGTGAAAAATTCAGTAGGGTTGAACTCAGTTGTTTGTAGCCTTTTAAGTGGTGTTACTGTATTGCATCACAAGGCTGCTGATCTCTAAGGATGCAAGTCAGTGTTCCTTTCCTATAATGTTCTGAGCTAGATCAGAGTCATCTGATATACCAAGTTTACTAAATATGTAGCCCCTTGTTGAAATGTTGTTATAACATCTAGAGGTCTTTATTTGAATGGCACAACTCTTAAAGCCTGTAAGATGAAAGACCTAATTTTAAAATTAAAGTGTTTTTTCTTTTATTATTTTACTTCATGGCATACAATTGACAGACTTGACAAATGAATTTGTACCTGAACAGAAAGTAAGCTTGTATTCTGTTTTAAACAATGGTCTTCTGTCAGCCATGCTACAGCACATCAACATTCCCCCCATTCCCTCCCTGAATATATAGCTTTGAAAACTTCACTACATGAGATCTCTGGCAGATATTGATATTATTTAATAACCCAGCTGAGATGGTGAAATTGTTTCTTTAGTAGTAACATCATTAAAAGAGAGAGAGGAGGTCCTAGATTCTTTGTACAAAATTGTAGATGGCTGAATAGCAGCTAACTGGCAAATGATATGAAATGCTGCAATCTTGGAACAACCTAAACAGCTCATAGAACCAAGATCTTGGTGGGATTTGTGTATGGATGTGCTAAGCATTTCCTTATTAATCTTATTTCAAATCCTCCAACTTCTCACAAAAGAAATCTGAGTATTGGTAAGACCCATGTTTTCACCAAGTATCAAAGGTCTTCTCCACATGTTCTAGCTCTATTCATGAACACCCTGTTCTCTGCTAGCTTCCAGAGCAAGGTGTAATGCTAAACTATTAGTTAGAGTTACAAGAGTGTGCCATGGTGAGGCTCGGGCTTATGTACACCCTCAACCCATTCCTTCCCGCTTTGTGTACTAATGCAAATAAATTTGTAACAAGCAGCAGTTTGTCTGAATATGGGACACTGGTTTGTCCAAACCACATAGTTAACAAACCAGGATATCAAATCATAGTTTGATTCTGGTTTGATATCCTAGCTAGTTGCCAACTGCAACCAGAAGCTTTAAATTTCTTCATTTTGTACAAAAAGTATCAATGACCAGGAAAGGGAACCCATGAGCATGAGGGTCACTGTAGAGCAGCGGAGAGAAGTGCATTGGCATTTTGTGTTTGTATGTAACTGCATTTACAGGCATTTGCATCCTCGCCCTAATCAAAAATGTCATTTCTTGGGACACAGTAGTCTAGAAACAGAAGAATTCTAGTACATGTGTGTTCACACCCCATTATTTCTCCCAAAGGGAAGATAGACAACGGCCCAGTTCAGACATAATGTGAAACCATGGTTTCCTGTTAGGAGATTGTGCTGTGCTCCATCTTAGGCATTGTCCCTTCCCTTCCTTCTTCCTTTGCATGTGTGAGAGAGAAGTTTGAAAGTTATGTTTTGCAGTTGGGAATAAAATGTTTCTTCAGATCCTGATTTGTAAATGAAATGTGGTTTGTTCATACTGGTTTCCTTTATTTGGACAAAATGAGGCAGAAGCTTACATTTCCTTCCCCTGTGCATGAAGAAGGAGGGAAGGGGGAGCGTAGCTTGAGTCTTGCTGTGGTGTGTTCGCAAAGCAGAAACCACAGTTTCTCATAACGTCTGAAGTAGGCAAGTGGTTTAGCAGTGAGAAATACTATAATATTGGTACTGTTTCTAGTACTTACCTAGTACTTCCTAGTACTAGAAGTTCCTAGTACTTCTGGTAGGTCACACAACACACAATTCAGCAGTCCCTACTTAGGGACTGCTGAATTGTGTGTTGTGTGACCTACTAGACACCTCAAAAATTTGAGACACCCTCAAAATTTTATGGTTTTAATGTAAATTTATTAAGGGTTTTTTTGTGTATAAAAAAATAGAGGAAGTTTCAAGCAAGACATTTTTTGCATCCCAGTCATGTAATCACTGTCATATTCATGAAAGGCATATTTTGTATTTCTAGGTGGCTTCATCTTGCATATGATACAGTGCTGTCATTCCATTTTCACACTGAATTAGATAACAATAGCTTTCAATGTGATTTTGGAAAGCTTGGTTTTTACTTTGCACTATAATAATAGGAGCAATCTGAATCTTACCTTTTGTGTTTTAATGTTATGTTTTGGTCTTTTATGTTCTCTTTTATGTTTTCTACTTCTGCAAATGATCTGTTGTGGAGAAGGCTGAGGCAATATTAATTTACTTTTTCTGTTTATCCAAATAGATTTAATTCCAAGTTAATTAGAAGTAGTGTGCAAAAAGCAAGCTTAAAAGAAAGGCCACCAGTATTTTCAAAAGGGGAACCAGATGTGAAATCCCTTAGGTGTTTTTTTCTCTCTCTCTGGTAAAGTTCCAAGTTACTATGTAATAATTTCATGACATTTTAAAGCTAGTATTAATATATTGTTACTGAAACAGCATTGGAATACTTCTCAGAAATTAGTAATTTTCATCTGAATTCTTGAAATATAGTGTGCCACCAATTGACGCTGGTAATGAATTCTGGATGTAGAGTAAATTATACTTATGTCCAATTTCCTTTTGGGAAATTGTTATTTATTGCTGTTATAGATTATGTAGTTGATAATTTATGAAGGTATGTGTAATGTGTACCTCTTCGTCAAGCGGCAAATCTCCTATATACCTTGAAATGCATGTATTCTGCCTGCTATGTGAGGCCTAATGAATTATGCTATGTAATGACATGTAGGAGCAGTTCTCCTTGAGCTATTTAAAATCTGGTTGTGCTTATAATTGGGGCCAGCATTCACTACTGGTGGCTGTCTCCCTGCGTCACAGCCCTGGTCTCTGGAATTGACCATCTTCCTGATCAAGTAAGGGAGATCCTGTGGGAACATGTGACTTTGCTCCAGATTCTCTTTCTGGGTCAGTAATTGCAATTTACATTCGTATAGTATGAATCCAATGTGGTACTTGCACTGAATGCTGTACTGATTAGACATAACAACATAAGAACAGCCATGCTGAATCAGACCAAGGGTCTCCCTATCCACATTCTCCACACCATGCATAATTTTGTACATCTCTATCATGTCTCCCCTTAACCTCCTATTTTTCCAGGCTAACCAATCCCAGCTGTTGTAACCTTCTCTCACAGGGGAGATGCTCCAGCCCCTTGATCATTTTAGTTGCCCTTTTCTGCCCCCCCCCCCTTATTTTAGATGTGGTGATGAGAACTATACCACTATTCCAAGTATGGTCACACCATAGATTTATATAAAGGCAGTATGATATTGGTAGTTTTATCCTAAATTCCATTCCTAATTATGCCTAACATGGAGTTTGCCTTTTTTACAGCAGGCACACACTGGATTGACATTTTCATCAAGCTCTCCTTCACAACCACAAGATTTCTTTCTTGGTTGCTCATGGCTAGCTCAGATCCCATCAGGCTATACTTGAAGTTGGGATTTTTTGCCCCAACATGCATCACTTTATACTTGCTTACATTGAATGTTTTGATGCCCATTCTCCCAGTTTGGAGAGATCCTTTTGGAGCTTCCACAACCCCTTTTTGTTTTAACCACCCTAAATAATTTGGTGTCATTGGCAAACTTGGGCACTTCACTGCTCACTCCTAATTCCAGATCATTTATTAACAAGTTGAAAAGCATTGGTCTCAGTACAGATCCCTGTGGGACCCCACTATTTATTTCCTTCCATTCGGAGAATTTACCATTTATTCCTACTCCCTGCTTTCTGTTCTTTAACCAGTTACTGGTCCATAACAGGACCTAACCTCTTATTTCATGACTGCTAAGTTTGCTCAGGAGTCTTTGGTGAGGGACTTTGTCAAAAGCCTTTTGGAAGTCCAAGTAAACCATGTCTACCAGATCACCCCTGTCTACATGTCTATTGACACTTCCAAAGAACTCTAAAAGGTTAGTGAGACAGAACTTACCTTTGTGGAAACTGTGTTGATTCTTTTTCAGCAGGACTTGTCCTTCTATATGCTTACTAATTTTATCTTTAATAATGCTTTCAACCAATTTACCTGGAACAGACGTTAAGATAACCAGCTTGTAATTTCCCAGATCCTCCCTAGATCCCTTTTTGAGAACTGGTGTTACATTGACCATCTTACAGTCTTCTGATCTTAGAGGCTGATCTTAGGTACATGTTGCATATTTTGGTTAGAAGATAAGCAATTTCATATTTAAGTTCTTTGAGAACTCTACAATGAATACCATCTGGGCCCGGTGATTTTTTTGCTTTCAATTTATCAATAAGGTTGAGGACTTCATCTTTTGTTACCACTGTTTGCCTCAGTTCATTAGATTTCCTTTATGAAAACATTAGTTCAGGCTATATCTTCTGCAGCACTATATCTCCGGTGCTATATCAGTGCTATATCTTCTGCAGTGAAGTCTGATGCGAAGAATTCGTTCAGCTTCTCTGCAATCTGCTTGTACTCCTTTAACTCCATTGTTATCCAGCGGTCCAACTGTCTCCCTAGCTGGTTTCCTGCTTCTGATATGTTTAAAGAATTCTTTATTTTTGGCCTTGATATTGTTAGCGATATGCCCTTCAAAATGCTTTTTTGCATCTCTTATCGTCTGCTTGCATCACCTTTGTCCACGCTTGTGCTCCCTTTTGTTTTCCTCACTTGGAAAAGACTTCAGTTTTCTGAAGGAAGCTCTCTTTTCTCTAATAGCTTCCTTGACACTGTTGGTTAACCACATCGGTGACCTCTTGGACTTAGCGCTACCTTTCCTAACCTATGGTATATGTTTTAGCTGAGCTTCTATTATTGTGGTTTTGAGTAATGTCCAAGCATTTTGAAAGGATTTAACCCTCTTGACTCCCCCTTTTAACTTCCTTTTCACCATTTCCCTCATTTTAGAGAAGTTTTCTGTTATGAAGTCAAATGTGACTGCTGAACTTCCTGGGCAATTTTCCACTTAAATATATATTAAATCTGATAGCACTGGGGTCTCTGTTTCCAACTGGTTCAACAACGTTTACATCTTATACTAGGTCCTGAGCAACACCATTTAGGATTAAATCCAAGGTCACCTCTGGACAGTTCCATGAGGCGCAGTCGCTTAGGGCATCAAGAAATTAACCTCTTTGTAGTGACTGGAACATACATTTATCCAGTCCATGTGGGGGTAATAGAAGTCACCCATTATTACAACACTTCCTTGTTTGGAGGCCTTCCTGATTTCATTTTCCATCTCAAGGTCACCCTGAACATTCTGTTCTGGAGGATGATAGCATGTTCCTAGCACTAAATTTGCTTTGGAGCCCACTGTTGTCACCCATAGCACTTCTGTGGAAGAGTCTACCTGCTTTAGGCATTCTAGTCTGCTCGACACTATGCCCTCTTTGATGTACAAAGCAACGCCTCCCACAGTAGACGCCATCGGTGAATAACATGGGTGAACGTGCTTGAAGTCAAATTCATGCAGTTGTAGATATATACCTACATTGGAGCATTTAGTGCTAACCCAGCTCTGTATTCTAGGTTTCAAGAGAGCCATATATTAGGTGCAGGTTAGCTATGGGGTGATATTAGTACTGATATTCTTTGAACTCTTGACAGCCCTGGGATCCCAAGAGTGAGCACATAGGCACACCGTTCATTTTCAGGCCAGTGAAACCATGGCTTATCTGCCCAAGACAGTTACATTTGAACCAGTCCAGAGTCTTTACATGTCATTTGTTCCTTGTGAGATCAAGGCCAATGCTGCAGCTGAAATCTTTGTAGCATTTTCTGATTTTTACTAGGTCAAAATTCTGTTTGCTCCATATATTTCTATATGCCACTTATTAGGAATAACATCATGTTTTGTATATGAAAATGCTTTTATATCAAGACACTGCTTGGCTCATTATAAATATACTATTTAGCAAGGAAGTTTCCCTTGGTACATCGTAGGCAATTGCTCTCTGGACATACATACCTATTTAAAAATATTCCTTTCATTTTTGCCTTCTATTTTGCCTTTGATGGTGTAGTTAATCATCTCATTTATCAATGGTACCATGTAGTCAATAGCTTGTACTCTATACAAATACCAAAGTATATTTTTAAAGAAATTTTTACTGAATTTCTTTAAAGGAACCAAATTGCTACTCATGCTAAGAAATGGTCTAGCTTCTATAAGGGAAATTACATAAATTTATATTTGATTAAGTTTACCTTACATTTTATCCACTTATGCTCAGTAGCTGTGATTTGTAGAATTATGGTAATAACGTGTATAAAATACACAGGGCACAAGCAGATTGCAAGGAATAGCGATTCCAGTTTAAAGTTAGGTTGCATATACAGACATATCTTAAAAAGATGACCCATGGTAACAGGTTTTTCTTCCCCCCCTTCTCAGGGTTTTTGACAGACTTATCAGCTAATCATTGGTCTTGCATCTCCCTCCATGTTTTAGGTGGGCATGTCACTGTTTTTTTGTTTTTTTTTTAAGCACTGCTTGCAAGTTTATCTGGTTTAATATTTTCTCAGTTGAAAAAAAACTTGAAATAAATTGCTTCTGGAAAGGTGAGTTCACAATGTCACAAGCCCACAGCCAATCAACATAGTACATGGGCTGGTTCTGCCACAAACACACAACCAGGGTTTTTTTCTGAGCTCCTTTCTGGAGTGAAGGTAATACGTATAAACAAAATGCACTGACTGTACTTCTATATTAGCTCTATTTGTACATTTACAATCCATCCATAGTTAATAATCATGTAGCTTGTGTTTCTATTTCTTCAATGCAGTGGTTTTCGAACTGTGTTCCAAGGAAGCCTGGGGTCTTTACAGGTTTATTAAGCATTTCTCAGTGAGAATAATAATAATGGAAGACAAGCTTTTCTGAATGCAAGCTTAGCATCAGTGTCTGGAATAGCTAAATATCTGCTGTTGCCCACCACTGACCAGAGACCCCCAAACTGACAGCAGATACTATCAACTTATCATTGTGAACATGCTTCAGAAGGCTTTGACAATGAAATTCAATGGATGAACATAATGAATGAACTCATGAAAATACTCCAATTACCATTGGATTCCTGCATTGAGCAGGGGGGTGGACTCGATGGTCTTGTAGGCCCCTTCCAACCCTACTATTCTGTGATTCTATGATTCTATGACTGTAAGAATATTAACTCTCAATGATACAAGAATACAAGGTTATAAAAGATAACAGTCAGAATGCATAAATACATCTAGGAATTCATTCTTCAAGCAGTTGATCAGTTATATAAGCTTTGGCAGTTATGGCCATTTTTGACCTGGGTGGGAGCGCAGCACTCTTTGACCAAGCTGCTCAAGAGCCATCATCTCCTGATGGCATCATCCCCCCCATGGACCAGTTTCCCAGATGGAAGGCGGTGGAAGATATCCTTCTCAGTGCAAAGGTCCATTGGTTGTCCTTTCCTATTACACTGGGAGGGGCACTTGCCAGTTTAGAAGCAATGCATGAAGTTCTGTTATTGACCAACACTGCTTCTTAAGAACTTGCTTGGGAATGTTGCTGATAGACATGAGGAGCCCCCTTTGACTGAGCCAGCAGCTTCCAGAGATGTGTCATTATGGAGCCCCTGTCATGCCCCCCTCAGACTCCTCCGAGGATGAAGGGGAGGAGCAGGCTCCAGACCCAGGGGAAGGGACCAGCATAGAAGGAGCCCGAGCCCCCTCACCCCTTATGGAGGTTCCAGGCCCAGTTGCAGTCTCTCCAGAATATTCGGAGGGCAAAATGCCACTGACCCCTGCAGAACGAAGGCAGCTGAATGTCCAGGAGCAGCGTAGGCGAGCCCCTGTCTGTTTAAGACAGAGAGGCTCTCAGAGGCAGAAGGACTGATTAGATACAGCTGCCTCAAGTCGTGGCTGTTAAAAGGGGTTGGCTGAAGAAGCTGAAGAAGCAACGTCATGTTACACGCCGGTTCTCAGCCTCAGCCTCGAACCTTGTACACTGCCGTGCTTGTGTTTCTTCGTGTGTTCTCTCATGTGTTTTGGACCCAGGATTGGATAATGGACTTCTCTTTGCCTCGACGCTTTGGACTCACTATCTGGGTAAAA
The DNA here is from genome assembly GCF_057233095.1 of Heloderma suspectum. Lineage (NCBI taxonomy): Eukaryota > Metazoa > Chordata > Lepidosauria > Squamata > Helodermatidae > Heloderma > Heloderma suspectum. The sequence goes on along the minus strand of NC_139458.1, from coordinate 161,363,463 downwards.
CATCCCTTGCTACACGTTGCTTTTTTGTTTCCCAGCCTTGGACAGGTTTACAGCACTGTTATCAGCTGGTGATTTATTGCCGCCAGCTGCAGTCAGCTGGCAGGAGCCGACAGCCCCTGGGATCCTGTCATTCTTCTACTGTGAAGACTGGGGCACTTGTGGGCTGCATAAGAAATGGTGTGGAGATCCGTGTGCTCTGAGCCAATCTGGGACTCCGCCCTTCCTCCCCCTGAGAGGAGATGTCCCAGGTACTCGATGGTAACACGTGAGCCTCTGGTTTCCCTTCAGTCAGTGCTAGAAGCAAGGGCTGCAGTGCTGCTAGCCAGTTCTACAGGTGTGCCTTGTGCTCACATGTTGGCCCTGACTCTGCTGTTTTCTGAACAAGTCCTAGGGAAGAGATTCTGCTTGCATCGGCTTGGCCCCTTCATACACTGCCGCAAAGGGGAACTAACAATAAGTTAATCTATATGGCCCAGAGCTGTGAGCCAAAGCAGATCTCACCTGGTTTTTCACTTCACTTGCTTTGAAGATGGCCAGAACTCCAACCACAGGCTAGAGATCGTGGTCATCGAAGAGTGATGTGTATCCCTGCTTTGTATAGTCTTGTTTCTTCTTTTTCAGGGACCCCAACCCCAAAGTTTGTATAAACCAAAGTGACATTATGTACTATCTCCATTTTGAGATAAGCATCCTTGTGGTAAGCAACTCTGTATTGGGGGTTGCATCTGACATTACTTTGTGGCCAGAAAAGCCCATACAAGGGATCACAACATGTTTCAGTCATGTGCTGGGAGTGTGATAGAATGTCCCTGTTACAAACAATTTGACCTAAAATAACCCATAAACATGCATTACTTCACTCATACCTAACTATCCACTCTTCAATGCCTAATTCAGTCAATTAACTATTTGCTTAATAAAGCTCTCCACAGTTGGTACTTTCTACAGAATGTCTAATTAGGCCTATGAATTTGTGATTTTCCAGTTAATCACTGGGGTCTTTCTACCTGCAGGCATTTATTTGCATCAATTGGGTTCGTAGCAATAGATAGCTGCAACAAGAATAACAAGCCCAGGCATAAGCAAAATGGTCAGGGACCCCTATGGCTTAAGCCCAGGAATACCTTGTCCTATTTAAAAATGCTGCAACAGAATAATAGGAAATGGACAAATAGACCCAGTGCAAGGCAGTCTAGCCCTATATTATATTTCCTACCACCTGCTGCCTGGCCCTTTGAACGGGAGTCACCGGGGATTGAACATAGGACCTTCTGCATGCAACTGAAAACCACATGCTCGAACACTGAGATCTTTCTTTCTTCAAAACGCTGTACTGAATGTGTGCTCCACCTCTCATTCCAATGCCTCCGTGAAGAGATATTGTCAGGTTTCCCAATCCCCCCGGGGCACATGCTCAGGCATTCTGACACTGGACACCCAAATCAGTGAGATTTCTTTATTGTAGGAAGTCCCACAGCAAAAGCTTAATGGTTACGCTCTTCAGAAATCATATAGCTGATGGTCGGTAGCTATTGGCTCTATGTAATTCCAGAACAGGCCAAAGCTAAACACTACCACCATGACGGAGATCCTCATCAACGCGGTTTCCCTGTTGCTATCTCCACGGCTCTGAACATAAGGGAAGCGACTCGGGATTCCTGACATATCTAACCCAGGCAATGCATACATGGGGTTCCAAACCCCAGAGTGTCATGTTTCCCTTGGTCCCCCTCTTTCCTTATGCACTCTCACACACAGAGAGACTTCAGTCTCATGCCTTTAATTCATTATTAACAGGTTCATTACAGATGCAAATCCTCAAACACTCTTAGGCTACAAAGGAATAGCTCCAGGGTATTCAAATGGGAACACCGAAGTTGCCTGCAGTTTGAAGTGAGGCTTGCTGGCTAGACTAACATAGGGAGGGATGTTCTGCCCTTCCAGTGATGCTTCCCTATGTCGTCTCTCACGCATCGCTAACCGAGTCAACCGTCTGAGCGCCGCCCCTGACGTTTCCCTCTTAGCTCTGTGCCACAGTCTAGCATCTCTTAGGTCACAGCCCCTGCTCTTCTTGTCCTCATCCTGGCTTCTCACAGAGGGGCAAGGGGGGGGACTTCAGGCCCAGCGATCTGGGAGTTAGTAACCTGAGAAGCACGCCTACCCATATCTGAACTGGCTTGAGAAAATGCATCCCCCGGTTCTAGCTGTTCCTCTTCTGAATCTGAGCTGCTAACTATCTCCCTGTGCTCAAAATCAATCCTGACATGGAGAAGGAATGGGAATGATTCCTGGAATGATACCTCAAGCAGTCAAGGGGCAAATTCTTGAAAGTGCTAAACAAAGCCACACCCATAGAGCGTTAGTCCAAATTTGAATCTTGTCTTGATAACTCCAGGCTACATCGCTGAGGCCTAGCAAGACCAAGGGAAGGGTAAACCCAAAATTAACATTGATTTTATTTTATTCCTTTAAAAAAAAATCTTGAGAGGCTAAAGGGGAAAGTAATTTGATGGGGGGGAAATCAAACTAAGGAAGCTTCACAAGAAAAGCAGATTATATCAGTGATAAGATGATCATTAAAGAAGAAGAAACCTTCTGTTATGGAGAACTGTTCCGTGAAATTTAAAAGCAAACACATGCAAAGTATAACTGGTCAGAAGGTTTCATTCAAAACATGAAAGACTGAAAAGCAATCTCATTACTACACAAGGCAAAACACCTACAGGTGCCCTTGGTAGTGACAATATGCTGTTGCCAGCCCCATCTCTTGCTGAGCTTATAGAAAAAATACATTTTTAAAAAATCTAGCTATGAGCAGAAGTAATACATTATTAATTCCTTTTCAGTTTTGATAAGCAATTGCATTGCAAATACAGAGAATGGGGGGAAAAATACTCCAGAATACAATTCCCCTTTGGCTGCAGAGCAGCAACTGATGAGAAAAGTCTTGTTTTGATTTCCTTTAAATGTGAGGCTTGCATTAGTAACTCTGTTCACTTCACCTTCTGAAAGGGTTGGGACATTGCATGATTTTAAAGACTGAGAGCTTCAGTTCATTTCATTCTTATCCCAATATTTCTTCAAGCTGCTCAAGGTGACATATATACTCCTTCCACCTTATCGCAACAATCCTAAGAGGTAGATTAGACAGAATTGGTGACTGTACCCAGTAAGCTTTGTGGACAAGCAGGATACGAATATGACCCCAAATCTCACTCATCTAAGTCCATCACTCAACCCATTGTACCGCATTGCCCTTTTAATATGAGGTCTTAATATTCCAAAATTCTATCAGTTTTTTATTAAAATAGATGAACTAGTCTACATATAGAAAAACAATGACTTTATTATTGCTTATTTAACCTGTTTTAATACCACCACCTACACTTTCCTATTTCCTTATTACACACAGAAAACCCTCAATGGTTCATGTGGGTCCTCCCTGCCACAACAAAAAAGAGAAATTAAAGGGGAAATTATTTTTATTATATTTATATCCTAACCATTCCCGATGAATTGAATATAGTGTGTATTCAATTATGTATAGTGTATATAGTGTGATATTTAGTGTGAACACTGTGTATATAGCCCATTCCCCACAACAACCCTATAAGCTAGGTTAGAGTTAGGCTGAGAGATAATGACTGGCCAGGGGTCCCCAGTGAGCATCATGACTGAATGGGAATTTGCATCTCTTTCTCAGACCCTGGTCGTAGTCCAGTCACTACATCACACTAACAAATTCCCATATTAAACAGGCAGTCTGAGGGGAAAGCGCAAAGTGTTTAGAGAGGGGAGGAAATGCCCCCTTGTGAGGGTGCATTTTGACATAGGTGCTAAATAGCCCCCCATCCAACCCAAATATTTTTATTTAATTTGTACCACCAAACAAAATGTGGCTATCATTAATACAAATCAATACTAAAATACACTTAGTTAAAACAAACAAAAAATAGACTAAAACAATTAAAAAGCACAAAGATAAAGGAAACAAAAACAGCATCCAATCCTATAGAACCTGCTTCAACAACAGTTTACATGTCAAAGGCCTATCTGAATAAAAATGTATTTGCCTGCCAGTAAAAGAACAGCAGAGAGGGAGCCAACCTACCCTCCCTCACAGGGTGTTCTATAGCTTGGGAGCAGCCATCAAGAAGGCGCTCTCTTGTGTTCCTCCCAAACGTGCCTCTGACGGTGGTGGGACTGAGAGAAGGGACTCCTTGGAAGATCTTAAAACCTGGGCAGACTCATAAAGGACAATGCGGTCCTTCAGGAAGCCATAACCAGCACTTTGAATTGTGCCTGGGAACATACTGGTAGTCAATGAAGCTGTTGTAACAAGGGAGCCATTTGCTCCCTGTAACCATCCCCAGTCAACAGTCTAGCTGCAGCATTCTGGACCAGCTGAAGCCTCTGAACAGTTTCCAAAGATGGCCCTACATAGAACCCATTACAATATTCTAAACAGCATGTAACTAAAGCATATGTCACCTTGTCCAGATCAGACATTTATAGGAATGGACGCAGTTGGTGCACTAGACTCAGATCTGCAAATGCACTCCTGGCCACCACCGAAACCTGGGCATCCAGGTTCAGGGCTGAGTACAGAAGTAGATCCAGACTGCAAGCCTGAGTCTTCAGGGGGAGTGTAACACCATCCGGCACAGGTTGAGTCTCTACTCCCTGCTCTGCCTTTTGACTAACCAGGAGCAGCTCTGCCTTTTCTGGATTAAGTTTCAAGTTGTTCACAGTCAACCATACCGATGTTAGACACTGATTTAGAATTAGAATGGCTTCCTTGGATTTAGATGGAAAGGAGAGATAGAATTGGATGTCATCAGTATGCTGGTGGCACAGAGTCCCCAAACTCCAGACTCTCGCAGTGGTTTCATGCATATGTTAAATAGCATGGGGGCAAGATGGAACCTTGAGGGACACCACAGGCCAACAGCTATACTGTTGAAGAGGAATCCCCCTGCACCATGTTCTGGAATTGTCCCTCCAAGAAGGACCTGGGCATAACAGTGCCTCCCAGTCCCATCTCAGACAGACGTCTCAGAAGGATCTGTGGTCAGTGATATTAAAAGCCACCTAGAGGTTCAGCAGAACTAGCAAGGACACATTCCCCCTGTCCAGTTCCTGGTGTAGATCTTCCACCAAGGCATCCAATCTCTGTCCCATAACCAGATTGAAATGGATCTAGATAATCTGCCTCATCCAGAAACACATGGAGCTGAGAAGCCACCACATGCTATATCAATTTGCCAAGAATAGAATATTGGAGACCAGCCAGAAATTATCCAATACAGTAGGGATCAGAGACAGTTGTTTAAAAAATCAAAACAAAACATAGGTCTTTTCACTGCTTCTTTTAGGCAAGACAGAATCACACCTTGCCGGAAAGAGGTGTTCAACACCACCCTCACTCACTCAGCCAGTCTCCCCCACCCTCCGGGCAACCTTTATAAGCCAGGAAGGGCAAAGGTCCAGCACACAACTGGTAGACCTCACCTCTCCAAGGATCCTGTCCATAGCACACAATAGATGTGTCCAAAGAGCCCCCATGTTTGAGCTCCACCTGTAAACTAACTCTACCTTTTGAGCCCTATTTTCCCCCTCCGCAAAAGAAAATGCAAGAATATCACATCAGTAGGTAAGACTGAACAAGCTGAGACAGAGGAATTAATGAAAAAAATATAAATGATATACAAGAGGTATAGAGTGAATGAGCCTGTCTACTACACAGTAGTAGTACTAAGGTGCTAAGAAAAATAGTTGCATAAAATGCAAACTCTTTTTTAAAGTAATCCATATTAGGTGAATGTGTTTTGTTTTTTTAAATAATTGAGCTGTGAAACTGTAAACTGCTTCTAGTGTAACAGATGAGTTTCTGGGAGATTGCTAAGGGAAAGGTAATGATCCAGAAAGCAGTTTTTAGACTGGTGCATAATATAGAAGTTAGAGAATACCGGGAATCTATATGGAGATAGCTATAGCTATATCTAATCTCTTTGCAGTCTTATAGAAGGTCAGAGAGTTCATTCTGTTATTCTCAGTAATGGTTAAGGGTCCAATACCACAGTGTATTTCCAAGGTTAGATATTTATAACAATGCCCTGAATTTAATTTACTAGCGATTAAGATGCATTCAAGCAATAGGTAACTAAAATTCTACTTTGAAAACTAGATCTGGAAAATTAGATTGTTTTCCAAATCACAACCCTAAGGAAAAGCTAATTGATCCAGTCCAAAGCTTAATGCACTTTTAATTTATATGTTTTTATGAATATTTTAATTAAATGTTTGTTTTAATCTTGGTCTTATCAGCATTAGCCAACTTGAGTAGCATTATTTGGAGGAAAGGTGGGATATAAATCAAATAAATAATGGACATTCTGTATCCAAAGATTTCTTATTTGTCTGTGCTCACTACTCATTTCAAGAATAGGAGAAGATCTATGAGGGAAAGCAATGTGGCTGCAGATGTACTGTTTCTATTTAGATGAATGAGACAGACCTTGTGGGTGAGGGACCATCAGAGTTTGTTTGCCCATAGCTAAAGATGTGGAAAACTCCCTGAGGAAATGCTGCTAAAATTACATTAATTTAACTTTTCTTTAAAATTTTGCAAACATTTTTGGATACAAGAGGTAGCATGGAATGTGGCTCATTCTGCCATTTCTGCCTCCTGGTTACTGTGGTTTCAAAATACCAAAGTTAACTCTAATTTTTGTTACATTCTGGAAATTCCTGGGTTAAGCTGGCATTTTAAAATGACTTCTATTAGTCCTTATATTCAAGCCCCTTCCAAAGCCAAAGGGTCCCATGATAATGATGATAATAAAGTAGAACTCTAAGCACTTGGCAGCTTGCCTAATTGTGCAGATTTCCTCCATATGCCTTTTGGATTGCAGTGTATTGGCACGAAAAAATTTAGTGTTGAATGCAATACTAATTTAAAAGCAACATTAGGATTGATAAATCAATCACTTGATTGATAAATCAAGACAATTCCAAAGGTTCTTGCAGCAAGGTTCAAGCCTTCTAAATTGCTTTTTTTCCTGCAGGTTTCAGTGTACAGATTAAATTGCAGTTACACAAACATCTGCACCTAACAAGGACATAGGAGTATGCACAATTTATACATAAGCCTTCCCCAATGTGGTGCCCTCCAGATGCTTTAGACTACAGTTCCCATAATCAGTCATTGGTCCTCCTGGTTGGGGCTCATAGGAGTTATAGTCCAAGACATCTGGTGGGTACTGCATTTGGGAAGACTGGTATACATGTTGACATTAATGCAATGACATTAATATGTCAAATCCTGTGCTGATTTTATATTCCATGATTATCCATGTGATACATTCTGTAGTGCAAAGTTGGAATTTCAGATGAGGATTTTAAGTTAGTGTTCACTTAGCTGGAATGGCTAGTTGAATACTGGAGCCCCAATTCAGTTCTAAAGGTAAAAGGTAAAGGTGTCCCCAACCAGTCGTGTCCGACTCTAGGGTGTGGTACTCATCTCCATTTCTAAGCCGAAGAGCCAGCGCTGTCCGAAGACGCTTCCGTGGTCATGTGGCCGGCATGACTGAACACCGAGGTGCACGGGATGCTGTTACCTTTCCTGCCGAGGCGGTACCAATTTATCTACTTGCAATTTCTTGCTTTTGAACTTGGCAGAAAGCTGGGACTGAAGACGGGAGCTCACTCCATCACGCAGCACTCGGGTCTCGAACTGCTGTCCTGCTGACCTTCCGGTCTGCAATTCAGCGTCTTAACCACTAAGCCACCGCAGTTCTAGAGGTGTGCAATTAATCCCATGGAACACACGTAGGGATGTACATATCTGTATTATATGAAATGTTATTCTAGAACAAGACGTGTTGTTGTTCTTCTAGTGCTTACGCAACCACTAGGAGAACCACTATCATAACTGACGCAAGCAACTAGCCCAATAAAGCTGTAATGAGTTGTGGAATGGCTTGCGCAATGGCTTGTGCAAGCAGAATCAACATACTGGATTCAACACTTGTGAAAAGATGAAAGCGGGGCTTCCCCAAGTAATCAAAGCTTCATGCCAGCGGAATGTCGGCATTGGATACAATGTTCGGTCTCTATCAAAACATGGGCAGACATACATTGAGATGAACTTCCTCACTGGGAGTAGGAATGCTTGAAGAATTGTTCTTTTTGAATTCTAATGTGAACTAACCTGATCTGCACATCCCAGACTAATGTGTGAATTGGAATGTAGGATTTCACATTTCTCCAAATTTTGCAAAGCAGTTCTTGGGCCCCCAAAACGTATTAAAATGTGTATTTTGAGATACAAAACATTTAGAAGTCAGTGTTTTGTGGGTATTTCCACTTCTCAATATTATATATATATATATATATGGAATAAAGCTAGATAGATCTTAATGTATTGCTGTTTTATCATGTAATATATCATCTTGCATTTCATTATATCCTTGTAATTTTGTCTGGAGAGTAAGAATATTTTCTGTACTGTAATAATGTTCGTTATTAATTATAAATGCAACTTTTATTTCAAGTTTATTGTATCTTTTATGTTTTACTTTAGAATGTAATTTTTCTTCCAGTGGATATAACTTTTGCTCTATCCTATTTCCCGGGTGTGTTATTACTTATGAATTTTTAAATAAGAATTGTATTAGAAAAGTCCTTTTTAAATTTAATTTGTATCAGGAAAGTAAAAGCCTTATTTATACACAGCTATTACTACAGCTATTACTATACTACACTCCAGGAGAGAGCGGAGGACAGGAAGGCCTGGTGTGCTATGGTCCATGGGGTCACGAAGAGTCAGACATGACTTAATGACTGAACAACAACATTACTACGTTTTATATCTGACAAAAGGTTGATCCTTTTGAGAGCCATTGTAGTGTAGTGGTGAGAGTGACGGACTGGGAGCCGGGAGATCCGGGTTCTAGTCCCCACTTGGCCATGGAAGCTCACTGGGTGACTTTGGGCCAGTCACAGACTCTCAGCCCAACCTACCTCACAGGGTTGTTGTTGTGAGGATACAACGGTGAGGAGTAGGAGAATGTAAGCCGCCTTGAGTTCCTTGCGAGAGGGAGAAAGGCGGGGTATAAATGCAATAAATAAATAAATAAATAAAATCCCTGCTTCCCTGCGAAGCAAATCCTTCTTTCAGAATTTTATTGACCTTTGCAAAGGTTCTTTAAAATCTTTAAATGATAGCACAAAAACCTGCACTGGCTTACGTATTGTTTGTAGCACCAATATTTACACCTTTACCAATTTCCCCCCAGCATGGATTTTGGCAATGTTAATAAAACAATTTAAATGTAGCACTGGAAAAAGAAACCAACAGTGACCCACTGCCATCATAAGGGCACCCGAGAGTTAAAACTAATCCCAGGTTAGTTGGCAATGGAATGGCACAGCCTAAGAGTAGAAAAAAGTATTTTGTTCGTTAATAAGAGACAGAGAGGTAGATCCATCAGACTAATGTTGGGACACTGGAATCAAGTGACAGTAGCATCAAACAGGAAGTTCCTCATAGAAAAAGAAATTGCCTTTGTGGGGTTTTAGAGCAACCATTGGTGTCTTGGAATATAAGTAGGTCAGAAAGGGAATTAGCACTGCAGATGTTTGGCTTGTAGGTAATTGGTGCTGTCTCTCTGATCCAGAGAGCCCACCATCTACAAATCAGTTAATATAGAATTGTCATTTAAGATAAGAGTGTGTCCCTTATTTATTTATTTTTAGGAAATATAAATTTTTAAGGCTGCAGTCCTATGCACACCTGGGAGTAAGTTCCATTGAACTCATTGTGGCTTATTTCCTGGTAGGTACACATTGGATCGCACTGTTAAGGAAACTGCCTTTTTCATTGCACTGTAGATATATGTGAATATCGTCATAGCAAATTCTTTGTTTTCCTTTTGGTACTCATAATGAAATTTTGAAATAGTTGTTGGTACATTTCTAATTGTTTCCTTTTAACAAAATAATTCAATTTAATTACCTGTTCTAAAATTACTTAACTATGGTTGAACTGGATTTCGAGGATGGGTAATTTATTACTGAAATACTGGGCTGGATCCAGTGTTTATTTTTACCAGTGGGAGCAGTGCCCAAGTGGCATTCGCTCAGGACACTCTGACCTGCAGAAGGTGATTTCCACTAGGCCCTGTCTCCCTCAGCAGATCCTGGTGCCACCTGCCACACTGTTCTGGAGAGTTTCCCCAACCCTCTGTAGCAGATTTTCTGGGGGCATAGAGCACTGTAGATGAAAATCACCTCCTCCATTCTGACAGATGAAATATTCTGCTGGATCAGAAGCCTTCTGGAGGTGGATCCAACCCAATTACTCGAACAGTAATTCTGGATCCAACCCAATTACTCGAACAGTGAAGCAGCTTAACAACACTTATCTCTCAAACCTTGCATATATATTTTAGAAAGTGTGCTGTGAAAGTCTAGTTACCTTTTCACTACACTCAAGGATTAAATTAATTAACCCTAACATTCTGGAATGCACCATCTGCTTAGCAAGGAAGAGGCAGAACCTGCTTACTAAATAAACAAAACAACTTACATTATATTGCTTTCTTATCTTGTAGCAGATAAGAGAAATGCTTTGTTAAACTAGCATACAAAGTCATAATTCCTACTGCTTGTTAATGTACTTAATCACCAGAAAAAAGGCACATCTGCAGGTCTTGGAAAAAATCATACTCTATATGCCAACCCTGGGGGGTATCCCACATTGGCTGTCACATGATTAAGATCTTTTAAAAGGTCAACCATTTATAAAGTCCACTGCCTTTCTCTAGATTACAGAAAATAACAACCTTAAGCATATAGCAAAGATCAGTGTACATTGGCATAAATTAATGAAACTTTTAAAATACTGTAGGATATATAAAGCCCAGTACATATGTTTTAAAAATTAATCACTTATAGTCAACCCCTTATTTTAAAGAACACAGTTTGTTGCATGTGAAGCTTTGATCCACATCCACCATTCTACCTCCACCTTTCTTCATGTCTGTCTTGCTTCTGGCCTGTTTTCCCCTCTCCTGTCTGTGTGTTTATTTTAAAATCTATTTTCTTTATATTTTCTTTTCTTTATTATTACACGTATGTCCTCTTGCAAGGACCCAAGGCAGCTTACATGGTCCTCCTCTCCATTTTATCCTCACAACAACCCTGTGAAGTAGGTTAGGCTGAGAGTGGGTGACTGATCCAAAGTTATCCAGTGAGCTTCATGGCTGAATGGGAACTAAAACTGGAGTCTTCCCAAGTGCCAGTCCAACACTCTAACCACTACATGACATTGGCTCTCCTTTCTTCCCCTTTGGTATTGGGGGATTTTAATAAATTGGCCTAAAGAGGCTCTGGAGTCTTGTAACTTGTTCCTGAGAGGGTTTGGGGAGGGAATAACATGTTTGGTGTCTCTTTAGTTTCATGTTTATTTTGATGAATTCTGGGTGTTAAATAGATGTTAATTTTGCAACAAACACACAGTACAGCTACATGGGACATGGTCATGTATTCTTAATATCACAGACTGTTGCTGAATTAAAGAATGTTTACCTGTTGAGCACATTATTTATTACCAAAGGGTATTATTTTATTTATTTTGATTTCTAGCTTAAGGCTACAATACTATCCACACATACCTGGGAATAAGTCTAGTAGTATTCAGTTGGGCTTAACTCTGAGTAGACATGCATAGGATTGCACTGTAAACTTTCCCCGGGCCTAACAGTTTTATGGATGCCAATGGCAGAATTTTCTGTCCTTGAAGCCTGATAGTCTAAGGGCCAAATTCCATTTGATCAGGCCCAGCATTAACAGATATCTCCAGGACCCAGCAGGGTCCAGACTTAACACTGCCATCTTCTCTTGGACAGTATCCAGTTAGCACTGGGAACACCCACTATTTACATTTCCCACAATGCCCAGGAGTGCTATTATGTTGGGATCATTATGGGAAATTAAAATGGCTACTTCCGGACCGAGCTGCCTAGTAGTGATCGGAGTGCTGCTACTTCTGCCACCAGGTAAGCCTTCCTACTGAGGTAGGAAGGAGCCTTCAGAAGGCATGTGTGGGGCACTCTCCCTTGATCTTGCCCCGCACATAGCACTCAATCACTGTCATTTGCGTTCCTGTTTTTATTTTACAAAATGCAATTTGCAGCAGAAGGCAAGCATAGAGATAGGCGGTTCTTAACCGTTACTTCACTCCCCAAACTGTTTTTTCTCTTCTGGAGGAAAGCAGTGCTGATAGCTATATTTTGACCACGTGTAGTTTTTCCCTGATCGCCCAGTTCCATACATATATATTCATTTCTTTCAGGGGAAATCACTTAAAACTCTATTTTGCCAAAGATATCTTCAACTGTTAACTAGGAATCAGATTTGTGTTTGCTGCTGGAAATTGTTTCAGTGCAGAAACGGTGGACAAGCTAGCCTTGCATAGTATCTGTCCAAGATACTAGCACAGAAAAATATTTGTCAGTTGCCTGTGCATGGAAACCTGAATTTAGTCTATTGTGGCAAAAAAGAAAATAAGGAACCAGTTTTAAAAGTGTTCATCTTGCTGTTACTAAAAGGCAGACATGTTTTTGTTTTAGAAAAAATAGGTCTGATCATCCTCCTGACCTCAGGCTTTGTTCCCTCTAAGAGGGATAAGGCATATATGAACAAAGGAAAAAAAACAATTATTACTTAGCATCATTGGCATAGCATCCATACGTTATCATCCATGTCTAGTCACCTTGAGGAAAGTCTAGCGACCAGGCACTTGGGTATTTTAACAGCCTGGTTTGAGCAGTTCTTCATATGGATCGTCCCCAATGAGTGGAAAGTTTCCTTGTGAGCATTAGAGGTGCTCTGGAAAGTGCAGCTTCCTGATGTGACATTTGACACAAAACAATTGATCTATGTCATGAACTGCCTACGTTACATGTGGCCATGTGGAGCCTCTGCCACTTGGAAACAGCTCTTAATGTTGATCAGACCACCTACATAACAAATGAAGCAGGACTCAGAGTCCCCACTATGTGAGTATGGCTGTGAGAGTGAATTAATGCTAGGTAGGAATGTCAGAGAATTCCACCACGGACTCCAGTGAGGCTGGATTCTTTAGAATACCTGCGGAATCCCCCGGGACGGAGCTTACCTGGCGGCGGATACGGCGGCGGTGGCTCCGGCGCCGGCGGCAGCTCTGGCTGGTCTCCTGGCTGGCTGTTGCCAGGCTGCTGCGGCTGCAAATGTGGCCGCCATTTGCATGCTTGCAGTCAGCCGTGATAGGCTATGTAAATATTTACGTAGCCTATCACGGCAAAGAGCAGGGATGCAAATGGTGGCCGCTGCGCCATTTGCGTGGCCTCCTTCACTGTGATAGGCTATGTAAATACTTACGTAGCCTATCACGGCTGACTGCAAGCACACAAATGGCAGCCGCTACGATGGCTGCCATTTGCAGCCGCAGTAGCCCAGCCGTGGCCGGAACTCCAGCTGCGGCTGGCCCCGGCTGGCGGCTCCGCGGAGCCACCACAGAGCGGAACCAGTCCAGGGAGGATTCCAAGGGGAGGAACGGAGCGCCTCCCCCCCACTGCTGATGCCCCGGAACAGACGGGTGAGTAAGATTCATACATCCCTAATGCTAGGCACAGTTGAAGTAGTACACGTCTTTTATAAAAGCCTGCAGTCAGTCTTTCTCTATTTTTCTAGAAGGTTTGGTAAGGTGACCTAAGAAGCATTTGTATTTATTCGCTGTTTCAGATGTTTAGTAATTTTGATAGTTTAAATGTTGTTTTGAGAACTGCCTTTAATTTTACAAAATAAGGTGAAAGAATAATATTTTAAAGCAGCAGACTTGTTCTTTAAGATTACAGTTTAGTGTTGTCACATGAGTGCTCAGACTGCAAACAACTACAAATTGATTACTTTATTAACAGTTTCTTATGCTGGATTTTTATTTGGAATTGAAGAGCATTATTATTTGATCACTTTCAAATGATCACCTACTAGATCGTTAGCCAGCAACTAGATTGGCAAAAATTAGGGGCTTGGTATTCCTCATACTTGCGTGCCACATGCTGTGTATTCATGGCTAGATGATGTTGAAAGTCCTGTCTGGATCCACCTATCCTTGTAACTAATGCAAGCATGCAATGTTGTAATAAATATGTCTCTAGTAGTTTCCAGTTCCTCTAAATGCCAGTTGGCAGGAGAAGAGCATGTTAAAAAGGCTCCTTTTTATAGATAGAGATATTATAGATAATATTAGGCCAGTTGCTAGTTGTTGTCTGTGATCTGGATTTGGCCCACCAGCTACCAGTTGCCACCTCCTCCCTACTGATATATAAGTGTCAGTGATCTCCAAGAACATGGGGCATGCTTACCTATTGCAGAATTGTAGCAGGTATTGCAATGGAAGTCAAACATTCCATTGCCTTATTGCATTTCAAGGTTTTACAATCTGGTAATGCTTGTTAGGGCTTCTCTCTAGATGGCATTAAATCATGGCTAATCTCCTGTGGAAGAAAGTTGCAGTGAATGTGTTCTGACCACAATTGCAGTTAAACCTGTGGTAAATTAATTAATCTCCTTGGGGTGGATTCTTATAAACTTAATGAGGACGGTCCTGGTCAGTATTTGTTAGGAAAACCTTGCACGGAAAGGGGGGAAAGCAAGATGTTGAAGCCAGTGATGTTTGTTATTTCTGTATATAGTGCTTTTACCTTTAGGCTAGAATCAGCTGTATGTAAGAGCATTGATTTATTGGGATTAGAGGTACGTCTTTTCAAACAATGCAGAAAACAACTATGTCCTAGATACTTTTGATTGTTAAAGAGGGTTTTGTGTATGTGGGGATGAATAAAAGAGTGCCTGAACAGCTGTTGATATGTATGATTTTATGTTGCTATTTTGTGACATTAAAGGCTGCCTTATGTTTATCCAGTCCATATCATACTTTGTGAAACCTCATTTATCTAGACAAATAAGGGCAGTTTCTCAGCCAACATTTTTTTTAACAGATTCTGTTCTTGGGTAAATTGTGTATGTGGGCTCATTTCTTGCTAGAAGCAACAACTGAGAAAATATCGGCAGGCTGCTTTTGTCTATTTTGAAGGGAAATGTAGCTATTTATACACATGCAAGACTTGATAATTGATGCAACCGAGCACAGCATCTTAAGTGAAAAGACACCTTGAGACAGAGCTCAGCTGGTGCAAGCCTTGGGCTGATATGTTTTCCCCTCCCCACTCCTCCTCTGGAACAGCCACAAGAAGATTAACTGCAGTTAAGTGTTACATCTAGTGGTGGGTGAACTTAACCCAAGTGAGTTTGTTATTTACTGAGAAAATAATGAACTGATGTAGGCTTGGATGAGAGCTCTTCCTCAAAGCAAACTCTTGTTCCATGTAAATGAGCCTTTGCACATGTGTGATATCAAAGCGCATCTTGGGAGCTGTAGTTTGGAATCTCATAGTGCCTTCTCAGAGCCAGAGCTGCACCGATAATGAGAGAAGCTAAGGAGACTGTAGGATGACTAAAAAATTTAAGGAGGGGGTGCTTCTGAGTCTTCATCGTTATCATGGAGCCAGAGCAGCCACAACAAGGAGAGAAGCAGCACCGGATTAGGCCCAGGGAAGGGTAGGGATGTCAGAGAATTTTGCCACGAATCTCGGGGAGGCCGAATGCCAGCACATTCGGCCCCCAAAAATGGGTGGCGAAACGGTCTGCCCCCCCCCCCGGGACGGGACTTACCCGGGATGGTGGTTCGGTGGCGGTTCGGCGGTGGTTTGGCGGCTGCGGCGGCCAGTCTTCCGACCGGCTGCCACCGCCACCATTTCCAGTAAAAAAAAAAACACATGATAGGCTACGTAAAGATTTACGTAGCCTATCACGGCTGATTTAAAAGAAAACATTTCTTTAAAAAATTTAAAATTTTATTTTAAACAAAATAGCATCTACGCTATTTGTGTTCCCCTTATTTTCGCCGTCTGAGTCTACGTAAATGTTTATGTAGACTAAGACGTGTCAAAATAAGGAATGCAAATGGCAGCGGCCATGGGCGCCGCTATTTGCGTACGTGCATGTTTTTTTTTCTTTTAAATCAGCCGTGATAGGCTACGTAACCATTTACATAGCCTATCAAGGCTGACTGCAGGGACGCAAATGGCGGCGGCTATGGCCGCCGCCATTTGCGGACCCGGCCGGCCAGGATTCGTGGGGGGAGGGACGGAAAATTCTGGGAAAATTCTGGAGCAGATGATAAAGCAATCAGTCTGTAAGTACCTTGAAAACAATGCTGTGATTACTCCAAGCCAACATGGATTTGTCAAGAACAAATCCTGCCAGACAAATCTGATCTCATTTTTTGATCAGGTAACCTCCATTTTGGACTGTGGGAATGCTATGGACATAATATACCTCGACTTCAGCAAAGCTTTCAACAAATTGCCCCATGATATCTTGATGAGCAAACTAGCTCAAAGTGGGCTGGATGAAACAACGATCTGGTGGAGCCACAGTTGGCTACAGAATCGTATTCAAAGAGTGCTTATCAATGGGATCTTCTGCAACTGGGGACAGGTAACGAGTGGGGCACCACAAGGCTCAGTCCTGGGCTCAGTGCTCTTCAGCATTTTTATTAATGACTTGGAGGAGGAGGTGCAGGGAATGCTGATCAGATCTGCAGATGACACAAAATTGGGCAGGATAGCTAATACCTTGGAAGACAGAAACAAAATTTAAAGTGATCTGGATAGACTGGAGTGCTGGGCAGAAAACAACAGAATGACATTTAATAGGGATAAATGCCAAGTTCTATACCTAGGAAAAAGAAACCAAATGCACAGTTACAAGGAGGGGCGGGATACTTGGCTCAACAACACTACAAGCGAGAAGGATCTTGGAATTGTTGAAGATCACAAGGTGAATCTGAGCCAACAATGTAATGTGGCTGCAAAAAACGGCAAATGCTCTTTTGGGCTGCATTAATACACGTATAGCTTCCAAATCCCGGGAAGTACTAGTTCCCCTCTGCTCAGCACTGGTTAGGCCTCATCTGGAGTACTGTGTCCAGTTCTGGGCACCACACTTTAAGAAGGATGCAGACAAGCTGGAGAGGCTTCAGAGGAGGGCAACACAGATGATCAGAGTACTGGAAACAAAGCCCTATGAAGAGAGACTGAAAGAACTGGGCGTGTTTATCCCTGAGAAGAGAAGCCTGAGTGGAGATACGATATCGTTCTTCAAGTACTTGTCACACAGAGGAAGGCCAGGATCTCTTCTTGATCATCCCAGAGTGCAGGACACGGAATAATGGGCTCAAGTTACAAGAAGCCAGATTCTGGCTGCACATCAGGAAAAACTTCCTGTTAGAGCAATACGACAATGGAACCAATTATCTAGGGAGGTGGTGGTCTCTTCTACACTGGAGGCATTCAAGATGAGGCTGGACAACCATTTGTCATGGATGCTCTGACTTGGATTCCTGCATTGAGCTGGGGGTTGGATTCGATGGTCTTATAGGCCCCTTCCAACCCTACTGTTCTATGATTCTGTGATTCTATGACCGGTGAACAGAATAATTGGAGAATTCAGCGGCATCACTAGTTATGTCAAAACCCTAAACAGAGGTTAATCTTAACTGTGGTTTGTTTGAAAAATGCCAGCTGCATAACTCAACCATAGTTAAAAATGGCCACATTTTTGTTTGGTTTAGACAAAACAACAAGCTGTAGTTAATTGAAAATGGAAATGAAATCTTCCAGTCTCCACCTTACAGTTGTGCCAGAGGTGGAGAGGGGAGGTTGGAAGTACATAAGCTCACTCCTTCTTGTTCCTGTTACAATAAGCTGTGGTTTATTGTGATGTTGGGACTTGCTCATTATGTGGCATAACCTACTCTGGATACCAAATGAGTTTCTGTTAGAGACAGGTCAGAATCATAACTCCAGCTATCTATAACAACTTCTTATATATAAATGGATAAGGCAATTTCTCAGCCCTGTTGAATGCCTTCTTTTTTAATTAAATGTTTGAGACATCAAGGCCAGTGTAAGGATTAGGCATATTATAAAGCCAGGTTGTCAAACTTGAATAGGTTGGAGGGCCAGATTCCCATTTCATCTGCCAACACCCTTCACCAACACCAGCACTGACACTACAGACCAACCACTCCTTCATCCAAGACCTAAGCATTTCCTGCAGCACTTAATACCCTTTGTGCTACTTTGCCCTATGATGACCTCCAACATCAAAATCACTTTCACTAGGTCTGGGACACCCTGATCCACCTTGGCTGCAAATGCTGATAAACTGCAGATTACTTGCTCTGTTCCAGCACTTGATACTGCCCTTCAGTCCACTTCCCTATCCTTGCCACATCCCTTGACAGCTGCACACAACTAATTTAGAGCAAATTTGAGGAAGGAGCAAACTAGAAACCTAGCTCAATAGATGGCTTTATATTTTTGTCTGTGAGATGGTATTTCAGGGGGCATCTTGGGAGCCCCTAAATGGCATGATAAAGCCTGTGGATCTTATGTTTGATCTCCATATTATAAGGAACGGTATGGACTACAGGATCAAGGCCTAGAGAAACAGGACATAGCTCTATTGAATAAGTAAGCAAAATGTATTAATTGAACACAGTCACTTACCTTTCGCGGATTATGTTGATGGTGGGGTGGGGTTCCATCCCTCCCCCCGGAATCCTCGCGAAGCCGTTCCTCCCCCCCAGAATCCTCCGCGGCTGGCTGTGCTCGGCGGCAGCTCCACGGAGCAGCTGGCCAGGCCGAGCCAGGCCAGAGCCGTCCGCAGCCAGATTTCCGGAGGGCTTTGGGAAAGGAGGGCTTTGGGAAAAAACAAAACAAAAAACCGCATACACAAATGGCAGCGGCTATGGCTGCCGCCATTTGCGTTCCTTAGTTTGGGCCGTCTTAGTCTACATAAATATTTACGTAGACTAAGACGGCCCAAACTAAGGAACGCAAATAGTGTAGCCGCCGCCATTTGCATATGCCTTTTTTTTTTTTTATAGAGACGTGATAGGCTACGTACGTTTTTACGTAGCCTAAAATGTCTGGGTAAAAAAAAAAAAAGGTGTACACAAATGGCGGCGGCCGTAGCTGCTGCCATTTGCGTATGCCTTTTCTTTTCTTTTTTTACCCAGACGTTTTAGGCTACGTAAAAACTTACGTAGCCTATCATGTCTCTGTAAAAAAAAACCACACAAACTGCAAATGGTGGCGGCGGCAGCTAGTCGGAAGACCAGCCGCCGCCGGAGCCGCCGCCGCCTGGAAGATCCGCCCCAGGTAAGTCTCATCCCGGGGGGGGGATCCGCGGGGTGGTGGGGGGTGGCAGGCCGTTCCGCCACAGATTTCGGGGGGCCGAATGCACTGGCATTCGGCCTCACCGTGATCCATGGCGGAATTCTCTGCCATCCCTCACTTTATTCCACATAATTCCATTTATCCCTTTCCACTTTGTCTATTAAATGACTTTAGCCTGTCTGCCAATGTTTTGAAGTTGAAAGATACTCCATAGAGATAATTGTTCATTTTGCAAATGGTATAATCTATTCATGTAAGTGTCTTTGTGAGCCAATGGATGCACACTAAAACCAAGACAATTCTCAGAAGTAGAACCATGCTTTTCGCAGGTAAATGTAAGGAAAAGAAATGCATGTCCTTTCTCTGTTAGCCACTTACGGTTTGCATAAACTGTTATAACAGTTCTTCTTTTTGTACATTAAAATAATGTATTTGCATTTGTTTATTTCCATCTGACACATTTAGACTTCAAAACTTCAATTTTTTTCCAGCAACAAATAATGGGCTCAGAAGAACACTTTCTCAGTTTTACTTAAGCAGGAGAATTATAATACAACTCCCAGGATAATTTTACAAACATCCTTTCTTTGTTGTTGTTCAGTCATTCAGTCGTGTCCGACTCTTCGTGACCCCATGGACCATAGCACGCCAGGCCTTCCTGTCCTCCGCTCTCTCCCGGAGTGTTCTCAAGTCCATATTCATTGCATTGGTGATGCTATCTAGCCATCTCATCCTCTGCCGTCCCCTTCTCCTTTTGCCTTCAGTCTTTCCCAGCATCAGGGTCTTTTCCAGGGAGTTTTCTCTTCGCATTAGGTGGCCAAAATATTTGAGCTTCATCTTCAGTATCTGTCCTTCCAATGAGCAGTCAGGGTTGATTTCCTTTAAGACTGACTGATTTGACCTCCTTGCAGTCCAGGCGATTCGTAAGAGTCTTCTCCAGCACCACAATTCGAAAGCATCGATTCTTCGGCACTCAGCCTTCCTTATAGTCCAGCTCTCACAGCCATACGTTACTACTGGGAAAACCATAGCTTTGATTATATGAACATTTGTCGGCAAGGTGATGTCTCTGCTTCTTACTATGCTGTCTAGGTTTGCCATAGCTTTCCTCCCAAGGAGCAAGCGTCTTTTAATTTCATGGCTACAGTCACCATCTGCGGTGATCTTGGAGCCCAAGAAAGTAAAATCTGTCACTGCTTCCATTTCTTCCCCTTCTATATGCCAGGAAGTGGTAGGGCCAGATGCCATGATTTTAGTTTTTTTAATGTTGAGTTTCAAACCAGCTTTTGCCCTCTCCACTTTCACCCTCAACAAGAGGCTCTTTAGATCCTCTTTGCATTTATTTATTTATTATTAAATTTATTAATCGCCCATCTGGCTGGTCACCCAGCCACTCTGGGCAATGTACAACATACAATAAAAACAGTTTAAAACAATAAAATTCTGCAATAAAAACATTTTCTAAAATACCCTAACCCACCCCAAATGCCTGCCTGAACAACAACGTTTTTAATGCACGACGGAAGCTCATTAAAGAGGGGGCATGACGGAGTTCCCTAGGGAGGGAGTTCCACAGAGTGGGGGCCACCACAGAAAAGGCCCTCGTCTGCGTATTGGAGGTTATTGATAATTCTCCCGGCAACCTTAATTCCGACCTGTGATACATCCAACCCGGCGTTTCTCATGATGTACTCTGCATATAAGTTAAATAAGCAGGGCGACAATATGCAGCCTTGTCGTACTCCTTTCCCAATTTTGAACCAATCGGTTGTTCCATGTCCGGTTCTTACAGTTGCTTCTTGATCCTCGTACAGTTTTCTCAGGAGACAGGTAAGGTGGTCTGGTACTCCTATCTCGTTAAGAATTTACCATAGTTTGTTGTGATCCGCACAATCAAAGGCTTTAGCGTAGTCAATGAAGCAGAAATAGACATTTTTCTGGAATTCTCTTGCTTTCTCCATGATCCAGTGAATGTTGGCGATTTGATCTCTAATTCCTCTGCCTCTTCGAAACCCAGCTTATACTTCTGGTAGTTCTCGGTTCACATACTGCTGTGCTGAAGCCTAGCTTGTAGGATTTTGAGCATAACCTTGCTGGCATGTGAAATGAGCGCAATTGTACGGTAGTTTGAACACTGTTTGGCATTGCCCTTCTTTGGAATTGGAATGAAAACTGACCTTTTCCAGTCTTGTGGCCACTGTTGAGTGTTCCAAATTTGTTGGCATATTGAGTGCAGCACTTTAACAGCATCATCGTTTAGGATTTTAAATAGCTCAGCTGGAATACAGTCATCTCCGCTAGCTTTGTTGTTAGTAATGCTTCCTAAGGCCCACTTGACTTCACTCTCGAGGATGTCCGGCTCAAGTTCAGTGACCACACTATCATGGCTATCAGGGACATTCAGATCTTTCCTGTATAGTTCTTCTGTGTATTCTTGCCACCTCTTCTTAATCTCATCTGCTTCTGTTAGGTCCCTGCCTTCTTTGTCCTTTATCATGCCCGTCTTTGCACAAAATGTTCCCTTGATATCTCCGATTTTCTTGAAGAGATCTCTAGTCTTTCCCATTCTATTGTTTTCCTCGATTTCTTTGCATTGTTCATTTAAGAAGGCCTTCTTGTCTCTCCTTGCTATTCTCTGGAACTCTGAATTCAGTTGGGTATATCTTCCCCTTTCTCCCTTGCTTTTCGCTTCCCTTCTTTCCTCAGCTACTTGTAAAGCCTCATCAGACAGCCACTTTGCTTTCTTGCATTTCTTTTTCTTTGGGATGGATTTAATTGCTGCCTCCTAAGCAATGTTACGGACCTCCGTCCATAGTTCCTCAGGCACTCTGTCTATCAGGTCTAATCCCTTAAATCTATTCCTCACCTCCACTGTATATTCATGAGGGATATGATTGAGGTCATACCTGAATGGTTTAGTGGTTTTCCCTACGTTCTTCAATTTAAGCTGAAATTTTGTGATAAGAAGCTCATGATCTGAGCCACAGTAAGCTCCAGGTCTTGTTTTTACTGACTGTATAGAGCTTCTCCATCTTTGGCTGCAAAGGACATAATCAATCTGATTTTGATATTGCCCATCTGGTGATGTCCATGTGTAGAGTCACCTTTTGTGCTGTTGGAAAAGAGTGTTTGCTATGATCAGCGTGTTCTCTTGGCAAAACTCGATTAGCCTTTATCCTGCTTCATTTTGTACTCCAAGGCCATGCTTGCCTGTTATCCCAGTGATTTCTTGACTTCCTACTTTAGCATTCCAATCCCCTATGATGAAGAGGGCATCTTTTTTTGGTGTTAGTTCTAGAAGGTGTTGGACACAGGAATGGTTAAGATTTCTACCTGAAATCCTTTAGAAATTCCACCTGTGTCACATTTTTGGTACCCAAAGTGAAATATTTTTTTGTTAAGTGTTCCCTAGGGATGTATGAGAATTTTGTTTCTGCTCTCAAAACAGGCGATCATGCTCCATTCAAAGCTCCAAATGTGAGCGTGAGCATGTGCCCACCGAAAATATGTACAAATTATCAAACACATGGTTGTGTTCTTTGCATTCCCAGTTCTCAATTTGATTTTAGCAAATTACTTAATTTGTGCAATTACCTAATTACCTGATTCAGTAGGCTTTAGTCTATGGAGGAAATTCATGCAAATAGGAAATTTGCACAAATTTTGGGAGATTTGCACAAATCTCCTGTTTGCTGCTCAGTTTGCTCGAGTTTCCCATTCGTGGAGAGCAAGCAGAGATTGCAAACATGAACAGGAATCGGGCATGAGATGAGAGGCGAGATAATGTTTGAAGATTGGTTCTCCCATCCCTGTTGTTCCAAGAAGAAGAAATGGATTTTTAATTTTCTCATGTTCTAAGCACAACTGCTTAACTGCGTATGTAATGGAACTGTAAAATCCAAGAATATACTAGAATAATAAAATCTAGAATCCTACTTTAGCAGATAGATTAAAACAAGATAGGAATAGTTGCAAACCCCCTTGAATATACTGTAAGGGTATATGGCAGGGATGGGTGAGACTTTGAAAGGGGAAGCTTTAAATACTGACTCCCAATGCCCAAATAGGGTGCCCCAATTTTGAGTTGGGTGCAGCCCCATTTGAGCTGGGCCACACTCTAAATTGGAATCTCTGCCTGTCACCCTACCTGTCAGTGATGGCCATTTTCTGTGAATCGATTATATGGATGAAGAAAGTAGCAGAAATAGATACGGTTTAGTACAAAAAGCCTGTGAAGCCTGTGAAGGAGGGGGGAGAACTAAGCAGGAGAAGGTTACACGTGACATAGCAAACCCTGAAGAGCCTTTTGGAGGGCTGCAAATGGTGTACAGAGCATCTCTTCCTGACAGGGTTCATAGCATATGGAAAAATCCCAGAGGACTTCCTTGTCTCCCTCTTTGCCAGGGTATGCTCACAGACAGCATGATGGCCCATTTCAGGAAATGGGGCGGCCCTGTGGGCATTCCATATCCTGTTGAGCCTGCAATCCTATATACACGTACCTGGAAGTAAGTCCCATTGAACTCACTGGGGCTTCTGACACACATAGGAGTTTTCCTTCCATTCACCATGTGAGTTACTTCTGCTCTGGAGGAACGCATGGTGAGTCCATTCCCTGTAATGGTTAATGTAGCCTTCTCCAACTTGGTGCCCTCCAGATGTTTTGGAGCAACTCCCAGGATTCCTGTCCTTTGACCATGCTAGCTGGGGTGATGGGAGTTGAAGTCCAAAACATCTGGAAAGCACCAAGTTGGGGGAGGCTGGGTTGTTGCATTGCCTGGGCACATATACAGGCAGGGATTGGTTTGGACCCTTTAGAATCTTGTATCTATTTTTTTTGAGAGGCTAGAATTGCATTTGTAACAGAAATGGGAATACTCATAGCTCCTGTCTATCTGCTAATGGATTAAATGGGTATACAGTAAAAAGTAGCACAAATGGGTTTTGTTTTTAAACAAACTTCTTTTGTCCAAGACTTAAACAATGGTGATGTAACTTGTGAGTGCTGGATAAAAAAAAAGTAAGGATAAAAACCCATTGTTTCACAGAAAGTGAAATGTTATTAGTGAAGCTCAAATGAAGTTTCTCGATTCTCAAAGACTCTGGAAACATTTTAGCTTCCTTTCTGTTCCTATGTAGGCTTGAATAGGGATATTCAATCAGTGTTTCTATTTATTTTGCAGAGAAAATAAAGCAGACATCTATTTACAAACAGCTGAGATAAAGGAAAGGAACTGTAATGACCTGTATTGTTTCTACCATATATAATTTAGTGTTGATTTCACCATTCCCTTGGATAAACAGGTCAAGAAATACTATTTTGGCATTTGGTCCTCAAAGATCTTATGTTGTTAGTTATTCCAGACTACAGCATAATAATGCAGCAAAACCAGTGCAGAAACACAATGTGACCATTTGCTGAGACTAACATTATGATGTCAACTTAGAGGTAATACCTATTAGGTTCAGTTGGCATACTTCCAGTTAAGTGTGCAGCCTAAATCCTTTGAAACAGGATTAACCAGTTTTATAATTTGCGTATGTTAACATGTTAAGCAAAGTATAATTAAAAAAGAAAGAAAAGGGGTGATGGCTAATACATAATAAAGTGCTAAATGTGTGGTTTATAGTTGTACAATGGCATGGACTTACAAAATGTAGAGTAATGTATTAAAATCTATACAGAAATAATTATTAGACTTGGGAAACAAACAATATTATTTTAAACCTTATTTATACACAGATTCATTTAATAAGACCAGAAAAATTATTCAAGACTTGAGTTCAAAAGCAATTTTTATTTCCAAATAACATATTCACTATTTTTACTAGCTACAATTCTGAGATGGTGAAAGTCTGGATTTGGATATGGAGAATAGTATGTTGTTGAATATGTGTGGTGTGTGTCTTGCTTCAGAAAAGGATAAAAATCAACTTACAAAAGAAATGAAATATTCTCAACTTGCACAGTCAAGGGATTTTTTTCCAAAATTCTACAGACTTTCTTGTAGAAGCTTTCTTCCCTTAAGATAAATCTATTACCAGATAGTTTGTACAATAAAAGAAAACCCCAAACCCAAAATGATGCTAAAGTTCTCAAGACAATGTGAGGGGATACAGTTATGTCTACAAAGTCTTTACTTTCATGCAGTGTTCAGGTCAATAAAAATATAACCCAATATGAAAGAAACTTTGAATTAAGCAAGATGTAAGACTGGGAAAAATTATCCATTAAAATTTCCAAATATCATGGTAAGGATTGTATTGTCTCACAGAAAAGGATAAAACGAAGAGCTTTCTTTTGCATGAATTGTTGGGGTTTTTTTTAATAGAAGTCCCAGTCACGCTGTGGACATAGAGAAAATGGGCAATAAATATGTAAGAAGCAAATTTATTAACTTGGTTCCTGTCTATTATGAGAAGGAGACTAGTTGCTGTCTGAAGTCATAACTTTCCAAACACAATGACTATCAATCATAAGGTATCCTGCGGATCCTCATGAATCTCTATATCAGAGGCTTTTCTATTATTTGCTCCACAGACTTTTTAACCAGTGCCCCTCCCTACAGATTGATTCACAAAAGAGCATTGCTGGCACAGTTTTCTGTCTTGTACTTGGTCCAACCTTCCCAGTGGGGTACGTTGGCAGAGAATATAATGGCTGGGGAGTTGTTATTGTCAGGACTGTTAGACCTTTCTGAGGCTGTGTCTGGTTTGTATTGGCTGGATCCATGAAAAAAAGTGTGGTGATGCTTCGGGGGTATGTGGGAAAGGTGTACCTAGAGGGGCCTCCATGGCCTGGAAGAAACAGGGTGTGCAATTTTCTTAACCTTCCTGAGCTCTTGAGTATATATGAATGGTCTTGGGGGTCTTGGCAAATTTCCAGTCTTGAAACTCTTTGAAACTATCCTTGCTTATAAATCTAGTCTTGATGCTGTGACTTTCCAGGCTGAGGTGACCTAGATCTATAACACTATTGACACGGTTCGCACTGAGCACACATAGGAGGGGAGCGGGACAAAGGTGGCAAGTCTTGCCTTATGCATGTTCACTGGAAGGTCTCTAATGTTTTCAGGGACTATGCTTTTTGCATGGTCCCTGTGTGTGTACAGTTTGAATGTGTAGAGGGACTTTACAGATGGCTGGGGGAATACTGAAAGACCAATGCATTCAACCATCTGCACAGTCCTAATGCACTTACAAATTGTAAGTGTGTAGTCTTGTGTACAAGATTGTGGACCATGCATATGGATAATACAAGCAGCCAGACATTGTTTACTTGAACTTCCAAAAGGCTTTTGACAAAGTCCCTCTCAAAAGACTCCTGAGCAAACAGCAGTCATGGATAAGAGGAGAGCTCATCTTATGAATCAGTAACTGGTTAAAGAACAGAAAGCAGAGAGCAGGAATAAATGGGACATACTCCCAATGGAAGGATGTAAATAGTGGAGTCCCACAGAAATCTTTATCGGGATGGATGCTTTTCAACTTTTTCATAAATGATCTGGAATTTGGAGTGAGCAGCGGTGGCCAAGTTTGCTGATTAATACCAAATTATTTAGGATGGTTAAAACAGAAAGGGATTGCAAGGAGCTGCAACCCTGGGCGAATGAGCATCAAAATGGCAAATATGATTAAGTGTAAGCAAGTGATGCACATTGGGGCAAAAAATCCCAACTTTGCATAAAAGCTGATGGGAACTGAGCTACTGGTGACTGACCAGAAAGAGATCTTGGGGTTGTGCTGTACAGCTCGATGAAAATGTCAACCCAGTATGCAGCTGCTGTAAAGGCAAATTCCATGTTAGGCCTAATTAGGAAAGGAATTGAGAATAAAACTGCCAATATCATACTGCCCTTATACAAATCTATGATGCGACCACACTTGGAATGTTATGTACAGTTCTGGTCACCACACCTAAAAAGATATTGTAGCATTGGAAGAAGTGCAGAAAAGGGCAACTAAAATGATCAAGGGGCTGGAGCAACTCCCCTGTGAGGGAAGGTTAGAACAGCTGGATTTTTTAGCTTGGAAAAGGGAGGGTAAGGGGAGACATGATAGAGGTCTACAAAATTATGCATAGTGTGGGGAATGTGGATAGGGAGACATTTTTCTCCCTCTCTCATAATACCAGTACCTGGGGTCCATCCATGAAGCTGACCGGTGGGAGATTTAGGATAGATAAAAAGACTTATTCGCACAGCACACAGTTTAACTATGGCATTTGCTACCACAAGACATAGTGATAGCCACCTATTTGGATGGCTTTAAAAGGGGATTAGATAAATTCCTGGAGGATAAGGCTATCAATGGCTACTAGTCCTGATGGCTATATGCTACCTCCAATATCAGAGGCAGAATGGCTAAGTAAACCAGTTGCTGGGGAACATGGGTGGGAGGGTGCTGTTGCACTCATGCCCTGCTTGTGGGTTCCCGGTTGACAGCTGGTTGGCCATTGTGTGAACAGAATGCTGAACTAGATGGACCCTTGATCTGATCCAGCATGGCTCTTCTTATGTCCTTAACTGAATGCATATAGGACATGGGCAAAGCTTGCCGCTGCACTCCTGTTCCTCCCCATGTGCATTCATTCTATGTGCATTTGTTTTTTGAATAGTGTTTATCCTGTTCATCTGTGTCTTCACTGATGTATTACAGGTCATGAGTCGTGTTTCATCTCCCTTTAGGATTGTTGTTCAGTCGTTAAGTCGTGTCCGACTCTTCGTGACCCCATGGACCATAGCACGCCAGCCCTTTAGGATATGATGAAATAATTATTTAACTATGTAGGCCTCTTTTTGGAATGGATGAGTAATCATCGTTTAACTTCTTTTTATATTCATATTTTCTTTATTAAAATATTTATTTTATTAGGACAGGATTTTTTAAAAATGATCCAGTTTGCTTTTAAATTCCCTTTACATTTTGTAACAGAAGTTTAGATAAGCGTATTGTCACAGAACAGAATAGAATGAAATGTACATGCAAAGTCATAGACCATTTCGCTAAGCAATATACCCAAAGTAGACGTTTCATGTATAGCTATGATTAGGGGACTTTGGTCATGGGACACTTTTTCAATAATTGGTGCTTAGATGAATCACATGCCCTGATATACAGTGCATTGATAACATGCAATAGCATACAATAACATATTATAAAATATGGAAGAGAAACCAAACCTTGCCAAGGGGGTTAGTGCACTGATGAACAAGGATGCCACAGTGCCATATAAATGGCACACTTTCCTGGCTAATGCAAAATTAAGTGCTATTTATGTTTTTTTTTTCCTTTCCATAGGGAGAAGCTGTCTGTGGCTCGGCTGCAGCAGGAAGTTGCACGAAGTAAGAGTGACGGAACAATGGTAAATGTTGGCAGTCATCTTCTTTGCATTTCCAGTCGTTCTGTTCCCATTCAGGCTTCAGACGTGCTGGCTTTGATAGAGATTACAGCCAAAATATAAATGTACAATTTTACAGATGATGCAATCCCAACATTGCTTGGAAAAAGATATCTTCTTTGGAGGTCAGGAGGTGGGGAAGAATCCTGGGAAAATGTTATCAGTCATAATACTGGCTTCCTTTGACTTCTGATGACGATGTGAGAAGTCATGCTAATTAAGCACATAAATAGGCTATTTGAGATTGAGATTAGATACACTTGATTAGCAATTAATCATCCATTACTGGCTATGAAGAATGGACAAAAGAAAGCCATGAAAACATTTGAAAGATAGATCATGTTCATTCTTACTCTGCTTTCCATTCAGCTTTTCCGCACATTTTGTTTGTTAAATTCATTTTCTTGCCTTTTCAGTGCAAAGTTGGAACTGAAATTACTGTCTTGATTTAGCAGTGACTACATTTTTAATGAACCTTGCTGCACTTTTGTACAACAGCTTTGAGAATGAGGCCTGCTTATGTTGACTTGACAGATCTTTCTCTATATGAAGTTAAAGGCCTGGTTTGAATGTAATGCTAAACCAGGATTTAATGCTATCTCAGTGAGCTTCTGTGAGCTTGAGCAAAGTCTCAGACTGGTATGCTCTCCCTCCTACATGGCCAGAAGGACTTTTTAACCAAGGTTCAGTTTCTACAATATATGGCTTGTCACTACATATGAATCAGGGTTCATGGTTTAAAGCAAAATCTGGTTAGTTAAACAAACCACCTAAAACAATCAAGGGTTTGCAGGTAGCTTGTTCAGCAATTGACTGTAGTTTGTTTTAAACCACAATTCCTGGTTTGTATATGGCATCAAGCCAGAAATTGTAGAAAGTGAAACTCCTGATTGAGTTCTCCTCCCAGCTATGTGGGAGGTGGGTAGGGGGGTATGCACGAGCCTGACAGTTTGCTTGGGCTCACAGAAACCCATCTGCTAAGTTGTGGTGGCCAAAGGTTCTGTATTAGCCTTGCCCTCTGAAGTGCTTAATGAAAGACAGGGACCAGAAAAAAACACTTCTGTCCTCTCTCTCGTAACTGTGTGCGAATATGCATGATAAGATGGAAGACCAAGGTCTCAGGCAGTGATTCAGCCTCTGTGCCACCCAAGGTCTTCCTGATTACAGGAAGATCAAATGTCCAACTGTGGAAGGAGGACACTTAAAATAAACAGGTGGTTAGGTCAGGTGTCAATTTTAATTGTGCCTGTAAGCCATATTGCATGCTTCCCCCCCTTTTTTTGGTAGAAAGGTGGGGTACAAATGAACTCAATCAAGCAAGCAATCAAGCAATCAATCATTGGCCCATCTTAAAGCCTCTACATCATCCTTCAGATCAACTAGAAGACATGCTCTTCCTGCCTACAAATTGCTTTTGCCTCTACAGGGGTCTGACAGGTACACACCTGATGACTGAACACTAGTATGAGTTCGTATGTTACTACATTTGTGCAAGTTGCAGACACTGGAGTGGCTCATACATCTGATTCGCTGTAATTTCAAGTAAATTTGCCTGCAGTGAGATCTGTGGGCTAAACCCCAAAGCTTACATCTGCAAGTCCTACTCCAAACATGAATTGTCTGTGTCTGCAAGTTGAGCAATTAAGCACATTATTATTAATTAACTTTTTTTCTATTCATTTGTGAATGAAAGAGATCAATAAAGAATGTCACAATGAAAAAAATCTGAACAATCAAATAAGAACTTCAGATGGGGCATGTAGCCCTCTGTTTGAAGACAATGTCCCAATCTTTGGTATGATGCTGGTATTGCAGGGCGCATTATATTGGCATAGTGCTGAAGATTAGGATGTTAGGATATAGTCCTGGCCATGTTGGAATGGACAAACTGAGGTGTTTGTTCATCTCCGGAGGTGTCACAGAAAACAGGATCACTGTAGCAAGTTTTCTGTTCCCTAAATGTCAGTTGGCTCAGAGCTGACTCTTTTGCCAGTGATGTGTAAACTCATACTTCCTTTCCCCACAAGTAAAACATTGTATTTTCTTTGATATAACGGCTTGGATCCTAAGTTTTTGCTCTGTGAATGGAAGAGACTTCCACAAATGGAAGGGATTTTTCCATAACCACAAGCGAAAGTGAGATCTTTTGTTCATGGAGTGAAAACTTCGGATTTGTACCACAGTGTTAAAGAAGAGCATGGGATGATGTATGTCTTGGGTATTCCAACAAAGGTGCCAGTTTGGGTCAGATGCAGCTATAAGGATGCATAAGTTGCTGTGGTATATACTTTAATTAACTTTCATCACACCATAGACTGGCAGGAGCGCACATGCACAGTGCTTTAGGCAACTTACGAGTTCTAGTAGTGCCTGCTTGAGCAGCAGCTGCAGCAGCAGGATGCTAATTGCAACCAGCATCTTCCATAGTTTAACCACTTGTGTGGTCTGGCCTCAGCAAATATCAGGGCTAGTCCCTGTGCTGAGGATGTCTCTTAGCCCCAGGCAGGAGTAGCTGTATCCTGCTGTTCCTGGTGCTCAGCGGTAGGTCTCATCTCACTGATGGTGAAATGCGTGAATATAACAGACACTGTGATTTGAGTTCTGAAGATTATTTTCCTGCTTATTAGCAGCAGCAGCAGTAAATCCATTTACATTAGTGTCTTCTCTACTTTCAAACGTATCATAAAGAAATCACACTGAGGGACAGGGGAAGTCCCTCTGGGCCAAGATGCTGTTCTTCTTAAGCTGTATGCAGATCTAAACAATGGAAGTAGCTCAGTTTCAGGAGACTTCTGTGCATGCGGATATAAGTGTATGTGTGTGTGTGTGTGTGTGTGTGTGTGAGAGAGAGAGAGAGAGAGAGAGGGAGTTTCCAGTGGTTTATTCACAGACGGCTATGTTTAATTATACAGAAAATAGAAACGTTCCTAGAAAAAAACTTTGTTCTGATCTGTGTGTATCTGGTGCCCATGAAAAAAGGTAGGCTAGTGGTTGCAGTATCATTGATAGCGCTGAGCAAGCAACTGACTTCAACAAGAGTTGAAATGAGGCCTTTTGAGCCTCTGCCTCCAGTCCAATTCTCCTATGCTTCACTCTCTGCTGAAAAACAACAGATTCTTAAAGAGCTAGCCCTCTGACCTGAAGACGGATGCTTCTCCTCTGCTCTGCGACCTCCCTCCTGGTCCTCTCCCTGTCCTGTTGAACTGGTAAGGCACTGGTCTCCTCACCAGTTCAACAGCTCTTGGCTCAATAGAAGGGGCTTGTGAGGGTTCTGGTTCATTGCACTGGGCTTAGTCCAGCTGTTCAGCTGACATTTCAGCAGCCTCAGGCTCAGCTAGCTAATCATCCCTCTCCAGTTCTGAGCTTGAAGCCAGGGCCATGACACCATTCCCTTCCCCAAGGGCTCTTGTAGGATGGCCAAGCATGTGAAGATAACAGCAGTGAAACCAGCATGCCGAAATGGGAGCATGGAAGTCTTCTATAGCCTCCTGGAACATTCTTCTGTTCTCTCCCCCTTCTATGGCCTCAGTGCATCCAGGAATCCTCATTCTGAACTAGTACTGGTAGTGAGGCCAATGTTTCTGAGGATCATTGTGAGGTGCAGTCGAGACCATCAGGGACCAGTGGAAAACTGAATAAATGTTCATGGTGGGAGGCAAGCTGTTCCACAAGACTGATTATGTCAGTGATGGTAAAGGGTCCTAGGTATTTGTAATCAATCCAGTTTTTTGGAAGACCATACGTGGCCATAGGTGGCCGGTGACAGTCATACGATATGTAAAATTTGGAGGGATTTACCTGCCTATTGTCTTTGGTGTGCATGCTCTTTTTACACCTCTTTCACTAGGTTTAGCTGTTATTGTAGATCCTCTTGGATTCAGTTATGGTTTTCTTGGCAGCTAGTATTTCTGAAGAGAGAAACATGTCAGGAAAGTAACTAGAATTAAACCCATAATTAGCAAAGAAAGAGGAATGGTGGATTGAGGTGTGCACCATGTTGTGTGCACCGTGTTGCATGCAAAACCTGTCATGGGAAGGTCTACTCAATTGTTCTTTTGGTATGTGGAATAACAGTGGAGGTAATGTTTTAAGGTGTGTTTGTGTGCTTTTCTGCCCATCTGTTTGTGGGTGATAGACTGAATGCAGATTTATTTATTTAAAAATTATTTTTAGGCTGCCTTTAAGAGAAAAACTCTTAAACAAATCAGATGGATCTGTAAAAAGCAGAAGATTTTGGGCAAGAACTTGGAAATGAACTGTGGTCCTCAGTCTGAAATAAGGTGCATGTAGATGGAATGCATGTCATACAAACAGGGTTGCTGTTTCCTAGGCTACTGGGATCTGCAGCAGCGGACAAAATGTGCCATCTTGATGAAGGTACCCACAACTACTAGGATGCTAGTAAATCCTTGGGAGGGCAGGATGTCAGTAACAAAGTTAAGAGTAAGGACTTGCCAAGACCAACACGTTTGGGCAAGGGAAGCAGTTCTTTCAGTTTTCCACAATGGTATTTGATTCTCCTACATGTGGTGCAGGTGGATACATAGTTCTGTGTGCATCTTAGGTTACCAAAAGGTGTGTACAACTTGATTCAGGGTATTGAACTGATCAAAGTGTACTGTAGAGTAAGTAACATGGCATAAGACAAGTATTTGCTTGTGTTCCATGTCCACCAGGACATAGAGCTGGGTGCTATGATAGAACAGTCCTTGACATACTCTGAATTTTACTTGAGGTCTGGGTAATTTCCTTGCATTTTTGGAGCTAATCCCTAGCACAGTGGTTAGTTTTTTGATTAATTTCTGGAGGTCCTGGGTCTGTGTAGTTGCAAGAAAGGGTTCTGATTGTAGGAAGGTTGCTGGGATATAGTCCCTGCTGTTAGTGTTGGTTCTTTTCCCCACTGGTCAAATGGGACTGGGCTCCTCCCTGTTACATGGACAGTGGTCCAGCTGACCTTACAGGGGCTGCTGTTCATGTCACTATGACAGAGGGAAGATGATGGAAGCTGGGACCCTGTAGCCTGTCCAAATGCACCTTGTCCAGTTGCACTTTGATCTGGAGGCCCAAATTAATCATTTCAGGAAGGGTGCGGGGCTTCTCAGTCCAGGCCAGCTCATCCATAGTGTCACCTTCTAAGAACTGGTCCACTAGGGTAGGCTCATTCTATTCTAGATGCTGGACCAAAAGGCATTAACTAGTATATTCCTGAAGCAGCTCTGAACCCTGTCATAGCTGGCAGATGCCATAGTTGGCAGCTTCATTCTTCTGGGGATTGTCAAAGGGAGGCTGGGCTACATGAAATACCAGGTTGCCCATCATTAAGCCCTTCCTTTCAGCAGATAAGTACAAAACATACATTTTTAACCAGTCCTTGGGCCATAGCTCCATGTAGATTGGCACTGAAATAAGAAGCCAGGATATACTCCTGGCAATCTACACTCTCCTGGTGTAGACATGGCCTCCATCCTGTGTCAGTGGGTCAGAGCAAGATGTTCTGATGCATCCATACCCTGTATCCACGAGGCAAGGCAGACCAGTGGTTGCAACACCATGGATAGCTCGGAGTGAAAAACTTGCTCTGACAAGGGTTGGAGGAGAATAGAGGCCTTTTGAGCCTCTGCCTCTAGTTCATGTCTCCAATGCTTGACCTGCTTTGTTGAAGAACTCTTAAAGGGCCAACACTTTGGCCTGAAGATACATGCTCTTCCTTTGCTTTCTGGTTTCTCATTGGTACACTCCCTGCATTGTTCAACCAGTGAGGTAGCACTGGAGGCACTCTGCTCTTCAGGCTCAGAGGAAGGTGCTCATGAGGGTCCTGGGTATGATTTGGCAGACTTGTTCAGTGTCCTGTGCTCAAGTTTAGATCTTGAGCTGGCCGAGCTTTAGATGGCCATGACACTGGTTGATCCTCTTTCCTCAACTCTAAGCTTGAGTTCAGGGCCATGACAAGCATTTCCTGATGATCACCATTCATTAACTGATGAAGCTATGGGACATTTTTAATAGTGACCTGTGCTAGTGAATTCAATGTTTACTTTTAGTATTTGCCACTTGTGTTACTTCAACAGCTCTGAGTCTGAAACAAGAACATATGGTGTGAGAACTTTTTGACCTCTGCTTTTTCCACTTTCCATTTGCTCAGCATTTGCTTGCCCACTGAGAAAACAGTGACTAGTTAATATTGCTGCCTTCTCAGCATGAATTGTGTTGAGAACATGCTGTGTGGGATTTGCTTCCTTGCATATAAGTTTCTTGTGAATCTCTCTTTTAATTATAACCAGTTTAACAGTTCACCTGAGCCGAGCCATAGAATTTGTAAAGAGAATATCCATTATTGGGCAGATTAAAGGCAGTATCCAATCCTTCCCGTGCACCAGCAGGACCAGCTGCTAGCGCAACTGGAAGCCAGCAGTTCCAGGACCAGCTGAAAACCAGTGGAAATTACCAAAGCCGGGCACGTCCGAAAGCAGAGGAGCTTGCAGGAAGAAGCTCTGCTGACGTGTCCTGAATCGGAAACAAGTACTTTTGCTTGTTTCTAGGGTTGCTCTTCGAACAGTTACTTTCTGTTGTGCGAGTGGTGGGTCCCACTTCCAGAACAGATCGACCGGGAGCACAACGGCAATATTGGCTACTTCCCTAAAAATATAACAAATATATAAATGGAAGGAAAGGTGGACTGTGGCACTGTCTTGCCCATCCCAGGTAGTACATGGGTCACTACAGCAGGAAGTAGTTGGACAACATAACAATAAAAAGGGAAAAGCAAATATTGCAGTGACAGCTCTTTCATTTGATGTGGGCATGATTGAAATATTGCTTTCACACATCTGTCAAAAATAGTTCATGTTTGTGCTAAGAGCAGCACCTAAATGCACTTTTATGATAAAGGTATAATCTAGTAGAAAGCTAAACAACGTGCACTACATTTTATAATGAACTAGATGTTATGGGAAACACCAAACTTCTTGGTAGTGAGACCCCTATCTACAGATGAGAGGCCCTTCATTTGTCTTTTCTTTGGAGATTATTATTATTACTACTAGTAGTAGTAGTAGTACTAGTACTACTACTAGTACTGCTACATTTCTATACTGCCCCATAGCCAAAGCTGTCTAGGTGGTTTACAAAGATTGATAACCATTAGAAATACATTATACAAAGTGTAAAGCCATTTAGATAAAAACATAAACACACAGCACACACAGAGACAACATATATCTAAAAACGATTTTAATCAATCGGCCATAAGACAAAGTTAGCCTGTTTCAGAAGACTTTCTCCATCATGCATAGAATGCGTATTACGTTTTGCAAATTTAATGTAGTTTTATGATTTTATAATACTATTTAAAAAAAAGTTGTACTGATAGAATGTTACTTCTTTTCATATTGTATTTCATGCTTTGTAAGCTGTTTTGGAGGTATTGCCAGGAAGCAGGATATGAAACTCCAGTCTGGGTGGCATACGTAATCTTGAGCTTTCAAGACCAGCTGCTGTTGCTGTAGGTCTTTGCTGTAGCACTGCCTTTCTTTAACTGTTATAGCTTCCCCCAAAGAATTCTAAGAATTACAATTTAAGCAGGTGAATTCTGAGAGATCCTGCTTACAGAAACACAATTCCCAGAGTTCTCTGGGAAGAAGGAATGTGTGGACATATCCTTAAATTAGCAGAGTTCAGTGGAACAATTCAGCTGTTACATGTGCTTCATTCTCATTGAAATGAAAGAAACTTAGCTCATGAAATAGTCTGTTAGAGAAATAACTTGCCACTGGATTGCTGTCCATGGTAGCATAATAATGCCATGTAAGAAAATATTGAATATACCTGAAGGATATAGACAACCATATGAGTTTGTAATGATTCACATTCAAACAAAAGTCAGATTTTCAGTATTGTTGCATCTTCCTAATGTGAGACATATAGGCTCATATTCTGTGCACATTTCAAAAATCCTAGGTCTACTCCTGAGGCTAACTATATTAACTTTTATTGCATTCCCTTTGTTCTGTGGCTTGTAACATACATTATAGTGTTCAAGCTATTTTTTTTTTTTTTTATGAAGGCTGAAGTGGAATCAGTTGTATGAAATTGCCTTTCATGTTGGCAAAGATTTCACTAAGGGTGGGCCAGAAGCCCTTATTTGCTGTGATCCCCGCTGTGGGTTTAGGTGATACAAAGTGATTATCGTGGCTTCTTCTCTGTATCCATCTAATTCACACCTGCACCCTTTTGTAGAAACACACAACGTTAACTGAATATGAGTTCCCAGCTGAATTGGTTCCCTCCCTTTTTGTAATCCTTCAGCGTTAGATTGATTTATGAATGTATCAGATTCTTTGTTAGCATGTAAACCACTAATTAATTTAAAGCTCTCCTGGGAAAAATTAAAGCTCTGGTTAAGACTTTCAACAGGCTCAGATGGCGCTAATAAAAGGAAAGCAAGTCATATTAATGAATTTCAATGTGATCATCCCTATCACTGCTATGCCATAATTCTCTCCTGCCCCTACCCCAAAATGGCCCAAGATGCTAAAAAAGAAAAAAAGAAAGGGATTGAGCCAACAAAAAACCCTAAAAGAAATTGTGCTATATCATTTGAGATGCTACTTGCTTTGGGTCTGGAGTGATATAATGAAAAGATTAGAATATTTAAATATAATGGAAACCTAATTATTTATCTACCAATATGAAATCTTATCTTTTCAAATTAAATAGATTGATAATAGAATAATAATATAACTTCCATACTGACTTGTTGGCCTGGTATACTGAAAAGATAAGATTCACACATGTTTTTGATTATGCTCCAACTAATATATATCCAGAATTTTGAGATCCAATTTCACGACTGTGTGATTATTTTAATTCATAAATTCAAGCCTCATTGAATTTATTAAGAGCATGCAAATAATAGGGTGCCCAATTTCATGGAGAAGTCTACACATATGCAGTTTGCACATATGGATGATCTGTTCTAACAGTCTACTGAACATATACGCAATGTCTGTGGAAAGGATTACAGTACAAATTGTGAATGGTGATTCTGAAAGAATAAAATCCAGAAAAAGAGTTTAATAGGACTTTATTCGATTTGTGTAGGATTAATGATGAAATATTAAATTGGGAAAATTATAGAATTCTAGTGGTTGAAATACATTTTAGGTTAGTTTATGTAGTCTGACATCTGGCACTGTGTGTATGAATATGCTTTCCACTCTAACCCAGCTACTGCAAGAGTGAGCAACCTTTTTATCTCCATGGGCTGCATTCTCTCAGAGAAAATCTGTTTGGGGCTGAGCCGTGGGTGGGGCTTGAGGTGCTGATGGGTGGGGCATCCACTCACACTTCTCCATCCATTCAGTCTTGCTCCCACCCCAAAGAGACACCTTTTGAAAGCACTGATCCGATTGGTTCTGTCCTCTCAAAGCACTCGGCATTCCTTGCCTGGGTGAGGAGGGAGCAGCCCCCTCTCCATCAAGGCAGAGAACACTTTTGAAAGTGTGAATCCAGTGGGATCCATGCCTTCAAAGGGTTCTTCCCTCTGCCTGGGCAGGGAGTGTGCAGAGCCTGCCGGATGTGGTGTGGGTTGCCCAATTAGAAACAATAGTGAGTCATGAGCAGGCTTATATCCACCAAAATAAGGATAAGGAAAAGGGTTTGGTAAAACCTTGGTTGCTTGGAGGTAAGCGACATGTGCCTCGTACTGTAGGATGCAAGAGAAAAGAGTTCATATCTTTTCCTGCTGGGTTGCTTACTTCAAGGTAGGTAAGCGATATTTGTTAAATTTGTAGTTTGCCCTTCCTGAAAGTAGCTAAATTATTCACATTCATGGCAGTGAACCCATTCTGTTGTCACAACAATTTCGTGAGGTAGGCTACAGTTGCTCAAGCCCTGCCAAGTCTACCCAGTGAGCTCGATGTTTGAGCAGGGAATTGAACCACTGTCTTCCCAGCACAATTCTATCCACTACAACAAAATGGTTTTATTTTAGTATAGAACATACTAAAAACACTTAGACGCCCTGATTGAATTTGCATCCCTTTTGGAAGGACTCCTCCCAGTGGGAACAAGCCAGTGGCTATAGCTATCTATGTGATCTTAATACTCACTTTTAATTTCATAGAGGGACGCTATCAGTAGGTCACCTTTTACTAACCATACTGACTCTACATTATGATAGGAGAGGAAGAGGACTTCTAAGTTACATAGGAAGAAGCTCAGCTGTCAAGGCTCATATGTGGAGTAGGGATGTATGAGAAATTTGCTTCAGTTCATTTTTTATCAGAATTTGCCAAATTCATACCTCCCGGAACTGAATACACACCTGAATGTAATCCGCAGTCAAAGCATGTACCTTTCCAAGCTTGTGATGCAATTTGTAAAACAAAACAAAAATGCGTTTCAAAATGTGTACATTTGAAAATGCACATGAAAGTACGTGTACATTTGAAAAATGCACACAAAGATCCTTTAATCGAGGGAGAAAAATGTTTTCTATTTCAAAAGTTTGCGATTAATGTGTATATTGGGAAAAGAGGCAGAAATGTTAATGCAAAAAGAAAACAAGCTCACAATCTGATACAGATGTGAGTCGGAATGAACTTCACGGTAGAACTGGGAGAATTCGACGGGCTCAAATTGTGCTGATTTTTATTTCCTTTGTTTGGAGTTGTATTAATACAGAATGTCTTATGTTTTTAGGTCTTCATTATTCCAGGGCACCATTGTCATGGAAGCTCCTGTTTTTATTGTTTAACCTTCTCCCCTTATGTCTATATACTTCTCCATGCCATCGTAGCACTTTTTTCCAACTATCCTATACGACTTCATCCTCTTCTGACATTAATGATGCTCCATTAATCAGCTGGCAGGGAGTGCATTTGAACTCTGCACAGTGGGCCCTGTGAGAGACCCAGCACATTCTATCGGCAGCATGCTGGGTCTTTGCTGGGGGAGTGGGAGTTGCATGCATGCTTTTGAAATAGCTGTCTTACACATGGGAGCGCAATGTACCTCCTCCAGCTTGGAAGCACTTCTTTTATCGTAGAAGAGATAAATCTGTGCAATGGCCTAGGGCAACTGGAAAGTCTGTTGATGCAGAAGCATTGGGGTCATTTGGACATAGATGTTGTTTAGCAGTAAATGAAATGTTAAAAGATGAGATACAAAAGGCTAATTATTCTTTTTTTTTTTAAGAGATTCCAATATTTCGTGTATTTGAATTAGTTTGCAGTAATTGTGCCTTTATTAAAGAACAGCATATTCATGCAAAAGTCTGGTATTTCTGCTAGAATTTCCCCGTATCTTTCTCTGAGATTTGCTGCTTGTAGAGATGTGCATATGTATATAAACCCTGTTTTGTTATAAAACAAATAAATAAATGTGTAAATAAATTGCAGATTTATTTCCAATATCCAAGCCCATGAAAACAAGTAAGTATAGGCCTGGCTAACATGATGTGTATGATCATCATCAAGTATTTCAGAAATCATTGTTGTTTATGCCTAGCTGTTATTTCTTAGAGAGATGTCAGCATAATTTCCACTGTATGTGAGTTTGCATTGCTTGCTTTTATATTTAATCGCCCTGATAAGCAGCTTGTAATTTTATAAGAAGAGCAGTTCCATAGGTTTTTAGCAAAAGAGCACTATGTTACATTGCATCTTTGAAGCTATTGTAAATTTTTCATGTTATGAAAGCTTGTGTGAAGTGAGAAAATATTCTACAGTTTTAATTGAGAGCAAGTGTGGAATTTAATCAGAACACGCAGCTTGGCTATGTGTTTTCAAAGTATTCTATATACCAGCCTTAACTCTTTGACAGGAAAGTAAAATCACTTTTTAGTTTGCTTGCTTTCCAAATAATCTTCTTAAATGCCACCCTGACTTTCTTTGGAGATTAAGAGAGCAATCCTATGGTCCCTAGAGAGTACCATATAGGCCATTATATTGTTCAGAAAGTTGCTCTTAGACTGTCCAGGTGTTGGCAACTTGTGGCCCTCTAGATGTTTCGGCCTATAATTCCCAGCATTCCTCACTACTGACTATGCTGAATAGCGCTAATGAGAATTGTAGGCCAAAATACCTGGAGAGTCACAAGTTTCCCATCCCTGTTGTAGACAACGTTATGACCATGGAGGGGCTGTTTTTCAGAGTTCTCTATTTGGCTCCTATCACAGAGCTTTCTGTGGTGGCTTCTTCCATGAGGAACTCCAACCTAGTAGAGGGAGGGAACAGGGCATTCCGGGGGTGTGCCAGTGAGTGGGGAGGTAGTGGCCAAGGATCTAAGGGATTCTAACCCCTCCCAGCCTCTGTCTATGCTCCTGGACCAGAAAAACATTTAGACAAACTCAACAGTGCATCTACATATATCTCTCCCAGTGCTGGCAATTGGAAAGACTGATTTTTCTTTTGTTAGTGGACGGAAGAAAAATACAGCAAGCCCCATCTCCCTTCTAACCTTCACCTTGCTGGCAAGAACCAACAGGGCACAGGAAGGAGTGGAGGCTCCGATATCGGAGGCTCTACTCTGAAAGCATAAGATCGCTGTCTGAGTCATTAGGAATTTTGGAATTGGTGGTACCAGGATCACCAAACCACTTCAAGCAGAGAAACCTGTTACTGAACCATTTCTGTTCCAGCTTGTTGTTGTTCAGTCATTAAGCCGTGTCCGACTCTTTGTGACCCCATGGACCATAGCATGCCAGGCCTTCCTGTCCTCCGCTCTCTCCCGGAGTGTGCTCAAGTTCATATTCATTGCATCGGTGATGCTATCTAGCCATCTCATCTTCTGCCGTCCCCTTCTCCTTTTGCCTTCAATCTTTCCCATCATCAGGGCTTTTTCCAGTGACTTTTCTCTTCGTATTAGGTGGCCAAAATATTTGAGCTTCAGCTTCAGTATCTGTCCTTCCAATGAGCAGTCAGGGTTGATTTCCTTTAGTATGGACCGATTTGACCTCCTTGCAGTCCAGGGGACTCGTAAGAGTCTTCTCCAGTACCACAATTCGAAAGCATCAATTCTTCGGCGCTCAGCCTTCCTTATAGTCCAGCTCTCACAGCCATACATTACTACTGGGAAAACCATAGCTTTGATTAGATGGACCTTTGTCGGCAAGGTGATGTCTCTGCTTCTTACTATGCTGTCTAGGTTTGCCATAGCTTTCCTCCCAAGGAGCAATCGTCTTTTAATTTCATGGCTACAGTCACTGTCTGTGGTGATCTTGGAGCCCAAGAAAATAAAATCTGTCACTGCTTCCATTTCTTCCCCTTCTATATGCCAGGAAGTGATGGGGCCAGATGCCATGATCTTCGTTTTTTTAATGTTGAGTTTCAAACCAGCTTTTGCACTCTCCACTTTCACCCTCAACAAGAGGCTCTTTAGATCCTCTTCGCTTTCTGCCATTAGGGTGGTATCGTCTACATGTTGTAATTGCCCTTTCATAGCTTTCTATTGGTCCAGCTCTTGTCCTGCCTTGTGTAATTAGTAGGGGAAATTCTAGGGTTTAAAAAGGTAGCACATATTTTGAAGTGCTACACCAAGGTTGGACCCAGAGCAGAGGAACGGCCATTTTTTTTCTTGAAAAGTACGTTACTTAAAGCCTTTGCATATTCTACCTCATTTCTGTTTTTTTCCTCCTTTATGATCTTGCTTTGACCGACTCTGTTTAATACTATATTTCTTCCTCCTGCTGGACATCTCAGTCCATTTTGTGGCAGGTTGTACTTTGCAATATTACACACTGTGTGAGTAGTTTTTCTTGTATTTATTTTTAGTTACATACACACACACGTATGTATATATGTGTGTGTGAGGGACTAATTTCTCTTTTGTCAGTGTGTGTGTGTGTGTGTGTGTGTTTGTGTAAGACAAGTTCCAGGCTAAATAAATAGCATGGTACATATGAAAAGTCAGTGCTCGTTTGTAATCCAGAGTTTCAGCAGATGTATCTTCTGAAAGCTGGCTTGTTATTTGTAAAATGATGATTAAGGTTTTGGTCTTCACAGCATAACCTAATGACTGAACTAAGTCTTGATTTCCTTTCATTTCATGAGGATATTTCTAGGGATGGTAGGAGTACCCAATCTATTTACTTACTTACCTAGGTCACAATCCTATGCATGTATAGACAGAAAAAAAGTCCTACAACTCCCAGCATTCTCCAACCAGCTATACTGGCTGGGGAATGCAGGGAGTTGCAGGACTCTTTTCTGTCTTAAACATGCATAGGACTGCACCCTTAATTACAATATATACCATACAATTCTATATCAGACCTCAGAATGCATGCTTACAAAGGCACACTTCAGAGTAGGTCCCTAAATCCCTACAGAACCATAAACACTAAGGGTCAAACTATGTATGACAGAAGAGATCCATGAATGAATC
Organism: Heloderma suspectum; assembly: GCF_057233095.1. Lineage (NCBI taxonomy): Eukaryota > Metazoa > Chordata > Lepidosauria > Squamata > Helodermatidae > Heloderma > Heloderma suspectum. The sequence goes on along the minus strand of NC_139458.1, from coordinate 161,320,323 downwards.
TCCTGTCAGTGCTAAGGGCATGCTAATTTGATTGGTGAAGGAGTGCTGGGAGTGGGTTATTTTTAACCCTTTCCCCCTGCATAGTTTTCCCAATCTAATTGCCTCGAGCTGCTATTAGTCCAGCCGAGGAAAAAGGCAGTTACACGTACTGGATCTCTTTCTCACACCCACACCTGCCCTTCTCCCAGCATGCCTATTACCTGCTTTGGGCCATGTGGTGTACCTGCCCGGGTTCCACCTTTTCCTCAGCATCCACCTCTGACACTGAGAAACAAATCCCTCAGTAAATGCCTGCTTTCACCTGGATCAGCTGTTCCTACTGACACCCAAGCTTCAGCCCTTTTACTGTCCCTGGGTTCCAGAGAAACTCAATATGCTCAGTTGGTTCTCTCAACCCACCACAGGAGAAGTAACCAGGAAATAGATATAATAAACATAGTGTAAGACCAAACAACACATGGATTGGATTAAAAAAACAAACAAAATGTATTTATCAGAAGAAGAGTTATATATTATTATTATTATTATTATTCATTAATGCTTAGTTGGTCCTAACTTCCCTGCCTACTCTACCCCCTTCTAAAATCCTATACACAAACCCCACTACCTAGATGTTGCGTCCATGGTCCCTAAGGCCCTATCCCACTAACTAACTGTCAGCTCATCCTTCATATAACCTCAGAATCCCCTCACACACTCAGGCGGCTGCCACCTTTCACTCTCTGGCATACTCTTAACCCTATCTTCCCTGGGTTAAATGTAGTAATATAAAAACATACATGACAACACAGGCAGATGTTACAAGCCTTGATTTCAGTCAGGAAATGGTGTGCAGGAAATTGTTGATCCACCCTGTCCTCCCCCAACCACCCCAATTCCAGTGCTTCTACTCCAAGCTGATTAGGCTTGCTGTTGTTTCTTGACCCTCGTACAGGTTTCTCAGGAGACAGGTAAGGTGGTCTGGTACCCCCATCTCTTTAAGAATTTGCCACAGTTTGTTGTGATCCACACAATCAAAGGCTTTAGCGTAGTCAATGAAGCAGAAATAGACGTTTTTCTGGAATTCTCTTGCTTTCTCCATGATCCAGCGAAAGTTGGCGATTTGATCTCTAGTTCCTCTGCCTTTTCGAAACCCAGCTTGTATTTCTGGTAGTTCTCGGTTTGCATACTGCTGAAGCCTAGCTTGTAGGATTTTGAGCATCACCTTGCTGGCATGTGAAATGAGTGCAATTGTACGGTAGTTTGAACACTCTTTGGCGTTGCCCTTCTTTGGAATTGGAATGTAAACTGACCTTTTCCAGTCTTGTGGCCACTGTTGAGTGTTCCAAATTTGTTGGCATATTGAGTGCAGCACTTTAACAGCATCATCTTTTAGGATTTTAAATAGCTCAGCTGTGCGGCTCAAGTTCAATGACCGCACTATCATGGTTATCAGGGACATTAAGATCTTTCCTGTAGATTGCCGGGAGAATTATCAACAACCTCAGATACGCAGATGATGCCACCCTAATGGCAGAAAGCGAAGAGGATCTAAAGAGCCTCTTGTTGAGGGTAAAAGAGGAGAGTACAAAAGCTGGTTTGAAACTCAACATTAAAAAAACGAAGATCATGGCATCTGGCCCCATCACTTCCTGGCTCATTGCTCGTTGGAATCATATGCTCATTGGAAGGATAGATACTGAAGCTGAAGCTCAAATATTTTGGCCACCTAATGCAAAGAGAAAACTCTCTGGAAAAGACCCTGATGCTGGGAAAGACTGAAGGCAAAAGGAGAAGGGGACGGCAGAGGATGAGATGGCTAGATAGCATCACTGATGCAATGAATATGGACTTGAGCACGCTCCGGGAGAGAGCGCAGGACAGGAAGGCCTGGTGTGCTATGGTCCATGGGGTCACGAAGAGTCGGACACGACTGAACGACTGAACAACAACAACAAAAAGCTGCTTGGGAGCAATGAAAAATGTGTTGAGAGATCTGCATCTCATTTGGTTTGGGCCTACCTTTTAAACGTCTTGTATTTTTCAAGGTATCAAAGAGTTTTATCTTTCAATATTTCCTGGTAATACCCTTGGTTTAGCTCAGTGGTGCTCTTCTCAGGTATCCTTTGAATTTACTGAAGAGCATATAGTTTGTTTTGCTTTGACAAAGCTAAAATTCTTAACCATCTTCAGGATTAAAAAGCATTGGCATACCTATTCTGTGTGCCAGTTTCACAGGTTCCTTGCTTTTTTCAGAAGGTTTATAAAATGGAAATGTCCTCAGAACATTTAATGGAGTCTTTTCACCTACTGTGGTGGCATTCCTATTCATTTGAATACAGATTTCTTCATAATAGGCTTTTTAAAAAGAATGCTGGCTTTTAACTTACTAGACATCACTAGACCTTTGTCTTTTATAAAGTCAGTGCCCACCTTCTCCTATATTATATACTAATTTTGTGAACATATCTGATCTTAGTGTTCTTTTTCAATTCTGTTTTGTGCTCTTATTGTTAATGATTTCTCCAATGTTTAATATTTAGTATAATTATATATTGCTTGATTGGTGAAGTAATTTCAGTCTGTCCAAATAACTTTAATATTTTTCTGTTTAACTCAATAAACGTTTTCTTAAAAAAAAAAAAACCCCACCCCAAACTGGTTCTGTTACCCAGAATGATTTTCAGAAACAGTTGATCCTGTATAGTTTCTGAAGTCAAGCACATTCAGTTCAGTTTCTTTCCGTTTTTTCTTTTTCTTTTGTTTTCAAGTTAATGCATTTGAGATTCAACATAATATCTTCATAAATATAAGGGGCAAATATGTCCACTTTCTGCTCTTCATAAGGATTTTGTATCAGTTGTAGCATGAATTACATTATCAAGTCATACCATAGTAAGTAATAAGAACTCTGGTATTTCATCAAGTCACTGATTCTCTTTTCTTCCAGAAGAGGGAGCTGCGTACATTTAAAATGACTCCCATGACTAAAAGTTCAGTTCATGTCTAATCTCATGCAGCCCATTAAGGACATTTTCATCCCAAGTGATATTTAGATGACTTCTTGAATTTTTTGCATCTCTAAGTTGAATGGATACTCTACACTGAGCAGAACATGTGGTCGATTTTTAAAGGCACTTTCATCTTCTGTAGCATTTCAGCAACTATAACATATGCCACACTGTAGTCTAAAAGGCGCTCTTACAACCTGATCCAAAAATGGGTACTTAAATGGAACTTAACAGGTAAGTCATCATGCTTGAGACTGGCCTCCCAGTGTGTCCAGCGAAAATGCCATAAAGCTGCAGTGTTAGTGGCGGCTATTGGGCGGTATAGAAATGAAATAAATAAATAAAAATAAATTAATTAATCTACACATGTGTATCAAATTTGGCCATATTAGTTAGTTACAAATAGCATGTATCTTAAAAGTGCTGAGTTTAATATTTACTGGAGCAAAACATGAGACACGCTGTCCTCAATTTTAGAATTAGATGTATGGGCTGTTGCACTACTCTTTTCGCTAGGAGCCAATAGGTTTGGGACAAATATAAGGAAAATGTATTGGGGCTCAAGTTCCTATAATTGCAGCTTGCCCTTTGCAACAATATTTTGAAAAATATTAAGTCAACAAGCATGCGTGGGTGCACGTGTACACACACACACACACACACACACTGTATACGTGGGTCACATGAGGTTAGTTAGATCTCAGTGAATAACACAGACAATATTTCAAAAAATACAGCATGCAAGGTAAAAATAGCCCTGAGGTAGAAGTTGACATTTATACATTAGATAACCCATGCAGAAGATGATCAAGGGAAAGTTGGAGGGAGTTCCACATTATCCACTGGGTATATTTGGTATAAGAAAAGCAGTTCCCTCTAGTGTGGAACAAATCCCATTTTATGGTTAGGAACAGATTATGCTGCCTGGGGCAATACCTCCGTAGCTAATAGATATGAAGCACGTAGACACCAATAATACTGAATTGTGACTACTTTAATTTTAAAAGGTTATGCTCAGCAATCCAAAGCCCTCCCAATTGCCCAGGGGCAATGATGTATGTTGGAGGTATACATATTCGTTACTGGGTTAATATTTTTATAGCTATGAGCTGAAAAGGAATTCTCTGTGTTAACATTTAAAGAGAAAAATAAATAAATTTGGAAACCTACTTTCATCTGGTACATGGAAAGAGAGCTGTCATTGAAAGTGAGTTGGTATAAAAATCTATGCTGATAATTACTTTATTTATTTATTTATTTCATTTCTATACCGCCCAGTAGCCGAAGCTCTCTGGGCAGTTCACAAAAATTAAAACTAAACAGCACACAATAAAACAGTTTAAAATATATAGAACATTAAAACCACAATATAACAATACAACCACAATAAAACCTAGCAGCAGTGCAGGAGTTTAAAATACAGATTTAAAACAGCAAAGCTAAAAGTTTAGAAAGCAAAAATGCTAAAATGCCTGGGAAAATAAAAAGGTCTTCACCTGGTGCCGAAAGGATAATACAGTGTAGGTGCCAGGCGAACCTCACTAGAGAGCTCATTCCAGAGCTGGGGTGCCACAGCAGAAAAAGCCCTCCTCCTAGTAGCCATCCGCCTCACTTCCTTTGGCAGGGGCTCACGGAGAAGGGCCGCTGACGATGATCTTAAGGTCCGGGCAGGCACATATGGGAGGAGGCGATCCTTCAGATAACCTGGCCCCAAGCCGTTAAGGGCTTTAAATGTTAATACCAGCACTTTGAATCGGGCCCGGAAATGGACTGGCAGCCAGTGCAGCTGAAAAAGTACTGGCTTGTAATATGAGCTTGCAGGCCAGTCCCTGTTAACAATCTTGCTGCTCTATTTTGGACCAGCTGAAGTTTCCGGAACGTTTTCAAAGGCAGCCCCACGTATAATAACGCATTGCAGTAATCCAGACGAGAAGGTATCAGAGCATGGATAACTGTAGCTAGGCTATCTTTGTCCAGATAAGGGCGTAGTTGGTATACCAGCCTAAGTTGATAAAAAGTGCTCCGTGCCACTGAGTTCACCTGTGCCTCAAGTGACAGTTCTGGATCCAAGAGCACCCCCAAACTACGAACGTGATCCTTTAGGCGGAGTGCAACCCCCTCCAGAACAGATTGAATATCACCTAGCCGGGCAGACAAACCATCCACTAACAGTACCTCCATCTTGTCTGGATTGAGTTTCAGTTTACTGGCCCTCATCCAGTCCATTACCATGCCCAGGCATTGATTCAGCACAGCCACTGCCTCACCTGGTTTTCATGAGAAAGAGAGGTAGAGCTGGGTGTCATCCACATATTGATGACACCCAGCGGTTTCATGTAGATGTTAAACAGCATAGGGGATAAAATAGAGCCCTGTGGAACCCCATGGCACAATTTCCATGGCACAGAGCAATAATCCCCCAGCACCACCTTCTGGAATCGGCCATCCAAGTAGGAGCGGAACCACTGTAGTTGCCTCCAACTCCCAACCCAGACAGCCTATCCAGAAGGATACCATGGTCGATGGTATCGAAAGCCGCTGAGAGGTCCAGGGGAATCAACAGGGTTGCACTCCCCCTGTCCCTCTCCCAGCAGAGGTCATCCCACAGGGCGACCAAGGCAGTTTCCGTTCCAAAACCAGGCCCAAAGCCCGATTGAAATGGATCTAGATAATCTGTTTCATTCAACAGTGCCTGGAGCTGTCCTACAACCAAATTGTACAAATTAGGAGCAAATTAGGAGCAAAATTGTTGCATGGGGAGACATGCAAGACAAGGGGACAATAATAAAAGAAAAAGTTTCCATATTTTATGCAAAATAGCTATTTTTGTATTTGCTTAATTGCTAGAATATATTATATGGTTAAACCAGTGCCACCTCTTCTTCCAAATAATGTACCATTTGATTAGATTAATTTGGAGTTGTGCAAAAATCATTTAAATATATGTCTTAAATATGGGCAAAATTCACTTTTCAGATTTACTTGGATGCAGAAACAAACCTCGGTTGTTTAACTGCTACTGCTAATTTCTTATTGTGTAGCCTTCTTATGTGTTCAAGGTCAGGCCTTCAGCTGACTGATAAGAATGTGAAAATACAGATTTATGCTACTTTGAGATGTGTGACCCAAATGTCCTACCCATGCCGTATCTCTATAAATGCACATGATTTTTCAATTATTAAAGTAATATATGCACCAGCATATAACACAGCTTGCAGCTTCTCATCAATGCTACTTAAGAGAAACTTGATCTCCTTACTAATTCAATTTTATTGTCATGTAACAATAAGCATAACATATCTTTCAAGTGTGTATAGACCAACATTTTCTCATGAGATCAAGCAAGTTGTGCTATGAAAGTGAGAACAAATGGGCCAGGATTTATTCCACTATGTAGGACTTTTTTTTTTTCTTCCTCTAGTGTTCAGTTACTAATAGGGATGTACGACAGGTACTTACCTTTCGCGGATTATGCTGATGGTGGGGGGGGAGGCGTTCTGTCCCTCCCCCCGGAATCCTGGCTGGGGGGGAGGCGCTCCGTTCCTCCCCCCCCCCGGAATTCTGGCCGGCCGGCAGTGCTCTGCAGCAATTCTGCGGAGCCGCCAGCCGGCTCCGCCAGCAGCTGGACATCCGGCCGCTGGCTAGCAGGGACACAAATGGCAGCAGCCATAGCCGCCGCCGTTTGCGTCCCTGCAGTCAGCCGTGACAGGCTACGTAAATGTTTATGTAGCCTATCACGGCTGATTAAAAAACCAAAACAAAAACCTGTGTGTACGCAAATGGCGGCGCCCATGGGCGCCGCCATTTGCATACGCGCGTTGTTTTTTTAGTCAGCCGTGATAGGTTTATGTAGCCTATCACGGTGTTTTTTTTAAAATCTAGCCGTGAAAGGCTACGTAAATCTTTACGTAGCCTATCACGTGTTTTTCTTTTTAAAATGGGAAATGGCGGCGGCGGGAGCCGGTCAGAAGACCGGCCGCCGCCGTGCCACCGCCGGAGCCACCGCTGCCAGGAAGATCCGCCCCAGGTAAGTTTCGTCCCGGGGGGCGGGGGGGCAGACCGTTCCGCCACCGATTTCGGGGGGCCGAATGCACTGGCATTCGGCCTCCCCGAGATCCGTGGCGGAATTCTCTGATATCCCTAGTTACTAATCATGGCTGAGCCATCTAAAATTAATCTTGACTAAGGGATCAAGTTAGTTGCAACTAAATAAAGCTCCGTTGTTCTCAAAAGAACGCAACTGCATTTTGTCTCAGAAAACTCCTGCTCCCATACCTGCAATTGCTCAGTTAATAAGAATGTAGAGGTAATGTACAATTGGTAGAAGGGAGGGAAACTTATCCCTTTCCTTGTCTGCTGATTCTTCTTTTCAAATGCTTCCCAGTTCTTCCTTCCCCCACTGGCCTGTTAGATTTATTTCCAGTCTCAGACCTCGGCTGAAAGGGAAATGGATTTAAAATGGTCAGGCAGGCACTGACAACGAGAACTGGCAGGTGGGCGAAGAGTTGAGTATCTTCTTCTCACCTTCCGGTTCTTTTGCAGATGCATCCTCTGTTAGTATTATGAGGCAAGCATGGAGCTGGGATTATAATGTGTAGTTTTGACATGGGGTACAAACTTCCTCCATGTGTAATTGAGCACAGTGCCAGTTTCTAAAATGAAAGCAGCTTCAGGAGGTGGGCGTTTAGACCAGAGAAGCTGCAGTGCTGAGGTAGTAATGGGTTAAGCACAGCCCTCACCACAGCTTCTCCACAGTCCACACTCTAAATAAAGTGCTTTTAATTACAAACAAACAGTGTTGGAGCTCATTTACTCATTTTTAATGTAACACATAGCCTCTCATGATGCATGTACTCAAAAGTAAATTCCACTACAATCAGTGTGACTTACTTTCTGGTACGTGTGTTTAGAATTGAAGCTTTAATCATGACTTCAGGTTGATCAGGACCCATACTGTATTAGGATATATTTATAGTCGTTATTGTTGGATTTGCTAGGATTGTGCACTTAGTATCTTAAAACAGGCTGTGAAGTGAAATTTAGTGTGCCCATTTAACAGCATGCCCTAAAGAGCTTTCACAAACATTTGAATGATTAGGGGAAACTTAGCATAATGGTCAGCAAGGCCATTTTCTGATGCCTGAAATCGGATCCTCACTTCAACAAAAGGTCAAACATTTGGGATCTCACAGAGAAAAGTTTTGAAAAGTAAATGCCATGTTTGAAGATTGCCCTATTTGAACTCTTGGTAAATTACTTGATTATACCAAATAACTATAATTTCTGTTCAAACTGGGCTGGACCTAGATTTAGCCATGATCAAGTTAAGTCCCATTGATTTTAGTGGGTGTGCTCTATGTAGGACTATGTGGAACCAATTCACTTTCTGCTTGTGAGAAAGTTAGTTAACAGTGGAACAGACCAGCTGTGGTGTTAGCTCTGTCATAATTAAGATCTTGATGTTAGTCTACACCCTTGAGGCTATGTTCAGGGGGATGCCCCACTGATGTGTGATAAGCTGGCCGTGATGCTTATAAAGCTTTCCAGCTAAATCAGAAAGCTGGAAGCAAAACACAAAACAAACCCCCCTTCCTCCTGCTGTTTTGTTTCAATTTTAGGGAAGCATTTATGAACACACATGGAATGCATTTTGGTCTTGAAAAATTCCAAGCTCCATGGATGTATTAATACAAAGTCTTAAGTGTTTTCCAAGTTATTTGGTAGGACACAAATTGTGTTTAATGCAGTGACCTGTTTGTGGGCCTAGGAATTTTAGCGACGGTATTCACATGGTGCAAAATTAACAATGGTACCAAATTGCTTGGATACAGTAACTCAACCATCTCCAATGCCATATTTCTGTGTTCTGTTTTTATTTTTCTGTACACTGTCCAGATATTTTTTTTGTTAATGGGCAATATAAAAATGCTGTGAATAAATAAATAAGTTTGCTTGCCCTACCTGACAGAGTTGATGTCCTCACATGATTGGAAGGGGTAGTGTCAAATAGATGGCAGGAACCTAAGTATGGAAGGGCCCAGTGCAACTGCTAGATATTGAATTGGGGAGAATATAGAAGAAGATAGAGGGTAATTTACACTGACCTCTGTCTATAGCCATCTACTGGAGAGTATAGTTCCTATGGCTTCTCCGGCCATGGAGGTGGTTTCAGTGCATGGAAGAGTGGTTGGGGAAGGCCCAGTGCTATTCTGTCTGTTTGTGGCAGTCATGGAACCCATAGTTGCATGTCTCTTCTCCTCCCCACTCTATATTAGACGCAAACAACCCACAACTTGAGGGAAGAAGCAGTCATTCTAGTGTGATGTATTCAGCCAAAGGTTGGCTGCTTTGATGAAGAAAATGGACTGTTGGAACTAAAGTTTATTTCATTGTTTTACCCCCACTGTTATTTCATCTCTCCAGAAAACAGGAGGTGGGCAGCGTGCTGCTGGAGAACAGCAGACATTATAGACTAATGAGAGAGCAGAAATATATCTAAAATGAATTTGCCTAGGTGGGGGGTTCTTGTTTGAGGTAGAATGAGGAATACAGTTATTGTCTTATAAATGACTTGGCACATACTGCTATCTTGTTGTGCATTTATTGCTTGTCAATTATTCCATGTTACAGTGCCCAAGAAGAAAAAAAGAGAGAGTGAACTTGGGATAAAAAAGTCAATCCCTTTCTTTCCTGTTACATGTTTTATTGGCAAGTGGAAACTTTTCACAATAGAAGCATGTTCAAAAATTCTGTTTTTGAAAATTCATGAGGAAGAATATGATTCATATTTTTTCATATGGAATGCCTCTGCAGTGCTTACCTGAAAAAGAGAAAGTAAAAAAAATAATTTTGCTAGAAAATTAGGTAGATAGGACTCCTAGCCACATAAAATATAGAAGACATTGGACAAAATTACATTTTTTGCAAGTACTTTTTTGATCATCAGAATCTTTTTCTCTGTCTGCCCCATAATTTTGATGCTTTCCTTTGCTGCAGTACAAAGGTGTATTCATTGCATTTGCATGTCACAATAAGAATGTAAAGTATTTCAGCTAAGTGAGAGCAGCTAAACCACAGATCTTCCATCCATAGTTTGCTTGTTGTGACATGTGAACTGGGAACTCCAGCTTGTCTTGCCCCGGACAAGTTAGTCTGTTTGTTCTTACTGGTTTGTTCTTACTTTATGACTCTGGCTTGTTTGGTGAGAGACAAGCCAGATTTCCCTGCATGTCATGATAGACCTTGGAGGGGAAGTCTGTGGTTTGTTTAGCTGGTCCTGCTTGCAGGAAGAGTCAAGAGGGAGCAGTCAAGCAGCTTGCACCAACATGCTGTCTCGTTCTGGCTTAATGTGACTTGCAAATGTGGTTATAGAGTTTTGCTGCAACAACAAAGAGTGGAGACAGAAGTAATACAAAAAGAGGACTTGCTGCATTTTCTTTGCCTGATCTGTGTGTGAGTGCTTGGGGAAGGCCCTGTGCCTCTTTGCAACAGCCATGCAACCCTCAACTTTTCTCTTCCCCACTCCTTATCAGACACAAGCACCAGACAGTTTCACTAGTGAACTGCATACATTAGGGAAAATAGCTTCAAAAATGTATGCATCTTTGTAGGCATTACTCCTAATTATGCATTTTTCCCATTGTATGCTTTCATTTTAACTAATGCAGATTAGTGCATTTGCAGAAGTGTGCACTAGTGCTAATGTGAATTAGTGCAAATTCCCCCTCCCGTGAAAAACTTCTCCGCAAGTCTGTGGAATCCATGTGACTCAGAAGAAGCAGGTCCACTGCAGAATTTGCAGATTGGATTCATAGAAATCTGAACTCAGTTTAATCTGTTGTGGATTTCTCAGGCATCCCTAACGTTACACTGATCTGACAATTTCATTAAGGAGGCAGGTTTAGAGCTCTAGAAGTGCACTGGGAATCTGTTTTTATAGTCTGTCCCTTCCATTCTCATCTATAAATGGCTAACGGTCTATTTTGTATGATGTCACCCAACTCCCAAGGCAAAACAGAATTTTAATTCTGTGTGTGTCAAATTCCCATTTGAAAAGCTTAGTTGCATCAAAGAGAATATGGGTGAAGTTATTCATGTGCAGCTTGTGGGCCAGTTATATCTCTTCTATTTCAATAATATGTCCACACCAGATGGTACTGGCTGAGCTGAGTCTTACAGGCTTAGTTTATCCAAGCAGCATGAACATAAACTGGATTGGATGTAACGTTCATTCAATGTGTATTTAAATAAAAGTGTTTGTCAGTTAGCATTATGCACACTTTTTGTTCTGAACAGTACACACAGGTACCTGTATAATTCTATCAGAATCTCAAGTAGTAAAGATTTCATATGTCTGGTGTAGATGATATATAAGGTTGTGTGGGAAGAAAGAAGTCCTCATGTTTAGTATATCTGACTACAGTGCTGTGGGATATCAGGACTCAATTTAATGTTCTGGTTTGTGATTGGTGTCTCCAGATGTTACTTTTATTCACATCAGAGATGCTGTTTGTATATACAGCTAAGAACCTATACAAAGAGATTGAAGAGAATGCTTTGAAGTATCCTGTTTAATCCCTGGGCAAATAATCCTATAGTGGCATTGTCCATTTATTTGTTGTAGCTAATAATTCAAACCAATTTTGAATCTGATCGTGGTATAGCAATTAAATGCCTCCTCTCCAGCGTCCAGAAATGGATTCTAACTAGATTGCCCAGAACATGTGGACTATCAAACCTGGTGACTATAAATTATTGCCAATCTAGCCATTTTTCTGTGATGTTGAAGAGGACCAGAATAGCAAGTAGTAAAACATAGAAGGACTGTTGATGCTGCATCCTGTAACATAATATGATCCCCAAAGAGAGATAGTTCCTTAGGGCACAATCCTATCTGGATAGTCTCCAGCCTCTGAATTCAGGGGCTGGCAACTATCCTATGCTGGGAGGCCGGAGCATAGAGGGGATCCTCTCCTCTGTGCTTCGGCTGCACTACATTTTTGGTTAGATGTGCGATTTTGCGCGTCTAGCCAGGGACTTCCGAACGGGAGGGAGAGAGGCCGCATGGCGCATAGGAAAGCTCATAAATTCTGCAGTTCCCCTACACACACCTTGGACTGCCCCCTTTTTGCCCTCTCCATGTTCAATTTGCAAGGACAGAGAAGCAGCCTGCATTGGCTATGATGGGGAGGGGGAAGAGGCAGGGAGCACGGTTTCTGGGAACTGAGCTCAGAGCCCTAGCTCTGAGCTCGGTTCCCAGAAACTGAAAAATCCTATGACCCTCTAGACAGTGTCTAGTGGCCATAGGATTGCTCTCTTAGAGTACTATCTTGATGGTGCCAGTAAAAGAATAACGTCAAAAGAATAACCTCTAAAGAACCTGTGTAAGTCTGTAGTACTCTGTTGATTTTCAGTTTAGAAAACTTTCATAGATATTAGATATCACTGAAACCCTATTTAAAGCTTCCATTATCTCATGTGGCTAAGCTTATTAATCTTGGAGCTATATACTCTACACAGTTTTTAGGCATTGCACTTGTGTTCTTCTCCTGGCACAATGTGGTTGCACTGGTTGATCTGCAGGGTGGTCAGTAACAAGTATTCCTGCTTTTGGGCAAGGGCTTAGACTGGATGGGCATGATTCTTACAGTTGTGTAAATCTACTTCAGCCTTCCCCAATCTAGTGCCCTCCAAATGTTTGGGACTACAATTCCTAGAATTCTTGACCAATGGGAGTTGAAGTCTGAAACATCTGGAGGGCACCAAGTTGAGAAAGGCTGATCTACGTATTACCACTTGAATTATATTAAATGAATATACACAAAGCAAAGGATTCCCTTTTCTAGGCTTGCAACTGCACCTTTACAATGTATATCCCCTTGCAATTGTGCTTTTGAATGAAACAAATTTAATGTTGGTTAAACATTAATAACCCCCCACCCCCAGCTCCTGGTATCTTCATAGTTATTAGGAAGATCAGACATGGCAAATATTTTCAGATCATTCTCACTGTAGCACATAGGAAGTGTTCAAACAATATAAATCCCATGTCTGTTCCAGGCAGTGTTGTTGCTACAAGAACAGCTACCTTAATCATCTGGCTTCTGGAAATAGAGGGAAGTTGATGCCTCAGTTTGCTTCGGATTTCCTTTCCTCTCCTTTATCTCTTAGCTAGGCTCATGGCTTTTCTCATAGACAGTGAAAAACCGTAAACTGTACAAGTCTATTTAAATTCTTGATATCTATAGCTTTCTGAGGGGGAATGGACTTTGTTCTTGGGAAAAAATAGATACTTCCTTAGGGTGTTTTCAGCTGTGTGGCTTAAATTACTCTTGAGCTTCTATTTATATGAGTGTTTGACCATTATTAATGAGAATCCAGAAGGAGATATTTGTAACATGAATGAGAATTCTGGCCGACGGAAGTTTCAAAATTCGCATTGTAAAACACTTGAAGCAAGAACTGCATTAACGGCATATGTGAAAAACAAAACCACTTCAGATAATTCTCCAGATACTTTACTCGAAAGCAGTACCTCTTGAGTCTGAAAATAAAATTTAAGAACAAATTTAAATATATCAGAATTTTTGTGTATAAAGATTGTTGTATGGTTCCATGGCAAGTGCGGTGCCATTCCACAAGCGCAAAGCTTCTACCACTTGCGGAAATCCCATTTTTATCCTTGCACAATCCAGTTCTTTGATTCTGCTTCTGCAATCCATTGTGCAAGCTGTTGCACAATTCATTACTTTATTAGACTAAGCATTGCCTGCACTAGTTATGCTAGTTCTGATAGCAGTTGTGCAACTGCTAGTGGAACTACTATCTTACTACTCTTGTAATTCTTCCGCCAGCGTAACGTTGGATATAACTCTTATGTCTGCACCAGCATTTTCACTAACCATAGCCAACATCATAGTTTAACATTTTCGTCAGAAATGGCTTAGGAAACAGTGGTTTGGGCTAACTATAGGTAGCTAAAATGCTGGAATAGACGTTATGCTAACCATAGTTGTATCCAAAATTGGAAGGGAAGAGAGTGCTCACATGAGAGGAGAGGAAGAGACACATCCAAGTCTATAGGATTCTGCAATTAGACAGTTATGAATAGTATATATCCCAGCTTGTTATGTCTTCCATTCCACTTGCCCTCTGAGTTGCCATTGAATCATAGAATCATAGAATAGTAGGGTTGGAAGGGGCCTACAAGGCCATCGAGTCCAACCCCCTGCGCAATGCAGGAATCCAAGTCAGAGCATCCCTGACAGATGGCTGTCCAGCCTTGTCTTGAATGCCTCCAGAGTGGGAGAGCCCACCACCTCCCTAGGTAATTGGTTCCGTTGTCGTATTGCTCTAACAGTCAGGAAATTTTTCCTGATGTTCAGCCGGAATCTGGCTTCCTGTAACTTGAGCCCATGATTCCGTGTCCTGCACTCTGGGATGATCAAGAAGAGATCCTGGCCTTCTTCTCTGTGACAACCTTTCAAGTCCTTGAAGAGCGCTATCATATCTCCCCTCAGTCTTCTCTTCTCAAGGCTAAACATGCCCAGTTCTTTCAATCTCTCTTCATAGGGCTGTGTTTCCAGTCCCCTGATCATCTGTGTTGCCCTCCTCTGAACCCTCTCCAGTTTATCTGTATCCTTCTTAAAGTGTGGAGCCCAGAACTGGACAAAGTACTCCAGATGAGGCCTAACCAGTGCTGAGTAGAGGGGGACTAGTACTTCCCAGGATTTGGAAGCTATGCTTCTATTAATGCAGCCCAAAATAGCATTTGCCTTTTTTGCAGCCACATCACATTGTTGGCTCATATTCAGCTTGTGATCGACAACAATTCCAAGATCTTTCTCGCTTGTAGTGTTGTTGAGCCACGTATCCCCCATCTTGTAACTGTGCATTTGGTTTCTTTTTCCTAGGTGCAGAACTTGGCATTTATCCCTATTAAATGTCATTCTGTTGTTTTGTGCCCAGCGCTCCAGTCTATCCAGATCACTTTGAATTTTGTTTCTGTCTTCCAGGGTATTAGCTATCCCACCCAATTTTGTGTCATCTGCAGATGTGATCAGCATTCCCTGCACCTTCTCCTCCAAGTCATGAATAAAAATGTTGAAGAGTACTGGGCCCAGGACTGAGCCCTGCGGTACCCCACTCGTTACCTCTCCCCAGTTTGAGAAGGTCCCATTGATAAGCACTCTTTGAGTCCGATTCTGTAGCCAACTGTGGATCCACTGGATCGTTGTTTCATCCAGCCCACTTTGAGCTAGTTTGCTCATCAGGATATGATGGGGCACTTTGTCGAAAGCTTTGCTGAAGTCGAGGAATATGATGTCTACAGCATTCCCACGGTCTACAAGGGAGGTTACTTGATTAAAAAATGAGATCAGATTTGTCTGGCAGGACTTGTTTTTGACAAATCCATGTTGGCTTGGAGTAATCACGGCATTGTTTTCAAGGTGCTTCCAGATGGATTGCTTTATGTTCTGCTCCAGAATTTTCCCAGGGATTGATGTCAGACTGACTGGTCTGTAGTTCCCAGGTTCCTCCTTTTTACCCTTTTTTAAGATAGGGACATTAGCCCTCCTCCAGTCATCTGGCACTTCCCCATCCTCCATGATTTCTCAAAGAGAATAGACAGCGGTTCTGAGAGTTTCTCTGCCAGTTCCTTTATTACTGTAGGATGCAGTTCATCTGGATCTGGAGATTTGAGCTCATTCAAAGTCATTAGGTGTTCCTTGACCATATGCCTATCGATCTCAAGCTGCAATCCTGCCCCTTCAGCCTGTACTTCGCCTTTGCCAGGGGGGTCATAGACCCTCTTTTGGGAGAAGACTGAGCCAAAGTAGGAATTGAGCACCTCTGCCTTTTCTTTGTCATCTGTTATCGTTTTGCCATCCTTATTGAATAGCTGAACAACCATTTCTTTCCTCTGCCTTTTACTGTGCACGTAGCTGAAGAAAGCCTTTTTGTTGTTTTTAGCATCCCTCGCTAACCTCAGCTTGTTCTCAGCTTTAGCCTTCCTGACACCATCCCTGCAATTCTGTGCTACCTGCCTGTACTCTTCCTTTGTTACTTGGCCTTCTTTCCACTTCCTATATGTGTCCTTTTTTGTTTTCAGGTCATCCCTAAGCTTTTTGTGAAGCCACATTGGCTTCTTCTGTTGTCTTCCACCTTTTCTTCTTGTTGGAATTGTTTGTGATTGTGCCTTGAGAATTTCAGTTGCCTAGACAAAAGTTTAAAAAACAAAACTATTGAGCAAGTAATGTGTGCATGGTATTACTGCTCAACTGCTCTTACCAGGTGGAGCTGGAAACGACATCTTCCCCCCCACCTCCTACTGGTGGGATACTGCACATCTCTTCATCATTACAAACTTGCACCTGGCCGTAAGAGAGAAGCAATTTGAGAAAATTTTCATCAGAAAAGTTGGGGGCAATAAAAGTGTTAAGCCCTACCACTTCTCCATTCCAAATCACCCTTCCCTAGACTGCTTTACAAATAAATAGGACTTCTTTGTTTCCCACATACCATATTGTATCAGTTTTACAGCCTGATAAATACTTGTGATGAAGCACAAAGGAAGCAGGTGAGTTGATAAAATGAGAGAGGCACAGTGGAAGTTAAAGGACTGTTAACGTGTGAGCACTGGTGTTTTGTGCAACTTCCTATCAGTGCAACATAGAAATGTTGTGAAAAGCTGTCATTCTTCAAGGTCCATTGACCCCTATAAAGGAGCAGTATCACTGGCATTAAGTAGCCAATCCTTGGTGGGAGAAAGAGCAATTGAGAGTTTACTGTGAAAGATATGGGGTGGAATCCAACAGGGTGTTTACGCTTCTGCCAGTTCCCTTACACCCCCACCGATTTCCCTCCACAAGTGGGACCCACCACTTGCAGAACAAAGATTGTGCACTTTAGGGGCAATTGGAAACAAGTGAAAACACTCATTTCTGGAACTGGGCAGGCAGCATAAGAGAGCTCTGCTGACCTGTCCCAATCGAGAAACGAGCATGTCTGCTCATTTCGGTGCTTCCTCTGGGAAGCACTAAATCGCTGTTGTGCAACCAGTGGGTCATGCTTGCGCAGCAGAATTAGCGGGGCCCACTGCTTGCACAACAGAATTAGCAGCACACAAGAGATTCAACAGGGGCATAAGTGCTCTGTTGGATTCTGCCCTAGGAGTGGTAGCTTGGTAGCCAATGAGGAACCTAGAAAAGGGAATGAAACAAGAATGAACCATGTTGGAACAAAATTGCCTCCCCTTTTGTCTGAGGCCAGGGCTGTTACGCCAGCAGGAACTTGGGAAGTCCCCTTCTATTAAGTGGCCAGTCCTTGGTGGACCTACACCATATTTCACATGTACTTATGCATGCATGTAAGTATGTATATGTGATTTGTTATACAATACTTCTGGCCTTGATTGAACTTATCAATATGACACCAGTCCTTGTGGAAACATATTAGTTTAATAAAATGGCAAGACTTGCTAGCATCCAGTAGCAGAGAGTACATATTACAGTTAGATCAAGGAAGAGATTATTATTTATTTTGCTATTGATTTAAGCTTATCTTTCACACTTGTGAATATTAGATTTTCATATAAATTATCTTTGGCCTAATATCATTTCCAGGTTTTATTTGATCTCAAAAAACATTTCATTATGTTTAATTTAGGGAAATGAGATTTCTTTAATTACTGCCTCTAGAAGCTATTAGAAGCTCAATTACATTTGCAAATTCATTTTTGAATAGCTTTATGGTTTTAGATAAAAAAAATCCAAGATTTCAGTATGTGAGCTTTCTTGTTCATTGAAATGACGTTTTCTTTCTTTTTCTTTTTCTTTTTTTGTGGAACACATACATCAAGGAAAAGAAATATAGCTTTGAGTACAAAATTAATTAGGCTAGGTACTGAAGATCAATTCTAAGTCTTAAAACTGGTTTCTGAGCTTCAAATTTGAATAAATGGTAAATGTTTCATTATAGGAAAAAGGCTGGCCAATATATTTATTGCATCCTTTCATTTACTGTTTAAAATACCATAAATAGATTGATCTGAAAAGGCAACAAGTGTAAAGATGAGTACCGTTGATGTAAGTCATTTCTGCTTCTGGTATGGCTTTAAATGTTTTATAGTACTGTAGTGGATTATATCCATATTAAGTGCTTTTATGTCTAGAGACCCTGAGTCTCCAAGCAAGACTGTAAAAGACCATCCACCTAGTAGGCTTGGTTTATTAGTCTGTGGAATATGATGAGCAGTTTTAGTGGTGACTCCAGTTTTATTGGCCCTGGTTGCTTGTTTCACATAATTAAACAGCTATTTGGCAGTGATACTTTTTCATTTTCCAAGCCCTGGCAGTGTTGCACAGCTGGAGATAGCAGGAGCAAAGCTAAATGTTTATCACATTATTATTATTATTATTATTATTAGGCCTTTTTGCATATACAGTAACTCCACATGTAATAGCCTCCTAAATTTCTAAATACAGATTAATCCTACACTTCGAATGAAAAAGGAGGTTCTTAACAGCAGTTATTTTGTTCCATAGGTGCAGTTAAAACTGCCACAGTGCCGGATAAATATAGCCAAATTGGAGTTGAATAAAGTCTCTGTCCTGCCACTTGGTGGCAATTTTGAGCTACTGCATAGTGAGAGCTGGCATCATCTTATATTGAAGTGAGTAACAGTATTAAGAAGACTTTTTAATTTGCATACAGTATAAGAAAGGAACTGTAAGATTTAAAAACTATGAGCAGTAGATTTAATGGTTATGTTTTAGTCACTGGTGTTCTTTTTGTTGGTGTTGTGTTTAGATTGAAGAACAACACAAGCAAAAAAGAACACTATTGACTAAAAACATTAACTATGAAATCCAATCCCCATTGTCTCTAAAGCATCTAGCCTTGATTGCTGAAATCTTAAAGCTCCTTTCTTAGTCTTCTTCACAGACAATTCAAAGCACACATAATTTGTAGCTGCCAGCTGATGAAGACATGAGTTCTGTTAGGATAATTTGAATTTTATTTTGGAATTGAAACAGAAAATATAAAGCAGTTCCTTTGATGTACAGATTGGAAAATGCCTGGTCCATAGTTGAAGGGAGGATTAAAAGAAAATCTATGCTGCATTGCCCTGAATGGTGGTGAAACCTTTGTCAGTCAGTGAAACTGATAGCTGGGGTGGTGACTCAGAATGATCACTTGCTCAGAGAACAAAACATTTTTCAGTTTAGCTTCTTTGAGGGATGAGAAAGTTGTCTTGTTTGGCTAGGATAAGAAGTTCACCGAGAAGATGTCTCAGGAGTGGGAAGAGGGCCCAGGGGTTAGGGAAACTAAGGGATAGGATTCCAAACCAAAAAACGCTGAAGAAAGAGTGCAGGGCATGTAATGGTCTGAGAAAGAGCAATCCAAAGGAAGGATAGATAGAGAATGATGGATCTCAAAGAGAGATTAGAAAGGTGAAAGAGAGAGAGAGAGAGAGAGAGAGAGAGAGATCTGGGAAGGACAACAAAGTGCCAGGGGAGCTGTTCAAGTTACAAGGAGTCTGAAGTAAGGAGGGGGAAATAGCCGGAGTCCTGAATGGGTTTTAGAATGAGATGAGGTTCAAGGGGAGGGTAAGATGAGCCAAACTCTTGCATAGGGCCTAGAGACCAGAAGGCTTGCACACTATTGTCGAGAGGAAGCCAAGGGAGCATAGAGTTACTAAGTCTGAAGTCTAGACCTCTACAGGCTAATTCTCCTAGTGTGAGTGCAGCACTGTGACCTGGAAACTTTAGCAGGGAATCAACAGTCAAGAATCAGTGCTGGTAGGGCTGAATTTCACATAGAATTGAATCAGACACTCAGTTTTTAGTTTCAGGCTTTTTGTTATGTAAGGCATTTGAAAGAAGGGATTTAGCATATTCTGGAGAGGTCAGTCACTAGAAAACTTGCTTGCAAGCTGGGGCAGTTCTGCTTAAACCATAGTTGTAATTTCTGCTTTTTAAACACTTTGATGAAGAGAACTTAGGGAAAAATATTCAAGTCAGTGGACAAGTGAGTTTTAAGATGAAGAATGTCTTTCCACATAATATTCCGCAGAATATCCACATAAAGATTCAGTTTTTAAATTCTGTTATTTAAATTCTTATTTAACCATGTAGAGTGTAATATGCAATGTAAAAAAGGCTTTACTAGGTCCATCTTCACAAAGAACTAAATTATTACAGTCTGTTTTCTATTACTTTATGCTTCTTAACTTACAAGCTCCACTGAAAAAATTACATAGATGACACTGTCAGTATTAGCAGCCCATTTTGGAATGGGAATGAGATTCGCAGGGATATTAACTAACTAGTCTAAGAGAGTTGTCTAACGTAGTAGAATGATCCAACTTAAGCAGCTAGTAAAACTATAACAAGCATAAAACCTGATGTACATTTCCCCTTCTCCCTGTTCCTCGCACTTCAGGGTAATAGTTGTTCATGCTGTCGAAGCCTACTACCAGGAAAGCTGCAATACGCTGTGTTGTTGTTTATCAATGCTTGGGTTTATTTTCGTAAAGTATTGATTGCAGGATGAGAAACATTTAGTTTAACAGCAGTCGATGAGGAACCGACAAAGGGCTGTCTGAAGTTTGAGTCATTTAGATTGTGTACTGAAAGGCAGAACCCCAAATATTCTGTGAGGAACAGACAAAGGGCTGTCTGAAGTTTGAGTCATTTAGATGGTGTACTGAAAGGCAGAACCCCAAATATTCTGTTACTATATTCTGTTACTGCTATGTAGCAAGTAATGCTCGAGGAGTTAGTTTAGTCCTCATTTGGAAGTGAAGTGGCCTTATTGGTGCTCCCCCCCGCCCCGCCCCCCGCCCCGGTACTAATGTGTAGGTTGGAACACAGTTATCCTTCTGATTCCACACTTTTCTGAATTTTGAGATATGGTTTGCAGCTTTAAATATACCAAAATGCGTGGAAAATGCATGTGTATTTTTTACAGTAAAATGTATATAAAATGTGTATTTTACCATAAAATGTACATAAGATGCATATTATAGTATAACATGTGTATAAAATATGTATGACTTTTTGTGTAGATTCTCTCTCTCTCTCCCCCATCCACACACGCACCAAAAACAACTATAACAGCAATAGTATCATGCAGATTAATTCAGAAACAGATGAACGGTTATGAATGAACACATGCAAAAATGATGCAAATCAAAAATAATCTGATCTGTCCATCTCTACATGTAGCTCTTTGGCACTCTGTGTGTGTGCATATATTTTTGTGGATAGTGCCACTATATAGTTGAGTTACTGGGTGGCAATGGACTTAATTGTATCTGTTTCCTTTGATCTGTTGTTGTTTAAGAGAGACTATAAAGTCCTTGTCTAGCTACCTGAATGGTGTATTCTCTGTGCCTTCCATGGCAGTGTGTGCATGTATTTAATCTATATTACATTATCTATCTATCTATCTATCCATCATCTATCTATCTATCTATCTATCTATCTATCTATCTATCGCATTTCTATCCCGCCTTTTTTCCTCTTGCAAGGAACCCAAGGCGGCATACGTAATCCTCCTCCTCTCCATTTTACCTCACAACAACAACCCTGTGAGGTAGGTTGGGCTGAGAGTCTGCGACTGGCCCAAAGTCACCCAGTGAGCTTCCATGGCCGAGTGGGGACTAGACCCCAGATCTCCCAGCTCCCAGTCCAACACTCTCACCATTACACCACACTGGCTCCCCTGTATGTGGGACACTGCAACTCTTTGCATATTCCTGTGCAACATTTCAGCCAGGACTGGAGTTGCTATTATATAGTATAATGTTTCAAAGCTACTCTGGAACAAAAGGCTTAAATGGGGTGCCTTTAAGACAAAATACTAAAGAGTTATCTTTTCATAGTGCATCCCCCAAAGCAAGGTCATTGGTAAGGATGGCCAATATTGATTTTCTAGTTGTCTCTTGCAACAAGGTGAAAACTCTGTATAAAAGGTGTGGGCAACTTGTGTAAAATAAGCATGCTAGCTAAATTAGATCTCTCTAGGGCAGAAGTGGGCAATTTGGGGCCCTCCCAGTATTTTGGCCTACAACTCCCACCAGCCCTAGCCGGCATAGCCAATGGTGAAGGAATATGGGAGTTGTAGGCCAAAACATCTGAAGGGCCACAAGTTACTCAACCCTGCTGTAGAAGCTGCTGCATGGGTTACTAGAGGCCATTGTGAGTTTTTGTTGTTGTTCAGTCGTTCAGTCGTGTCTGAGTCTTCATGACCCCATGGACCATAGCACGCCAGGCTTTCCTGTCCTGCGGTCTCTTCCAGAGTGTGCTCAAGTCCATATTCATTGCATCGGTGATGCTATCTAGCCATCTCATCCTCTGCTGTCCCCTTCTCCTTTTGCCTTCAATCTTTCCCATCATCAGGGCCTTTTCCAGTGACTTTTCTCTTCACATTAGATGGCCAAAATATTTGAACTTCAGCTTCAGTATCTGTCCTTCCAATGAGCAGTCAGGGTTGATTTCCTTTAGGATGGACTGATTTGACCTCCTTGCAGTCCAGAGGACTCGTAAGAGTCTTCTCCAGCACCACAGTTCGAAACCGTCGATTCTTTGGCACTCAGCCTTCCTTATAGTTAGGGATGTACGAAAGTCACTTACCTTTCCGCGGATTATGTTCATGGTTCCATCCCTCCCCCCGGAATCCTCGACGGGGGGGGGGGGAGGCGATCCGGTCCTCCTCCTCGGAATCCTCAACGGCCGGCTGTGCTCCGCAGCGGCTCTGTGGAGCAGCTGGCCAGGCCCAGGCCAGAGCTGTCCATAGCCGGATTTCTGGCCGCGGAGGGCTCTGGGTAAAAAAAAACACACGCGTATGCAAATAGCGGCGGCTATGGCCGCCGCCATTTGCATTCCTTATTTTTCGCCGTCTTAGTCTACGTAAATATTTACGTAGACTATTACGGCGAAAATAAAGGGGAACACAAATAGCGTAGTGGCTGCTATTTGCAATCCCTTTTTGATTCGCCGTTTTAGCCTACGTAAATATTTTTTAACCCGGGATGTGATAGGCTACATAAGTCTTTACGTAGCCTATCACGTCTTTGTAAAAAAAAAAACAACCCAAACCTTCAGACTGGAAATGGCGGCAGCGGCAGCCGGTTGGAAGACCAGCTGCCGAAGCCGCCGCCGCCAAAGCCACCGCCTGAGCCACCGCCACCTGGAACATCTGCCCCAGGTAAGTCTTGTCCCGGGGTGGGATCCGCGGGGGGGCAGGGGGGTGGCAGGCCGTTCCGCCACAGATTTCGGGGGGGCCGAATGCACTGACATTCGGCCTCACCGAGATCCGTGGCAGAATTCTCTGACATCCCTATTTATAGTTCAGCTCTCACAGCCATACGTTGCTACTGGGAAAACCATAGCTTTGATTATACGAACCTTTGTTGGCAAGGTGATGTCTCTGCTTCTTACTGTGCTGTCTAGGTTTGCCATTGCTTTCTACTACACATGATCTCTATATGCCCAAGAGACAAAGCCCAGTTTCCTATATTAAGGTTGTCTTTTACTTAGCTTGTTTTTTGTTCCCTATATTTCATTACAAAGGAAAGTTGCTGTACAGCTATAAAACAAAGATGATGTTGGAAATCTTGGATGACACAAGTGAAGTCTAAATAATGGGTGATGTGTGTGAAGGTCTTAAAAAACAACAGAAGACCTATTATTTACCAGTGACAAAATCTCATTGCACTAAAGTGTAGTAGTCACTGCAAAAAAAAAAAAGGAGCATCCAAACGAAGCTATATTACTTTTGTTTTCTTGAGATCTCCTTGACACCTCTACACTGAATTTTCCCTAGAATGATTGGGTGGTTTTCATCATGGTGTCAGGGAGTTCCTGACTCTTTGTTTTTCTGGAAGGGAAATACTGTATTTGAAGATGAGAATGGAAAGGCAGGGTGGGTTGTGTAATTCTTCCTCTGCCAATTCTGCCAATTGTCCTTTGCCTGCTAATTCTCCCCTACAGATATCCCCTGACCTTTTTTTTAAACCTGATTTTTCACTACCTCTGAGATCGGAAGAAGCTTGACTGTCAGGAAAAATAATATGTAATATGATAAATGATATTGGTAGACATGGGAATGTTTAAGAGTTCCCACTTCCAATTGCTAATCCTACCCTAAAAATGCCTCCTGACTACTTATTCATATTAACCAGCCATCATGCATTTAGGAAACACATGGCTGCCACTTTAATATACAGTTCCACCCTTACTGTAGTTGGTGAGCTTCAGTATTTACAGTGAGGAGATTTTGCAGGATTGTGGGAGTGTGAAATGCTGCGCCTTTCTGTACTTACTCAAAGCACTCTGTAAGTAGTGCTTCTTGTAGAATTGTGTTATGGGGCAGCAAGAATACATTTTAATTGGCTAATTTAATTAGAACACTAAATTTCTTTTATGGAAATGTATTTCCCATTTTAAAAATTCCCACTTCCAAGCATTTATGTGTGGCTAGCTCGTCATAAGTTCTGTACTCTGTCTAATTCCCCATATTTTACCACAAATGTATAGATATTTCATTTAATCCCTTACAGCCTCCCAGTGTGTCATCTGCTTATTTATCACTTTCTTTAAAATCCATTTTCTGCCTTGTGAAGCTCATATTTTTGGTCTCTTGCTTACTACTATTATAAATTTATTATCCAGTCGGATTTATAGCTTTAAGACTTGTACAAATAATGGCTCAATACCAAGAAAGCTTTGTTATTCTGTAATGAAACCATATGCATAATTTCTTGATACATTTTTCAGGTATGTCATCAAATTTAGGTCAACACCATTAGACATACCCATGGCAGGCTAAAAATTGCACAGTGTTGTGTTTACAGTTGGTTTAAAACACACACAGATATAAATGATATGCCTAGTATGATCCCCCCCCCCCGAAACTCGTAAACTTTTTATTATAATTTTATTTTTGAACTTTTTGATAAATGGACACTAAAAACACATCTGTATCGGGTTACATTGGTGCCACTACATTAGAAATGGGAGCATAAGATCCTATATGGCTAGGTGGTGCGAGAGAAAACTGTGCCTGCATTGGCTTTGTTGATCCAATGTTATACCAGCAGATATCTATTCATACAATGGGACTTTCCCTTGCTCTCCTGCCCCCTGCATCTCCCTGCTCTGGAGGGTCCCCCAACCCTCTGCAGCAGATTGTGGGGAGCATGCAGGAGCTGCAGTGGGAGAGGAAATATGTTCTGCCAGTGATTTCGATTCCTCTAGAGGACAGCCAATGTTGGATAGAATTGAATGAGTGAGAAAAAAGGAGTGAGGGACGCCTAAAAACAAAACAAAATAGAAATCATGAAAGAAGGCAACACAAACAGCAACAAATTGAATAATCATGAAAAGTACATATATATGTATGTATGTATATTGTGCCAATGGGAAGTTATATGATACAAATAACAGTAAAAAAGTAGAAACAATGGGAGGGAAAGGTAAACACAAAAAGTTCCTGAATGGTATAGTACAAGAATTGCTATGTTCCTAAATACTCTAAGTTGTGTCACCTGATGGTGATGGGGTTTTCAAGGAACTTCAGTCAGGAGTTGTAAAGCCCTCCAATTTCCAACCAGGAATTGTAAACTACTATTAAAATTAGAAGAAGTAATACATTTGATATTTTGTTTCTTCTTTGCTTTTCCCCAATGCGGAATCTCTCCATGTGTGGATCTGTAAATGGAGGGAAAGCTGAAAATGAGATCAGATATTCCAGTGAAAATGACATTGTAGCTTAAACTCTCGAACATTACAAATATTTACTCTTCTTTTTTCCTTTCCTTTTTCCTTTTTGCTATTTCAACCGTGGTTCTTGTTTCATTTTTTAAGCGTGAGAAGCTGATACATGAGTTGGAGGAAGAGCGACATTTGAGACTTAAAAGTGAAAAAAAACTACGAGAGGTGACACAGGAATCTGAGCGCAACAGGGTTCAAATGCGTGGATTGCAACAGCAGTTTTCAAGGTAAGCTGTAATTTTACACTTCGTTCATAATGTTGTTTTTAAGGTATGTTTGCATATAAAAACACTAAAGCTGCAACCTTATGCTGATTTACTTGAAAGTATGTTCACTGAAGAAAATGAGACTTGCCTCCAAGAAGTATGTGTCTGACCAGGCTGAAATGCTGAGTACAGCTCAGTTCATACTCCACACCTAAAGTCAAGGACTATGAAGCAATCTAATTGGATGCACCACTGCAGCATCAATTATCATGGTAAAGGCAAAAGAAGGAGAATTTGATGTGATTGAACAACCTCCTGTTCTTGATAAATACGTTCAGACATTGTTAAATGCAGATAACATTCTTGTGACACCGTTACCCTAGGTCTACTTTACGAAGGTACAGCGTATAGGGTCAGACTCCCATGTTTAACATGCCCCAGATGGGCCATCATACTCTGTACAGGCCTACCTTAATGGATGACATTAACAGCTTCTTGCTGTTTGTTCATAATCTATGATTTCTATAAAAAAACGTTTAAAAGGACCCCCTAAAGCTACAGTACTAGTCCTTCTGAGTGGTGAGATTCAGAAATAAAAGAGCATCCTATGTCTTATGTTTTCAGTCTTATGTTTTCAAGCTAGGGATGTTCCTTAAAATAAGGGTATAGAGGGGAGAGTCCCTGTGCACTTTGGCTGTATCTTCAAACGTCTTGCAGTATAGAGGCTTATAGAATTATAGGGTTGGAAGGGGCCTACAAGGCCATCAAGTCCAACCCCCTGCTCAATGCAGGAAGCCTGATTCTCAGGCGGTCTTCCATCTAAGTACTAACCAGGGCTGACCCTGCTTAGCTTCCGAGGTCAGACGAGATTGGGCACATCCAGCCCTTTGAGTACTCACTGACTTTACTTTGCTTAGTTAACTTGTTTAACTTGCTCACTGGACCAGCCCCCTATATCACATTCCCATCATTCAGCTCCATCGTCAGTGTGCATTATTCATGTAGGCTCTGCATACAATTTAGAATCTTGATCATGCAGAGTTATAAATTGTTCAGGGAGCCTACACAAGTAAATTGTTCAGATGTCACCTATAGTATATATATATATACTATATACTATAGTGTGTATATATATGTATATATATATATATATATATATATACACACACACACACACACACACACACACACTATATATATATATACTATATAGTATAGTATTTGGGGGCTATATAAGGAAGACATTTTCCATGCAGTTTCCCTGATGATATAAGAGAGACAGCCTGTCTTTGGCAGACAGATTAGCCTGTTCCTAGAATTTGGATATGTCAGGTATTTATTCTATTTAGGTTCGGCATAGTAGTATATAATGGTATTTTTATAGTCTCTTCTGAAATGCATTGTGTTTATTTTAAAATATTCTTCATTGGTACCTTTGAGAACGTGTTCACTTTTTGCTTCAATCTGTTTTTGTTGCTCCCTTCATGGTTTTTGTGCTGTTGTGACATAGGCAAGCTCAAACTAAAAATGAAGTCTGATTTTTTTTCTTAAAAACTATTGTTTAGGTTGTATGAAAACATATGCACATTTAATTGATCCGCTAATGTTTCTTCAGTCATGTTTCTGACAGCCCTACTTTTATTTATTTTTTATTGTTCTGGGTTTTTGTGTGATACTATGAGATTGAACTTTTCTTAATATTTTTGGATCAGCCTTTGAGGTTTCTATATTGAAAGGTGGCCTGTAAATATTTTAATAAAATAAATATAAATGAGTTGACACTGCACCTGGTGCTTCTGGCTTTCACCTGACATTAACAGAAAAAGAAAGATGAGAACCCACCAGCAGATATCTTTGTAATCTTGCATGTTTTTGTTTCTAAGAAGATGTACTTACTCTTGCTCATGCACTGCATGAAATAGATTAACTTAAGAAAAACGTCTGGGTCACATCATCAGAATACATTAAGTCCATCCTTATAACAGTGGCCATATTCAGATATTAAGTCAGGATATGCACAAGCTTCATGCACAAGCTTCTTTGCTCCTGTTTTGCTCCTCCCTTCATGTGAATGAGAGAGTGAATAAACGTGGAATCCTCAGCTAATCATAGCTTACCATTATGTCTGAACTGGAAACCATGGTTAATGGCTTCCAAATAAATCAGGATTTGGAAGCCAACTTTAAACCATGGTTTCATATCCTGGCTTGTTTGGAAGCCATTAACCATAGTGTTCAAGTGTGGACATAACAGGAAGCTAGGGTTAGCTGTGAGTTCCTAGCTTTGTTTGTCACTTGTGTGAAAGGAGGAGCGAAGTGGGAGCAAAGGGGGCCTATAAGCAGGGGGTGGGGGTGGGCAGGAGGGCCATTTGTCCCAGGCCTCACATTCACAGAGATCCTCAAATTTAGACTTGACGTTATCTCCAAATGAGGTTATACATACAAACACAGAGATAAACTGACAGGATTGAAAGATGTTCATCATACAACTTAAACTGGATTGTAAACCAAAGGAATTGCTTCAAGAAAGACTCCAACTTAGGCTTACTGGTGTGTTTCCTAATGTCATTGCTGGATTGAGGATTTCCCTTAGTCTACTCTACCTGCATCGCTAGCTTCAGGTGAATGGTCTTTCAATGTGCTGAAGCAGGTCAAGAATTACTATCATTCAACTATGAGACAAGATCATTTGAATGGCCTTGCTATGCTTAGCCGAGTTCCCCTCTTAACACGGAGCTGTGATTTGTGGGGATGTGCAGGCTGGTAGCAAAGGGAGAAAAGGCTGGTGAGGAGAGGTTGCACAACCATGGCATCATCGCCTTCCCAGGAAAGGACTGCTGAGCCATCAGCACTTTGATGGGGTGGGGCCAAAGAGGCGGACCCATTGGACGTGAGCTCTCTCCTTTGTTCTCGCTCCAGTTCAACCTGAAGCCCCTAAAAGCAGGGCTCCCAGGTGGCTGCAGGATTGCAGTTGCTAACTCCTCTCTCTCTCTCTCTCTCTCTCTCTCTCTCTCTGGGTAATAAGATGTCTTGCAGCGACAGAAGTAGTTGCCAGTTAATGGGGCTGGGAAGAAACTTTACCGGCACACCAATTGGCAAAGATGGTGCAGGCTTTTTTGCTTCCTCCATTGAAAGATTAGTTTCATTGTAAATAAGCTAATCTGGACTATCAGTAAATTCTTCGTGGATGCTTCGTTTTATAGCATTTGTCACAACTATGTAGGTGTGATGGACATTGGATTGGATCCATTGATGAAGGGGAGCGGGATTGGACTCCCCGCTCCCTCACAGTGGGGATTTCCGTAAGGGATCTTGGGGACATGGCACCAAGTCCAGCCCAGCGTGGGGGCTGTGAGCTGGCCATGTCCAGGGTGGTGGAAAGAGGTTCACATCAATAGTCCATGCTGTGGTGTGCCCCTGGCCCTGCCATCCACCACCAGCGCTCCTGGCATGTGGGCCAGGAAGGGGAATTGGTCAGCAGGCAGGCTGGCCAGTGACAGGATCCATGCCCTATTCTTCCGCCAAGGTTATTCAAGTGAGTCAATGAAGTTGTGGCCAATTTATTGTCCCAGCTATGTCTGTGTGTCTAATGTATTCTCTTCCCTTTGCCAGTTAAGTGCTGTCCACAGAAAAATAAACTGTGACATTGCAAGAAATGCAAGAGTGTTGGACTAGGAGCTGGGAGATCCGGGTTCTAGTCCCCACTCGGCCATGGAAGCTCACTGGGTGACTTTGGGCCAGTCACAGACTCTCAGCCCAACCCACCTCACAGGGTTGTTGTTGTGAGGATAAAATGGAGAGGAGGAGGATAATGTCAGCCGCCTTGGGTTCCTTGCAAGAGGAAAAAAGGCGGGGTATAAATGCAATAAATAAATAAATAAATAAACAAACAAATGGTTTGACTATCACATATTCCTTCAATTTATGCAATTCTTTACAGGTAGGTTTTTCATTATGTGCTTTTCATCATTCGTTCATTCATTCATTCATTCATTCATTCATATACCACTTTTCTGTAACTAACCAAGGCAGTTTACAATGATTCAGACAAGAATAATAAACAAATACAAACATAATAAAACATTAAAAACAACCTTAACCCTGTGTAGAAAACCATCATCAGTTCAAAATCACACATCATCATAGTGACTGGTTGCATTTGTACCAAGTTAAACAAATATATATTGCCTAGGTCTACTAAACTATGTTGAATATTCAACCCCTGGCGGGGGGCTGCCATAGTTTGCCGTATCATCCGAACCCAGGCAGCAGGTGTTGTTGGAAGATTAAACAACCCTCAAATAATTCTCCACAGATCATTAGTTATTTGAGGGTTGTTTAACCCTCAGTCAACCTCTTCTGTCCAGATTTGGATGACACGACAAACTATGCAACCCACCGCTGGGGGTTGAGTATTCAAAATGGCCACCAGCACATGCCACAAGCCACCATAGCTTAAATAAGTCACTTGTGGGCTGTGGTGATTGTGTGAACCTGGTCAAGGTGTTGTACATATGTCATGAACTGTGATGTACACAGGTTCTTGCATTTATCTAATATAAGACATGAGACAAAAGGAAAGGGAAATAGTGTTAATAGTTAATTTAATTGGATTGTATTAACTGACATGCAATACTCATCACAATGTTTAAAGTGGGACATACAACATAATATTTCCTGTTTTTTCTCTCCTACTTTAGAAAAACAACAACCTAGTATTCCTCATCCTTATTTCACTAGATGTTTCCAGTTCCCGTTTTCTCTCTCTTTCCCTCTACAGTTTCAGGAATCTTTTTCCTAAATAACTCCCTGACTTAGCTGTATGAGTTGTTCTGCTACAGTCTTTCTTGACTGAGTGGCAGGTTTTTTGTTTGGTTGTTTGGTGTGTTATTTCAACCCCAATATGTGCAGTAATGCTAAAGAAGAAGAAAAAATGTCTGGGTGATTTATAGTGTCATTCCACTAAAAACGTGAAGGTGTACACAGGATATAAATTGATTATATCTCTTATTTTCTGTACAGCCATACTGTACCAAGTGCTTGTTGAGCAAATACACACTGCATAGGATCCAGGCTAATGATCAAATGTTAGAGTGGTAACTTTGGCTTTTTTATTATTTCAATTACTATGTTTGGCCATGGAAAGCAATAAAAGACATTATTACATAACAGTCCATCTGCAAACAATTATTGAAGCTTTTCATATTTGCACTGTAAACCTAAAACTGCAAAAGGCATTTCAATAAAGATGGCATTCCAGATAAACATCTGCAGCTGCTGTCTGAGTGAAAAATAGCCCAATCCTATGCATGCTTACTTGGAAGAATGTTCCTCTGTATTCACTGAAGCTTACTTCCAAGCTAATGTGCGTAGGATTGTAGCCTTGCTGCACAATTCTATACATTTTTACTCAGAGGTAATTCCTACTGTGTATAGTAGAGTTAAGCAAGTGTGCATAGGATCATATCATGAGTCTAACAATACACACTGAGTGAAATGTATAAAATTATTCACGCTGGGGTTATAGGGAGTATGACAAATGATATGTATGCATTATCATTCTAATTTCAGTGTGCTTCAGCGTTTCCCCGCTCATGCTGAATTTTAAACGTAAGGTTTTGCGTGTCATTTTCAACAGGCATGAACATGACCACTATGGTATTAGCGACACTTTACATAATATCAGCACCAACGCAAACTTGGGAAAGCGCATGTGCCGCCACTGCTGCCTCTCCTCTCCCTTGTCTGTCTCCCTTCTCCCCCCCCACATCTATCTCCCCCCTCTGCCGCCCTCCACATTTGTCTTGCTTCTCCTCCCCTGCCTGCCTGCCTGCCTGCTCGCCTGGTCTGTCTCCCTACTCACTCCCATCCACCCAGTCTGTCTCCCTACTCCTGCCCAGGCTGCCACCGAGTCTTTCTACTTCTTCGCCCTGTCTCTACTGCCCTACCTACCTACTGCATTGCCAGTGCCAGTGCCTGCTCCTGTACTGCGGGAGATCTCCAGGGACACCCCTCCTCCCACAATGCCCGTCTCTAAGGAAGGACCCTCAGAGCCAGGCATTTGGGTGCGGCTGCTTCTCTAAGAGATCCTTTTCTGGTTGATGTGGCTCTTCAGAGAACTTGCCTGCCCACTTTCCTGTTTGTTCTGAGAGAATCTGCACAGGAGGCAGTGGCAGTGGAGTAGGTTGGGGGGTGGGTGGGAGACGCAGTGGTTGCAGAACAAAGGGAGGGAGGGCGCGCGCTGCTGGCCAAAAAGGAAGGGAGTCTGGTGGTAGAAGTAGGTGCTCCTGGTGGTGGGGGCTGCTTCGCTGCCTGAGGCAGGAGCTTCACCTTGCCTCCTGAGAGGGCCAGCCCTGCATAATATGACAGGTTGTGTCAGCTTCATGTGCAAACGTGAACTCTTCAAATTCCTCCTGTTACAATATTGACTCACCCTAATGAGTTTGGTTTAGTGATGCCGGTGACATCCTGTTAACAGTGGAGAAATGAGAACTAATTCCCAAGTCATTAGTGATAAAGTGATAGTTTGTATACCTTCTGCTGTACTATTTTATAAAATCAGAGTGAACTATAGAAGGTTGCCTTCTTATTTTCCAGCGAAGACAGAAGTATGAAGATCAGCCATGGAATGTCTATCAGGGTTGACTAGGTTGTCTAGAATTACAGCTCTAAATGGAAAAAGTCAGCTCTCAGTGCCAAAACTAATGGCATAACACATGCTAAAAGAGTGGGTTACTTGTGCATATTCTGGCAAAGCAGGCAAGAACACCATATTGGGCTGCTTGAGCATGGAGGCGCTGTGCTCTACTATTTCCATTCTTATGGAGCTCCACAGGGATTGAAAGCAGATGTGCTGACAAACAGGCAGTGCAGTTAACAAAGGCACTGTGCATATGCTAAGGTGGTAGCAATGAGGGCAATGAAAATGAGTCTAAGCTATGGATTATATTTAAGATACAGAAATCAGAGCCTATGTAGGCTGATTGTGACCCCTGACTGAAAGTAAACAATAAAATATATTCTACTACTTTATGTGTGATAGAGATTTGGCCGTATAAACCTAACTGGGGGATATGATATGTTTCATAGGGCCCATCCCCAGACTAACTTTTAGGTTATGGTATGTCAATATAGCCTTTCGAAATCCAAGTAGTAATAGGCAGCATCTGAACTGAAATGTGCGATAATTCTGCATAACTTTTCTTTAGTTCTCATCCCCCTTCTAAATGCAGCCTCCAGCATCCAAGAAAAGCTCCACCCTTCTTTATAAGCATTGCTTGTGTGCATAGGTAACTGGATTCTCTCTTTTGCCAACAGTTTACTTTTTTGATTTGGTGGCAACGTTCAGATCAATTGCTGCATAATAGCAAATGCTACCCTTCCTAAGCTAAGGATGTTTTCCTCCTTAAGGATTTTGTTTTCATTCAGTTGTAATCCCTGCTTACTCAATAAATCTATAGGTTAGTTCCAGGGATGTGAGCTTAGTGCCAATAAAATAAGTTGTGAATTTCTATGCTCTGATATATTCATAGAAAAGAAAGGTGGGGATGGAAAATCTTCCTGGATAGGAAGGGATAAAACATCAATAAAAAGTAGTTATGGAATAAACACACTATGTTGAAAAGAGAGAATCTAGAAAGAAAAGAGCAGAGGAAGTAGGGGAGCGACAAACAATGACCATCTCATCCTCCCATAGGCTCATTATTATTTGTTTATTATTTAACTGACATTAAAGAATCAATTTATTAAAGACATTTCTGAGTGATGTACAAGAACAAGTCTTTGTATAGAATATAGATTACTATATTGGGAATGCCTGTTGGAAAAGATATGTTTTTAGTAGGTGCTTAAAACCCAGAAGGAGACTAAAGGCCCAATTCCAAGCCATGATGGACTGAATCTCTGAAATCTTGGGTACCACCAGCAGGATATTTATTTATTTATTTATTATGTTTCTAGCCAAAGCTCTCTGGGCAGTTCACAAAAATTAAAACCACAAGTAGAGCATAAACGACAATATAAAAGTACAACCAGAATAAAACGTAGCAGCAATGAAGATATTTAAAATATAGATTTAAAACAACAGAGCTAAAAGACTAGAATACTAAAATACTAAAATGCTGGGAAAGTAAAAAGGTCTTCACCTGGTGCTGAAAGGAGTACAATGCAGATACCAAGCAAACCTCTCTAGGGAGATCATTCCACAACCGGAGTGCCACAGCAGAAAAGGCCCTCTTCCTGGTAACCACCCGCCTCACTTCCTTTGGCAGGGGCTCAAAGGAGAAAGACCCCTGAAGATTGGGTCCAGGCAGGTACATATGGGAGACAATCCTTCAGATAACTGGCCCCAAGCCATTTAGGCTTTAAATATTTATACCAGCACTTTGAATCAGGCCTGGACATGGACTGTCAGCCAGTGCAATTGGAAAAATACTGGCATAATGTGATCTCGTTGGCCAGTCCCTGTTAACAATTTTGCTGCCCTGTTTTGGAGCAACTGATGTTCCCAGACCATTTTCAAAGACAGCCCCAGATATAATGGCTTGCAGTAATCCAGACTAGAGGTTATCAGAGCATAGATAACTGTATCTAGGCTATCTCTGTCCAGATAAGGGTGCAGTTGGTATATCAGCCTAAGCTGATAAAAGATGCTCCACGCCACCATGTTCAACTGTGCCTCAAGTGACAGTTCTGGGCCAAGAGCAGCCCTAAACTATGAACTGATCCTTTAGGGGGAGTGAACCCCCCTCTAGAACAGGTTGAACATCACCCCGCTGGGCAGATGAACCACCCACTAACAGTAACTCCATCGTGTCTGGATTGAGTCTCAGTTTATTGGCCCTCATCCAGTACATTGCTGTGCCCAGGCATTGATTCAGAACAGCCACTGCCTCACCTGGATTTGATGAAAAGGAGAGGTAGAGCTGGGTGTCATCCACATATTGTAAATATTACCTTCTGAAGCGTTCTCTTATCCTTCTTAAGCAGCAGCCTTATATACGCTTATGTGTATATAGGAAGGTCCGCACATATAAGACTGACTCTGGCCCACTTGCACTGGCTGCCTATATGCTTTTGAGCTCAGTTCACGGTGCTGAATATAAAGCCCTACACAGCTTGTCACAATACCTGATGGCACTCCTCTCCCAAAATGAATTTACCCATACTCTACGTTCAGCGTCTAAAGTCCTCCTCCAAGTGCCTCCTCCAAGGGAAGCTCGGAAGGCAGCAATGAGGGAGAATGCCTTCTCAGTGGTGGCCCCCCATCTGTGGAACAAGCTGCCTGATGAGGTCTGCCTGGTGCCAGCATTATTATCTTTTCGGCCCCAGGTTAAGACCTGTCTCTTTTCCCAGGCATTTGGCAGGACATGGTGAGTTTTAATCGGCTCTGGATGTGTCTTTAGTTATGACTGACTGTTCAAACTTGGTTTTAGTTAACGTGTTGTTGTGTATATTGTCTCTGTGCTTTTATGTAAATGGCTTCTAAACTTTTTATATTATATTTAGTATTTTAATTTTGTAAAATGCCCAGAGAGCTTCGGCTATGGGGTGGTATAGAAATGTAATAAATAAATAAATAATAATAAATAATACCTAGGAGTAAGTCCCATCAAACTCAGTAGGGCTTACTGCTGAATAGACATGTATAGGATTTTTCTGTAACTTGGATTTTAGGGTTTGTCATGTGTTTGCTTAAACTTGTGACGATCTCTTTAGAAATCTGACACTTGTCCATAGTGAATTATGAAATAGTTGTAGCTCGGAAACCATTAATACTTAATCCAACAACCCAATTCTGTCCTTATTTACAGGGGTGTAAGTCCATTGATTTCTGTGTCATGGTTATTTAAGTATTACAAGGCATAATGAGGACAAGGGAGACTCAGATGAATTTTAGACCTGGAATATCCAATAGCACTGAGAGTTTCATTGCTGCCTTTTGCAACTCAAAACAAGTCAGGCCCAACCTCCTGAAAAAATGACATGAGCTGGATACCACATATCCTACTGATCTGGAATGAAACATATCAAATTGTGGATGCCTTGGTCCGTTGGTCCTCTTCTCTGCAAAAGGAAATATAAGTAGCGATGTCAGAGAATTCCGCCACGGATCTCGGTGAGGCCGAATGCCAGTGCATTCGGCCCCCCGAACTCCGTGGCGGAATGGCCTGCCCCCCCGCGGATCCCCCCTGGGACGAGACTTACCTGTGGCGGATCTTCTGGGCGGCGGCGGCTGCTGTGGCGGCGGCTGTGGCGGCTGGTCTTCCAACCGGCTGCCGCCGCCATTTCCAGGCTTGTGTAAAAAAAAAAAAAAACCAAAGTGATAGGCTACGTAAATCTTTACGTAGCCTATCATGGATGGGTGGGTTTAAAACAAACAAACAAACCGTGTACACAAATGGCGGTGGCTACGGCCGCCGCCATTTGCATTCCTTCTTTTTACCGTCTTAATCTACGTAAATATTTACGTAGACTATGACGGCGAAAATAAAGGGGAACGCAAATAGCGTAGCGGGGGCTATTTGCGTCCCCTTTTGATTTACCGTTTTAGCCTACGTAAAGATTTACGTAGGCTAAAACGGTGAATGAAAAAGGGACGCAAATAGCACCCGCTACACTATTTGCGTTCCCCTTTATTTTTGCCACCATAGTCTATGTAAATATTTATGTAGATTAAGACAGCCAAAAAGAAGGAACGCGAATGGCGGCAGCCATAGCTGCCACCATTTGCGTACACTGGGGGTTTTTTTACCCAGAGCCCTCCGCGGCCGGAAATCCGGCTGCGGATGGCTCTGGCCTGGCTGGGCCTGGCCAGCTGCTCCGCAGAGCTGCCGCAAAGCACAGCCGGCCGTTCGAGGATTCCGGGGGGAGCAACGGAGCGTCTCCCCCCCCAGCGAGGATTCCGGGGGGAGGGATGGAACGCCTCCTCCCTCACCATCAACGTAATCCACGAACAGGTAAGTCACTTTCGTACATCCCTAATGTAAGCCAGCAGGTTTTGCCCAGAGTACCTTGACTGCTCCTCAAAACAATCTCTATATCACTTTGCGTATGTCCCTTGCCTACTAATGTTGAGGCTGTTTCTGCATACTCTGCTTCTTTTGAGAACCTTTTTAATAAGCCTGTGTCCCCACCCTGTTCTTCGTATAGTCTGTTTGTCCACATCCAGCCTATTGAGTGTTACTGGAGTGGGCTTCCTGCTGCTCTTGACCTGATGCCATCTTAGACTACATCCTGCCAAGACTTGCCTTCCCAGCTTCATTCTGAAAATACTGGTCATATCTGAAATATGATCATTTCTTTCCCTAAGGGACCAAGGTTGGAGAATGCTGGTCTAAGTGACCATAGAAATCATATACAACAATACATAAGAAATCACAAGACCTATTAAAATGATAGGACTTATTTCTCAGACATTTCGTGATTTATGTTCTACTTTCAGGGAGCTAAATTGTCCCCTACATCAAGTATTATTAAGAAGGCACATAATAGAAGATGCATTCCACAAATACCACCCGTAGGCTGTTTAGGCAAATAAAGTTGCAATAATAGCAGTTCTGTTTTAGCACAGAGATATATTAGTGAATAATGTGCATTGCTAGTCTGCTTCCTTGATCTGAAAGCTTCTTTAAAGATGTGCTGGGAAATGAGTAATTTGTGTCTGCCATGGGCAAAATTGGAATAATTTACTTGCCTGGTCTCTGATTCTCACTCTTGTTTTCTTACATTGTAATCTAGTATTGTCCCAACCTCATGAATGAAGATTCTTCTTGTAACGTTAACTCTTGCAAACTTATCAGTTGATAACTAAGTATTTATAGATGCACAGAATATGTTGGAAAATCACTTTTTTTTTTTAATTGGACCAGTCAGTAGTTTAACGATGATGCAAGCTTCACATACTGTTGAAATCTTTATCAGGCAAAATGCGTTTTTGAATGCATACAAAGATATAAGAGCTATATTTCAGTTGGATCTAGTTTGGTCTTCAGAAATGTAATGCTGAAGATGTGTGCCCAATCACCGGGTGTGGTGGCTTGTTTTTGTTTTGTTCTGTTTTTTTTTAAAAAAAGAGCATTTAAGGAAAGCTGTGTGGTTTGAGCAGAACAACACTGAGCAGGAAGGTCTGCTTAACACCTTGTCCATATTTCTATTCAAAATTACCCTCTACTCCCAGAGGTAAAGATATAAATACTGCAGAGGGAAAAGCATCTTGGGGGCTGACTTTGAGTGGAAAACTAACCATAGGGAAATGGTTAAGCAACTCCTCCCCCTGACAAAGGCTAGCATAGCTGCTAATTACGCTTCATACATATATTCATGCAAAGAGCAGTGGGGGTACATGATCTTCTACTTTGGGTCTAGGTCTGCTTCAGCCCACTTTCTCAACAGAGAGACATACAACTTTCAGATAAAAAGTGCCTGCATGATTATCTGTTCAAATATTTGGTACTCGTGTGGGTTAAAAACAAAACAAAAACATTTCCCACAATTTTTGCTTTTTTTACTTTGCAAACTGCTCCATGATTGCAGTTCACCAGAAGGGTGGTGGTATCTAAGACAAAGGCTCCCAGCAGTGAAACTCTAGTGCCTTTCCTGAAGGACCACCAACATTCTTGTCAACCAGAAGCCTGGCAGACTGTGCTTCAAGTGCAATGCCTAGGCTCCAGTACTGGCCTTGTCACCAGGCTGAATACTCCATCATCTGAGCCCAAGGGCCAGCCCCTGCCTTACCAGCCCATGTAAAGCCCTAGCCTCTGAACCTGCTTTTCAGTTTACACAACTTGTTTGAGTGGAGAATACCTCACCTGCATTGGGATGGACAAACAGAATGAGTCCATTTTCTCCCATGCTGGCATGTGCCCCAAACCAAGTCTATCCCATCCCATTTCCTTGTGGAAATTTGACAGAAAAATTACCAAAACCCATGATTTAACCAAATGTTATGGTTGTAAAAACCACACATTTTTATGAAGTGATTTGAGGATGGCCTTTCATGTTTGTTTGTTTGTTTGTTTGTTTAACATGTTCTAACTGCTGAGAGCAGCTAGAAAGTTACAGGAAGTGGCTGTACCTGATAATGTGCTGTTCTTTTCCAAGTCATTGTACTGCAAAAAAGATGGCTGTTCCCATCAGTCCATAGTAGCAGCTGTGTTTTTTGTGATAGAATTAACCATAGTGAGACATGGAGCTCCTTCACACGGAGCTTTTATCCTGCTATTGAGATGGCTCACTCATTGAAGTTTGTGGGTCCTTTTCATGACGTCATTAAACTCCAGGGCACATCCAGAGGTATTTCCTGCTTATTCCATCTCAAAAGAACCGGAACTAATGAACTATTTTTTTAAAAAGTCAGAATGTTACTCGATTAAAACAGCCACTAGATGGCACAGTTTCATTGAGTTCTGTGGAACTCAAGCTTAGGGATGGCAGAGAATTCCGCCACGGATCTCGGTGAGGCTGAATGCCAGTGCATTCGGCCCCCTGAAATCTGTGGCGGAATGGCCTGCCCCCCCCGCCCCTCCGCAGATCCCCCCTGGGATGAGACTTAACCAGGGGCGGATCTTCCGGGTGGCGGCAGCGGCAGCTGCGGCGGCTGGTCTTCCGACCGGCTACTGCCGCCGGCATTTCCAGTCTTGGTAAAAAAAAAAGAAAAAGTGATAGACTACGTAAAGATTTACGTAGCCTATCATGGCTGGGTGGTGTTTTTTTTTTAAAAAAAGACATGATAGGCTACGGAAATCTTTATGTAGCCTATCATGGCTGGGTGGGTTTAAAAAAAACACCAAAACCCGCGTACGCTGGGTGGGTTTAAAAAAAACACCAAAACCTGCCGGCATAGCCAATGGTGAGGGATCATGGGAGTTGTAGGCCAAAACATCTGGACAGCTACAAGTTGCCTCTCTCCCCCATGCTCTAATGCTATGAAATCCTTTGAATTAGCACAGGAAATTTGTAAATGCAGGAAGAAATGCAGATAAAAGACATTATAAAAGCATGACCATATGAAACCCCCCGTTTATGGAATGATCTTCCTGATGAGACCTGCCTGGCGCCAACATTGTCAGCTTTTCGGTGCCAGGTTAAAACTGCCTTCTTCTCTCAGGCATTTGGCAGTATATAATGAGTCTCTTTGTCTCTGGATGATGGTTTTTTATTGTTTTAGATATATGTCGTTGTTGTGTGTGCTATTTGTTCTATGTCATTGTGTGAATGGTTTTATACTTTATATAATGTAATGTAATCCTTTTTTTAAATTTTTGTGAACCACCCAGAGAGCTTCAGCTATGAGGTGGTATAGAAATATAATAAATGAAATAAATGATGAAATGAATGAAGCATTTCCACACTGTTCAGATTTTTGATTTAAGGTAATTTACAGTCTTCAATCCCTGCACATTTACAGGAAAAAATGGTGATCATCCAGAACCAAAGGAATCCTAAAACTTTGGTTTGCCAGCAATGTAGTGTCACATCTTTGTTTCAGGTACTAATAGGAACTCTTGGAATAACTGTAAGCATTCTTCTGTTTCTTTCAGAAATATCCTCTTACAGGATTTGCATGTATAGTATTTTTCAAATGGCTTTGACCAGTAATATTTCCATGACAGCTAATGGACCTGGTTATAACATGTACAGTATGTTACAAGTACAGTTGTACATTGCTTACAGTACTAGAGCAAGAGAGTCATGTGTTGAACACCTGTGCCGGTAGAATTTCTTTATGCTGCATCTAATACAGCTTGTGTTCCCAAACAGACACACTTTAAAAAGGAAGATATTTTTGCCAGACTGATTAGGACCCTAGTCACAAAGATGAGAGCCTCGTGTGGCGCAGAGTGGTAGGCGGCAGTATTGCAACTGAAACTCTCCCCACGACCTGAGTTTGATCCCAGTGGAAGCTGGGTCCCAGGTAGCCGGCTCAGGTCGACTCAGCCTTCCATCCTTCAGAGGTCGGTAAAATGAGCGCCCAGCTTGCTGGGGGAAAGGTAGTCACGACTGGGGAAGGCAATGGCAAACCACCCCGCTATAGTCTGCCACGAAAACGCCAGCGCAAGTGGCGTCCCTCTAGGGGTCAGTAATGACCCAGTGCTTGCACAGGAGGAACCTTTCCTTTCCACAAAGATGAGCACAAAAATATGTTTTACATTCTTTTCCAAATCCAAGTTCCTTTTGTATTTCTTAAGTACTGTCTAGTACTGGTTTCCTCTGGGATACGGAAATCCTTTCGATTCTTCTCAGTACCCTTTAAATTCCCGAGTCACCCTCAGAATTGTACCCACATCATGTCAGAGTCACATCAGAAGGTAAAATATTTACTGATAAAACAGGTTTTGCGTTTAACCCTATGAATGTTTAATATTTTTTAGCATAAATCCAAAGCTATATAAGCATACCATATGGAGAACTGCTTGTATTGATGAGAAACTGTAGCTGCAAATGATAAGGACTCGGTAACATAGAACAATAACAGCCTTCATATTCTGGGTCATGACTC
Source organism: Heloderma suspectum (assembly GCF_057233095.1). Taxonomy (NCBI): domain Eukaryota; kingdom Metazoa; phylum Chordata; class Lepidosauria; order Squamata; family Helodermatidae; genus Heloderma; species Heloderma suspectum. The sequence goes on along the minus strand of NC_139458.1, from coordinate 161,278,848 downwards.
AACTTTGGGATTACTTATTGCTGCCATGGAGTTGCCGAATTTTGGCAATCCTTCCATCTCTCAAAAGCTTAGAAATGGTATGCATATGATCCTAGGCTTGTTGTAACTTCTGTGGGCAGTGGGACATACACATACACCCCATGTTCAGCCCCATGTCTTCCACATATAGGCTGTTACCCAGATAGTGAATATTTGAATCAGCCCTCTGCCTGTTTCTTATACTCTCAACTTCTTTTACCTGACATTAACACAGTGTGTTTATCCATGCAGGGCTGGACGATAGACATAGCACTCATGGATGTTCTCTTAAGTTCCCTGCCTTCGGACTATAGGATAGGGTCGAATACACATCTAAATTAATAATTATCCCTCTACCCTCTACAAGATAAGGGCTATGTAAGAACATTTAATTTCAGTTTATTTCAGTTTTGTTCTGTATCTTCTTCTAGAGGTTGGAAGATTATACTGAACCAGAGGCATGTGTGTGCTGTTTTCATTGCCCTGGGTTGTATCCAATATAATGTTAGTGGAAAATGTACAAGTGGCAGAATTGTACTGCTAGAAGTTGTGTGTTCTAGCAGTTGCACAATCACTTGTTAAACAATCAGTAGTGAAAAAAGAGCACAAGCAGCACCTAGAGTAATGAAGTCATAGTGAGTTGTGAAAATGCTTGTGCAATAGCTTACAAAATGGCTTTTGTAACAAGTTGCTCAATGGCTTGCCCAAGGAAAATCAACGTATTGGATTTGACACTTGCACATAGATGAAAATGAAGTTTCTGCAAGTGGTAGAAGCTTTGTGCTAGTTGGATGCAACCCAATGCTGCCTAATTAATTAATTAATTAATGCCTGATTAAAGGCAGCCGCCGGCGAGATCACATCACTCCAGTGCTGAAGGAGTTGCACTGGTTACCAGTTGTTTTCCGGGCCAAATTCAAGGTGTTGGTTTTGACCTTTAAAACCCTATATGGTTCCGGCCCAGCCTATCTTAAGGAGCGCCTCCAGCAACACCAGACAGGCCGCTTAACAAGATCAGCCTCGGATGGCCTTCTCTCTGTCCCATCAGCCAGGACAGCTAGATTGGTGGGGACGAGGGAGAGAGCCTTCTCTGTGGTGGCCCCCACTCTGTGGAACTCCCTCCCTAGGGAACTCCGTCATGCCCCCTCTTTAATGAGCTTCCGTCGTGCATTAAAAACGTGGTTGTTCAGGCAGGCATTTGGGGTGGGTTAGGGTATTTAAAAAAAAAAAAATTATGGTAAAATTTTATTGTTTTAAATTGTTTTATGGTGAGTTGTACATCGCCCAGAGTGGCTGGGTGACCAGTCAGATGGGCGATTAATAAATTTAATAAATAAATAAATAAATAAATAAATAAATACTTAATGCACTGGTGTACAGTTATCCAGAAACAGCATTGAAGGAAAATTCCACAGTATGGAACTGCACCTTCCTCCCAGATGAATGATTGAGGTACTCTTCATATTCTATATCATTCTAGCTGAGGCCTGCATAGCACTCTTAAGCTGAATACAGACTGCTACTTGTGTATTATAGCCTGAAAAGTGCTTAACAGTCCCCTTGTGTTTTTTTGAAGCTCCCGATAGTTAACAAAAGTAAGAAGTTCATCAGGCTCTTGTTTAGGTGCTATACATTCATGAGGGTATGCATTTAGCTGTGTACATCACCAGGTGTGCAGGCTCTTCTAGCTTAAGCAAATAATCAAAAAGACATCAGGATGAGCCTTGAATAGTTTATCTGTTAAAATTGCACCCCACTGCCTATTTTGGCTCTTTTTACTCCTCGGAGAACAATATGTAACAAACTACAGTATTGTTCCTCTTTTACTTCATATACTTGAGAGACACCAGATAATAACAGTAAAAATCCGATTTAGGAAAAAAATTGTGAGTCATCTGGGCATATTAAATCTGAATTAAAGATGACTGAACAGAATCATAATTGCAGACCAGTGAGTAATCTAAAGGATATTCAAAGAAAGTGAGAGATGTTCTCTACTTACAAGGCAAAAAGCAAGAGTAATTATGCAAGCCGGTGAGATTAATCCAAGCCTGTATAATTGCTAATTAAGAATGGCATGTACATAAAAGAGCACCCAGGTTATATTTAGACCTAAGTATAAAAGAGAATTTTATGAGAAAATAGGTAATTGAAAAAAATATAGTGGGAATTATGTGACTGTCAGTAGAAGAACTATAATAAAATATGTCTCTACCCTTTGGGAACCAGTCAAATTACCTTACACAGATTAGGAGATGTCTGTAGGCTGTAACATTAACAAATCCAGGATACAAGTAATTTTGAAATCTTGCCATTTTAAATAAGAATTTGAGGGCTTCATTTAGGGTGAAAGTTGCAATTCTGCAACCATAGTCTGTTTATAACCCACTGAAGTCAATGGAATGTAAGGACTCCTACGTTGTGCCAGGTTACAGCCTGTTTATATGGCAATTCTATTGCCAATTGCAAGTGGTAGATTTCATATTGGAGATAGTATTTCATGATGTCGTATCAGAGGGAAGGTATTATCTCAATAAACGGAAAATGTAAAGTGTGAAAAAGTTAATTCCTCTCTGGTGTGAGAAACCAAAACCTCTTCCCCCGTAAAGTGGTAAAAAACATTATTAAATTTAGAATTGTTTGTTGTTGTTCAGTCGTTCAGTCGTGTCCGACTCTTCGTGACCCCATGGACCATAGCACGTCAGGCCTTCCTGTCCTGCGCTCTCTCCCGGAGCGTGCTCAAGTTCATATTCATTGCATCGGTGTTAGAATTGTTAACCATCTATAATAATAAAAGAGGATGCATGTCTGTCTGTCCGTTCATCAGCATCATAGCATCAAGACTGTGAAACCTAGATACCTGAAACTTGGCATGCATATTAAGTGGATCCTAAGGCTGTACATGTTAGGGTTGTTTTGTTTTAAACACACACTTACATTAATTTTAATGTGTCCATATGGTTGAAGCCTGCAGTAACATCTTCAGGCACTAAGGGCAGTCGTCACAAATCAGCACATAGCTTTAAGGTCCATACAAATTGAAGCCACTGGAAATTGATAGGCCGAGGAACACAATTATACTCCTGCCTCTCCCCACTGGAGCAGTCCCACCTCAGCTGAATGGAGAGGGCAGACTCCCCTCAGGACTATAGATGTGCACCATGGCAGGGGCTGGGCCTGGGGTACCAGCAGGCTTTACTCAGAAGGGGAGGCACAATCTAGCTCTGACAACTGCATACGTTCGCTTGATGCCTTCATTGTATCGAACTAAGGGCTATTCCAAACTGTCTGAAGCTGGGTCTGCTCGCTAGTATAGAATAAGAAGCCTTGCTGAGCAAGAATCAGCAAGTCTTCTGAAAAGGGATGTCTTGTCTTACCAGCCTAGAGAAATATTATCAAAAGGAGAAGATTATTGGGGGTTGGGGGGGGGCAAAATGTGTACTTGGCACTTGGGAGCAAAAAGAATTTCAATCAATGCTATATATTTTATAGTATACAGTAATTAACAATAAGAATAGAATAAAGGAAATCAGTCACAACTTCCTTCATCAAGACAGGGGCACGAGAGAAAAGAGAAATGTTTATAGGAAGTTTTCAGATGAGAACTTTCACCTTGAAATTTGGGGTGAAAGGTGGACAAACACCTCATCAATTCCTGAAAGGGTGGACGGGAAATTGGGAGAAAGTTCTGCTCAGTAGTGTGGGATCTCTCATGTGCAGTTTAAATTAACCCATGAACAGCCAGAAGAGTAGTTTTGAGGAGTTGATAAATCTGAGAAAACATTTTTAACGCAACTCACAGTGAAAAAGTTGAGTGATTAAAATTTAACGCATGATCAAAGAGGCCTAGGGAGACAGTTGTAAAGTTTGTTAACAGAATTGAGAAAACATTCTTAGAATTGTAATTATTATGAAACTCTGACACAGATGTCAAGGGACTGGTTACTATGCGGGATTAATGATGAAAAATGAAGAGAGATTTCTGTCTGAACCAAAGCACTTTAAAGCTGACCCTGGATATGGAAAAGCAAATAAATTTATATGAAATTTAGAGGCACAACACTTGAGAATTTCAGAAAGGAAAAATAGTACATAGGTGACAAAAGGAAATATACTTACATGTATAAAAATACCTGAAAAGGAAATTGAAATGCTTCAGATAGGTTGTTACTATTATGGAGGAAGGCATGCACGAAAGGCATGCAGATTTAAAAATGTAAAATATCACAGTTGTGGCCTGACATTTTACATTAGAAGAAGATGCAGAGTTAAAAGGGTACAGCTATATAAAGTAACGTGCAAAGCAATTTAATGCTGAGAGATTCCATTAGAGGAGACAAATCCTGAAGTGATGAAGTAGCCTATCTTGTCTACACTTTAAATGAAACCATAATCAGTAAAGATATCCTATTGGATGTGAACAATAAGGTAACATTTCAGTTGACACAGGCTACAGTGTGACCCCTATGAGTCAAGCATCATATAAAGCCTAATGGAAAGAAATGCGAGAAGCGCACTCAGTGCAACATAGTAAAACAAAATTGCATAGATGTACAAGAGGAGCTCTTACGTTATTAGAAACCACTAATGTTACTTTCTCATATAAAGACTAACAGAAGGCCAAGCTAGGCTGGATGGTTGCTGCTAACAAACCTGTTCTAAACATATCTGCCCTGTTCAAAGTAAAAACAGAAAAGAAAAAAAAGGTGGGGATGGGGTGGGGGTTAACATCCAAAGAAATATGTGGATGAAAGGAACCAAAGTTCTTTCTCTTTACCTCCTTTCAGACGGTTACTTGAACTCTCCTCCCTGCCCCCCTCCACCCCATTAATGAGCCAGGCTGGGAGAAACCTGTCTTGGACTACAGGGAAGGAAGGAGAGTTCAGCTCCCTTCACCCAAATGCTAATTTTGGTGCAAAAATCAGCATGTTACTCTTTATGAGTGAATGGGGTGGATATGTGGGTAAATTGATGTGGTTTTCCCTGTCACATCTAGTTCAGCCTGAAACAATTGCCAATGGAAGTATATTCAAGTTTGGTCTTAACTTGGTGGAGGATGGTTAGCTAATTCCTTCGTCATCAGACTGGAAGAAAAAAAAGTACATCAGTTCAAAACTGAAGGAGAAATACCTCTGGAAGGTACAAAAGGACTTTTTAAAATACATACCAGGTGCTCTGATTTGTACTATTGTGAAGACACATGCTAAATTGAAAAGCATACCCCATTATTTCAAATTCAGGTCCAGAGGTGTAGCAGACCCAGGGCTCGCAGGGTCAAAGCACTGGGATTTTTGATTAGCGGGGATATGTCATCCACCATCCCTCTCTGACTTCCCTGTTTCCTCTGAGCTTAGCTTCAGTCTTCACAGTAGCTGGGGAAAATGGATTTTCATAGCAACAATATATTGTAGTAAGCTATCCCTGTAAGCAAAGAATTTTGGGGAGACTTGTTCTTGAATGGGCAATTAGACCCATTAGCTTTACAAAACATGCTTCTAATGGGGATGAAAACTGTTACAACTTCAGCCTTGACATAAAATGTTTCTCCCTGGTGTTGGGAAAAGAAACTCCTTGAGCTAGTAGTTTTATGCTGTTTGGGGACGTGTTGTATCCCTCTCTTTCCCTTTCTCATGCAGTCTCGGGTCTATCCAGCCAAAGTCTAACGTGCTAACCACTGCACTGCCCTTTGCCAACTCACTATTTTATGACTGTCAGCTCATCCTGATAAATTGGACATTATGCTATGTACTGCTGCTCTTTGGTGTGCCTGTGTGTGTATGCATGTGTACACGGACAGATAAATAGACTATCTATCTATCTATCTATCTATCTATCTATCTATCTATCTATCTATTTCTATACTGTGCAATAGCTGAAGGTCTCTGGGTGGTTCACAACAACATGGATCAACACAACTGCGTGCATTTTTGGACTCCCCTTGAGGGCGTGGTTATGAGGACTATCCCCCCCCCCCAAGCTCTGGAATGCTCTCCCAAGGGAGGTTTGCCTGATATCCACACTGCTGTCTTTTCAGCACCAGGCGAACACTTTTCTATTCTACTAGGCTTTACAAAAAAGAAAATGAAGTCTTTCAGGGAGCAATCATATGGCCACTAGACACTCTCTAGAGGGCCATAGGATATGCTCTTTTCTGGGAACCGACCTCGGAGCCCATGCTCCGAGGTCGGTTCCCGGAAATCTGACTTCCCCCCTCGTCCATGCTGCCTTGGAGGCAGCGCGGAGAAGCCCTGTCCTCCGCACTTGGAAGACGAGTGCAGAGCAACTGAAAAGGGGCAGGGCTAGGGCGCGTTCCAGGGCAGGGAGAGAGGAGCTGCGCGTTCAACACATGCAATGTGTTATACGGCAGCTTCCTCTCCCAGTCGGCCCCCTCTCCACTAGAGAACCGAAAACGGCTGTCTAGCAAAAAAGAGCAAGGCAGGAGAGGCGTGGAGGGAACAATCCCTCTGTGCCTCTACTGCCTTGCTTTGGATAGGCGGTCGCCTCCGAGGTCGGAGGTGGCCGCTTATCTAGTAAGGATTGCGCCCTGAAAGTATTTAAAAATATTTTTGTATGTTTGTGTTTTATTATCCTCGTCCCTGCAACATGATATTGGGAAGAATCCAATTCTGCCCATCTGCTAGCAGAACTGTCTGCTGTTTTTGGTCCGTGCGTGGTCATCCCTGCCACTTCTGGTCTGGAAGTGGCTCCCTCAACTTGCGGAATGGCAATTTAATGTTTCCAGAGGCGAGCCCCCAAATGAGCAGAAACAGTTTTTCTCAGGGAGGGGGCAGGTCAGCAAAGCTCCCTTATTTGAGCTCTTCCAACCTGCCCCCTTCCAGAAACAAACATTTTGCTTCTTTTGGCTTGTCTACGGAAGTGCTAACTCGCTGTTTTGCAAGTGCTAGGGGCTGATTGTGGACCAAAAGTGGTGAGCTGGCTGTACATGCAAGGGCAGTGTTTAAGCTGCCCATTGTATTTTATGCTGTGTTGGCACATTTGTTAGTTCCATATTGTTGATTTTGTGATTTTATTTGCATTTTTATCACTATAATTATAAAATGTCCAGAAAAATGTATTTTATAAGGCGTTTAATAAATGAATATACACTTATTATTATTATTATTATTATTACAATAAATAAATAAATGTTATTGAATTTCTGAATGTTGCAGAATGTGCAGCCCCAGCTGTACCTGTGTTAAACCAGATGGCACTATGCAGATATATGTGTGGCAGTTATAAATTGACTGAAAACAGGATATTGCACATGGAGCAATATTCTGTTTCAGAAATTGAGACCCTTTTTGCAGCATTAGCAGGAGTACAGCTATTCACAAACTTGGGCACTTATTCGATATCATCTTGGATAAGGATTCCATGCAGTATGTTACCATCATCAACATCCTCACACAGAGACAGAGGGAGAGAGAGAGAAATGTTTTAATATAATTGATTATCTGCTGCATACCTTATTTATATACCTACTCTGTTGAATAGACTGTGGAGAGATTGGTTCATGGAATTCCTTGTGTGGTAGTATATTTTGATGTATTTATTAATCACATGGCCTATAAAACATAAATGCATACAAAATGCAGCTGATGTTTTGAACAAATCTAAAAGAGCTGGGCTGCTGTTTTTTAAGTTCCCCTTTTGGATACTATGCCTAATAATGCCTCTGAGCAGAAAGCTTTTAGTAGGAGAGCATTTGTAATTTTGTGGCAGTTTTAGTGAAGAAAAAGTGGGATTTGTTTTATCTCATCAGAAACTACCTATAGATGAGTAATTTCCATGGTGTCACTCTATGGTGTGTGATGTGTAGTACTGATGGCCAATTTCAAGACGGCCTCCAACGAAATTCATAAAATCATCAATAACTCTGTTATTTATGGATGGATTTTAATTATTAAGGTCTCATTTTAAAGATATTTTTTGGCCTAAAAAGTGGCCTGTATCACCGAAGACAAAAGGGTGTCTTCAGCTGCTGTACTAAGTGCTTTCCAGTATGAAATGCAAAGAAGTACGCAACGATTGCTTCCACTTATGAAATGTGTGTATTCCAGTATTCCAGTCACGACTTCTTCTTGCAGACCTTATTACTTGCAACAAAGACTCCACCACTGCCATGTATTCCCGCTTCATTTTAAATGCTGGTTTAGACTGTCCTTGAACATTGTAAAATTCCTTCATTTTTCAAGATACGACATTTCTCGATTATTGCCAGGAGGTCTTGCATATTGCGGCTTTTGATACCTTTTTTGATACCTTTCAACCTTATTAAGAATTTTTGCACATGAGTGCTTCATGAAGAACACTTCCAAGTAGCAGTCATACAGTGAAACAAGTATGCAACAAGTGTGCATTTGTGAGCTTCTTTATCACGTCAAATATGTTTTCCCATGATGATTTGTTGCACAGTGCTCTCACTGTACCAAACATCCCACATTTCAAGAATACCAGATCATCAGCCAATAGCATGAAGTAATGCCATACATATGTGCAGTTCACCAGGCCGCAAGACAAATCGACGAAAACATTGTTGAGACATTATTAGTTGCTGCACAGGATGACAGGGCTCAAATCTAATGTCACAATACATTTTGAATGTGTTCCACAGATATGTTTTGCTAAATTTTCCAAGCATAGCAAGAAAGTTATCTGAATAGAATGATCTGTTGCGTAGCTGGTATTACTGGCAGAACACATATGTGGGTTATATTTGCTTCAGCACTTCTTGCACTTAAAACAGTCCAGGTTGGAACACACTCAGTATAAGATCTTGTTTCCTTAGGTTGGTTTTGGGGAGTCTGTAGCCATGGCATCATCATCCGTCCTGCTTGCAGATTCTGTGCTCTCAACATTCAAAGTAGCACGCATGCGCACAGGCCTATTGGATACTACCCACAGTTAGCAGCTATTTCTTTTCCCCCTTACTCAAAAGAAAGCACAGATCAGGACCCTAGCAATCCCAATCCTGATTCCCCACCCCGTATCTGGAATTTGCTATGCCAAACAAGGATAATTTTAATGGATCTTTTTTGGCAGTGCAAATTGCAGGCAACAGTCCAGATCAGGGACACAGTAGGAGGCAAATAGTTAAAGCCTCCCTAACCCCTCCCCCCCAGGCTAGGGTCCCAATATGGGTTGAGTCCCCAATGGTTACACTTGCTAGCTACGTCTTTAAATTAAGGTGTAGTTTGGTCTTATATATAAAATGCTAAAATATATCATGGATGGTCATCACCATAATGCCCTGCTTCCATGATTGGAAAGAGAAGGCTGGTCTAGGTTGTCCATGCTTGGATCCAGAAATGTACTTCATATGTTTTTGTTTGTCACTGCAAGATCCCATCTACATACCCACCTATCACCTGTTTTTACCAAATGGCCCCGGTTGTGAAAAAGCATCTTTTTCTCTTATTTCTTCTTTGCTCCATTATATGCTCCATTATATTAGGTAAACCACAGAAATGCCTTCAATCCACATAGGTGTGAATGTCTGTTTTTTCAGTGTAATAGATTCCATATATTTTTAAGTTATTAATCTAGAGTTGCAGTGTAGCGTTCTCTGGAACAAGTCCCTATTGTTAAGAACTAAATGAGTACCTTGGACTTCCAAATATTATCATTTGTTTTATAACATTTGTGTAACAAAGAGCTATTTAAAAAATCTGGAATGAATACCTAAGAGATAAATGTAATGTGATGATAAAAATCTTGAGCCTTTAGAATGAAACACATTCCAGGCAGTCACCTCTGAGACTGCAAGTCATTTACATCTTTGAATCCAGTAATACAATTTTTAATACAAAAACCTTTGTCCTAGAAATTATGTTGTGCTAAAATTACTAGAGAAACAGAATGGTGATAAGTATAAGAGGAAACGCAATGGAAGGAAAGGATGAGAAATATCTTCTACGATGTGATAAGCTTTATGAACACCTCTTTTTTCTTTTTCTTTTTTAAAGTAGTCATATCAGTTTGAGTTACAACATTGTTTTGGTTATTAGAAAAAAATCCCAGCATCATATCCCTATCAGGGAATGGCCTGCCATGAGCATCCCAGATTTCAAGGCTAAAGATAATGGAGCTCCTCACTGTTGTAATAATGAGAAAGAGAACAATTAGCTGTGTTATAATAACCTGTAGTAGCACAGATGCATAATGTGGATGCCATATCTGCTCAGTACTTTTCAGCAAACAGAATGGTATCAGATGGTACCAATATCATAATGTCCTGTTACTAAATCTATCTTGTGACCACACTTGGAACTGTGTGCAATTGTGGTCACCCCACCCCAAAAAAGATATTACAGAGCTGGAAAAAGTCCAAAAAAGGGCATTAAAGTGATCAAGAGGCTAGAGCAAGTCCCTTATTAGGAAAGGTTACAACCTTTGGAGCTGTTTAGTTTAGGAAAAAAGGTGAGTAACAGGAGACATGATAGAGATGTATACAATTATGCATGGTTTGGAGAAAGTCTCCATGCCTTGATTAATGGTATGGAGAGGGAGAGTTTTTCCTCTCTGTTGGTACTAGAACCCATAAAGCTGAATGATGGGAGATTCAGCACAGCTAAAAGCAAGAATTCCTTCACACACTGCATAGTTAAACTATAGAATCTGTTACCATTAGATGTAGTGATGGCTACCAACTTTAATAACTTTAAAAAGGGGGCTAGACAAATTCATGGAGCATAAGGGTATCAATGACTACTAGCCTCAAGGACTATATGTTACCTCCAGTATCAGCGGCAGTATGCGTCTGAATGCTAGTTACTAGAGAACATGATTGAGACAATTTGAGAGGTTGCTATTGTGCTCATGTCCTGCATGTGGGCTTCCCATGGGCATCTCGTTGGCTACTGTATGAGCAGAATGCTATACTAGATATTCCTTTGGCTGGATTCAGTATGACTGTTCTTATGTGCTTTGTGTCACACCAGGCAAATATATAGCCACAATGAGATTATTCCTCTCATCCTTCCCCATTTTGTCTGCTGCTCAGTAATGGAGTATTGACCATCCTTCCCCCATGGCCTATAATTGATGCAGAGTTTGGGTGTATCTGTGTACCTATGCTTCATAGCTTTCATGAAGGAGAACATGAATATGGCCATACTTAGTATCCCTTTGCTTCCATTAATCCCCCCCCCCCACACCGATAAGGCTCACCTGGCACCAACATTGTCATCTTTTTGGCACCAGTTTAAAACTGCCCTTTTCTCTCGGGCATTTGGCAGCATATAAGGAGCCTCTTTGATTGTCTCTGGCTGATGGTTTTAAATTATTTTAGATTTTTGTTGTTGTGTGTGCTATTTGTTCTATGTCATTATGTGAATGGTTTTATACTTTATATAATGTATTTTAATGTTGTTGTTGTTTTAATTTTCGTGAACTGTCCAGAAACTTCGGCTATGGGGCAGTATAGAAATATAATAATTGAAATGAAATGAAATAACTATAGCTTTTTTAAAAAAGTGGTATCCATAATTTGCCTACTGTGCAGATTATACAAAGAAATCACTGTGGCTTATACATGGTATATTGAGCCAATAATACAACCTTCATTCTGCATGAGGATACAGCCTGCATAGTTAAGCTTCTTCCCTAACAGCTCCATAATTGTATAAGCAGTACAATTATTTAACATTTCAGTTTTCACTGAAACAGCACTGTGTACTACACAGCGTTGTAGATACATTTTATGACAAAGAAATTCAGTCGAAGAGATAAAAGAGAAAAGAATGGCTGTGAAAATTTAGCTAGAAAATAGTAATGCTGAGAGCATGTAGGGGCTCATGAAATCTTCATTGAACACTTGTGGGACGGAATTGGCGGGGTGCAATGGATTAGCGGGGGTCATTGCTCCATTGGATACTGCCCATTGTATGGACTTTATTTTGGAGTATATTTGAAGAAAGACAGACTTGTTTACTTGCAGTATTGAGTTGTATGAACATTTTTTGTGCTACGGAACGCTGAGGTATTGTAGCTACCCTCTCATGAGTTTTGATATATTAAAGGATACCACTGGAAACTATCACTTGTGAAGTAGTCCCTGGTAGCTATTATAATTTGTTTGCCTTAGAATCATATTTTTATTTCCTTAGTTTTTTTCCCAGGTGCCCATGAAAGGGCTTCCACTAAGTGTGGCCAATTCGTATTTGCTAAATATGATCAATTTATCATTTTGCTTTCTGCAATCTTTTAAGTAGCTACAATTACTAATAAAAATTGAATAATTTATCATTCAATGCTTGCCTTGAGAACATTTTATATTCATCTTGCCCCAACTAATAGCAGTTTCCCTTGGTTGCATATTTTGCATTGTTTTATGCAAGAATTATTATGGTAATTTAAATATTGCCAAGGAACATGTAATTATTTTATAGTATTGTTTTAATAATATATAGTATTATACTATCTAGTAGTTTATTTCTTAGCAATGTTTGTAATTGGACAGTGCTACTAAGAAAATGTAGTTAATCTTTTTTTCCTTTCTTAATATAATTATTCAAAGGCAGGAATAATTTTAGAAGTTTTTAATTAAATACTTGTGGTAGCCAACTCTACAATATGAAAAAAATGCTTTGTTGTGATAATTATCCCAACAGATAAAACTTGCACAGTTATTTATTAAAAATATGTCTCTAGTTTTGTTCTTTATTAAAACTTTCAGAGAAATCAAAACGTTGTTAAGCTTGATGCAGCAATATCAAAACATTTCCAGTGTTTTCTCCGCCAGCAGGAGCATTTGCTCAGGATGCTCTCTAGCCAGCGGGAAAGCGGCAGGGTGATCTTCACTAATTTTCCCTTCCTCATCACCACCTCCCATACAGTTCAGAGAGTCCCTCAGCTTTCCAGAGCAGATTTGCAGGATTGGGGGAAGCATACTCTTCAGGTCAGGAGATGACAACCTTATTCATTGAACTATAGCTGAAGTGAGACATAAAAATCTATCCTTAAGTAGCTAATCATTTACATTCTCTAGGTTGTGTTTGGAGAGTTATTAATCATGCTGAAGTCACTTGATCCTAATGTGGATGTAATATCTAATTCCATGGAGATTCTGTTGCAATTTAGCAACAATTACTGTCTACTTATTATAATGTGTTGCCAGCAAAGAACAAAAAACAAACCAAAAAATCCACTAATGTTATTATTTTGGGTCATAGTTTACACTGTACATCTGTTCACAGACACTGCAAAAATGTAGATAGATGTTCATGATTAAAACATGATTAAAATTATCATGGAAATAATTTCAGTTTGTACTATTTGTGATTCCTTTCTCCTTTTTTTTGTACAGTTGTCAAGTTTATATTTTGCTGTAGTTCTCCCTCCAACAATGTCATTAATTAAACTTTTAATTATTTAGAGAAAACTGATGTTATTTACCAATCATTACAGCATAACTGCTGACAGGCTATGCTGGAAAGAGTGCCTGAAGGAGGCTAGCAGTATGTTACATTGCCCAAAGCAATGGTGTTTTTCCTGTGGGAGTCAGGGAGCTATAGTTAGGATACAAATAGAAGCTGCCTCTTTCTCTCAACATGACTCATGAATAGTACAGAGTGTTTAGATTGCTTGGGGAATATATATGTGTGTGTGTGTGTGTGTGTGTGTGTACACACATACACACACACTGTAATAAATATTCCATAGTTTCCTCATCTTTGCATGATGGACAATAGAACATGAAGAAACTGCTTTGTGTTATTGTTAAAGTGAGAAAGAGTATGTGTAAATCATGAAATATTGGACGGTAAATTTCTAATCTATTGTATCTGCACTGTATGAAGATACAATAGATTAGAAATGTATGAGCATAAACTGCAACCCTGTCAAGCTATGTAGCCGTGTTAGTCTGTTGCAGCAAAAACAACAGTTTTGTGGTACCTTAAAGACTAACAAATGTATTATGGAATAAGGGGGCTGAGCAGACTGCTGGCATCCTCCAGATTACCTACCCTCTATTATTATTATTATTATTATTATTATTATTATTATTATATGATTTTTTAAATTGGGAAAATGACGTGCTGCAAAGCAGTGAACTAGCCTCAAGCTCTGTCTTTATTTCTAAGAATGACCCTGGGCTACATGTGGGTCCCAGGGGCATTCTTAGGAAATAAAAATGGCTGTAGCCCAGCACTTCATCTTGAAGCGTGAGCAGCTTCCCTCCAAATGAAAAAGATAGGCTGCAGGTGATGGAGAGTATCCTGGAGGGGCCAGGTGTTGGATGCAGTCTCTTGGGAACTGGACAGATGGCAGGGAATGAGGCGGGGATTTCACCTGTGCTCTGTGTGTGTGTTTGCCTGGTGTTTTTTGAGTGGGGAGGGGGTGGTGATGGTGTGTATTGTGGCTGGAAAGCCTGGTTGCCTGCTTTAATGGGGTGTGTTTTGCTTGTGTATGCACTCTCTCAAAATTCCAGATATGGCCATCAGCCTCAAAAGACTGGGGACCATTTACCTTTGTGGATTACACTCAACTTCATCAGATACATGAAGTGTAAACACACGCGCACACACACACACACACACACACAAGGTTGAGTGGGAACGGGTTGAAGAGAAATTGTAAATAGTGAGGTCAGAAGGAATTGAAATGCAGAAAGTACAGATAGTGAACTATTCTGGTCCATCTAGCCCAGATTTATTAAAGGACAACTCAAAGGCCTCTTGGTTTGGACTCTGCCAGTTCTCTCTTGCTGTCTCTCAAATGGTGGAATGGTGCCACCAAATCCACCTCCAATATGCGGCTTTTCCAAGTGTAATCGCCTTGTGTTCATCTTCATCAGCAACCAAAGCTATGAACTTCTCTTATTACTATTTTCTCTCCCCATGGTTAAATGCTAGATTTTAAGCAACATGCGTAAATATGGCACTTTTTAAATAAATAAAATGTGTTTTCAGTGCACATATGTTACTTTTTCTGGTTTCTAAAATAAATTGCTGGCACACTGAATTATAGCTGAGTGGGCCATACAAGAGAAATATTTGTATGTAGTTTTATCTGGAGACATCACACTGACAACAAAGGTCCGCATAGAGAAAGCAATGGTATTCCCTGGAGTAACCTGTGGCTGCGACAGCTGGACCATAAGGAAGGCTGACGAAGGAAGAGAGATGCTTTTGAACTGTGGTGTTGGAGGAAAATTCTGAGAGTGCCTTGCACTGCAAGAAGATCAAACCAGTCCATACTCCAGGAAATCAAGCCAGACTGCTCACTTGAAGGAATGATATTAAAGGCAAAACTGAAGTACTTTGGCCACATCATGAGAAGACAGGATACCCTGGAGAAGATGCTGATGCTAGGGAAAGTGGAAGGCAAAAGGAAGAGGGGCCGACCAAGGGCAAGATGGATGGATGATATTCTGGAGGTGACGGACTCGACCTTGGGGGAGCTTGGGGTGGCGATGGCCGACAGGAAGCTCTGGCATGGGCTGGTCCATGAAGTCACGAGGAGTTGGAAGCGACTGAACATATCAGCAACAACAACAATGAAGTTTTATCTGGATTCTGCAAGAATATAGATTAGATCATTAACGTGTTGCCCATTTGTTCACTTATCATTATTTGCATACAGTGGAGTCTGTTATCTTAATGGGAAGATATCAGGCCCATACCTGATCTGACTCTGTCAAAGCATTAATTTTCTGTCTTTATTCATGGGTTTAATCTTTAATCCTGTGGTCGGACTTAAATCAGTTGTTGGTTGCTTTTTTATGTTTGTGTCCTTGGTCTTCAATATACTAAATAACCTAATTTGCAGACTGTTTAGCATTCTTTTGGCTTGTATCTGCAGAATATGCAAGGGCTAATCATGTTATCCAGGTAGTCAAAGAGTTATAATAATAAATATATATGCAGGACCCTTTCTGTCGAGCAGAGTAGAGATAAGCAAAAACTAGCAGGCTTCTTGCACTCTGCAAAAGACCTGGCCAAACTGAGTGAAGCAAAGCAATAGGTACTGTGGCAGAATGTCAATTCAGACCTCATAATTAAATGCAGGGTTGCAGTAGATCACAGCAACATCATGTTAAATATTGGGAAAGATTTACTTGCCTTATCCACCAATCACACGGTTTAATTTAATTTGGAATGCATGGTTTCATATTCATGATCCTGTGTGTCATTTGAATATTTAAGAATTCCATTAGTGTGTGAGTAATGTATTTTCTTCCATCCTCCAACCTGTGGATTTTGTCATGTTCTGGTTGTAAGCCAATAAGTTTAACTACACCTGCGTACTCAGAGTATTATATGGAGAAGATGCATATACATTTCATGAGTTTCAGTATTCCGTAGATCACCTGTTCTTTAAAGGCAACATAACTAATACAGTTGACATATTATCAGCCATCTTTTCCATAATCTGGTGGTGGCAGACAGGCTATTATTTATTTATTATATATTTAAAACATTTGTATCCTGCCCCAATATCATTAGAATCTCAGGGTGACATACAGATAAAATGAATTTAAACAGTATAAAACAAAAAATAATTTAAATAGCTAAAACATATTAAATCATTAAGCTAGCTAATACCAGTTTAAAATCTAAAACAATAAAACAGTTAAAACAGTGTACAAACTCAGGGAATCCAATTAGCTCTCAAAGGCTTTGGTAAAAAGCTATGTTTTAACTTGGTGCCAAAATGAAACCAGGGTCTACACCAATCAGGCCTCCAAGGGGAGGGCATTCCACAACCTGGGTGCCACAGCAGAAAAAGCTCTCTCCCACATCCCACCATAGTGTATGTCTCTCATTGGTGGGATGCAGAGAAGGGCTCCTCCAACAGATCTCAATCCTTGGGCAGGCTCCCTCAAATATTGGGGTGCCAAGCCACTTAGGGCTTTAAATGTCTTCACTAGCATCTTGAATTTCCACTGGAAATGTATTGGCAGCCAGTGCAATTCCTTTAAGACCTTTAATGTGATCTTTATGTAATGCTCCAGTCAACAGTCTAACTGCTGTGTTTTGCAAAAGTTCCGCGTCGTCTTCAAGGGTAGCCCCACATAAAGTGCATTGCAGTAGGCTAATCAGGAAGTTACCAGTGTGTGTGCACTACTGTGGCTAGTTTATCCCAGGAAAGGCCGTAGCTGGTGGATCAGCTGAAGCTGGCCCCAGATACTCCAGGCCAAGGAGTCCACCTGGGGCTCCAGTGACAGGATGGATCTAGGAGTACTCCCAAGCTACACATCTGCTCCTTCAGGGGGAGTGCAACCCCATCCGGGACAGGTCGCTTACCCAGTTCCTGGACTTGGGAACCACCAATCCACAGAGCTTCCATCTCGTCAGGATCCAGCTTCAGTTTATGGGCCTTCATCCAGCCCCTTAGAGCCTCCAGGCACTGGTCCAGCACCTTTGCCACCCCAGCTGACTCCAACGACAAGGAGAAGTAGAGCTGAGCATCATCAGCGTACTGGTGACACCCCACCCCAGAACTCCTAATAACCTCACCCAGTGGCTTCATATAGATTTTGAACAGCACGGGGGATAGAGTAGAACCCTATGGCAGCCTACAGCTTGATAGCCATGGGGTAGAAGAGGAATCCCCCAATACCACTCTCTGGAATCAGCCCTATAGGTAGGGGCAGAACCACTGTAGCACAGTGCTCCCAATGCCAATCTCGCAGAGCATATCCAGTAAGATACCATGATCAATGGTATCAAAAGTCGTTGAGAGATCCAAGAAGATCAACAGGGTACCACTCCCCCTGTCTTTCACCCGGAGTAGGTCATCAGTCAGAGCAAGCAAATAAGCAGAGAAAATCTCCAGAAACTGTTGAAAGATATTAACGTTTGATGTGGGGTAAGGAAATGCAGACTTATACTAAAGAAACAAATTAACCCACTTTTCACCTCCAGCTAATGTTTTCCTGGTTTAGCCTGTCATGCTGAATTTTTCATCCTTCCAGGCATGGTTTGTTGCTCTTTTTCTTTTCTTAACATGTTAAGGAATAGAAACAGAAATGTTTTCTGCTTCAAACCCTGTATGCAAAAACCTACATTTACAGATCTGTATGTTCTGTAAAGTGGCAGATGGTTTGAAATTTTGATAAAATAGTTAGGATTGGATTGTCACTAAGTTAATACACTTGGGTTCGATTGAAATTAAAGTGGAAGTGTAGTCATGACTAAGCCCCATTGATTCATAGGAACTGTGGCTAACTTAGTCTGGATCCACCCCTTAATATTCATATATCCATATATACATTCACACACAAATACACGCACAGTCTCCCTTCTCCTGTCTCTGTAAATATTTTATATCTGACTGGTATATATGGGGTGTTATCTGAAATAAAATTTATTATCATCACTGCCAACTAGCCTTTATAGGCCACTTTCAGATGTAATGATACCTGCTTATTAGCAGTTGTAGTAAGTAGTAGAAGCAGTTAGCTTCTTTAGCAGCTAAACAAGCCAGGGTCTATCCATGTATGGTTTGTTTAGTGTGACATCATATCAGGACCTCTAGCTTGTTGGGAGAGCAACAAGACAAAGATCCTAGTTCAGGGATCACAGTACACAAACCATTGACACAGAGTCCCTGGCTTGTTTAGCTGCTCCCATTGGTAATAGGAGCCAAGCTCCAGCAATCGAGCAGCGTGCACTGACGTACTTGCTAATTCACAATAACGTGATGCCCAAACGTGGTCTTAGGATTTCTTGTCAGGTTTAAAATGTTCTCTGAGAGTACTAGGGAATATGTTGTACTATTTCCACAGTACCAATTCATATCCAGATTTTTTCACCTGTTTGTTCTGTTTTGCCTTTGAAGGACGTAGTGAACTTTTTAGGAAAGTATATTTTTGTAGATATGCAGCACAATGGACATCTATCTACATTTATAAGACAGGGATGCAAAGGGTGGGGAATTGCCTTCAAGATCATTTTCTAAATCAACTTAAGAGTGCCTTCTGGGAAAAGGTAGTGATGTGACCTTGTTAATTAGTCCAAGAATGCTCCCCCCTTTAAATTAATACATTGCTCCAAACAAAGCTACCTTATTGACATAGGCAGGGTTTACATGACACTAGGGTGGTGCCACGGTGGCTTGTTAAGCATCCCTGTGAATGCTGGATCTTTTCCCTACCCTCGCTGGGCATGGGTTGTTGTGATGAGTAAACCCAGAGAGGGTGGCTGCTTGGGGTGGTTAACAAACCATCAAGAACTCATGGACTGTTGTAAGGTTGTGGAGTGGTTTGTTAACCACCCCAACAAGCCACCCTCGCCGGGTTTGGATGACATGAGAAGCTGCGGGGCGGGGCAGTACATTGGTAACTTGGTGCCAGTGGGCAATTCTGGCTCTCCTGGGTTCCCCAGAGGGCCATGCCCCCTTCCCCTGGGCCCACTCCCTTTCCACCAACCACTAATCATTTAGTGGTTTCCTAGCTTTTGTGTAGTTTTTCCCAATTCTAAAGAGTTGAAAATGCTTAGTTACTAAGCAGTGAGACAAGCAGTAATTACTAAGTTACTAAGGCTTAGTTAACTAGCAGTAAGAGCTTTATGCTATAATATGCTGGTGTTTTCTGTATTTTTCTTTATGTTTGCCCCTGTTCCTTTTGCCCTGCCCATTTCTCTTTATCCCTGCCCACCAATGGAATGCAGCCCCGAGAACTTCTCTGAAACTGAATGCGACACTCAGACTGAAAGAGATTCTCCAGTTTTCGCAAGACTGCTTAGTGACAGTTCTTAAGGACTCAAGATACATTGTTACTGCTACAAGCCTCTTACTGACTTCTTTACCTCAGGCCAAATTCCCTAAACTTTCACCCAGACATATAGCTGGGTCCAGCTTCTGGCTACAGTCTTCTTCTGAGACCAGAGCTCCTCCTGTTGTATTTCTGATTGCTTAGACAGTTTGTCTGGATTTTTACTGCCTGGTTGTATAACCTTCTTCTGGCAAGATGTTAAGCAGCCTCAAAGCATAACACAGCCACCTGCTCTGTACAACTGAACTTCCGTACATCTGATCTTCACCAGTGTAAGTTTATCCCACAGAGAAGGAATAGCATAGCCTTTCTCCTCAGCTTTTTCCTTTTATAACACCACACGCCAACCAGCAGACCTCCTCCCTCTCTCTCCACTAGGAATGGTGCAGGCATCTGGAAAGGAGATAGAGTCCAATGGGCTCCCCCCTGCTCTCCCCTCTGGACCCTGCTTGCAGAGTTGCCTCTGCCGCCTGCCCCCACTTGCTGCTGGAGGGCTCAGCAAGCGACCAATGGGTGTTGCAGGGCTGCCCATCCCCATAGAGTGCCATGATTATGTGCAAAATGGCAGCTGCTCTCTGTTCTGCGTAAGACCTCTGTTCTAGAAATAGAGGCTGATCATGTCATCTTTGCTTCTGTAACTTTGCCGTTTCTCTGATGCCTGTGTAACGTTGCTGTATTGGGGCCATGCGATCAGGGAATTGTGATCCTTCTGTGCTGCATGTGTTACTTCGGAGCTTCTCTGATGCTTGTGTAACTTTGCTGTATCAGGGCCGTGTGATGAGGGAATCATGATCCTCTCTGATGCATGTGCTATTTTGGTGCTTCTCTGATGTGTGTGTAA
Organism: Heloderma suspectum; assembly: GCF_057233095.1. NCBI lineage: Eukaryota > Metazoa > Chordata > Lepidosauria > Squamata > Helodermatidae > Heloderma > Heloderma suspectum. Next base: position 161,258,266 of record NC_139458.1, on the reverse strand, counting down.
CTTTGCTGCTTCTGTGATGCTTCTGTTACTTCACAGCATGAAAAGTGCTCATAAAGGGAACAGGGGGTGGGAGCTATAACTTCTTGACAGTTTGCTGGAGTGGGGCGAAATTGCACAGATGGGGTGACCTCAGGGTGACCCTCCAATTGCTCTACTAGATAATGGTACAATGTAGCATCTTCATTGAAAAGTGCGCATAACAGGAAAAAGGGCGTGGGAGCTATAACTCCCTGACTGTTTGCTGGAATGGGACAAAATTGAACAGGTGGGGTGCCCTCATGGGGAGCCTTCAGATGTTATAGTGGATAGTTGCACAATTTTGCTTCTTTGTGGAAAAGTGCACTTAACAAGAAAAAGGGGGGTGGGAGCTATAACTCCCTGACAGTTCGCTGGAAAAGTGAGCATTTCCCCCCCGTCCCCGCATTTTCTCCTATTCGGCAGTTACTGTTGTTTGTCTTATTTTTTTTATTTTTGCTTTGCACTTTTGCACATTTTTAAATGTGCGTATTTTCAGAGTTGCGAACAGGGATCTTTCCCTCGACTGTTTACTTTGCCATCACAGAAATGTGCATTAGCGCTTTATCACAGTAGAGAGCTGGGAACTGGGATCGCATGATCATGGGAGGCTGTCATTGACAGCAGGGAAGCCTGTCACTGTGAGAAGGGAGAAGTGGCCAGAAAAGGAGAAAGGGGGTGGGAGCTATCAATCCCTGACTGCTTACTGGAATGGGGTGAAATTGTGGTGGTGAGGTGCTCTCATAGGGAGCCTTCAGATGCTGTACTGGATAATTGCAAATTTTAGCTTTTTCATTGAAAAGTGAGCAGCTCATACCCTATTCCCCCTTTTCCCCTCATTCCCCACCATTGTGTACATAATCGTAGCTTGGCTCGCTACAGGGATGGGTGGCCCTGCAGCATTCATCAGCCACTCACTGAGCCATCCAGCAGCTTGTGCAGTGCAGCTTGCAAGGGTGGGTGGCAGAGGCAGCTCAGCAAGCAACCAACAAGCATGGACAGAGGTGAGTCTGTCCATCCCTACTCTCCACACTCGAAACTGTGAACCAACTGTTAACTCTTCAACTGTCATTTCCCCACCACTCTTTTCCACCAAGCTAGAATTCCCGGCCAATCATAATTGAATTTACCTGATTGGGGCCCCATCTAACAATATTCAAAGCAATTGTCTCTCCTTCTCTGTCCCACTTCAGAATGTCACTCTGCAACTACTACACAGGCCTTTGACAATAACAAAACAAGGCCTCAGGCCTGCTCAGATATTGCCTTAGTGAGGCCACACAAAGTAAATGTTACATAACAACAATAGTTATATACAGAGCATTTTCTTCACAGAGAGGCTCCTGGAGTTGGGAAACCCTTTTTAGCAGTGTGGAATGTGGTGTGGGGAGCTGTTGAAGGGGGAATCGATGAAAATTATCTTTTTCACAATCTGTTCAAGAAAGGCTCTGCTAGACTGAAGAGCCCTCAGTGTACTGAAAAAAGTTGTTTCACTATTTAAAGTAACTTAGGGAGCAATCCTATGGCCGCTAGACAGCAGCTAGATGGCCATAGGATATCTGGTTTTCCAGGAACCAACCTCCCCCCACTTCTGCTCTGCCTCTGAGGAAGCATGGAACAGCCTCATGCTCCGCTCTTGCAAGAGGAACGCGGAGCAGCCAAAAAGGGGCATGCTGGAGTGTTCCAGTGTGGGGAGGGTGGAAATGCCTGTACGACACATCCAATGTGTCATACAGCAGCCTCCTCCCTGGGTCAGCCCTCCTGCAGCTAGACAGCTGTAATCGGCTGTCTAGCTGAAAATGCAGGGCAGGAGAAGCGCAGAGGGAACAATCCCTTCTATGCTTCTCCTGCCCTGCTTTAGATAGGCGGTCGCCTCTGAGTTCGGAGTAGGGATGGCGGAGAATTTCTCCCCGAAACTTCGGGAGGCCGAGCACCGACGCATTCGGCCCCCCGAAGTTGGTTGGGAAATTCTCCACCGCCCCCCCCCCGGACGGGACTTACCTTCAGCGAATGTCCTTCTGGGCGGCGGGTCCCGGCGGCGGTTCGGCGGCGGTTCGGCGCGGGTGGGGGCGGCGGCCGGTCTCCCGACCGGCTGCCGCCGCCGCCATTGCAAAAAAACAACAAAACCTGTGATAGGCTACGTAACGATTTACGTAGCCTATCACGGCTAGATTTCCAAAGTCAGCCGTGATAGGCTACGTTAATCGTCACGTAACCTATCACGGGTGACTTTGGGGGGGGGAAAGCGCGTACGCAAATGGCGGCAGCCCATGGGCGCCGCCATTTGCGTTCCTTATTTTGGCACGTCTAGTCTACGTAAAGATTTACGTAGACTATGGCGAAAATAAGGGCACGCTATTTGCGTTGCCCTATTTTCGCCGTAGTCTACGTAAATCTTTACGTAGACTAGACATGCCAAAATAAGGAATGCAAATGGCGGCGCCCATGGGCCACCGCCATTTGCGTACGTGCTTTTTTTTTTTTTCAAAGTCACCCGTGATAGGCTACGTAACGATTTACGTAGCCTATCACAGGGTCTTTTTTGTTGTTATTGTTTCGCGGCTGGGGAGACGGGGTGCTTCTCCCCGGCCTGAATTTCGGCCGGGCGAGGTGGGAAGCCTCCCCCCCGGCCTGAATTTCGGTCGAGCGAGGTGGGAAGCCTCCTCCCCTTCGCCTGAACTTCGGGAGGGAAAGTGAAGCGCCTCCCCTCCACCGCGAAGCCAAGCTGCGAAAAGGTAAGTGACTTTCGTACATCCCTAGTTCGGAGGCGGAGGCCTATCTGAATAGGATTGTGCCCTTAATTTGTAAATATTTAATAAGAGCTTTAATTTAAAAAAAAATCCTTAACAACAAAAACAAAAACATTTTCAGGTTAGTCCTCTTGCCTTTGTGTTGATTCTCTAAATAAAATATAATTTTTAACTGAAGTGAATAGGGAATTACAGTTGAATCAGATATTTTTCTATGTTTGTACTTTACATTGAATAACGTATTTGTTTTCTAATGTGTAGTTTCATTAGGTATCATAAGAGGGCAAAACCATCACTAAAATAATGGCTTATCAAAGCATATTTTAAATGATCTTATATTCAATAGTATGGATATTGTGTAGCTTGTTTATCAGATTTTGCTGAATATAAATGTGTTTTAGCATTTCAAATAGTACTCTTGTGTTAAGATACTGTTAAAAATCTTTGAAATTATGAAGTACTCATAATAGACAATCAGCTAACAGCAAGAAAAAAGAAAATTGTAACGTTACTGTCATCTCTGGGTTTTAAGGACTAAGGTAAAAGATTGTATATTATGATTTGGATCCATTCTTTATGGTGAAGGTCTGACACCAACATATGTTGTGTGAGGAAGATTTATTTATTTATTTATTTATTTTCAAGGAAGTTGTAGAAATCTGGGGTTTCAAAAAAGGGGGAATGTCGAGGCAAGATGCTAAGATTTGATGCACCATATGCTATGCATCAGATGTGAAACATATGAGTAATGAAGACTTCATGCAGAAGAGCCTCTGAATGCACAGTGTGGGGCCAAGCTAATACTTTCTTTTAAAAAGGAGATCTGCTCTTGACCAGCCTTTTGTGAGAAGTCATTTATCCCAATCTGAAAGAGGAATGGTAACTGACAATGTCCCAGTACACTGCAAGAAAAGCATCACTCAGAGATCCTATATAAATAATTCTTACTTCATGTTAAGACAGGCTGTTGACAGGTAAAATAAAAGCATGCGGCAAAACGTTTTTTCCCCCCTAGCTGCTTAATTTACATTTGAAAGAATTTTAAGATGAAAAATGTAAGAAACTTTAAAAATTGTTATAGATTGGTGCTTTATGCTTTTGAAACAATTTTGAAGACAGCTGTATAGTGTAGTGTGTTATACAATGCGGTATCATCATATCTATTTTATCTGGATTCTAAGTTTTCTATGCTGCATAATCTTGATGGACAGGTTATGCAAACAGTGGTTCAGGTGATATTACTGAGCAGTTTTAGAGTCTTTTATTATATTTATAATAGTTTTATGTATTAGGTATTTGAGCTGGCTGTGCTGAAGTAAAAATGCTTAATAGTATTTCTTAATCCACTTCTCCAGTTGCATAACTATGTAAAAATGTTATTATCTTTTCAGAAAGGGATTTTTAGCTTCATGAAATCCTAATTTTTATGCCATAGTTCTTTAATAGTTTTTTCTGTTTCCATAGTTATTATACATGTGATTCCCTGGCAGAAACATAAGTACTTGTTTTCATATGGGTTGTGCAATTTTCCTAATTCTTTTAGGGAACAATCTTATGGCCGCTAGTCAGCGGCTAGACGGCCATAGGATACGTTGGTTTCTGGGAACTGACCTTTCCCCTTCCTGCACTGCCTCGTAGGCAGCACGGAATGGCCCCGCGCTCCACACTCAGAAGAGCAGTGTGAAGCGCCATAAAAGGAACATTCCCGGGGGCGTGCTGGGGCGGGGAGGGCGGAAATGCCAGTAGATACATCCTATGTGTTGTCCAGCTGCCACCACCCCTGCTCCAACTTCCCACGGCTAGACAGCTGAAATCGTCTGTCTAGCCACGAATGCAGGGCAAGAGAAGCGCAGAGGAGATGATTCCCCTCTGTGCTTCTCCTGCCCTGCTTTGGTTAGGCAGTCGCTTCTGAGTTTGGAGGCAGCCGCCTATCCCCATAGGATTGCGCCCTTAAAAACGCTTTGGCAGTGGTCATTGCGCATTGGCAATAAATAAATGTATAACGCATCAGCATTTTGTAAAGAAGTTGTTATAGTTTACGTTGTACATTGTTGCCTGTTGATAATATTTTGGTTCTTTTTTATTTATTTTTTTGTGGTAGACGTGGTGAAAGGAGTGTTAGCTGGAGACATTGTAGGCATATTTTCCAAAGTAACATCCTTTCAGTGACTGGGTTTGGACAACACAATAACCCTCAGTGGGGTAAATAAACGATGATGGGTTTTACCCATCATGGATTATTGTGTCATCTGTCGAGAATTTTAAATCCACGATGGCTTATTTGGCCACTCTGATTATCCATGGTTTGCACTGTAGGTTATCGTATCGTCTGGTGGCCACCGTGGGTTATTTTGGTCACCTATATTGTTGTGCAAGAGTGGTTCAGATCGCTGCCGCTGTGCTCCTTGCAGGCATTCTCTCTGTAATGAAAACAGCTTACATGGGCTATTTCAGTAGTGTCTAGGGGGGAAATGCGCAATTGGGAACACGTAAAATCATCTATGGCAGCAATATCCATGGAAAGAAAAGCACAATTGCGCTTTAGTCCTTTAGCGGTATTAGGAAAACATTAAATCGTCTATGCCAGCAATGCTTATGGGAAGAATTGCACTTTAGCAAAAAAGTGCTTTAGCGGAAGCGTGCTACAGCGCTCCAAAGCATGCTACTGCCAAGGAATGGGTGAAAAAAAAAGGTTGTAGGGTTTTAAAGGTAAGTCATGTGCCTCCCTATGAAAGGCATCTGTGTGTGAGGTGTTGTCCCATTCCTGCAGACTTCCAAAGGTTTATTTGTGCCACATCCTTTTTGGTGCACCTGGGGTTTTTGCTCCTTTGTGAGTAATCACACAAGGTTCTGATGGTGCCTCCTGACTAGGGGAGGCTGTGTATGAAGTTTGGTTCTGATCCGGCAAACTTCCAGTGCTTTAGAGCCACCCGCCCCCACCATCAGGGTGATGCTGGAAGTGCTGAATTAAGCCCTTGTATTTCACTCCACACCTTTCCCCTCTCATTGAGATATTGTGGACGATTAAAACAGGCTGCTGCAATGTTGTCAATGGGTGAAACAGTGCCACTGCTCAGGTGGGAGAACTGAAGTGGGATGGGAGGGAGGGAATGCTCAGATTATGCACAGTAGCTTAATAAGCTACTCACTGTAGTTTATTAACCTGCTCATGTGGCAAGGCATCATGAACTATTTTAAAAATAAGCTACTGTGAGTAGCTTATTAAGCCACCATGGCTTAAAGTGACATCTGAACCCACCCATTGTCTCAAATGGTTCAGCTACTTGTATAATAAAAACAGAAAAGAAAAATGGAGGATTAAACCTTGAAGTCACTGTAGTGTTTAACTTTGATATCTATAAAGACCCATGATGTGTAAGAACAGGGCTTACATATGTTTTAAATCTTCTATTTCCTGTATGGTAGCAGGTTTGAGCATAGTATCTATCAGAAGCAACAAAATTGCAGAGAAGTTATGCAACAGTGTTAGTGGAAATCTTTCAGGTTGTGCAGATCATTCCCCTTCTATCTAAGCAATCTTTTATAAATTGAAACAAATTTCTCATGCATTGAAGGATTAGCATTTCAAAGAAAAAAGCATGAAACCATTTCTAGGACCAGAACTTCCATAAAATCATATAAAGTATTACTACGAGTGTGTGTGTGTGTATCTGTATCTCTCTATATCTATATATAATGTTACATTTTTATTGGTGTGTAGTTTTCCATGATAAAACTGTAGAGCAACGTTTCAGCTCTATCATTCTACCTAGACCTCATGCACAGATAATAAAATAATAAAACACCCTTTCTGAGCTTTGAGACATGCTGTATGCCTGGTATGAAGTTTTGCTAAATGGAAACTATCAGTATGTATTGTTACTGGGCCAACTAAATTATGTACAACCAGTTCTTCTGCGTAGAAGAAGCTAATGATAGGAGACATTTCCTGAACATCCTGGAAAGACATCTGGGGAAGTGAGAGATGAATTATAATGACTGCTTTTTAGTACAGTTACATATAGTAAATTATAAGCATCTCTCTTCTTTCCTTCAAATCCTTCCTCACCCCCCGCCCCAATTCTGAGTTGCCTTCGGTTTATGCCCGTAATCATCATACATATGAAATGCATTTGTTCACATTGTTTTCTCCCTCCCCTTCATTTTCACTTGTTTTCTCCGTTGTCTACTTGCATTGCAACCCTATGCATGAGTACTCAGACTCTCAGGTAAATCTGTATAAGATTAGAGATTTAAGAGTGTAAATTCCTTGAGAGCAAAGATCCGACTCTCTTGCCTATATAACCCTGTACAATGCCATGCATAAACAACAGTAATAATAATACTATTAAGATAATAATACACCAGTATGGTAATTTTCTAGTTAGATATACCTTTTGCTTTCTACTCATTGGACTGTTTCATTTTGTAGATTAAGGGTAGGTAGGATGCAAAAGGTAGCATACTTATGTGATCAGGGAGAGTGGATGACATAGCTTTCACTCCCTTTTCCCCTGTGGAGCGCTCATAGCACTCTTCTGAGGGATAATAGGATAGAACTAAGAGGAAATGATGAGAGCCTGTAAGCCAGAACACTGTATACTTTATACAGGGCATGTTTGCCCTACCAGTGTAGTGAAATTCCACATGTTCAGCATGTGTAAATGCACAAAATCACCCTATCCCACAGTGCATTTACAAACAGAAAAAGCTTATAAGAATTATTTGGAGCTCATTTTTACTCCTGAGGATGATCTGATAATAAAATGTAGATTGTATAGGCCCAAGAAATGACATTTGGAATCATATCTTCATTCCATTCCTGAGGAAAGTAGCATGATTAGATTCTACCCCTTACGAATTTTTGCAACTAATCTGGATAAATTAAGTCATTCCTGCTGAGTGTAATTAATTTTGAAGCAAATCTAATGCTTCATGGTGTTTTTAGTATTAGGCTGCCTTGCTTAGATTGTACTGATTATACTGGCATACATAAGGTCAAATTTTGCCTCCAGATACATGTGTTTCTGTCCCATTAACCTTAGGGGCAGCAGCCACATACGCATTCAAATTTGAGGATTGAGTGGCCTCTTGTGGTATAGGAGACATTTGACAGGGAGACGTATATCTCACACTTGAAAATCTGATATTAAAACAGGTGCAGCAAAAAATATTTGTGGGTTACTGTTTCCCTTGGTAACCTTAATGATGCTGCTGAATGAAGAAAGCAGTTTTAAATATTTGAAATGGGTGTTATGGTTCCTAAAACATCTACATAATTAAAGATCCCCTTTAAAGTCAGCAGAACTTAATATGATTTTTCAGGTCACAGTCACACTATAGACACAAACAGGTTTGTAACCAGCATAACTGCAGTGGGAGTTGGATTTTGTGAAATACTGAGAGAGATTTTTGAGACCCCAGCAGTGGTGGCTAGAAGAAAAAAATATTGCAGGGACACTGAAGGGGCCAAGTAAATTTCAGGTAGGGAAGGACATCCCCCCACCCCTGCACATTAGAGTTCTGAAAGGAAAATAATGGTATATTTCACTTCAACTCTCAAATCCTACGCGTATTTTCTGTGAAGAAAGTTATGTTGATGGTGATAGAGTTAATTTTCATTCTTAGGATTGCAGCCTTATTTTAATGTTCAGCTTATGATTCAGTTATAATGTATATGTGAATATTGCTTTTTCTTCAAGTTACCGTAGAGGGGTAGGTGGGAAGCAAGCTTGTATGATGGCTCTTCACCTCCTTCCAGCACCATCTATTGATCATAATCTTCTTATTCAATTCTTCATTCTAGGATTCCCCCCTCCCACACCTCCTGAAGAGGGGGCCATGGCAGTCAAACCATTTTCCTTGTTCAATCGCAAGTTGATGGCATAAATTATTCAGGAATTATATAGTGATTATAGCTCATTCCTCCTCTCTATTCCCCCCCGCCCAAATATTGATTTGCCACAGTGCATCCTGGCAGATTTTTTTCTGGCTTACCTGGCGAGTATCTACCTGCAGCCAGAGATAAACCTCTATGGTTTACCACCTATTCCTTCTTCGTGGTGTCTTTACGGTCCCACATATGGTTTCTGCACCTGTTACGCATTCGGCCCCCCGAAATTGGTGGGGAAATTCTCCGCCGGCCCCCCGCCCCCCCCCGGGATGGGACTTACCGTGGCCGAATGTCCCTCTCAGCGGTGGGTCCCGGCGGCGTTTCGGCAGCGTTTCGGCGGGGGTGGGGGCGGCGGCCGGTCTCCTGACCGGCTGCCGCCGCCACCATTGCAAAAAAAAAAGTAAAGTAAAAAAACCCACACACACCCGTGATAGGCTACGTAACGATTTACGTAGCCTATCACGGCTAGATTAACAAAGTCAGCCATGATAGGCTACATAAATTGTCACGTAGCCTATCACGGGTGTGTGTGTTTTGTTTTGTTTTGTTTACTTTTTTTTCGTGGCCGGGTAGACGGGGCGCTCCTACCCGGCCTGAATTTCGCCGGCGAGGAATGGGGCGCCTCCCCCCCGGCCTGAATTTCGGCCGGGCGAGGCGGGGTGACTTTGAAAAAAAAAAACGCGTACGCAAATGGCGGCGGCCCATGGGCGCCGCCATTTGCGTTCCTTGTTTTGGCACGTCTAGTCTACGTAAAGATTTACGTAGACTATGGCGAAAATAAGGGCAACGCAAATAGCTATTTGCGTTGCCCTTATTTTCGCCATAGTCTACGTAAATCTTTACGTAGACTAGACGTGCCAAAATAAGGAATGCAAATGGCGGTCCCCATGGGAGCCGCCATTTGTGTACGCGCTTTTTTTTTCCCAAAGTCACCCGTGATAGGCTACGTGACGATTTACATAGCCTATCACGGCTGACGTAAATCGTTACATAGCCTATCACAGGTGTGTGTGTGTTCGTTTGTTTTTTACTTTTTTTTTCGTGGCTGGGTAGACGGGGCGCTCCTACCCAGCCTGAATTTCGCCGGCGAGGGATGGGGCGCCTCCCCACCGGCCTGAATTTCGGCCGGGCAAGGTGGGGCGCCTCCCCCCCCTCGCCTGAACTTCGGGGGGAGAACCGAAGCGCCTCCCCCCCACCGTGAAGCAAGCTTCGAGAACAAGTAAGGGACTTTCGTCCATCCCTACACCTGTACTGAGCACCATTTGGGAGATGTCTGAAGCTAGGATAGAGCTGGGGTAGGAGCCCTGTGTCCACCTGCTGATTGCAGCTCAGAGAGGGGTGTGGCTTCAATTTCCTGCTCAGTTCTCTTTTGACTGCCAAAGTGGTAGCTCCAGGAAACCTTTGCTCTAAGCTAGAGAAAAAACTTATAATGAACTATTTTGAATTTCTCTACTTTTTTCTTTGTTTATTGATTCTTTTAATCTTCTCAGTCTTTCTACACTGCCTTTCTACTACAGAGCCTTGCAGCATTGTGTGTCCTGGCGGAGAAGGCGCTCCGAGTGGCAGACTTCCATAGTCACTTTACTGTAGTCACCGAGAGTTGCCCTCCACTGAGCAGCATCCTCGTGGTGCAGCAGGCCATCATGCCTTTGGGCACAGACAATACTTCAACTTCTAGGGCAGGGGTGGATAATTTGTGGTCCTCCTGATGATTTGGCCTATAACTCTATCAGCCTTAGCCAGCATAGCCGATGCTCAGTGATTTTTTAAATTACTAACATTTATATACCACCTTATCTACTAAAAAGTGATGTACAATTTGAAATAATAAAACCCTGAAACAATAAAAACCAGAATATTAAAAATAGTAAAAACATTTAAATATTAAAAAACTACATATTTAAGAAGGCTAAATTAAAAAGATGTGACTTTCCCATTCTAAAGGCCAAGAGAGTGGGGAGTCAATCATAATTCTTGAAGAAGTGCATTCCATCATTTGGGAGCAACACAGGAGAAAGCCTTTTCACATGTGCCCAACAAACAGGCCTCTGTGGGTAATGGTGTCCTCAAAAGGACCTCTCCAGCAGATCTTAATACCTGGGTAGGTTCATAGTGGGACAGACACTATCCCCTAGATGACTAGGTCCTAAGCTGTTTAGGGCTTTAAACGTTAAGACCACACCTTGAATTGAGTCCAGGAAGCAATTGGCAACCGGTGGAGGTCTTTGAGGACAGATGTAATATGGTCCCAATAATGTGCAGTGGTTAGCAGCTTAGCTGCCACATTTTGTACCAATTTTGTACCAAGAGTGCTTCCAGGCACTCTTCAGAGCAAATTGCAATAATCTAAATGTGATGTAACCAAGGCATGGATAATTGTTGCCAAATCAAACCAGTTCAGGGAGGGTTGCATTTGGCACACAGCACAATTGTACAAATCCACTCCTTGCTACCAGAAGATCCAGGGACAGTGTAGGATCAAGGAGCACTCCCAAGCTATAGACCTGATCCTTCAGGGGGGCTGCAACTGTTTCCAGAACAGGTTGAATCCCAGTCAGGCTTCCTACTGGCCAACAACACTTCTGTCTTGTCTAGGTTTATGGGAGTTGTAGACCAAAACATCTGGAGGGCCACAAGTTGCCACCTCAGTTCTAGGGGATCGTGAAGTGGCTCCTTGGACGCTGCCAGATCTTCAGTGGCTTAATTGGTGACAGGACTGTCTAGATTGGTATGGGGCTTGGTACTGGGCTCAGATGACTACCCCCCTCCCCCCGAGCCATAGTCATCCCCTTGGACCTGGCCTAAGCAGACAGAGACTCTTTATTGCATTCAAGATAAGGATTATTATTTTTTAATTTAAACAGCCTTCCCCAAACGCCTTTATAGCCTAACCTACCCAGTCTAAGTCTGCCTGGTGGGTGCACTCTGCTGCCATGGACTAGGAAGGTTATAGATTGATTTGTTGGGTTGTAAAGCGTATTTCCCCTTCATGGATCACTGCCTTGTTGTGGCGAAGAGGCTTGCGTAACTCAGTGAAGCCGTAAGCTATGCCGTGCACGGCCACCCAAGATGGACAGGTCATGGCAGGGAGTTCTGACAAAATGTGGTCCACTGGAGAAGGAAATGGCTAGGGATGGGGGAGAATTTCTCCCTGAAACTTCGGGGGGCCGAGTGCCAACGCATTCGGTCCTCCGAAGGTTGTTCAGGGAGAAATTCTCTGCCCCCCCCCCCGGGATGGGACTTACCTTTCATGAATGTCGCTCCCGGCGGTGGGTCCCAGCGGCGGTTCGGCAGGTCTTCGTCAGGGGCGGGGGCGGCAGCCAGTCTTTCGACCGGCTGCCACCGCCACCATTACAAGAAAAGTAAAAAAAAAAAAAACCGCCCATGTGATAGGCTACATAACGATTTACGTAGCTCACGGCTAGATCTGCAAAGTCAGCCGTGATAGGCTACGTGATGATTAACGTAGCCTATCACGGCTGACTTTCCAGATCTAGCTGTGATAGGCTACGTAAATCATTACATAGCCTATCACAGGGGCGTCTTTTTTTTTTTATTTTTCTTTTGAAGTTCGCGGCCGGGGAGACGGGGCGCTTCTCCCCGGCCTGAATTTCGGCCGGGCGAGGCAGGAAGCCTCCCCCCCGGCCTGAATTTCAGCCAGGCGAGGTGGGAAGCCTCCCTCCCCCGGCCTGAACTTCAGGGGGAGAAGCGAAGCGCCTCCTCCCCACCGCGAAGCAGGCTGCGAGACCAGGTAAATGACTTTCGTACATCCCTAGAAATGGCAACCCACTCCAGTATTCTTGCCAAGAAAACCCCATGGAACGTTTCACAAGGCTAAAAGATATGATGCCGGAAGATGAGCCCCTCAGGTCGGAAGGTGTCCAATATACTCCTGGGGAAGAGCAGAGGGTATTTCCAAGTAGCGCCAGAAAGAGTGAAGCGGTTGGGCCAAAACTGAAAGGACACTCAGCTGTGGATGTGTCTGGTGGTGAAAAGAAAATCCAATGCTGTAAAGAACAATATTGTTTAGGAACCTGGAATGTCAGATCAATGAATCAAGGTAAGCTGGAGGTGGTCAAACATGAGATGGCAAGACTGAACATCGACATCTTGGGAATCAGCGAACTAAAATGGACAGGCATGCGCGAATTTAATTCAGGTGACCATCATATCTACTACTGTGGGCAGGAATCCCTTAGAAGAAATGGAGTAGCACTCATAGTCAACAAAAAGGTGGGAAAAGCAGTATTGGGGTACAATCTCAAAAACGATAGAATGATCTCAGTACGAATCCGAGGCAAACCATTCAACATCACAGTAATTCAAGTCTATGCCCCAACCACTGATGCCGAAGAAGCTGAGGTTGATCAGTTCTATGAAGACCTACAACACCTTCTAGAACTAACACTAAAAAAAGATGTCCTCTTCATCATAGGGGATTGGAATGCTAAAGTAGGAAGTCAAGAAATCACTGGGATAACAGGCAGGCATGGTCTTGGTGTACAAAATGAAGCAGGACAAAAGCTAATAGAGTTTTGCCAAGAGAACATGCTGATCACTGTTTTCCAACAGCACAAGAGGCGACTCTACACATGGACATCACCAGATGGTCAATATCGAAATCAGATTGATTATGTCCTTTGCAGCCAAAGATGGAGAAGCTCTATACAGTCAGTAAAAACAAGACCTGGAGCTCACTGTGGCTCAGATCATGAACTTCTTGTTGCAAAATTTCGGCTTAAATTGAAGAACGTAGGGAAAACCACTAAACCATTCAGGTATGACCTAAATCATATCCCTTATGAATATACAGTGGAGGTGAGGAATAGATTTCAGGGATTAGACCGCGTGCCTGAGGAACTATGGACGGAGGTCCGTAACATTGTTCAGGAGGCAGCAACTCAATCCATCCCAAAGAAAAAGAAATGCAAGAAAGCCAAGTGGCTGTCTGATGAGGCTTTAGAAGTAGCTGAGGAAAGAAGGGAAGCGAAAAGCAAGGGAGAAAGGGGAAGATATATCCAACTGAATGCAGAGTTCCTGAGAATAGCAATGAGAGACAAGAAGGCCTTCTTAAATGAACAATACAAAGAAATTGAGGAAAACAACAGAATGGGAAAGACTAGAGATCTCTTCAAGAAAATCGGAGATCTCAAGGGAATGTTTTGTGCAAAGTCGGGCATGATAAAGGACAAAGAAGGCAGGGACCTAACAGAGGCAGATGAGATTAAGAAGAGGTGGCAAGAATACACAGAAGAACTATACAGGAAAGATCTGAATGTCCCTGATAGCCATGATAGTGCGGTCACTGAACTTGAGCCGGACATCCTCGAGAGGGAAGTCAAGTGGGCCTTAGGAAGCATTACTAACTACAAAGCTAGTGGAGATGACAGTATTCCAGCTGAGCTATTTAAAATCCTAAAAGATGCTGCTGTTAAAGTGCTGCACTCAATACGCCAACAAATTTGGAACACCCAGCAGTGGCCGCAAGACTGGAAAAGGTCAGTTTACATTCCAATTCCAAAGAAGGGCAACGCCAAAGAGTGTTCAAACTACTGCACAATTGCGCTCATTTCACATGCCAGCAAGGTGATGCTCAAAATCCTACAAGCTAGGCTTCAGCAGTATGTGAACCGAGAACTACTGGAAGTACAAGCTGGGTTTCGAAGAGGCAGAGGAACTAGAGATCAAATCGCCAACATTTGCTGGATCATGGAGAAAGCAAGAGAATTCCAGAAAAATGTCTATTTCTGCTTCATTGACTACGCTAAAGCCTTTGATTGTGTGGATCACAACAAACTGTGGCAAATTCTTAAAGTGATGGGAGTACCAGACCACCTTACCTGTCTCCTGAGAAACCTGTACGAGGATCAAGAAGCAACAGTAAGAACCAGACATGGAACAACCGATTGGTTCAAAATTGGGAAAGGAGTACAACAAGGCTGCATATTGTCACCCTGCTTATTTAACTTATATGCAGAGTACATCATGAGAAATGCCGGGTTGGATGAATCACAGGTCGGAATTAAGATTGCCGGGAGAATTATCAACAACCTCAGATACGCAGACGATACCACCCTAATGGCAGAAAGTGAAGAGGATCTAAAGAGCCTCTTGTTGAGGGTGAAAGTGGAGAGTGCAAAAGCTGGTTTGAAACTCAACATTAAAAAAACGAAGATCATGGCATCTGGCCCCATCACTTCCTGGCATATAGAAGGGGAAGAAATGATAGATTTTACTTTCTTGGGCTCCAAGATCACCGCAGACGGTGACTGTAGCCATGAAATTAAAAGACGCTTGCTCCTTGGGAGGAAAGCTATGGCAAACCTAGACAGCATAGTAAGAAGCAGAGACATCACCTTGCCGACAAAGGTCCGTCTAATCTAAGCTATGGTTTTCCCAGCAGTAATGTATGGCTGTGAGAGCTGGACTATAAGGAAGGCTGAGCGCCGAAGAATTGATGCTTTTGAACTGTGGTGCTGGAGAAGACTCTTATGAGTCCCCTGGACCGCAAGGAGGTCCAATCAGTCAATCCTAAAGGAAATCAACCCTGAGTGCTCATTGGAAGGACAGATACTGAAGCTGAAGCTCGAATATTTTGGCCACCTAATGCGAAGAGAAAACTCTCTGGAAAAGACCCTGATGCTGGGAAAGACTGAAGGCAAAAGGAGAAGGGGACAGCAGAGGATGAGATGGCTAGATAGCATCACCGTTGCAATGAATATGAACTTGAGCACACTCCGGGAGAGAGCGCAGGACAGGAAGGCCTGGCGTGCTATAGTCCATGGGGTCACGAAGAGTCGGACACAACTGAACAACTGAACAACAACAACAAAAAGTGTATTTGATGGCAGACTTGGAAGATAAGAACATAAGAAGAGCCATGCTGGATCAGACCAAGGGTCCATCTAGACCAGCAATCTGTTCACACAATAGCCAACCAGCTGTCAACCGGGAACCCACAAGCAGGGCATGAGCGCAACACCACCCACTCACCCACCCATGTTCTCCAGCATCTGATGTACATAGGTTCACTGCCTCTGGTACTGGAGGTAGCACATAGCCATCAAGACTGGTAGCCATTGATAGCCTTTTCCTCCAGGAATTTGTCCAACCCCTTTTTAAAGTCATCCAAGTTGCTGGCCATCACTACATTTTGTGGTAGCAAAATCCATAGTTGAGCTATGCGCTGTGTGAAGAAGTGCTTCCTTTTATCTGTCCTTAGTCTCCCACCAATCAGCTTCATAGGATGACCTGGGTTCTAGTATTTTGAGAGAGGAAAAAAAATGTCTCCCTATCCACATTCTCCATGCCATGCATCATTTTGGTAGACCTCTATCGTGTCTCCCCTTACCCTCCTTTTTTCCAAGCTAAACAATCCGAGCTGTTGTAAACTTCTCTCATAGGGGAGATGCTCCAGCCCCTTGTTCATTTTAGTTTCCCTTTTCTGCACTTTTTCCAGTTCTACAATATCTTTCTTGAGGTGTGGTGACCAGAACTGTTTACAGTATTGCAAGTGTGGTCACACCATAGATTTGTATAGGGGCAGTATGATATTCAATATTGGCACTTTTATTCTCAATTCCTTTTCTAATTATGCCTAAAATGGAATTTGTTTTCTTTACAGCGGCCGCACATTGGATTGACATCTTCATTGAGCTGGCCACCA
Organism: Heloderma suspectum; assembly: GCF_057233095.1. Taxonomy (NCBI): domain Eukaryota; kingdom Metazoa; phylum Chordata; class Lepidosauria; order Squamata; family Helodermatidae; genus Heloderma; species Heloderma suspectum. The sequence continues at coordinate 161,241,942 of NC_139458.1, read as the reverse complement.
CAATCGACCAGGAATATTTCCTGGTCGGTCACTGCTAGCTCAGATCCCATCAGGCTATACTTGAAGTTGGGATTTTTTGCCCCAACATGCATCACTTTACACTTGCTTACATGGAACTGCATTTGCCATTTAGATGCCCATTTTCCCAGTTTGGAGAGATTTTTGGGGGGCTCCTCACAATCCCTTTTTGTTTTAACCACCCTAAATAATTTGGTGTCATCCGCAAACTTGGCCACTTCATTGCTCATTCCTATTTCCAGATCATTTATGAACAGATTGAAAAGCATTTGTCCTAACACAGATCCCTGTGGGACACCACTGTTTACTTCCTTCCATTGGGAGAATTTACCATTTATTCTTATTCTCTGCTTTCTGTTCTTTAACCAGTTACTGATCCATAAGAGGACCTGTCCTCTTATTCCATGACTGCCAAGTTTGATCAGGAAACTTGTTACCATCAGTAACTGTGGAAGAAGCTGGCTTCATTTTTCAAACACCTTTCTGACAACATGCGAGACAGTACGTATATCAAAGGCAACAGATTAACACATCTTGTCATATGGTGGACTGTAGTCCTAAATCCATTGCAGGTTCCATTGCATTGAGATGCCATTCCTGGCTCTGTTCAACAGCATTGACTCAAGATGTAAGGAGTATTATTCAGATCTCACATTCAATGGCAAGGAGCTATTCAGTGAAACCATTGAGCTTGATGGATGAGACTCATGAGTCAGTGCATGACCTAGAGTCCTTGTCAGGCCATAGGACATCCCAACTGCCTTTGCTTCAAGGGTCCTCTGAGTCAGCATCATAGTCTGGGAAGAAGGCATTCTGTGGCCAAGCCAAGGTCATTAAATAGATGCAAGGGCTTTAATGCCACCAAGCAGCACCTTTGACTGTAACGCCATCAACATCCAGAACCCAGCTGTCTCTGTCTTTGGCTCTCACCTCAGTGGTTCTTCAGTGTGTGGCAGGACCTCAGATAAGCAGTGCTCACTATCATCTAGGTTGGTTTTGTGAATTTGCCTCTGTACCTCTGGACATGTGCTATATTGCATGGCCAACCAATCTTCCCCTTTAGAAGAGGAGAAGACCTCGGCTTTCTTTTGAAAGTGGGCAATGGAGCTGGTGCCTGTCAGGTCCAAAGTGAAGGGTTCTGGTCAAGGTACTTTACTGTACCCAAGCAAGACAGAGCTCGCCACCATCTCCTGGACATTTGGGATTTGAAGACCCTCAAAAGGCCCAGGAACTTGAGGATGGTGAGCCTTGCCACCTATTTGGCCAAGGAGATTGGTTCATGTTCATAGATCTAAGGGACCCCTATTTCTTCATCAGTATTGAGTCACCGCATCACCAATTTTTTTGGTTCAACATTTTCCCTGATGTCAACTACTGGCTTCTGGTGTCACCCTCTCCAGTGCTCCTTGCTGAGCTTACCATCACACTGCACCTTCTGGGAGACTTGGGCCAATGTATCAACACAAGTCCAATACCTACCTGTTTATTGGAGTATTTCTAGACTCAATAGAAGGCCTAGCACTCCTGCCACAGGATAGAGTTCTTACCGGGCTAGCAGTAGGGATGGATGAAAGTCCCTTACTTGTTCTCGAAGCTTGCTTCGCGGTGGGGGGGAGGCGCTTCGGTTCTCCCCCCGAAGTTCAGGCGAGGGGGGGGAGGCGCCCAACCTCGCCCGGCCGAAATTCAGGCCGGGGGGGAGGCGCCCCATCCCTCGCTGGCGAAATTCAGGCTGGGTAGGAGCGCCCCGTCTACCCGGCCACGAAAAAAAAGTAAAAACAAAAACACACACACCCGTGATAGGCTACGTAACGATTTACGTCAGCCGTGATAGGCTATGTAAATCATCACGTAGCCTATCACAGGTGACTTTGGAAAAAAAAAGCGCGTACGCAAATGGCGGCTCCCATGGGCTTATTTTGGCACGTCTAGTCTACGTAAAGATTTTGGCACGTCTAGTCTACGTAAAATAAGCGTTCCCTTATTTTCGCTGTAGTCTATGTAAATCTTTACGTAGACTAGACGTGTCAAAATAAGGAACGCAAATGGCGGCGCCCATGGGACGTACACGCTTTTTTTTTTTCAAAGTCACCCGTGATAGGCTACGTGACGATTTACGTAGCCTATCATGGCTGACTTTGGAAATCTAGCTGTGATAGGCTACGTAAGTCTTTACGTAGCCTATCACGGGTGTGGTGTTTTTTTTTTACTTTACTTTTTTCTTTGGCAATGGCGGTGGTGGCAGCCGGTTGGGAGACCGGCCGCCGCCCCCACCCCCGCCGAAACGCCGCCGAAACGCTGCCGAAATGCTGCCGGGACCCGCCGCCGAGAGGGACATTCGCCAAAGGTAAGTCCCATCCCGGGGGAGGGCGGGGGGCCGGCGGAGAATTTCCCCAACACTTTCGGGGGGCCGAATGCGTAGGCGCTCGGCCTCCCGAAGATTCGTGGAGAAATTCTCCGCCAACCCTAGCTAGCAGTCAATAGCTGTTGCGCTTCAAACACACATCATGTTCAGACCCTGTTAGGTTTTATGACAGCTACCATGGCAGTTATCCGACTTGAATGACTATGCATGTGATTTCTAAAACACTGGTTTATCCAGCATTTCTGCACAGTTAGAGGTAAGCAACCTGTATTTCATAGACAAAATCATAGAGTTGGTATGACTTCAGGACCATTGGTATGATCTCAGGAACAGCATGGAATATGGATGATCAAAACGTGTCCTATTTTTATGGATCAATTCCACTTGGTATCTTTGGAGGTTAGACAGGGCCAGCAGATGAATTAATTCATGTTTTTCATGCCAGGAGAAACTGCTTTTCCTAGTTGAGAAGGACAGAGCTTCCGAAATCTGCAGAAACACATACTCTGTGTTGAGATTTGTTTTCTTGCCGGTTGCTGTCCCATCAAGACAATGCATGTGGTCCTCCAAAACCAGGCTCTTGGCAGTTCATTCCATAGAGAAATATGAAAAAAGAATGAAAAATAGTCACAGAAAAGGCATTCCCAGTAGTGGTGATAGTGGGTTTTGTTATGTCATTCTTTAAAAAAAACAAAAAAACGCTTTTCCTTCAGACATTAGCCAAACACTGACCCTAACAGTGCAATCCTATGCATGTCTGCTCAGAAGTAAATCCCATTGAGTTCAATAGGAATTGAAATCCCAGGCAATTGTGGATAGGATTGTAGCCTGAATGTCTTTCTGAATGCAGCATACAATCTTTTTCTCTCATGTAAGCACTTCTGAGCTGTGCAGGACTATGGATTTTTATATAGGGATAGTTATATAGCTTTATGAACTGTATCATCTATGCTTTTTATGCTTAGGTCTAGGTTTTTAACCTGCTGTATCCAACAAATGTCTTTTAAAGTTATATTCTTAAAAATGTGTCGATGATGCAAGTTAATAGCCTGAACTGTGATTGTAAGTGCCAAAGATACCAAAATCTGTGAACTCTGTTTAACAGAGACCATGGCTCATCATGGTTTCCCTTATCTTTTAAACTCATTTTTTATCCCAGTAACCCTAGCCTGTTGTGTTCTACACAGCTCTGCCTCACAAGAAGGCCTTGAGATAATGTTACATGATGTGCCCACAAACCTACCTTTCTGTATGAAACATTTCATGCTCTGGGAAGTTTTTAGTTGCAAAAATGTTTGAGGTGCATAGGTTTTTGTGTGTATGTGAACATAACAGTAACTGACAGTTTGCTGTGCAGGCATTTCTACATTCTGAGTACTCCTAGGCTAAACATTTTGTAAGCAGGGCCTGCAGACAAGTAGGAAAATAGCTTATCTAATTTATAACTGAAAATGTCATAAATAGTACATCTCTTTCATGTTGCCAGTCTGAAGCATTACCCAAATGGCTGTTCTTGAATTGCTGAGTTTAATATTTACTTTTGAGTGTTCACTGAATCATAATGTAAGTATTAGTTTAGACGTTCTCATTATAAATATAACTGAATCCTATCAGGTTAGAATTCCTGGTGCTTACAGATCACAAGGTTCAGGAATTTGGTGGTTGGAATTCCTTTTTTGAAGCCTATAAAGCTGTAAAAGTTAAGCCTTTTAAAAATTGCCCTGTTCATGGATAGCAACCTATATTACTAGTTACTATTAAAAGAAGTTACTTGCAGAAGTGAAATAATATAAATATGAAGGTGCTAGTGGTCTTTTACAGAAGAAACCCGGAAAAATCTGTAATTTGAAAAGCAATACCAAATGAATAAATTTTGAAAACTGTAGACAGTGAAGATTTGACCAAATACTACCTCTTTACATACTTAGGAAGTGTGTGTGTGTGTGTGTGTGTGTGTCACTCACAACTACTGTATTATTTTGTAAAAATCACTGAAGTATTGAATAACATTCTTTATTAAAGATATCCATTATCTCTTAATAGAAAGAAAGGGGGTTGAACATAGAAAGTTATTCATATTTGTGTTTGCCCATTAAGATTTTTAGCCTGTGTGGTCTTATAGGTCCCCTGTGCCTAACTATACTTTAAAACATGTATGTATAGTGAAAAAGCTGGTTTGAAACTCAACATTAAAAAAACTAAAATCATGGCATCTGGCCCCATCACTTCCTGGCATATAGAAGGGGAAGAAATGGAAGCAGTGACAGATTTTATTTTCTTGGGCTCCAAGATCACCACAGACGGTGACTGTAGCCATGAAATTAAAAGACGCTTGCTCCTTGGGAGGAAAGCTATGGCAAACCTAGACAGTTCCTCCCCCCCCCAGAATTCTCCGAGGCCGGCTGTGCTCCGCGGCAGGTCCGTGGAGCAGCTGGCCAGGCCCGGCCAGGCCAGAGCCATCCGCAGCTGGATTTCCAGCCGAGGAGGGCTCTGGGTTAAAAAACAACAACTGCGTACGCAAATGGTGGCGGCTATGGCCGCTGCCATTTACGTTCCTTATTTTTGCCCTCTTAATCTACGTAAATATTTATGTAGGCTAAAATGGGGAATCAGAAAGGGATGCAAATAGCGCCCGCTACACTATTTGCGTTCCCCTTGATTTTTGCCGTCATAGTCTACGTAAATATTTACGTAGATTAAGAGGGCAAAAATAAGGAACGCAAATGGTGGTGGCCGTAGCCGCCACCATTTGCGTATGCGATTTTTTTTTTTAACCCACCCAGCCATGATAGGCTACGTAAAGATTTACGTAGCCTATCACATCGTGTGTGTTTTTTAAAACCTAGTCATGATAGGCTATGTAAATCTTTACGTAGCTTATCACGTCTTTCTTTTTCTTTCTTTTTTTCTTTTACAAGAGTGAAAATGGCGGTGGCAGCCGGTTGGAAGACCGGCTGCCGCCGCCAAAGCCGCTGCCGGAGCCACCGCCGCCCGGAAGATCCGCCCCAGGTGAGTCTCTTCCCGGGGTGGGATCCGCGGGGTGGCGGGGGGGTGGCAGGCCGTTCCGCCACGGAGTTCGGGGGGCCAAATGCAGTGGCATTCGGCCTCACCGTGATCCGTGGCGGAATTCTCTGCCATCCCTAGGTTTGTCTAATCAAAGCTATGGTTTTCCCAGTAGCAACGTATGGCTGTGAGAGCTGGGCTATAAGGAAGGCTGAGCGCTGAAGAATCGATGCTTTCGAACCGTGGTGCTGGAGAAGACTTTTACGAGTCCTCTGGACTGCAAGGAGGTCAAATCAGTCAATCCTAAAGGAAATCAACCCTGAGTGCTCATTGGAAGGACAGATACTGAAGCTGAAGCTCAGATATTTTGGCCACCTAATGCAAAGAAAAAGGTCACTGGGAAAGACCCTGATGCTGGGAAAGATTGAAGGCAAAAGGAGAAGGGGATGGCAGAGGATGAGATGGCTAGATAGCATCAGCGATGCAATGAATATGGACTTGAGCACGCTCCGGGAGAGAGCGGAGGACAGGAAGGCCTGGCGTGCTATGGTCCATGGGGTCACAAAGAGTCGGACACGACTGAACAACAGTAGTGACCACTTAAAATAAATGAAGCAAATAAACATAACAGAAGTTAGACAGGTATCCTATTGGACATTTTCACAATGTTTATCATAGAAATCATCACTTATTTATACCACAAGCTGACACAAGGACTCTTCAGGATCTTTCCATGCTAAATGCTGTGTTCTTCATACTTTCTGGATGAATCAATTCTCTATTCATGTGATAAGGAGCAAATTGTTAACAATACCATGGACATTAATTTCCTTTCTTAAATCATTATGAATTGTTGCTCTCCTTAGAAACATTTTCTATTGGCTTTACCAAGAAGTTGGCGGTATAGATTTTCCTCAACTGTTTTAAAAATAATGTTTATGATGCCCCAGCCGGATGCGCTTAGACATATTTTATCCAAATTGCCTTTACTTTATTGGTTGTATAAATGTTTTTCAATGCTTCATTGATCTAATGAATCATGAAAGGTTTCTAAGGTGTTTAACAAAACAAAAGCAATTCTCTAACTCTCTGATTGGCCTTCCTGGTTAGGAATCCTATCATTGCAGTCCAACACATCTGTAGGGTTCCAGGTTGGGAAAGGCTTCTCTTATCAGCCTTTATTTTTGTTCAACTTGTTCAGTGGTATCGTTCTTCACTTTCTGTAGCTTTTCAGCTATACCTGTATAGAGGTCAAACAATAGTAATACGTGAAGCAGCTCTTTTCAGATAAAACCGGCATTGAACAATAATAGCCAGGCATTCAGTTTCACTCATAGCTAAATGAAATACTGCTGGAGAAATCACAACTCATCGTGATGTAGTTCTGTCATCAACCAGGTTTCTGATTTTATCAGTGCTGTACTATTCAGTAATTTCTATCTGATACCAGTTTGAAGGCATTTGTCTTCTCCACATTTTCTAGATTTGAATACCCAGTGTGCTGGGTATCTCCTGTGTTGTGAGTGGGGTTGAAGAATACCTTGAAAAATTGAATGCATGAATTGCTCTGTGCCCTTGCAGCAAAGAAGCAACGGGTAGCATTATCTGTCCCTGCCAGCATATGAACAGAGACAAGTAATTTATTGATAAGTGACACATGCTCAGCCCATCAGTTCAGTTTAGAACTGAACTTAGCAAGTGAAGCTAAATAGCTTGGTTAATTCGAATCCAAATTCTAAACCAACTCAGATTCCACTGTGACCTGATTATGTAACTGAGGGTGTGAGAGGACCTAAATACCTCATTTTACCTTTTTTAGGGAAGAACCAGACATCCTTATTTGGCTTCTGTTTCAGTAACAGTTGGCCATGTAGAAGCAGCAGAAGATGTTTGTGTTTCCATCTTCCCTGTCTCTCCCACACTATCACTGGGAATGCAGCCATGGCAGTGTCCTTGATTTCTGGGATGCTTCTATAACCGTGTTCCAAGAACAAAGGAAAGGGGGAAGGAGAGGGGAAAGTTGAGAGAGTTGGAGACTCATCTCCTTCTATTGCTCTTGAAACATCCAGGAGTAAAGTGGATAGGGAGTGGCATAGTTCAGGATACTGGTATAGTTATTCCAAACTGGATGATTCCGAAGTTTGAAACCGTCACTGATGAAGCTGCGGTGGACAAGTCTATCAGTTTCACTTTCAACTTTTTCCATTATTACGTTTCTTCTGTCCCGAATATGAAGAAATTTATGGATTTTGGCAAATTCTTATCAAAACTGAACTGAAACAAAAATTTCACTCATCTGCACCAACAAAATTCACTAAGTATGCCTATTCCCACAATGGAAAAGACCATGTTGTACCACTTGCCATGCTGCTGTTAAAGATAAAGAACCTGTCAGTAAAGAGGGGTAGCAACCCTAAATCACCACCACAAATATGTATGAATACACAGGGATTCAAACCCAGACTTTTAAGAGCTAAGCATTTAAAACTCTGGACAAATATGTCAATTTCAGTTTCTTCCATATTTATATTTTAAAATTTCAAGTTCTTTCTGACTAAATATAAAGAAATTTGTGAATTTTGTTACATTCTTATCAAAAACAAACAGAAATGAAATTCTCACCTATTCCCACCTGGAATCCCTGATGCGGTGGAATTCCTAAAGCATCCCAATTGTCTACAAAGGCTCGGGCTATCCTTTGACTGAGCCTTTGATTGACAGGCAAAAAAGGATGAAAGGAGGCAATATTAACATAGTTTCGCTGAGGATGCCTGCCCATTGTTATGGGACCTGACATATATATATATATATATATATATATATATATATATATATATATATACACACACACACACACACACACACACACACACACACATACATAGAACCATAGAATAGTAGGGTTGGAAGGGGCCTATAAGACCGTCAAGTCCAACCCCCTGCTCAATGCAGGAATCTAAGTCAAAGTATCCCTGACAGATGGCTGTCCAGCTTCATCTTGAATGCCTCCAGTGTGGGAGAGTCCACTACCTCCCTAGGTAATTGGTTCCATTGTCGTATTGCTCTAACAGTCAGGAAATTTTTCCTGATGTTCAGCCGGAATCTGGCTTCCTGTAACTTGAGCCCATTGTTCTGTGTCCTGCACTCTGGGATGATCCAGAAGAGATCCTGGCCTTCCTCTCTGTGACAACCTTTCAAGTCCTTGAAGAGCGCTATCATATCTCCCCTCAGTCTTCTCTTCTCAAGGCTAAACATGCCCAGTTCTTTCAGTCTCTCTTCATAGGGTTTTGTTTCCAGTCCCCTGATCATCTGTGTTGCCCTCCTCTGAACCCTCTCTGGTTTGTCTGCATCCTTCTTAAAGTGTGGTGCCCAGAACTGGACACAGTACTCCAGATGAGGCCTAGCCAGTGCTGAGTAGAGGGTAACTAGTACTTCCTGGGATTTGGAAGCTATACGTGTATTAATGCAGCCCAAAAGAGCATTTGCCTTTTTTGCAGCCACATCACATTGTTGGCTCATATTCAGCTTGTGATTGACAACAGTTCCAAGATCCTTCTCGCTTGTAGTGTTGTTGAGCCAAGTATTCCCCATCTTGTAACTGTGCCTTTTGTTTCTTTTTCCTAGGTGCAGAACTTGGCATTTATCTCTATTAAATGTCGATCTGTTGTTTTCTGCCCAGTGCTCCAGTCTATCAAGATCACTTTGAATTTTGTTTCTGCCTTCCAGGGTATTAGCTATCCCGCCCAATTTTGTGTCATCTGCAAATTTGATCAGCATTCCCTGCACCTCCTCCTCCAAGTCATTAATAAAAATGTTGAAGAGCACTGGGCCCAGGACTGAACCCTGCGGTACCCCGCTTGTTACCTCTGTCCAGTTGGAGAAGATCCCATTGATAAGCACTCTTTGAGTCCGATTCTGTAGCCAACTGTGGATCCACCAGATCATTGTTTCATCTAGCCCACTTTGGGCTAGTTTGCTCATCAGGATATCATGGAGCACTTTGTCGAAAGCTTTGCTGAAGTCGAGGTATATTATGTCGACAGCATTCCCACAGTACACAAGGGAGGTTACTTGATCAAAAAATGAGATCAGACTTGTCTGGCAGGATTTGTTCTTGACAAATCCATGTTGGCTTGGAGTAATCACTGCATTGTTTTCAAAGTGCTTACAGATGGATTGCTGTATGATCTGCTCCAGAATTTTCCCTGGGATTGATGTCAGACTGACTGGTCTGAAGTTCCTCTTTTCTGCCCTTTTTGAGGATAGGGATAACATTAGCCCTCCTCCAGTCATCTCGCACTTCACCCGTCCTCCATGATTTCTCGACGCTAACAGACAGTGGTTCTGAGAGTTCTTCTGCCAGTTCCTTTATTACTGTAGGATGCAGTTCATCTGGCCCTGGAGATTTGAACTCATTCCAAGTAATTAGGTGTTCCTTGACCATATGCCTATTGATCTCAAGCTGCAATCCTGCCCCTTCAACCTGTACTTCAACTTTGCCAGGGGACTCATACACCCTCTTTTGGGAGAAGACTGAGCCAAAGTAGGAATTGAGCACTTCTGCCTTTTCTTTGTCATCTGTTATCATTTTGCCATCCTTATTTAATAGCTGAACCACCATTTCTTTCCTCTGTCTTTTACTATGCATGTGTCTGAAGAAAGCCTTTTTGTTGTTTTTAGCATGCCTCGCTAACCTCAGCTCGTTCTCAGCTTTAGCCTTCCTGACACCATCCCTGCAATTCTGTGCTACCTGCCTGTGTTCTTTCTTTGTAGGTTGTCCTTCCTTCCACTTCCTGTATGTGTCCTTTTTTGTTTTTCAGGTCATCTCTAATCTTTTTGTGAAGCCACATTGCCTTCTTCTGTTGTCTTCCGCCTTTTTTCATGTTGGAATTGTTTGTAATTGTGCCTTTAGAATTTCCTTTTTTAAAAAAATCCCCACCCATCTTAGACTTCTTTTCTCAGTAGAGTCACTTTCCATGGGACCTTACTTATCATTGTTCTGAGTTTATTAAAATTGGCTTTCCTAAAATTCAGGGTACGCGTTTGGCTACACTCGGCTTTTGCTTCTTTTAGAACCAAGAACTCAAGTATAACATGGTCACTTTCCCCCAGAATTCCCATAACTGCTACTTTACCCACTAAGTCATCTCTGTTGGTTAGGATCAAATCAAGGATAGCTGATCCTCTAGTTCCTTCCTCTACTTTCTGTAGGAGGAAATTATCAGCAACACAAGCCAGGAATCTCTTGGAGGGGCCATGTTTTGCAGAATTTGTCTGCCAACAAATATCAGGGAAATTGAAGCCCCCTATTACTACTACATCATGCTTCCTTGAAACATTGGCTATTTGCTTTTCGAAAGTTTCATCCTTGTCTTCTCCTTGATTGGGTGGCTGGTAGTAGACTCCAACCACCAGGTTCCTTTTATTCTTCGCTCCATTTATTTTAACTCAGATGCTCTTGATGGGGCCACCAAGCTCATCCTCCTGTATTTTTGTGCAGAGATATGTATTTTTAACATATAGTGCAACTCCACCTCCCTTTCTGTTCCTCTTGTTCTTTTTGAACAAGTTTATCCCTCAATTGCTATATTCTGGTCATGGGAGTCATCCCACCAAGTTTCAGTACATACATACATACATACATAGTGTGTGTGTGTGTGTGTGTGTATGTCATAACTATGCATGTATAAACATTTCTTAGCAAGCATGAAGTGTGGGTTCCACTTTTAATCCAGAGAAAACTGTACCCTAGGTATTCGAAGTTGATGCAAGACTGCTCTAGATCTTTTCTGGAACAGCTGCTGAGATTTCAAATGGAAATAGTAAGATCATTTTGAATATAAATGTGGATTTGTTAAGCTTCCTCTTTTTTATTGAGATTATGTCACTTAGTTTTTCAGTAAAAGTATTATTTATCATTATTTATTTATTTATTGCATTTATATCCTGCCTTTTTTCCTCCAAGGAACCCGAAGTGACATACATGGGATCCTCATCTCCAATTTATCTGCACAACAACCCTGTGAGGTAGGTTGGTCTGAGAGTCTGTGACTGGTCCGAAGTCACCCAGTGAGCTTCCATGGCCGAGTGGGAACTAGAACCCGGATCTCCTGACTCCCAGTCCAACACTCTCACCACTGCACCACACTGGCTCTTGTAGAGTTGCTGGAAAATGGGATTATAAGACGATAGCATATGGACTTCTTCACATGGGGCTTTTATCCTGCTACTGAGATTGTTTACTCACAGACGTTTGCGGGTCCTTTAGATGTTATCGTCAACCTCCAGGCTGTAACCCAGTGAGCTTCCTGGCTGAGTGGGGTCTTGAACCCAGATCTCCTGGCTCCCAATCCAACACTCTAACCACTACACCACACTGAGTCAACTACTTAATATCACTCCTAGTATCACATTTGTGGGTATATAACTATTTCAAAAGAGGAAAAAATTAAAGGTAGGTTTGAAACGATTGATCAAAATAATTTAGTAATGCAATTTAATGGTTGCTCTTTCTCTTGGCTCCATTAGCTGCCTTTCAAGATAGACCTTATTCTACACTAAAGAGAAATAAATGCAACTGGGATGAGCATCTCAGGGTGCATAGAATGAACCAAACAGAAGAGTGTTGAACTAAATACTCCTATGGCTAGCATTACCAGATAAAGCAAAAATTCTAATACCTGGGAAGGGCCCAAAGGAACAGCGTCCAAAGGCCATTGGGAGTGCAAGATGGAGGCTGGACCCCAGTGTTTTTGATGGGTTTGGGGGTGAACTTGTACAAAATTTGTCTATTCACCTAAGATGAATAGCTAAAAAGAATTTTTAAAAACAGCTAGGGAGAGGGAAAGAAACTGGCCTTACTCACTGGTTTTCTATCAGTTGGTCTGAAAGCAAAACCAAAACCATTTCTCCTCTGGTTGATTGGCAGTGCTACAAGGCAATAGAATGCAGACGGCCTTGCGGCACTGTACATGCACTGAATATATAAGAAGACAAATCACCAAGCCCGGCAATCAAAGCCAGTCTTCAGTTCTCTTACAGTTATAACTGATAACTATTTTCCATATGCAGTATAATCCTATACATATTCTGAAGCCCAGTTAAGTTCAATGGGACTTACTGTCAGGTAAGTGTGAATAGAACTGCACTTTAGTCAGTGAATCAGATAGGTCCATTAAAAAAAAAAAAACAGTGAAAAATGTGCCTTGCAGAGGAGGCACTGTCCAGTGGCAGGACAGTCAAAACTATGCATGGTTTGTAGAGGTTGGCAATAATCAGAACATGAAACGATAAGTAGTGGGAGCTAGAGGAAAGACTTGCATTAATTAGGAGGAGCTGTGCCAGAGTTTAGAGCATTAGTATGAAACTTAGTGTGGGCTGAAATATTCCCACCGAGAGGTATGTATTCAAGTCATCTTAAAGGGTCAGAATTCTGCTTCTGAGGTGTGCACCCTGGCAGTGCTAGGAATACCTCTAGAACAGCATAGCGTGAAAGGCAGGATTCCTGGAGCTGAGGAAGTTTCCAAAGAAGGAAATGTTTTGGGAGCTGGAGATAGAGGAAACATGGTATGTCAGGTTTTTCTTCTTGATCATCATCTGATGACGTTTCTTGGAGAGGGGTTGCATCAGTGAGATAGTACAAGGAGAACAGGTTCTACAGGTTCTTCGTGAGATACTACAGGTATAGGTTCCACCCCAGTAAAAGAGTGCTTGTCTTCGCAGGTCTGCTTCTGATGCAGAAATGTTCAAGCTCAGGTACTGGGCCATAACGTGTGTGAGCTTGTGTGTGAGCATGCATGAGTAAATGGGGGAAGGGGAAGGGGAGTGATATGGAAGGGTCATTGGAGCCTACTGGTATGTAGGAATGACTGAATGAGAACAGTGTTCGTTGAAAGTCAGTCCAACTAACATGTTACAGGACCGAAAACTGGCCCCACAAATTATTGTGGGTTTCAAGTATACAAGTATGGGTGAATCAATTTATTTCTGATATGTGTGGCTTTTGTTTGTGTTTACCCATGAATCTATTCTGCCCCATTTCTACAATAATCTGCAATTAAAAATAACCTGTAAAAATAATATTTAAATACCCAAAGATCAAATTCCTCAAGCATCCCGCTTCAACTTACTTACACCATAATAATGATCTTACACCTATGATGCAGTATATTTAGCATAATGGTTAATCCTTCTCTGTATTTAGGATTAAATATTGAAAATGAATGCGAACTTTCTCTTCACATTTATGAAGTGTTTCCTCAAGATGAGTAACAAGTACTTGCATTAATATGTGTAATACTGTAATTGGCATTCCTAATGTGTTGTGATGAGACTTGAAATGCTTCAGTGAGCTGCACACTTTCCAAAAGCTTATTAGAAATGCCTCTCACATTTAATAAATGGTGACTTATTATGCACTACATACCAACTCAGTGTAGAAATGAAAGGGTGGCTGACTTGATACAATGTCACTGTGCTCTGAAAGTCCTGTTGTTTGTTTATTTCTTTCCCGCTGATACTTCCACATAAGAAAAGAACAATGTTAGCAGGGAATTAAATTTATTTTCAGACTTTTATCAGGACTGATCACATTATTACCATCCACTAAAAGAAAACATTTGAGAATGCTATTTTATTCTTGACAAGGTGTTGCTTTATAAACAGGATAATTCTATGTACCATGCTCATATGATGTATTTTTAATGATATTTTGAAGCCATTTCTGTTTATGTTTTTAATGCCTGCACCAGAAATGGCAAACTCAAATGGGCCTAGCGACCAACCTTCCTGCTAAGCAGATCCCCATGAGCTATGCCTACACTTCTGGGCCAGAACCTCCACTGATTTTGATGGAGAGGGGATGTTAGCTGTTGGCGAAGCAAGCAACAGAAATATCCAGAGCACAGGGGAAGAGACTAAACACCGCCACCCTTGTCTTTGTTGCAGCCTTGAGAATTGCACCAGCATGAAAGAGTGGAGCATGGGAGCTATAGGCTGTAAGAAATTTGGTTGCTATTTTCTGCACGTTGTACTCCTGGGGTAGCTGTTTGTAGTTTGTATTGTTTATTAATGCCTCAATGCACAGGAAAGATTTAGTATATTTGGCTCTGGCTTACACGTTACTGCTAAATAATAACTGATGTTGCGTTGTAATGGTTGGTATTGCCTATTTTGTAAATAAATTGAAATGTTATAATGTTAGCATTAGTGAAATGAATTGTTTGGGTTGTCTATTATTGTAACAATGTATGGGTATATTTTCTTGCTTTTGTATTGCTGTTGTGTTATTAGCCGCTTTGGGCACATTTTGTGGGAAAGTGCCATACAAATTAGATGCTGGTGGTGGTGACTGATGGTTAGCAATATGCTGTCCTGGCTTCCATATCTTAGCTGTCAAAAATCTCTTGACTAGGGCCAGCATTGCCCACAGTTGCCAGCTTTCTGCCCCCCACCTGAACACCCTATTATTCAACAATCTCCCCATCTAAGATCCCTTTCTATGTGCCACTGCCAAACCTGCAGAATCCTCTCAAATACTAGACAGGTGCTTTTTCCAATCTTGTCAGCCTAAATATCTGCTATCCAAGTTTCTTTTTTTCCTCTGACCAAAGGCCACTGTATATCCTTTCCCTTGGCTGGAAATGCTGGCAAATTGCACAGTCCTTTATACCAGCATTGCTAATGTAAATAGAATGGAAGAGAGGCTGTGTCATGGCTGCTGGGGATTGGCATGTCCTGCGGTCCAGATCAGAGAAAGAAGGAAGGAACATGCTGTCACCCAGGTGCCAAGCAGCCAGAGGCAGTGATTTAAGACAGAAGAGGTTAGGTTCCAGAGGGTACAGCTGGGCAGCAGGAAAGTTAGTGAGAAAAAACTCAGTTTGGAAAAATCTTCCCACTAGGCAATGAGTTGATCAGAATGTACATGAAAATAGGGACATGTCCAGTAGCAGAGCCAGCAAGTCATCTATGGCTTGCTTGCTTGCTGGCTTGCTTATTTATTTATTTATTTATTTATCGATTGATTTATTGATTTATTTCTGTGATTTATTAGTCGCCCTATAGCTAATTGCTCTCAGAATAATATACAATAAAAATGCAAATAAAATCCTGAATCCATATAAATCAAATTAGAAACAGTTCATGTTTAAAATTAAAAACTAATGAAATCATATGCTAATATATTTTGGGAGCTGGTATTGATACTAGTTGCTAAATTTCTGTTAGGGTTATTCTTTATTCGTTCTGGGTGTTTACAGAATGTCTGTTTGTTTGTTTGTTATTTAAATAGATTATATAGAATGAGGAGAAAGGAGAATTAAAAGATTATATTGAGTAAGCAAGCTTCCTTAATCACTGAAACCAAAGCATAACCTGAAACAGGAACTTTTCTTTGAAATCTTACCCTGTAGGCAGCATTCACAATGAAAACTAAAATAAAACAGTTCAACCAAGGAAGGATTTAATGGAAAGAAAAACCAAGATGAAATCTGCCTGTCAAATGGCATTCACAGATGATGTCAGTGATCCCATGAGAGTGCACAATTAACCTTTTTATCAGGCCTACATCAATTGCCTTCAAGGTTGTGGTATTTCTCTGTGGAAAACTAATTTTTGAGGCTTAATAATTATGTGAAGAGTAATGTGTGATGACTGGGGCAGTGGAGAGATGATTACAGTTGTTTACCCACTGAATCTTATTGGCCAGGTATTGAAGGAAAAAATGTCCTTCAGAGACTTATTTAACTTTTACTTATCATCTGGTAATATCTTAGCTAGAGGCCATAATGTGCTCTTTGATCATGTGTTATTGTTATAGCGCAAACACTACCTTTCTGTATTACATCTACAAGACCTGGTTTCTTAAAATCTATTAAAATGTTGAGATGTTATGTTTAACATACAGAGTTTTACAGAAAGCCTTTTCACAGTGTCCTTTGTTTCCCAGTCTAAAAATTCTGCTTAAAATAATAAACATTTAGAACATAAGAAGAGGCATGCTGGATCAGACCAAGGTCCATCTGGTTCAGCATGTACCTGGATACAAATGTTGATATCTCCACTAGGGATGCTGGAGAAATTTGAGATGGACTAAAATGAGTTCAAATTGCTGAGAATCCAACCCGCGGAATCCTCTGTGGACCTGCCTCCTCAGCCTGCGTGGAGTCCATGGACTTTCAGATCTTTTTTTTTTTTTTTTACTTTCCCAAAATTTACGCAGATTTATGCATAGGAAAATATACAAGTTTCTGCTGAGACATACAGTATGCCATCCTGGAAAAATACACAGGGAATGTGTATGTTTGTTGAATGGAACAAACACTAAGTGTTACATACTAACATAAAGTATGTAAATTGCTGTGAACCTTCTTATGGAATTATTTGTGTATTTTTCTGCATAGTGGGAAAAAATCTGAATCTGTCTGTGAATGGAAAGAACAACACTGCATAGTCCACGAAACATGTGAGGGACGGATTTCACAAAATCCGGACATCCCTGATCTCCACATACCATTTGAATGAGTAGGATAGTAAGTAGACAGACAAGAGAAAATGTTTGCCATTTTATTAAGTACCTTGATATTATGATGATGGCAGGATTTGAAATATATTTATCTGGTGGGGACACAACGTCTATGATATAGTTAGATAAATATGATGGCTTTTAATATTTTGCTTGATGTATCAGACTCTGCTAATGGCAGCATAGTCATTAATGAATACAAATACGTGGAGCCACTTATTTTTCTTTTATCAGTCATAAGAATTCCTAGCGTTCCGTTGTCATGACTGAAAACTAGCTTTGGTGTCCAACGTCATCTCTACCCACTTTGTGTCAGGAGTGCCCTAGCTGCCTCTTGCAGTCCCCACCAATAGCCAACTCAGGACACAGACGACGAGGAATTCTTTCCGAGACTTTATTCCTTTATTACTTTATAACTCTTTCAGAATACTCATCACTAGCGACAAAGCAAGGAACAGCACTGGGGAAAGATAGCAGAGTAGCCTAAGCTCCAGGTAAGGCAGTTGGTCCCCGTTTGAAGGAGAATCACGGGAAGACCCTGAACTTATGGGCTACGGAGAGATCCTCCCTCTTTCCCTTGGGTCCTCAGGACGCGACCATTGTTTGCGTGCCAAACGAGCGCTACGCCTCCTTTCTGCATCCTCCATCTGTTGTCGCTCCCTGCGTCTGCGCCGAGCATCCAGCAAGCCCCCCTCCAGTGCTCTCTCACTGCCAGGGTCACTATCTATCCCAGGAATGCTGGCAGGAGGAATCTCTGCCAGCTGCTGTGCTTGCGAGAGATGAGCGAGCTCCTCTCCCACGGATTGCTGTTCCTCCTCAGAATCAGAACTGCTCTGGGGCTCTATTTCCACCCTGACACTTTGTATGATTTGTGTACCAGCTACCATATGTGTACCAGATAACCTAGCCACAGTGGTACATGTGCTGGTAACTTCCCAATTAGACTACTGCAATGCACTTTACGTGGGGCTGCCCTTGAAGATGACTCGGAAGTAGCAGCTAGTGCAAACTGCAGCAGCTAGACTGCTGACCGGAACATCTCATAAAGATCACATAACACCAGTTTTAAAGGAATTGCACTGGCTGCCGATACACTTCCAGTCAGAATTCAAGGTTCTGGTGATGACATTTAAAGCCCTAAGTGGGTTGGAACCTCAGTATTTGAGGGACTGCCTCTCCCTATATATGCCTGCCCGAGGACTGAGATCTGTTGAAGGGACCTTCCTCTGTGTCCCACCAGTGCAAGACATACACTACTGGTGGGATGTGGGAGAGGGCCTTTGCTTTGGCACCCTGGTTATGGAATGACCTCCCCTTGGCGGCCCGATTGGAGTGTACATTGATTTCATTTCGGTGCCAAGTAAAAATATGGCTTTTTACCAAAGCCTTTGAGGGCTAAATTCATTCCTTAAAGTAGCACACAGTTTAAATGTTTTATTGGTTTAGATTTTAATTGGTATGAGCTTGTTTAATGTTTAATATGTTTTAGTGGTTTAAATTATTTATTGTTTTATCCTGTTTAAATTGATTTTATCTGTATGCCATCCTGAGATCTTAATGACAGAGATCTTTTCAAGAAAATCGGAGATATCAAGGGAACGTTTTGTGCAAAGACAGGCATGATAAAGGACAAAGAAGGCAGGGACCTAACAGAAGCAGATGAGATTAAGCAGAAGTGGAAAGAATACACAGAAGAACTATACAGGAAAGATCTTAATGTCCCTGATAGCCATGATAGTGCGGTCACTGAACTTGAGCCGGACATCCTCGAGAGTGAAGTCAAGTGGGCCTTAGGAAGCATTACTAACAACAAAGCTAGCGGAGATGACTGTATTCCAGCTGAGCTATTTAAAATCCTAAAAGATGCTGCTGTTAAAGTGCTGCACTCAATATGCCAACAAATTTGGAACACTCAACAGTGGCCGCAAGACTGGAAAAGGTCAGTTTACATTCCAATTCCAAAGAAGGGCAACGCCAAAGAGTGTTCAAACTACTGCACAATTGCGCTCATTTCACATGCCTGCAAGGTGATGCTCAAAATCCTACAAGCTAGGCTTCAGCAGTATGTGAACCAAGAACTACCGGAAGTACAAGCTGGGTTTCGAAGAGGCAGAGGAACTAGAGATCAAATCGCCAACATTTGCTGGATCATGGAGAAAGCAAGAGAATTCCAGAAAAACGTCTATTTCTGCTTCATTGACTACGCTAAAGCCTTTGATTGTGTGGATCACAACAAACTGTGGCAAATTCTTAAAGAGATGGGAGTTCCAGACCACCTTACCTGTCTCCTGAGAAACCTGTACGAGGGACAAGAAGCAACAGTAAGAACCAGACATGGAACAACCGATTGGTTCAAAATTGGGAAAGGAGTACGACAAGACTGTATATTGTCGCCCTGCTTATTTAACTTATATGCAGAGTACATCATGAGAAACGCCGGGTTGGATGAATGACAGGTCGGAATTAAGATTGCCGGGAGAATTATCAACAACCTCAGATACGCAGATGATACCACCCTAATGGCAGAAAGCGAGGAGGATCTAAAGAGCCTCTTGTTGAGGGTGAAAGTGGAGAGTGCAAAAGCTGGTTTGAAACTCAACATTAAACAAACTAAGATCATGGCATCTGGCCCCATCACTTCTTGGCATATGGAAGGGGCAGAAATGGAAGCTGTGACAGATTTTATTTTCTTGGGCTCCAAGATCACCACAGACAGCGACTGTAGCCATGAAATTAAAAGACGCTTGCTCCTTGGGAGGAAAGCTATGGCAATCCTAGACAGCGTAGTAAGAAGCAGAGACATCACCTTGCCGACAAAGGTTCATATAATCAAAGCTATGGTTTTCCCAGTAGCAATGTATGGCTGTTAGAGCTGGACTATAAGGAAGGCTGAGCGCCGAAGAATTGATGCTTTTGAACTGTGGTGCTGGAGAAGACTCTTACGAGTAGGGATGTACGAAGGGGACTTACCTTGTCCCGCAGCTTGCTTTGCAGTGGGGGGGAGGCGCTTCGCTTCTCCCGCCGAAGTTCAGGCGAGGGGGGGGAGGCACCCCGCCTCGCCCGGCCGAAATTCAGGCCGGGGAGAAGCGCCCTGTCTCCCCGGCCGTGAAAGAAAAAGTGAAAAAAACAAAACCCCGTGATAGGCTACGGAATGATTAACGTAGCCTATCACGGCTAGATTTCCAAACTCAGCCGTGATAGGCTACGTTAATCGTCACGTAGCCTATCACGGGTGACGTTGGGGAAAAAAAAAAAGTGCATACGCAAATGGCGGTGGCCCATGGGCACCGCCATTTGCGTTCCTTATTTCGGCACATCTAGTCTACGTAAAGATTTACGTAGACTACGGCGAAAATAAGGGAACGCTATTTACGTTGCCCTTATTTTCGCTGTAGGCTACGTAAATCTTTACGTAGACTAGACATGCCAAAATAAGGAACGCAAATGGCGGCGCCCATGGGCCGCCGCCATTTGCGTATGCGCTTTTTTTTTTCCCCCAAGTCACCCGTGATAGGCTACGTGACGATTTACGTAGCCTATCACGGCTGAGTTTGGAAATCTAGCCGTGATAGGCTACGTTAATCATCACGTAGCCTATCACAGGTGTGTGTTTTGTTTTGTTTTTTACTTTTTTATTTTGTAATGGCGGTGGCGGCAGCCGGTCGGGAGACCGGCTGCCGCCCCCGCCCCCGACGAACCGCTGCCGAACCACCGCCGGGACCCGCCGCTGAGAGGGAAATTCAGCCACGGTAAGTCCCATCCCGGGGGGGGCAGGGGGCCGGCGGAGAATTTCCCCAACACTTTTGGGGGGCTGAATGCCTCGGCGCTCGGCCTCCCAAAGATTCGTGGAGAAATTCTCCGCCATCCCTACTTACGAGTCCCCTGGACTGCAAGGAGGTCAAATCAGTCAATCCTAAAGGAAATCAACCTTGACTGCTCATTGGAAGGACAGATACTGAAGCTGAAGCTCAAATATTTTGGCCACCTAATGCAAAGAGAAAACTCTCTGGAAAAGATCCTGATGCTGGGAAAGATTGAAGGCAAAAGGAGAAGGAGACGGCAGAGAATGAGATGGCTAGATAGCATCACTGATGCAATGAATATGGACTTGAGCACACTCCAGGAGAGAGCGGAGGACAGGAAGGCCTGGCGTGCTATAGTCCATGGGGTCACGAAGAGTCGGACACGACTGAACAACAGCACAAATGTTTTAAATAAAATAAATAAACAATAAAATACCACCATGGCTTGTTAATGGGATTTAAGGGTTGTCTAACCCTTAAACAACCCCTGCTGCTTGGGTTTGCACAGCACAACAACCCATGGCAAGCTGGGCACTAACAGGCACCATGTAAAAATAACTCCTGCGGATGCCCAGCACAACGCAACAGCCCCTGTGGGTATGTAGCAACCATATCGGGGGTCAGACTAAGTAGCCTCATGCAGTCTCATGCTTCATGTTCTTGCTGAGCTCTTTCTCCCTTGAATATATTGTTGTAAGCTGACGAGACACAGGAATTCCTTATCTTGTCAAAGGTCATACAATTGTATATCTTGTTCTCTGCTGTTCTCTTCTGTTCTCTCCTTATCATGGCTACCCTATAACCCAGTTCTTGTATTATAAACAATGGTGCTAAGAGAAAAAATGTTGAGGACTGCAACCCCACGTGGGAGGGGGAGGAGGAGCCATTTCATTTGTGTCGCAATGTCTATAAAAACAATGTGCTGATGTATTTCGGGGCTTCTGGCTCTTTGGAAATGATTCCAGCCTTAAGCCCGCGCGTTAAATAAAGAATCTCTTTTTCCTTCACTCCGTGGTCTCTCTGACTCTGGGTTCTGCAACAGGTAAATTAACCCACTGTGGCCTGACGTGTTGTGTGAACCAATCTATCTTGTGCTAGATGGAAGTTGCAAGCTGTACAACTTCCATTTTCAGCCCAAGGTGTAGGTATCCTTCTGAGAGTGGGTGGGGCCAAAGCCAAAACCACACATACAGTCCATTCACACACATCTACACACCCTCCGATTCTCTCTCTCTCTCTCTCTCCATCTCTCTCTTGGTAATCAAGGATGGAAGAAGGCCCCATGCATTCAACATCTGCCACTGCTAAGGAGGGACGTCTGTTGCCGGGACATTCAGCCTGTTTTGGGCTTGCTGGACTTCCATGGTGCACCCGACTCAGCTGCATTTCTGAGCTGAGCCATGTGTTTCCCCCAAATTCTGGGCACATTTTACATTTTACTTTTTTTTTTTTTTTACAGAAATAGGCATTTGTGTAATTTCCACAGATTGTGGCTGCAATTTGTGGACATTACACAGATCGTGGCTGAAATTTGCACGAATTATGGAAATTGGAGCTGAAGTTTGCGCAAAAGTCTATTGCTACAAATTAAAACAACAACAACAGAAAATCCACCAACTAGCAGAAGATGTAACGGAGCCTGCCAAGCCAATAAAAGCTTGTCGAGCTCCATCTCCTAACTGGATTCCTCTGACATCCTTACTGCTAAGTGACTACAAATTATTGTGGCTTTCAAGAATGGATGACATGGAGATCCAGAATATACATGTATAAAGTTATTTTAGCTATCGGAGCAATTGGAGCAAGCATGAATCAATAACATAATTAAACTGTGCAGGCCACTAAAGGCCTTTAAAAAAATGTGTGCATTTCTGTGTGTGTGTGCGCGCGCGCGTGCACGCGCTTATCTCCCCCCTTCCCCCCGACATATTCTTAGTTGGCATTTATCATGGGTGGAAAACAATGCACCATTAAGCACACTTCAGGGCTGTTGAAATAATGTATTTAACTATGTCTCACAATTGCAGGATAAAGTCATTATTTAGGAAATGGTGGGAGCAACTCAGCAGGAGTTAAGTATGAAGCATGCCTTAGCTATTGGAAATTATTAGAACTAATAATTTAGAAATTATTGGAATTAAAGCGCATAGTTAAGTGCTTAACTAGGCTACACCTAGCTTTTGCTTAGCAACCCCCCCCCCCAAATGGGTCCAACATAAAGTTAATCATACTTGAAATCAATGTGACATGCAGAGAAATCCTGAGCATGTTTACTCAGTAATGATTCTCAGTGAATTCAGTGGGGTATGTTTAGGGCTTTACCCTTAATTGTGATAAATTGCATCCACTGTTTCCTATGTCATGACTTTATCTTCCAAAGTTTAAGAGGCAGGGAATACAGTTCCCTTTCCATACAATATAATAGACCTGATGGGAAAAAACACCTGGTTTTACACAAGGACTCCAACAGAGAGGAAAGTATGTATGCAGAAGACTTCTGAGCACACACTGCCTATTCAGTTGGAAGCCACATATGCAATAGCAGGATCAGGGACTGACTGCCTGGGGCTCCATTCTTGGGAGCAGCTGTCTTGGGCGATCTACTCCACTTTGCAGCTGAAACTGAGCATAGTCCATCTTCATGTGTAGAGCTGACAACACTAACCTGTGTGGCCAGTGGTAACAATATTTTGGGGTGTTTCTTAATTTGTTGGAAAATTAACATTAGTACCATTCAACAAATGTATGTGTTAGTGATTTTTATCAGATCAGTGCTTGCAGATTTAGTGTGTTTTATGATAGTGATAAATCATATATGAAAATAATGCATCAAAGTTGTGAAATGTAATAAAAAAATAAGGTATTAAGAAGCTGAACAAGTTGGAGGTGGGCCCAGAAGATGTTTCCTCATCTCTGGTGCAAGTTGATTTAGTGGCAGGCCTATTAAACAAAATGCTGTAAGTTTAGTTCCCAGTATCAGCTCTCAGCATCCAGTACTTCGGGCTGTGTATTCAGTCCCTGACAACTAGATTGGGAACTACACATGCATAGTGAACAGGTGGTTGGTGCTCTCAGCACTGACAATGCTCATTACTTGTTTGGATTGGAGATTAGGAACTGAATCCAGTCTGTCCTCTTTCCCCTCCTGTAGTGGTGTGATAGGGACCATTTTCTAGCTCAGTAGGCGATCAGCTCTATCAAAGCTGACAGTGCCATCCATCTATTTTTCAGCAAGATGTGCATATCAGCATGTGGTCAGCTTATTGCTGTGTGTGTATGTATTTTAGGTTTGGTGCCAAAGTGTCAAAATAATTTAGCCTAATTTAATTGAACAGACATGTAATGATCCCTTTTAATTTTTTTATGTAAGTGACCTTGAGTATTTTTTTGAAAAGGGGTCTAAGAATTGTTGTTGTTATTATTAACAGCAGCAGCAATAACAAATATTCTTGCATGTGTAATACCCTCCAATTAGCTGAATTAGTAGTACAGTGCCTTCTTATAAATCAGTGGGGTAGTAGTTCCATAGATACTGACTTGAGAACTAGGTATACTAGGAAGCTTTCCTGTGGGAAGGGATTTAGCATATGCAAAGACCATCCATAGAATCGCCAATAAAATAATATGTGAAGTTTTATAGATGAAGTTTCCCAAAAAACATATATACCTTTTTTTTCTTTTTCTTTTTTTGCATATGCATTTTTTAGTGAGTGGTTTTCCTTTTTTGGGTAGTAAAACGATGTATGCAAACTTCTCAGGCTTGCGTACTTGAACCTTACATTTTATGGGTAATCTACTTATACTCTGATTTGGACCTGGGTACCAACCTTCGCTGTGAGCCACAGGCTAGTGCATTCTGGCATTTAAAAGTTATGTTGTAGTTCACATTTATGGTCCTCTGCCTCACTCCTGAAGTTGTTTCCATTTTCCATTTCTTTTTTAAAGTAAAAGAAGCTTCAAAAGCTTCCCTAAAGGTGCCTGCAAAAGGAAGAGTGGGGGCATTACTCCCATAGTAACCCAATTGGTGGTGGTGATAGTTGGATCACCCAAGGTCAGGCTTGGTGGACAGGTTTCGGGGTGCTTCTGCACTATACCTTTTTCCTCTGGTATTGACACCATTCAGTCAGTCATTCACGTCTTGTTTCTTAGAATCCAGACAATATTTCTCCCCAAGTGCTGGTGTATTTTGAGCTTTATTTTTAGAGTGTGAGTGTATTGCAAACATCTGAAGTCTGAACTGAAATAGCACTATTTTCGTACCTGGTTTTGAGATGTAGCTTGGTGATAGTAGCCTCTCCATTTACCAGGCCACTCCCCTCCACCCCTATAATTTGTTCTACGACACTGTCCCTCTTCTACAAAGTTCCTGTGATGAGTTTTGCATCCGTTTCAAGGCAACATGAGGTGAAATTGATGAGGGATTAATCCAATTTGCCTCATTTTTGGAGTGTTGTTTTCCGCTGTCCTGGATTCTGTCCATGGTCATGCTTGGTGAAATGTTCAGAAGTAGCTTTTTAATATAAAGGTTACTGGTATGGTTTTTTTTCATAATGTACACTCAGTGTGCTGTTTTTTCCTGTGGCCATTCCAATCATAGAGAATATATTTATAGAGATCCATGAACAAGGGCACTTGTTCTTCTGCATTTATAATAAACACTATCTGACTATGAGCAGATTTTAATTTCCTTTTACCCATTATGGTGCAGTGAACTACATGATCTGTTTTTCCGGCTACTGTTCCATTAGCTATTTTGTACTGATATTTACCTTATTCTGTAGAGTTGGTTTGTGTGCATCTTTTGAATATCTGTTCAGCATACTTATATAAGCAGTGTAGATTCTGTTTCCAATAACACTAGTTAAAAACCTCAAAGCCCTGTCATGAGGCACTTTAATGGTAAATCTACATTTTGCCAAAGATTAATAGCATTGTTTGTTTGTTTGTTTAGTTATAATACTTACATACCACATAATATAATAAAATCTCTACATACAAAATACTAAAAAGCAAAGTTTAAATTCTTATATAGTACATTATAACAATAAGCAGTTACAGAACTTACAGCAACACCAAAAATAAATAAATGATGGGGGGGAAATACCCTACAACCAGCAAAACAGAGCAGTGTCATGATAAATTATAAGCCAGGAAAAGCTTGTGTAAACAAGTAAGTGTTTAAAACTCAGCACATTTTCTTCTTCCTGAGCTGGAGGGTGTTCCAGAGTGTAGGTGCCACTACTGAGAAGGTTGACTTCCGTGATTTCACATGGCAACATTCTGTTGGTCATGGAATGGCCAACAAGGCCTCCTCTGAATATCTTAAAAGTCAGCTCAGTGTATACAGGGGAAGGTGGTCTGCTAGGTATCCTGGTCCTGACTCAGTTATGGCTTTTTGTCAACAGCAAAACCTTGAATATGGCTCTCTAGCTAATAGGAAGCCAGTGCAGTTCTTTTAACAGGGGTATAATATGAACATAGCTGGGTGCCCCACGGACCATCTCAGTTGCTGCCTTCTGCACTAGTTGCAGCTTCTAAACTAGGTGCACATGTTGTTATGTCTTTATATTTGGTATACTTTCCAATACATAGTACCATACTATGCATTCAGGTATACTACATCCGCAACTGCCATCATATGTTTAAAAGGATTACAAAGCAGCAAAAACTGGTGAAATGTATGTGCAAATCCATGTTTGGTTAAGGAGCTTGTTAGTAAGCCTAGTTTCACCTCAAAAGCTTTCAGGGACCAGAATATGCAAGCAAAATGAAGATAGACGGATGACTGCAATTTTGAGCGCAGTTACAGATGTATAAGCACCACTAGAGTATGTTCTTAATTCATCAAAGATTTGGAAAATTGCGATTGAAGTTGGCTTCTTTTCTCTTGAAAGTAGCTTAAAAGTTTCATTGACCTATACAACACTATATGCTTTTATTTCCAGAGGGGATAGCCTTGTTATGCTTTCAGTTTGAAACAATGTGCTTATGCTAGAATTTAAATCTTAAAATATAGCCCTTTCCATGAAGCAGATATGCAGCATCCTGGGGAATGAGCCTCTCTTTAATGAGAAATTCAGTTTCTTTTCAACCAAATCAAGAAGTGGAGCACTAAGAAGTAACTCTGTCCAGGATTTGTTGCCACACAATAATTTTTCCTGGCAGATATCCTAGAAAAACACAGTTGATGAAAATACTGTTAGAATTCTCTTAGCCTGGGAAGTCAAACTGGCTGATAAAAGAGGCCCATCAGAACTTACTTTGTTGTGTTTGTCTGTTTCAATTGTTGAGATAAAGTGGAATAGAAATGAAACCCTTCCACCGCCGTGCAAAGGTGGAAAATCGGTCAGCTGGCCCAACTTGCTGTGGGGCGAGTTGGGTCATCTGTCAGCTGTTGGACTGGGGTCTAGGGGGCTGAGCTGGTGAAAGCTCGCCAAGCTCCACCCCCCAAAAGGATTCCTCCAACATCCGTATGCATGTTCCAGGCAGGTTCCCACCTATTCCCTCAGTTCTCTTTTGACCACCACTGTGGCAGCCTTATAGGGGATCTTTTTGTTGTTCTCTTCTTCTTGAGGGACGTTTTGTTGTTTATTCGGTCAGTGGCTTACGACTCTGAAATGCACACTTTCAGCTACATCTGCGCAACATTTGTATATAAATATATACATTTGTATACATTTGTATACAAATACAGCCAGTGTGGTGTAGTGGCAAGAGTGTTGGACTAGGAGCTGGGAGATCTGGGTTCTAGTTCCCACTCGGCCATGGAAGGTCACTGGGTGACTTTGGGCCAGTCACAGACTCTCAGCCCAACCCACCTCACAGGGTTGTTGTTGTGAGGATAAAATGGAGAGGAGGAGGATAATGTCAGCCGCCTTGGGTTCCTTGCAAGAGGAAAAAAGGCGGGGTATAAATGCAATAAATAAATACATACAGTATTGAGGAGTGTTGAGTTGTTGCTGCGATGTGCTAATTTTTTTCCCGATTGGACGGATGGACCGGCTAACTTTATTACTGGGGGTATTGATCCTGAAGTACTCCATCTCCATTATGTCTCCTAGTTTCCCAAATCTGTTCCCTCTCTACTCTGCCTGCCTCCCTGCCTGCCTGTCAGACTATTAGATTCCAATAGCCAACTCAAGACACAGACGAAAGGAATTCTTTTCAAAGCTTTAATCCTTTTACAACTTAATGACTCTTTCAGATGCTAATCACCAGCAACTAAAGCAAGGAACAGCAGAGTGGCCTAAGCTTCAAGTAGGCAGTTTATCCCCATTTGAAAGAGAGTCACTTGAAGACCCAGAACTTATGGGCTAGGGAGAGATCCTCCCTCTTTCCCTTGGGTCCATGGGAGGCAGCCGTTGCTTGCACGCCAAACGGGCGCTATGCCTCCTTTCCGCGCCCTCCATCGCTTGTCACTCTTTGCGTCTGCGTTGAGCATCTAAGGAGCCCCCCT
This sequence comes from Heloderma suspectum, assembly GCF_057233095.1. Classification (NCBI taxonomy): domain Eukaryota; kingdom Metazoa; phylum Chordata; class Lepidosauria; order Squamata; family Helodermatidae; genus Heloderma; species Heloderma suspectum. The sequence continues at coordinate 161,213,779 of NC_139458.1, read as the reverse complement.
CCCGCACTCCCTCACTACCTGGGTCACTAACTTTCTCTGGAATGCCGGCAGGAGGAATCTCTGCCAGGTGCTGAGCCTGTGAGGGATGAGCTGGCTTCTCTCCCACGGATTGCTGTTCCTCCTCAGAATCAGAACTGCTCTGGGGCTCTCGGGGGTCAGTTTCCACCCTGACACTGCCTTCTTGCCAGTGCCTGCCTGGAGTGCCTGCCCTGCTGCTGACACAGACACCCCATCCCCCCAGCAAAAAGAAGAAACTGATGATGTGTGCCCCTGTGTTTCCCAATTGAACAATGATCTTCCCATGTAGTGAATGAACCCAACCATTTTTCATTCTGTAAGCCATTAGCATGATGAGTCATCTCTTTGACTCACTCATTGATTCTGCCTGCTGCACCTCTCTTCTCCTTTGTTTTGCTAATGCATTGACATTTGACAAGGAACCTCTGGGGCATGGGGCACTTGAGCCCTTTGTTGTCTGAGAATATTCACAATTGTATGCTGGGGTGGGGGTCAGGGGTCAGTTCAGTTCAGTACTATCGCAGATTAGCAGACGCGGGAATTTTTGGAATTTCACCAGGCAGGCAGGAGTTGCAGTGTGCACTAGCTCCTGTCTGCAGAAGGGGGCTTCAGCCAAGAAAAATATATTGCTTTTGTTTGTTGGGAGGAGGCTCTTACAAATTGTAGCTTCCTCTTCACTCCTACTTTTCCTTGCGTGTGTGTGTGCGCGCGCGCGCGCGTGTGTGTAGGCTTCAGGCTACATTTGCTAATTCCCCCAGAAGACAACGTATTTCAGTCTTTGTAAACCTCAGAAAATGTGCCATTGTGATGTGGCAACCGCTCTCCAACAGTGTTTGAGGAGGGGGATGGGGCTTCACTGGGACAGGCACTGGACTGGGCTATATGGGGCAAACCCCTGGTAAATCAGGGACATTTGGAGGGAGCTCAGAGAGGAAAAAGCAGCAGTAGCTCCATCCATCGTCAGAATGAGTTTCCTGGAAAGAAGGAAACTTTCATTCTAGGATGAGGCTTGTTGAAATTAAAAGTTGATCTCTGGAAGAAATGATGTTGATGCAGAGAGAGAGATGACCCAGCTAAGGCGAGGAGGTCTCCTGGCCTGTAATAACTCTATGGACTTATTTTGTCCCTTTTCAAACTCAGGGTGCAGTTGGCCTCGATCATCTCTCAGATCATCACCTGGAGCAGCAGCAACACCAAGAGCTGGGTCTGGGTTCATCTGGGTTCGCCTGGCACAGCCTCCTCCACCATGTCCATGCTCCTCTCAGTCAATTGGAGAGCTGGTGTGGTGTAGTGGCTAAAGTGTTAAGAATGCATTTCCATGTAATCTTGATAGGCTGGAGTGCTGGGCAGGAAACAACAGAATGACATTTAATAGGGATAAATGCCAAGTTCTGTACCTAGGAAAAAGAAACCAAATACACAGTTACAAAATGGGGGATACGTGGCTCAACAACACTACAAGCGAGAAGAATATTGGAATTGTTGTAGATCACAAGCTGAATCTAGGGTTGGCGGAGAATTTCTCCACGAATCTTCGGGAGGCCGAGTGCCGACGCATTCGGCCCCCCGAAAGTGTTGGGGAAATTCTCCACCGGCCCCCCGCCCCCCCCCGGGATGGGACTTACCTTCGGTGAATGTCCCTCTCGGCAGTGAGTCCCAGCGGCAGTTTGGCGGCGGTTTGTCAGGGGCGGGGGCGGCGGCCAGTCTCCCGACCGGCTGCCACCGCCACCATTGCAAAAAAAAAAAGTAAAGTAAAAAACAACAACACACACCCGTGATAGGCTATGTAACGATTTACTTAGCCTATCACGGCTAGATTTCCAAAGTCAGCCATGATAGGCTACATAAATCGTCACGTAGCCTATTACGGGTGACTTTGAAAAAAAAAACACCCTTATTTTCACCGTAGTCTACATAAATCTTTACGTAGACTAGACGTGCCAAAATAAGGAATGCAAATGGCGGTCCCCATGGGCGCCACCATTTGCGTACGCGCTTTTTTTTTTTTTCAAAGTCACCCGTGATAGGCTACATGACGGTTTACATAGCCTATCATGGCTGACTTTGGAAATCTAGCCGTGATAGACTGCGTAAATCATTACATAGCCTATCACGGGTGTGTGTGTGTGTTTTTTACTTTTTTTTTCGCAAACGGGTAGACAGGGCGCTCCTCCCCGGCCTGAATTTCGCCGGCGAGGGATGGGGCGCCTCCCCCCCGGCCTGAATTTCGGCCGGGCGAGGCAGGGCGCCTCCCTCCCCTCACCTGAACTTTAGGGGGAGAACCGAAGTGCCTCCCCCCCACCGTGAAGCAAGCTGTGGGTCGAGTTAAGTCCCTTTCGTCCATCCCTAGCTGAATCTGAGCCAACAGTGTGATACTGCTGCAAAAAAAGGCAAATGCTATTTTGGGCTGCATTAATAGAAGTATAGCTTCCAAATCCCAGGAAGTACTAGTTCCCCTCTACTCAGCACTGGTTAGGCCTCATCTGGAGTACTGTGTCCAGTTCTAGGCACCACACTTTAAGAAGGATGCAGACAAGCTGGAGAGGGTTCAGAGGAGGGCAGCAAAGATGATCAGGGGACTGGAAACAAAGCCCTATGAGGAGAGACTGAAAGAACTGGGCATGTTTAGCCTTGAGAAGGGAAGACTGAGGGGAGATATGATAGCGCTCTTCAAGGACTTGAAAGGTTGTCACAGAGAGGAAGGCCAGGATCTCTTCTTGATCATGCCAGAATGCAGGACAGGGAATAATGGGTTCAAGTTGCAGGAAGCCAGATTCTGGCTGAACATCAGGAAAAACGTCCTGACTGTTAGAGCGATACGACAATGGAACCAATTACCTAGGGAGGTAGTGGGCTCTCCCACACTGGAGGCATTCAAGACGAGGCTGGACAGCCATCTGTCAGGGATGCTGTGACTTGGATTCCTGCATTGAGTAGGGGGTTGGACTCGATAGCCTTGTAGACCCCCTCGAACCCTACTATTCTATGATTCTATGATTCTGTAAAGGACGGGCCGGGGCAGGTGACTGAGTACCTCATTCATTCTCTTTAGCTGACTGCCTGGGGATACAACTGAATGTCTGTGGTCAGTCAGATATTCATTCACATGCCTGGGGGGAGAGGGACTTATTTAGGTGCATGCTGCTGTGTCTGAATGGAAGAGATGCCATTACTTTTCTATACCTACCAAGCAATACTTCTGCTTGAGAATGTTAAACTGTACCCCTTCTGGAAATTCGACTCCCCATAGGGATGGTGGAGAACGGCCTGCCAGCCCCCCGCCACCCCGCAGATTCCCCCTGGGACGAGGCTTACCTGGGGCGGATATTCCAGACAGCGGCGGCTCCAGTGGCGGCTTCGGCGGCGGTGGCTGGTCTTTCAACCGGCCGCCACAGCCGCCATGTGCATTCTGGTCTTTGCCATTATAGGCTACATAAGTATTTACGTAGCTTATCATGGCAAGCCAAGGGAAAAAAGAAAAAAAACGGTGTACACAAATGGCAGCGGCTACAGCGGCCACCATTTGCGTTCCCTATTTTTCGCCGTTTTATCCTATGTAAATATTTACGTAGGCAATTACGGCAAAAAAAAAAAAAGGAACCACAAATAGCGTAGTGGGAGCTATGTGCGTTCTTTTCCCCCCCACCGTTTTATTCTACGTAAATATTTAGGCTTTTACCGTGAAAAAAAGAAAGAAACGCAAATAGCGCCCACTACGCTATTTGCGGTTCCCTTTTTTTCGCCATAATTGCCTACGTAAATATTTAGGATAAAACGGCAAAAAAAAAAGAATGCAAATGGCGGCCGCCGTAGCCACCGCCAATTGCGTACGCTGTTTTTGCGGGGGGGCATACCATGATAGGCTACGTAAATACTTACATAGCCTATCACGGCAGCCTGGAAGGACGCAAATGGTGGCAAATGCCATCTGCATCCGCAGCAGCCCATTCGCAGCCAGAACTCCCCTGGCCGGCTGCTCCATGGAGCCGCCGTGGAGCAGAGCCGGCCAGGCAGGATTCCAGGGGGGAGGACCAGATCACCTCCCCCCCGTCGAGGATTCCAGGGGGGAGGGATGGAGCACCTCCCCCCCCAGTGGATGCCCCAACCGGAACCAGGTAAGGGATTCGTACATCCCTAACTCCCTCGTCGTCTCCTGAACAATGTGACTTCAGACGTCACTCCATTAGTTAGTAATCAATCAGGGATTTCATTCTGTGCATAAATACGCAATTCCGAATCTGAATACTGTTGGGTTTCCCCTTGAACTCTGCTCTGCTCTGTGTGTGTGTGTGTGTGTGTGCGTGCATACGTGCGTGCGTGCGCACTGCCCTCCAATTTTAGGGAAACAAAGAGACAGGAGAAGACAGTGTAGCTGCGGCTTGCTACCCTTCTTAATGATTACAGAATGGTATGAAACCAAACCAAAATCATGGAGTCCTGGAGGACGATGTGTAAAGACTGATCACCCTGCCTTGCTCATTGATTTCTGTAATAATGGGTGGGGGTTGGGATCTGGTGATGAAGCAGTGCTCAAGGTCGGCCAGTCTTCCATATGCAAAACCAAATCTTGCATAACAAAACCACCAGCTTAACTTGAATGGGCGCAATGTCAGCCTTGCCTCCGCCTCTGGGCGATTTCTATTCAAGTTCTCCCTCTCCCAAGCACTACACAACAGCCCTTGAGTGAGGGCCATCTGTTACACAACTTTTGCTTTCCCCATTCTGCAATTAGCATATGTGCAGGCTGCGTTATGGGTATGATATTGCTTGTCGTCTTAATGAAGACAAGCAATTGTATAGTTGTATACAATTTAAATATTCCTGTTCTCTATATTTTAATTGCCCTTGCAAAGTAAAGAGACATTCTGCTGTCATGACTTTTTGCCTGAATGCATTTATGTTTATGTGGTTGTCACAGTTTTCATGGGACTGGTGTACGGTGTAAGTCACTGCAGTCATCCCAGTGCAATAAGAGCTGGGTTGGGAATGGTATTAGTATAACTGTGCTCCTTGGTTTGTCCTGGGCTCTCTTCCCACGCCTGCAGTCTTTCCTGTCTGCACTGGGATGTCATCAGAGAGCCAGCCGTACAAGAGAAACTGGTGTTCAAGTAGCATGTCCCTCCCACACACACACACATGCGGACTCTGCATTGTGTAGTGTATTCTTCATGCAAATGTGGAGGAATTGCCCCTTGTAAAAATACAGCTAGTTGGAACTTGGAAGAGCTGCCTTCTCAGAGCATGTTGAGAGAGAAAATGCCATGCAAAGAGTTAAATGCTGCCTCATAGCATCCCAACCCAGGATCAAAGCTTCTAGCTGCTAGGGATGCACGAAAGTCACTTACCTGGTCTCGCAGCTTGCTTTGCGGCGGGGGGGAGGCGCTTCGCTGCTCCCCCCGAAGTTCACGCTGGGGGGGAGGCTTCCCGCCTCGCCCGGCCGAAATTCAGGCCGGGGGGGGAGGCTTCCTGCCTCGCCTGGCCGAAAGTCAGGCCGGGGAGAAGCGCCCCGTCTCCCCGGCCGTGAACTTCAAAAGAAAAAAAAAAACAACGCCCCTGTGATAAGCTACGTAACGATTAACGTAGCCTATCACAGCTAGATCTGCAAAGTCAGCCGTGATAGGCTACGTTAATCGTCACGTAGCCTATCACGGGTGACTTTGAAAAAAAAAAGCGTATGCAAATGGCGGCCCCCATAGGGAGCCGCCATTCGCGTTCCTTATTTGGTCCCTGTAGTCTACGTAAAGAATTTATGCTATTTGCGTTGTCCTTATTTTCGCCGTAGTCTACGTAAATCTTTACGTAGACTACAGGGACCAAATAAGGAACGCGAATGGCGGCTCCCTATGGGGGCCGCCATTAGCCGTACGCGCTTTTTTTTTTTTTTTAAAGTCACCCGTGATAGGCTACATGACGATTAACGTAGCCTATCACGGCTGACTTTGCAAATCTAGCCGTGATAGGCTACGTTAATCGTCACGTAGCCTATCACAGGGGCATTTTTTTTTTTTTACTTTTATTGGAATGGCAGCAGCGGCAGCTGGTCGAAAGATTGGCTGCCGCCCCCGCCCCTGACGAAGACCCAACGAACCGCCGCCGGGACCCGCCGCTGGGAGGGACATTCGGGAAAGGTAAGTCCCATCCCGGGGCGGGTGCGGGGGGCAGGGGGTGCGGAGAATTTCTCCCCGAAACTTGTTCGGGGGGCCGAACACGTTGGCGCTCGGCCCCCCGAAGTTTCGGGGAGAAATTCTCCGCCAACCCTACTTAGGATATGTGTGACAGCGCTCTAAAGATATTTAAGCATAGATGATGATAGATAGATAGATAGATAGATAGATAGATAGATAGATAGATAGATAGATACGCTTGGTATTTATCAAAAAGTTTACTTTGCCAAAAACTATGAAGAAAAAAAATACCCCTACTTAGCATGTAGAATGCGATAGTCTGATCCTCTGAAAATAGCATGATAAATGGTTTTCTGTATCAGGGGTCAAAATGCTTCACTCACTACTCATAAGCAGAAAAGAACTTTAATGTTATGTCTTTATTACATATTTAACCTGTCTTTCTTCCAAGGAGTTCAGAGTGTTGTCTATGAGGTTATGCTCCCAATTATGTTGTAAGGTATCCTAAAATAGGGATGTACGAAAGTCACTTACCTTTTCGACGGGGTGATTTGCGGGGGGGGGGGGGAGAGACGCTCCGCATCTCCCCCTGAAATCCTGATCCGTCTTGCTCTGCTCCGCGGAGATTCTGTGGAGCCACCGGCCAGGGCCGCCTGCAGCCGGACATCCAGCCGCTGGGCAGCCTTCCGAAGTGAAAAAAAACACATACGCAAATGGCAGCAGCTACGGTGGCCGCCATTTGCGTTCCCTTTTTTTCACTGTTTTAGCCTATGTAAATATTTACATAAGCTATTACGGCGAAAAAAAGGGGAACACAAATAGCGTAGTGGGCGCCATTTGCGTTCCTTTTTTCCCCACCATTTTAGCCTACATAAATATTTATGTAAGCTATTACGGCGAAAAAAAAAGGAACGCAAATAGCGCCCACTACGCTATTTGCGTTCCCCTTTTTTCGCTGTAATAGCTTACGTAAATATTTACATAGGCTAAAACAGCGAAAAAAAGGGAACGCAAATGGTGGCCTCCATAGTCACCGCCATTTGCGTACGTGGTTGTTGTTGTTTTCTTGCTGTGATAGGCTACGTAAGTATTTACATAGCCTATCACGGCAAAGGCAGCTACGCAAATGGCGTGGTAGCCGCCATTTGAGTCCGCAGGAGCCGCCGCTGCTGGAACATCCGCCCCAGGTAAGCTTTCGTCCCAGGGGGGATTCTGTAGGGGGGCGGGGGGTGGGAGGCCGTTCCGCCATGGGTTTTGGGGGGCCGAATGCCAGTGCATTCGGCCTCACTGAAATCCGTGGCGGAATTCTCCGCCATCCCTATCCTAAACTGAGAAATACCTACTGTCAGGATTCCTTTAACCCCCACTTCACTGCAATGCCCAAACATACACAGACTAGAGGCTTCAGTCTACAGCTTTTAATCCATTACTTCACAGGGTCATACAGATGCAAATTCTCAGATAAACTCTCTGTCTACAAGGAATGCCTTCAGGTGATTCAAATGGGATTTACAGGAGCTGCCCACCATTTGAAGAGGGAGGTGGTCTCGCTAGCCTAACTTAAGGGGGGGGAGGTCCCTCTCTTCTCGTGATAGTAGTAGCACCTTAAGGTTTTTTGTGAGGGTTTTTTGTAACCCTTTAGGCAGTAAAATTAACAACAATTCACAACCACTCGGTCCATCAAAATATTTCATGCAATAGTTCCAACCACTCATCATCCAACCACTCGGCAAGTCATCATTCATGACTTTCAGCTTGAACAACTCAGACATAAGTGGGACCTTGATTGATCCCGCACTGACAATCCCAAAGAGATTACCCTGTTTAGGACTGACTTCCCTTGGGGTGACCTCCTGCCCATGTCGGTTCTCAAGTAAGTATCCAGTCTTCCAGAAACCTCAGTCAGAGAGCAGGGCACATTAGAATTTTCTCCAACTGAAGTATATGGTATCCTATTAGAAGGCTAATGACTGTTTCCAATTAAACCTTTCATTATATATTTTTAATTAGAATACCAATTGATTATATCCCTTGGAACCATGTGTACAGAAAATATATATTTCAAAACAGCATTTAAAATTATTTAGTGGATGAACAATGCCTTGGACGTTCTGACATGTTCACAGATTTTCCTGATATGCCATGGCAACTTGGGATTCATTCAGTTGTTCCATTTATTGGAAAGGGGAAAAAAACATTTTAAACAGGAATGGTTGCCAGCTACCTTTGGAGCAGTACACACATGCCCTTTAAAATAAACAGACACCTGCTTGAAATCATCTTTAAGCCCATAAATCACTAGCAACAAGTGTTTTTTTGCTGCAGGTAAGCCTCATGGCTCTGGAAAGCATTTATTCTTGATCTTTTATTTTCTCATCTGATGGGTCATTGAACAGAAGTTTCACACAATTACTAGTTTGACAATTTCTTTAGGTAGGACTTTGGAACATGGAAAGGCCTTTAGGCAGTTTAGATTGTAGTTCTGAATGTCATTGTTTTGAATCTTATTCTGACTGAAGCATAAAGTATCCATGTTATTTCAGAGGCCTTTCAGAATGGATAGTTGTGATGTTATATTTATTAAGTTATCTTTTATTTTTGTTAATTTCTGAATATTTAATACGGATTACTCATTTTAAGAAGGCTTGAAAAGAGGATTGCACCACCTCGAGATGTGAACATTTGAATTGAGCCTGAGTCTGTGAATGAGTCACAGGGCTTTCATTAGTAGATGCTAAAAGTGAAATAGCCCAAGATACTTAACATTTTAGTCCTGCCTCAGGAAAAGAATCTAAAGTTGAGGTAGAGACAACTTAGTCTGGTAGCCTGTCAACATCAGGCTGTCAACACCTCTACTGGTCATAATGAGACCTGGTTCCATCCCTGGGGTACATGCACAGCTGCCCTCTGCTGGTAAAAATGGATAGATGAGCAACTATACGGACTCATAGAAGCAATCTCTGTTGCAGGAAGAGTGGTAATTTTCTGTTATTTCAATAAGGCTTCTATTTCAGTAAGCACACAAGGTTAGTCCTAGTATAGAATTATACTTTCATTTTCTCAGCTCCTTCATTCCACTTAATGTATTTTGTTTGTTTTTGCATTATGAGATAGGATAATTAAGGCTAGAAAAGTTGAGCATCTCATGTGGAATGATATTGTAGTGTATTTTTTACTCAGATTCCCTCGTGGGAGCAATTGCTACTCAAATCAGGCAAGATGCAAATTGCAACGATGCATGATAGTGTGTATTGTTCTTAATCCCTTTCCTCACTCTGTCCTTGTTTTTGATCACTCCAGCACAGATCTCTTCCTTGGGTAATAATTTGTAATTTCAGATTGTATGGTTCTAGATAGGATTATCCTTTTCAGGATTCACAACTTTGGATTTGAACTCTGAATTCCATCTACCCAGTAAGTTTATCCTTACAAGGATTTTTTTTTTTTTTTTTGCATAGAATAAGGCTACTGCCTACCAGGAATATATATTTATTATACCAAAATATATTTTATATGTTGTTCTTCACATTGGGAAACCTGGCTAGCAGACCATAGCTTAATTGGGCTGGGGCCTGAGGTTGACAACTAGACCAGGTCTTAGGGGAACACATTTTGTGTCAGCCTTTAACATAAGACAATTAACCATGTCACGGTGTCTAGACTAGAATGGGAGTTGAAACCCAGAGATAGTCAGTATCAAAGGCGAGGATGAATAGGAAGAAGGCAGTAGATGAGCATCAAGTCATACAGGACTAAGGATTGTCTGACCCAAAAAGGCTTATATAGGCTTTTCAGCTGATAAAGCCAGGCACCAATTAGAATGTGAAAGAACCCCAGCAATGCACTTTGCAAATGCCCCCTCATTCTGAGGCTCAGAAGATGGCAATAAGAGAGAGGCCTTTCTTTGGTAGTAGCTCCCCAGCTTTGGAATCCTCTCTCAAGGTAAGCTTGCCCACACTGCTATCTTTCCAGTGCCAGGCTAAGACTTCCCTGTTCTCCCAGGCCTTTTAACAATGTTTAAAGTATTTCAAAATATTTTAGTATTGTTGTGTTTTATTATCAGTAGATAGGATCTAGTAGGGACCATGGGCATGGACCCAGCTCCACCAAGCTCCAGTCCACACAAGCCCAGTTCCACAATACCAGGTCCACGCACAGCTGCAATATAGCATTTCCAAGGGCAAGCCCCCACACAAGCAAAAACACTGATTTCTTGAAGGGGCACAACCTGTCCCTTCTAGAAATCAGCATTTTTGCTTGCTTGGGGCCTTGTCCCCAGAAGCACTGTATCATGGCCATGTGCAGATCTGTGCTCAAAGGGATGGGTACATGGGGACCCGGGGCCGGTGGGGCTGGCCACACATGCACAGCCCCTATTGGATGCTACCCATTGTCCCTGGAATGTTGTTGCTGTACTTGTTATTATTATTATTATTATATTTATATCCTGCCTTTTTCCCAATACTGGGACTCAAGGCAGTTTTACAACATTAAAAACTTGTACACTCAAAACATATAAATAGAAATCCATAAAAGTTAAAAAATATAATTAAATCATCAATAATATTAAAATTATATAAAATTTTAGAATTTAAAAAAGCCAATAACAATATAAACAATAGTATCAGTCCATCATATTTCTCACAGGTCCAGACTATCATCCTAGTCTTGCAATTCGATACTGTATTTTATGCGATGTTTACATGTTTATTAGTTTTATATTGTTGATTTTATTGTGATTTCAGTTCTGTTTTTATCATTATTGTAAAACGCCTAAATAAATTTATTTAATGAGGCATTTAATAACATAAATAAATGCCTACTCAGAAGTAAGACCCATGAGTTCAATGGGGCTTACTCACAGGTAACTTTGAATAGGATTGCAGCTGAAAGGATATTTTGCCACTTGCATATGCTTTCCATGATGACTGAGAGACAGGATAAAAGCTCTTCACCTGCTTTTATCCTGGTATTGAGATTGGTTACTCACTGCAGTTTGCGGGTCTTTTAAGATGACATCATTAACCTCCAGGGCCTCTCCTGCACTAAATGACCTTTATTCCATCTTTTAAAAGATAATGAGCTATCAAATTACCCCATTTGAGGTCCACTTGAGTTCCCTCCCTGAAAAAAGGAAAAGCTGCAGTAAGAGAAGCTAGACTAATGAAACATATGGAAGGCTCAGCTAAGGGAGAGAAGGAGGGGGGAAGGGGGGGAAGCACGTGTCAAGGGAGTCTGTCATGATCCTGCATTTAGAACGAAAGCAGAAAGCCCCATTTTAAATGCAGGATTTTAGGCTGATGTAGAGATGCTCTGACCCCTTCATGGATCACTGCCTTGTTGGGGCGAAGGGGCTTGCATAACTAAGTGAAGCCATAAGCTATGCCGTGCAGGGCCACCCAAGACGGACAGGTCATGGCAGAGAGTTCTGACAAAATGTGGTCCACTGGAGAAGGAAATGGCAACCCACTCCAGTATTCCTGCCAAGAAAACCCCATGGAACGTATCACAAGGCTAAAAGATATGACGCCGGAAGATGAGCCCCTCAGGTCGGAAGGTGTCCAATATACTCCTGGGGAAGAGCAGAGGGTATTTCCAAGTAGCGCCAGAAAGAGTGAAGCAGCTGGGCCAAAGCCGAAAGGACACTCAGCTGTGGATGTGTCTGGTGGTGAAAAGAAAATCCGATGCTGTAAAGAACAATATTGTTTAGGAACCTGGAATGTCAGATCAATGAATCAAGGTAAGCTGGAGGTGGTCAAACATGAGATGGCAAGACTGAACATCGACATCTTGGGAATCAGCGAACTAAAATGGACAGGCATGGGCGAATTTAATTCAGGTGACCATCATATCTACTACTGTGGGCAAGAATCCCTTAGAAGAAATGGAGTAGCACTCATAGTCAACAAAAGGGTGGGAAAAGCAGTACTGGGGTACAATCTTAAAAACGATAGAATGATCTCAGTACGAATCCAAGACAAACCATTCAACATCACAGTAATTCAAGTCTGTGCCCCAACCACTGAGGCCGAAGAAGCTGAGGCTGATCGGTTTTATGAAGACCTACAACACCTTCTAGAACTAACACCAAAAAAAGATGTCTAATCTAATCAAAGCTATGGCTTTCCCAGTAGTAACATATGGCTGTGAGAGCTGGACTATAAGGAAGGCTGAGCACTGAAGAATTGATGCTTTCGAACTGTGGTGCTGGAGAAGACTCTTACGAGTCCCCTGGACTGCAAGGAGGTCCAATCAGTCCATCCTAAAGGAAATCAACCCTGAGTGCTCATTGGAAGGACAGATACTGAAGCTGAAGCTCGAATATTTTGGCCACCTAATGCGAAGAGAAAACTCTCTGGAAAAGACCCTGATGCTGGGAAAGAATGAAGGCAAAAGGAGAAGGGGACGGCAGAGGATGAGATGGCTAGATAGCATCACCGATGCAATGAATATGAACTTGAGCACACTCCGGGAGAGAGCGCAGGACAGGAAGGCCTGGCGTGCTATGGTCCATGGGGTCACGAAGAGTTGGACACGACTGAATGACTGAACAACAACAGAGATGCTCTGAAGCTTCCATTGATAGAATGAAAGAACCTAGCATTGCGTTCTATAGGGCCGGTAGTTCACACTTCCTTTCAGAAGATTTGAAAGCAATCCTTAGAGCACAATCCTATGAATGTTTAGACAGAGGAAAATCCCACAACTCCCAGCATTCCCCAGCCAGCACTACTGGCTGGAGAATGCTGAGAGTCACAGGACTTTTTCTGTCTAAACATGCACAGGATTGTGCCTTTAAAATTTTAACGGTTTGTTTTGCTTATACACATTGTATAACCTGTGCTGCCTCTGAAGTGAAACAAGACTATTTAATGGTCATCAGTATTAGAAATGAGCAGTCTTAAGCATACTTGTTTCTTACAAGTTAGAATGAGGGTAAAAGAAAGAATGACAAATACCAAATCCAATTGACATTACCAAGAAACATACTTGCCTTTATCAAAGGTCACATCGAGGCAGTAATATCATATAATATTGAAGACTATTTTATGTCTTATTCAAAAAAAGAGATTTCCCTTTTACAATGACTTATCATAATGATAATATAGAATCTGAAAACCACTCAGGAAGTTATATTTTAAGGAAGTCAGAATAAAACAAGATTTAGCTATTTTTCAGACCTGCAATCATTTTTATGTGAAGTGTAGTCAAATAATGTTATCGTTCCCGGATGATATATGCTTGATCAATTTTGTATTATGATGTGCCTTTTTATGAAGAGATACAAAACATCTGTGTAGAGGCAATAATGGAATAATATCAGAAAACCTGAGGAAATGATCTTGAAGTATTATCTTCATAAATTACAAGTGCTGTTATACTAGAAATTCACTATGTAGAAAAAATAAAGGAAACATGAGACAAAATGGATTAATTTGTGTGTGCAGGTACAAAACAGGCAAATATACTTGATTACAAATTTCAAATTAGTTAGATGATGTGAAATTATTAATGTATACTAAATCATGTTAAATGCTTTTCATATCTTTTCCCAGTGCTTAGGATATTAATGGCTTATTGTCAGGGGAAGAATGAGTTTGTTATAAACTTGATCTCTTTTTGTAGATAATATATTTGGATACTACTTTTACATTTATATCATTCCCATTCATTTGATGAAAACTATACTATTGTGAAAGCTTGCAGACATCGTTTTTCATGATTCACAGTTAGGCATGTTGATTTTTATTTTATTTTTAACTGTTTAAGTTTCTTGGGGTAGCCAACTAATTTCATAAAGTCATCCACATATATATGACTTCTGATGTCATGCTTTTTGTCTTTCATTTGTCATGTGATTGGATTAAGTGTGCATTTCTTTGGACATAAGCTTATTTTCCAAGCTTATCTTGAGAGAGAGGGCCATTTCCTGTGATACATTTGGACTTGGATTTCGATGCACATGCAAAATGTGTAACATACATTTATAATAGGCAGTTGTGTACACAAATCGTGACTTGTCCCATCAAAATACATCTGATTGACAATTCAGAAAGGATTGATTCCCCTATTGACAGTTATTACCTAATCTTGAGCTAGTTTAGCTATATTGAGCTGGTTGGATGCTGAAATAAGCATGAGCCTTTTGAGTGTACCTAAAACCAGGAAGTCTTCAGTTAACCACAGTGTCTTGTTATGTCTGAACTGGGAAACTGTGGTTACCAAGTTCAGAACAAGCCAGGATCTTAATACAATTTCAAATGTGTTAAATTACTGCAATGTATTCCTTGTTCTCTAATACTTCGTTAATTAATACAGCCATGATCCAGGCAGTTTTAAAACATTTTACAACACCATTAATACCATTTTAAAATACCATTAATTTCATTGCAGCATTAGGTATGCAAAGGGGTTTTTGTTTTTGTGGTGAGATCCTTCTAATCCAGCCTAAGCCAACTTGGTGCCTCCAGATGTTTTGGACTGCAGCTCCCCAGCCAGCATTGCCAATGGTCAGGGATGGTGGGAATTGTAGACCAAAACATCTGGAGGTCATCAGGTTGAGGAAGGCTATTCTAACCAGTTATTCAGTGATGGGAATCTCAGCTGCTCCTCTTTCCACATTTTAGTCCCTGCTGTTTCAGCGGGAGAGATGTGCTTAAAACTTAAAGTGCTTAACTTTGGGTGGATTATGGCCATAATTGTTAACCTCATCACTGGCTGATTATGACAACATTTATACTTCGTGTGTAATTAACATATGTTGAGTGCTAGCCTAATGGTCTAGGTGTCCATTCTTATGGGCTTTCAGCAGGAATTAATTGACCTCTAAAATAAAATCACTCAAACATACACTTGCAACTGTAGAATAATTAGTTCTTCCATCACCTATCTGGGTGGTCAAACAGATAAGTGCCCCTTGTAAAATGTTGCTCTGCAATCAAGGGACTAAATGACTCTACCTTGTGCTAGAGAAACTCTTCCAAGAGAATCAAGATTCATGTGGGTTGTATTTACTCATAAGTAAATAGAGTCAAAACTGAACTGAATACATACACATATTCAGTTGTATTCATATTCAACTGAATACATACACATACATATATATACACACGGAAGAAGTGCATTCTTAGACAAAAAAGCATAAAAGCTCATTTTCATTCACATACCTGTGTGAGTCCTAATGGCTTTCTGATTCAGTGTTCGTATTCATGATACATATGTATAATACTTTTCATATATCAGAACTTGTAGGTATATGGACACTTCTTCATTATGGACAAATAGTTTTGCAAGACAATCTGAAGCACAGAGAGAAAGTCTACTGTTCCAAAACATGTATTTACAATTATGTATTTCCTTTAGTGTAAATTATTCTTATGAGCTGGCATTTAAACTTGGGCTCATAAAATGAATTGCTTACAGAAATTGCTTCACCCAATGATGAGCAGTGTACAAATTCTATATTTAATTTCATTTAAATTTCAGTGTATAACAGCAGTAATATTTCAGGCTGAGCACAATACTCATGCATAGAAGTAAGTCTTACCAATTCCAAGAAAACCTATTTCCATTTCATCATCTGAGAGTAAATATAAAGTTGTGGTGTGGACATAAGCATATCTGGTCCTCTGCTATTCTTAAATTTGTCTTCTCCAATAATTTGTTCTCTAATACCTGTTCTGCTTCTTCCTCACCACTGTGTGAAGGCTGTTCCTGTGAATGTTAATTGTAGATGTGTAAGCAAATGCACAGATTGAATGACACCTTCGTTAGTTGAAAGTTTGAGCTAGTATGGTTTATACCAGCCTTCCCCCACCTGGTGCACTCCAAATATTTTGGACTGCAACTCCCATCAATCCCAGCCAGCATGGCCAATTGTCAGGAATACTGGGAGTTGTCATCCAAAACATCTAAGGCTTCTCCACATGGGGCTTATATCACGCGATCAAGATTGGTTACTCAAGGAAATTTGCAGGTGCTTTACACGATGTCGTCAACTTCCAGGTCCCTCCCATGGTTTATGACCTTTATCCCACTTTTTAAAAGATCGGAGATAACGTGATAAGGGACATTAATCCAGTCTATCAGCTGTGTGTAATGATGTCGTTGCGCTATATCACAGCACTATGTAGTGGCTCTGAAATGAAACATATAAAAACATACAGAATTTTCTGGAGAAAAAAGTCCTCGATTCAAAGCACATGTACACTCATGTAAAGAAGCTGATCTTAATCCTGCAAAGAATCTGGAAGGAGAAAGCCCCAGTAAGGATGTGGGATTTCAGCCTTATGTGATGAACCCCCTAGGGGATACCAAGTTGGGGACGGCTGGTTTTACCATGTGAGAATAGTTCGTATCACTCTCAGAAATACTGCCATCTAATTTTATTTATTTTACTCTGTGCATGAGCTAGTGTTTCATAATGGCTAAGACAGTGATACTTCAACTGTGTGCTTTTTCTTCTGAGAACTAAATCCCTTTTTGATCACTGGAACTTATTTCTAAGGAAGTGAGCATAGGATTGTACACTTCCCCAGGCCAAACCTCACCTCTGCCCTGAACTCCCTATGGCCTCAGGCCCGACCATCCCCTGCACAGCCTCTTTCTCAAAATCAGCCTTAGACCCCACTCCATCTGCACTCCTGGGATAATAATACTGGCATGCCTTGTAGAGTTTATATTTTTATTTTTATTTATTTATTAAGTTTATATCCTGCTTTTATTCCTTCTTAAGGAACCTAAGGCGTACATACATAATCCTCCTCCTCTCCATTTTAGCCTCACAACAACAACCCTGTGAGGTAGGTTGGGCTGAGAGTCTGTGACTGGCCCAAAGTCACCCAGTGAGCTTCCATGGCTGAGTGGGGACTAGAACCCGGATCTCCTGACTCCCAGTCCAACACTCTAGCCTCTACACCATACTGGCTGTTGTAGAGTTGCTGTAAAATGGGATAATAAGAAGATAGCATATGAGCTTCTTCACATGGGGCTTTTATCCTGCTATTGAGATTGTTTACTCATGGAAGTTTGCGGATCCTTTAGACGATATCGTTAACCCCCAGGGTGTCTCCCGCTGAGTCCCCCACTCAATGACCTTTATTATATTATTACATTTTTTAAAAGATCGGAGATAACGAGCTATCAAATTATAGCACCTGAGTTCCGTTTCAGTTCCCTTGTGAAAAGCGGAAAAATCCCAATAAGAGGAGCTAGACCACAGCGCCATCTAGCAGCTGTATAGTGAAACACATGGAAGGTTCAGATAAGGGGGGAAAGGAGGGGGGAAAGTGGGTGGGGAAAAGAAGCACGTGTAAAGGGAGTCCGTTGTGATCCTGCATTTAAAATGGAAACAGAAAGCCCCGTTTTAAATGCGGGATTTTAGGCTAGTGTAGAGATGACCTATGTAAAAACATTCTAAAACATTATATAAATAATAAGTATTACTGTCAATATTGAGTCTGTAAGCTTTAACATAGAGTTTTAACATACTCTATAGAACCCTGTTCTTCAATGTTACTGTATAAAGGAATCAATGCATTAAATCAAGTGAAACTAAATATAATCATAATGAAAGTGGTGGATTCATGATTTCATGTAACTAAAGTGCGAAGAATCTGAATTAATTCTGAATCTGAAAAACTATTATCCTTTAGAATATCTGGAGTTTTTCATTATTTATGGTTTCTTATTTATCAGTGGTTTTCATATACAAAGTGCTTAAATTTCTTATTCATCCTCAAAACGGCCTTTACCTATTCATCCTCAAAACTACTTCTTTTAATATTTTTACTTCATACTTGAGAAGTGAAGGCAGAGTGAAGTGAAGGCAAGGACTTGGAGGTGCTATCTGCTGTCACTTTGCAGAGGGAAGGTTGTAGAGGCTTCTGTGATGCAGGACACCAGGTCACAGCATAGCAGACTTTGGGCTACTGTTCCACCCTTCAAAGCATCCAGCAATCCAAGCGCAAAAAGATTGCTATAGATTGTATCCAGATGTTAATTCTGATTATGAAATAGTGCCTGCCACTTGAAAGAAGGGCCTTAAAAGTGATTATCTTGTCATGCCAATTATGTAAATGAAGAGTTTGTAATTTAAAAAACAAACAGCAGCAAACACACTTTCCGACCGGTGAAATTGTGCAAAATAGTTGTAGACAAAAAGACCTTATTTTCAGGTAAACATTTTAGAGAGCCCCGCAAGGCATCTGGTATTAGGACCATATGTCTTTAAAAATCCCCGTTTTCCTTCATTCCCATCATATCACAAATTAACAGGATAATGTTCAAATAGTCCATTATTTAGACACTTTGGAGTACATTCTCAAAGGTTACCGTAGTGTTTTAGCCACAGGACTCCCATTAAGCTCAATGGGAGCGTTATAGCTAAAAACCCACACAATGGTTTGAAAATGTACTTCTGACTGTGCTGAAGATAGATGCTGAGTACAAGTGGCTGAGGCATGGGTAAATAAAGGATGGTGTGGTTTCCGCTATAGAGCTATCATTAAGAGTATGCTTGCCCCCACCCTGGCTTTCCTTACAAATCATTCTCTTTTGGATTCTCTGCCCTTTGTTCTCACCTTTTTTTTCTGAAGAGCACGTGTACTGAAACTTGCTGTGAATAAATAAAATGCTTTAGTGCATAAGTGGTGGCTGTCTTCATTCTATCCTGCCATATCCCTTTGTATATCCTCTTCTTTAAAAAGAAATTTTATCTCCCTTCAACCCTTTTATCTTCCCCAGTTCACACATTTCCTCTTTCATACCTTCTTAAAACCTTTACATTAACTGGATTACTGTAAGTTCACCTTTCTCTTAATCTATGACAGTAAGGCTCCTCAGAAGTTTATTAAGGGGACTTCAGTGAAAGGTAAGTAATGGCAAACAAGCTTCCCTGAAATTGGGCGGGGGGGGGGTGTGTGTGTTTTACGTTATCAAACTTCCCCCACATTGTACAGCGTTGAAAGCATTCTAGGGTGCACTCTCCATTTGTCGGGAGTAACATCTAGATGCAGCAAAACTGACTGGTGTGTTGCATGGAGTAAACTTAGAATAGTCCTCAAGAATCTCTGGAGCACACAGCTTCCTTTACAGGCAAATCTATGGGCCAGTTGAAACATCAAGATCCCATGTATTGTGACAGGAATGGGCCATGATTAATCCATTTTTCACTTTTATTGTAAATATATACTTTATCCAATAAAACATAACATCAAAATATAATATAGCCTAAGATACAAAATAATGGTACTTAAACATTCCTAGTTGCTAATTTTTGATCTTAATAGTTCAACAGGAGAGTTTTTATCTAAATCTCATTATGTTACCCTGCTCTGCATAAACTGGTCAGTCAAAAGGTACACACGCAGGACCTTCAGATAGTCTGAAGCTGATATGATAAAATCAGAGCATATTTTGTGGCCGACCTCATGTTGAAATAATATTTTAACATAACCTAGCTGTCTATAAATTCAGCTCACAGTCTAAAACTCTTATCTCATTGTTATTAAACATTTCTAAGAGCTTAGACATAAGTAATGACACACATTTCTTTTGGAAAAGGCAAAACACATCTTAATTTCAAGTTTTACTATCATCTAATCATAATGTGACTATGGGCACAATCCTATGCATGTTTAGACAGAAGAAAGTCCTACAATTCCCAGCATTCCCCACCCAGCCAATCTCTAGCATAGGATTGTGCCCTATATCAGTTTTTCAAAACATCATAGATTGATTCTATCCGGTTGATACATTCCTTAACACAAAATAGATTTACTATTATTTATTGACCATTAACTGATCAGTAAACCTTTAAGCAAACTTTGACCTTGAATGATAGATTGATCATCCAACACTCTTCAGATAAAGTTCTGACCTTGATACTTCATCATTCCTCAAATAGCCCTTTGACCCTGTGTGAAACTCAACATTCTTATTTACACAACATTACTGTTATTTATATAAATTATCCAGATCATCTCTTGAATTATGTTTAAATACACTACCCAGAATTCATTATGAACTTTGCTAAAGATCAGGGAGGAATGATGGCTTTCTCTATTGGTAGACCCCTTCTTTACAAGAGTTCCCAAAAAAAGAATTACCACCAGGCAGGCTGAAGCTCTTGAAACTGTCCAGCTGCTTGGGGAGTTTTAAGCCCTTCTACCAAGAACACCTCCAGCTCTGGGGGGGGGGGGGGGGAGAAAGGCACTTTGGATGTTCTTGCCCCAAGACCCGAAACACACAATTTAATTTCTGAAACTCCTAAGGACATGAGCAAGGTAGCTTTATATCAAGCAGTCCTTCGTGTGGGGAAGGATTTTGTGAGAAATTCCCTTTTAAGACATGCAGCCAAATGGCCTATTAAAAAAGAAGAGTTTATTTGTTATGGGAAAATGAAAGGGGGGGTGAACCAAGGGAAGGCAACAAACACACACACAGAATTCCAAATAAAATCAGTAAAATCAATTTAACTTAGGTAGTTCCATGTTATCTACTTGTATAGACACTTGGGTTTCAGAGCATATGCAGACTTCATTGCAGAGAATATAGTCTGAGAGACAGCGTCTTGGCCCTTGATTAGTTCTTAGTTGTTATTAGGAAGAAAGTGGGAGTCAAGCAAACTTTCACTTTTATGGTGATCTTAGTTCGGTAAAAGCCAGCCCCTTAGCCGAAACTGATTGTTGTTCTGTCCAATAGTGTGATACCCACCATTTCTGATGTCAGTGGTCTAGCAATTGAGCTAATTTTGACCCTTTTGTTGCTCTGTAGACACTACAGATCTATATATCTTTTAATTTGCGGGGCGGTGGTCTGCATGCTGCTCACCCTTCTATCTAATGGCTACTGTTGAGATACATCAGAATATAGGGCTTTGTCACAAGCTTTCTTTGGGTCTTTCCTTAATAAAATCACCAGTTTCTACCTATTCACATCTCCAGTTCTTAATTATTCTCATTGAGAATTCCTAGTTGCTTTTTAGTTGCCTTTTTAAATAAAGCCTGCTATAAGTGTGTCATGCATTCATGTTCAGTATCTCGAAAAAGTTGCCACAAATGTGGCAAATAAACTTATTTTGCTAAAATGTCAGAGAGATTGAGAATCTCAAGGCAAAATTACCTTTATACTGGCAGAAACATGAAAATCAGCATGATTTCTTAATTGGCATACTGAGCTCTGTAAGATGAGTGTTCTAGGAACATCTCATAAATGATAATAAAACAGTTGTATTTAAAATGGAAACAAGGGTACAAGGTAATGCAATTTCTTTATAAACTTACAAAGCACTGGAAGTTGAACAGCATTCAGATACCAGATTATAAACATATTCTGGAAAAAGATCACACGTGTTTGGTGACCGTGATCTGAATTGGAGGTATAAAAACAAAGCAACTCAGCTGGAATTCAAGGAGCACATTTTGATGCACAAGTTGTAGAGGGTATGCAGGCTGTGACTAATCTCAGAACCAGCTATGAGAAACTGACTAATGGAAACTAAATGGAATGCTTATAAAATTACAAAGATGTGTTTCAAGGCCTAATTTGCTTCCTAGAGAAAAAAATATATATGAAAAACCTGAATGCCCAGGTTTCCATGGTGGCCAGGAGTGCATTTGTGCAGCTGAGGCTAGTGCACCCTGCAAGTATTCCTAGAAGTGTCTGATCTGGCCATGGATGTTGATGTCAAAAACATATGGAGGGCAATAAGATAGGATAGATGTACAATAGAACCCATTTTTTGTGCAAGTCACTGCTTTGATTTTATGTTTTCAAAACGCAATCGCTGCTCTGGGGGTTCACACTAATCAATACAGCACATATCCACCATGTTTCTAATGCAACTGAGTGCCACACACAAATGCATAGTTTTCTAATTGTGGGACAAGTAGTAGGAGTTTGAAAGGTCACATGTGTTCTATCATTTGTGTTCAGAGCATGAGCACACTGCACAAACCTCAATATAGTAATGTAGTTGTGGTGGAATTGGGAAAGCATGCTAAAGTTTCAGTTTCTTTTTTCTCTTTTGTGGGGAATATGCTGACTGCATACGTACCTTCAATGGTGCACAACAATGAAGGTTTAAAAATTAATTGCATGGTAATTCAGAGGTCCATAGCACCATATGTGCACAGTGAAAAATAGCTAGGAAAAATATCACAGAAGAGGAGAAGAAAGACATGTGTGAGGGAACATGGGGGAGACGTTGGGGAGGTCTTGGTGCTGTTTTTAGTGTTTGCTTTTTCCTGATCACAAATCCCATACAAATTAGTGAGAAGAAAGAGGAGCGAGCAAAAGGAGGAGAGGGAATGAGGGTGGGGGGAAGAAGATAGGGGGAAGCGTTGCTAAACAAGTTCTACAGCTTTAAAGCTGTAAGTATTAGTAAGAGTTATAAAACCACTGTGTTGAAACAAGACATGTCTTTGTAGCATATAGAAACTGCAAGCAGCAGAAAAACTGTCATAAAACTAGTCTGTGAAACCACTAGCACTATATGTTGAAACTCCACTAGCGCTATTTGAGTTTGCAGAATGTCATCATTGGACGCTGCTCAGAGATAACTATATACATGGCTGCTCATTGTCTATAGATAGCCAGTGAAAATTTTAGAGTCATTTACTTCAGTGGGATAAAATTGGCTTCAGTCCAAGTACTGTGTCTTCATTAGACTGTGAGCACTATGAGATTTTTTTAGATGTTACATTATTTTAAGTAATTATGCTTTGTAAAATGTTGCTGTACACAAATACAGCAAGAACGGTTAAATATGACATCCTATCCTTTTATCTTCATGGTGGTACAGCTTGTATACCTCTTAGAATTCTAGAATTATTTGATCATGATAGCTGAATTGATTGTGGTTATACTTTCACTGCCTTATTCCCAATTACTGAATACTAGAAGAGACATGAATACCATTTTAAGGATACAACCACTGCCTAACATGACATAGATAATTAAGTCCTTAGAGACTATTGCTCTAATGATTACTACTAGCTACACTGTTTTGATATGTGGTTAGAAAAGGGCAGAACGGGAATCAGTTCTTGGCTCTTTGCTATTCTCTCTGTCTCTGCACACACTCCCCAGGTGACCATATCAGATCCCTGGCTTTCAGTACCACCTATACCAGGGATGGGCAACTTGTGGCCTTCCATATGTTGTTGGACTGCAGCTTCCATCAGCCCTAACCAGCATAGCCAACAGTGAGTAATGATGGAAGTTGGACTGTTTTGCAGCAGTCCAACAATATGTGTAGGGCCACAAGATGTTTCCTTGCCATCTCAGATTCAGTATCTCCAAGACCGAGCCTCCCATTTTTGTCCTTCCAAAACCCAGTTCCTTAAGTTTAAATGCTTCTTTTATTCTGTACACATAGTATTACATAAAACCTTGGAAATCTTTGAACTGTGTTCCTCATTATTCTCATATCTTCCTTCAGCATTTAAAATTAAATGTTCTCAGGCCCAGTGAGAAGCACTTGCCGGTGGAAAATGTATGCAGATAGCATGCCGATAGTCACATGTGACAATAACACAGAAGACTTTCATGCTTCACTCAGAAGGTCAGAATATTATGCCACAACCAGTTAAGCACAAGTAAAGGTATGGCACATTACATGGAGAGAGGGCTTTTTTTCTGTTTAACTAGTGTAGGTAAGTTCCTTAATTTGAGCCTTTTAAAACTCATGTGATGAGAATATAACAGTATTCACAAGATTCAATACTTTTAAAATATATAACTGATTGTTTATCTGTAACACTTAATAAGTGACGTTGTGGTCAGTGAGGCCTCATATTGTTGCACTGTTTCTTCAAACTATTCTGCACTCTGTTTACTAGTATACAAAACATAATAGCAATTAACTACAGTTAAATTAGATTTGTCAAATAAATGAGTGAAGTACAATTTGTGATTAAGTGTCCTTGCCTCTTTTATTGTGTTTGCTCAGATTACTAATTTGCAAAATTCAGTAATTCACAATGGGCTTCCCTGTCATGTGTGTGAATTAAAGAGGTTTTCTGCTGTACTAATATTCACTGAGGTGTCATGGAGATTAATTGAGGTCAAATCTATAATCAGCTACATGTACCATTCCTGTTGGCTTTGGTTGTCTGAATGTCAGTAAAGGAGAATTTATCCCTTAAGTCTAAAACACTTTGAAATCTTTCTGTAGGAGACCAAGCACATGCATCCATGCATGCTTTGGGCTCTGATGCTATTTAAGGAGCAGATCCTGCAATCTGTCTCACTTGGACAAAACTTTGCTCATTTCAGTGTTATCAAAACAACCCCTCATTCCAACACTGTATCCATATGTGTAAGATCACAGAGGGCAGTATCCAATGCTACCCTTCACTAGCACGACCCACTGCTAGCACAATGGGAAGCTAGCAGTTCTGAAAATAATTGGAAATTAACCAAAAAGTTCATTTTTGGAATGGAGGAGGTCAGAGGACCTCACAGAAGGGAGTTCCGCTGACCTGTCCTCCTCTAGAAATGAGCATTTGGCTCATTTTCAATGTTACTTTATCTGTTGCAAGAGTCCCACAGGTGCAAGAGAAAGAGCTCAGTGGCAATATTGGATACTCCCCAGTTTTTTTTGCAGGGGGCGGGGCACTCTGCTTTGATACAGTTCCATCTGACCAAGTGAGTGCTTTTTATATAAATTCCTTGTACCTGTCTTTGTAACATGTTTCCCTCTTGAACAGATAGAAAAACATAAGAAATTAGTAAAGGAAAAAAAAACAAGTCAGTGAGTTGTATGTGTATGGTATGTGTTTCCTGAATAATATCAGTTTGTGAGGACAATCTCAGTTCGAAGGAGTGCTAACGTATTCTGCTCTGCTTCCCACCAGGTTACTTTGTTTAATTCTGTCTGTACTGCTCTTTACCTTTGTTGTGTATTCTGTACCAACTCTACAACCTACTTGGGTTGGTTTTATATTTTGTATACTTTGTTGCTATTATATTTTGCTACATTTTCTTTCACAAAGTACTGGCTTTAACACATTACTACTATTGTAGTAGTTTGAGGAATGCCTACTCAGCAAGAATACCTGGGTTTCTATAGTTGCATTGGTGAAACTAATGCACTGCGCAGTGCACAGATAAGCCTAAGACAGCCAGGTTTTGCCCTGCCTCAAAGATGGCCAGGAGATAGTCTGAAGGCACATGTTATGGTGAGGGTACCATAGCTCAGTTGGAGAGCATTTGTTTTTCATTCAGAAATCCCAGGTTCAATTCCTGATATCTTCAGGGTGTTTTTTTTTTAAGGGTCCAATAGCAGCGATGTGAAAAACGTCTGGCTGGGACACTTGAGAACCCCCATGAATCACAGTAGCGGGCTACATGGATAAATAGTCTGATGTGCTACAGCACAGCTTCCTGTGCTTCCCATAATGCAGTGCTGCTGCTGAACTTGTGGCCTTTTAAAGTGTCTCGAAAGAAGACCACCTGAGAAACTACCTTCTCCTCTTAAGAGGAACATGTGTAATAATATATAATATCTCCCACTGCAGCCCCGTGGCAGTGAACAGCCCCATGGCACGTTTCTGTTGGAGCAATCTAATAAGAAAAAAATGGAACAAATTAAATAGGCAGAACATTAGTCTTTTTATTTTATTTGTTGTGCTTTTCCTCTGTGCGTATGCGCCTAAATGAGTGCAGCACCTTATAGCATTTAAAGTAATATGTTTCTTCATTGCTGAATCAGCATTACAGGTAATACAGCCTTTACAATTAAAAAAAAAAGCAGTAAAGGCTAGGTTTAGTTTTCCATTATTACAACTCATTCTGTTATCAGGATT
The DNA here is from genome assembly GCF_057233095.1 of Heloderma suspectum. Lineage (NCBI taxonomy): Eukaryota > Metazoa > Chordata > Lepidosauria > Squamata > Helodermatidae > Heloderma > Heloderma suspectum. The sequence goes on along the minus strand of NC_139458.1, from coordinate 161,187,825 downwards.
CATTCGTAACACTATATTTTGGTCTGTCTCACGACATTGTTTTGCTGTAAGGTGGATCTGAGCTATACATTCAACAAGGTACAGCCTAGTCTGAGGCTACAATCAGTATCTGAAACTGCATTAAAGAAAATAGTTTTCTGACTTTTTTTTTTTTTAAAGGATACAATCCTCACCATTTTGGGCTGGAAAAAATGCACCTAAGATGCAATGTTCTTCTGGGAGTTAATGGCCTACACTGATTAAGTGTGTGAATATATGTGTATTTAACATGGATACTTTGCTTCAATCTAGAATGTTGATTCAAGAGTTTACAGTATTTTCTTTGTATGTGGACCTAAGCATTTGCTGTCACATATGTCAGTGAGAATTCTAAACTGAAATAAAGGAAGGGAAAGGAAGAGTTCAATCTGCCCTTTACATGAACAGTTTACACATGATGGGGGCTCCAACATATAACAAGGTCTGTAACCAGGCTATTCTTATTCAGGGGCAGCAGTTTATCCATATGAATGCTATATATGCAACTGTTTTGCTTTCTGTGAAGGGATAACACATTTTTGAGCTGCTGACATGATTGTGACCTTCTGAATAGCACCCATATGGATGTGCTATATGAATGTTCCATCCCATATGGATATACCAACTTGCTTAGCAGGTACCTCAGCAGGACAGCCCAGCTATAAGCTTGTGGGGGCCTGCTTCCATGTGAGAATGGGCTGCTGTTGTAATTTACCTCTTGATCTTTTATGATGTGCTATTGAAGAATCAGCCAGGAGATTACATTTTAAAGCAAGTTTGTGAAGCTGTATTCTTATGTATGGTATGTGGTATTTCCTTTATTGAAGGTATAACCAGGAAGAAAAAAAATTGTAATAAGCAAGGGTTCCACTTAAGGACAAGATACAAACACAAATGGTTCCAATCTGCTACTGGGAAACTATGTGCTACTGTCTGATCTGAAGTTTATACTTGGTTTATTTTTGTTCACATTTGGTCAACAGATGGAATGACTGTACTAGGGGCATTCTGGCAAATAAAAACATGCATATTATTAAGTAAATAATAATCATAGTCAAAGTAACTGAACTGTCACTGGACATCTGGCTAAAATAGATCACTTGTGATGACTCTTCTCTGGGAAGTATGATTAAGATTTTAACATAAAAGACTTAATAAACCGGAATGTTGTCATCAAAGCAGTAACTACAAATTAAGTCTGACTAGTTTGATAGACTAGGCTGGGCAGTATAACCCCAAAGAATGCCATATGCTGGGAATAAGCAATAGAAGCCATTATCTTTATGCACTGCTTCTGAACACCCAAAACTCACAGTGGTAGAGTAGGTGAGCTGCAATCTGAACCAGAAAGACAATTTTAGGTTCTTATATCTTGACAAGCCTTTAAATTTGGCTTTAGAGAACTATATTTAGAGTCGAAGTGGACAGAGTGTCTGATTTAGATCAGAAGTTCTTGGTTTAACTCCCTGCACTCATGTTCATTGGTGCTTATACAGTCACAGTCTCTGAACTTATTACTTCAAGGGCGTGTTTTTTTGAGGATAAAAATTCTGAGCCATAAACATCTTGTAGGATGTGTAAGATATAAACAACAACAACAAAGACAGTTGCACTGGTCCATGAGTAACTGAGCAGAAAAGTTTTTAAAAATGCAGAACTCGTGGCCACAAAACCTGGTCTAATTTTTGAACTTTTCTGTTTCTTCCCTTGTCCTTTGCCTCTTACACCAATCTAATGAAGAATTCTGGAGAATGCAAAAGCTTGTATAACCTTTCATGGCATTTTGGTTGTGCTAATAAAAGTCCCTAACTGTGGATTTTGGATTTATTAGTTTTCAGTTTTGTTGGAGTCCTGTTTTCTCATAGATCTTATTGCATCATAGGGTTGGAAGAGGCCTACAAGACCATCGAGTCCAACCCCCTGCTCAATGCAGGAAGCCTGATTCCCAGGTGGTCTCCCATCCAAGTACTAACCAGGGCTGACCCTGCTTAGCTTATGAGATCAGACGAGATCAGGCGCATCCAGCACTTTGCTAGAAAAGTCAGAAGTATCAAGTATTAACAATAATAAATAAATTCAAATACAGAATTTTTCTTTGCTTTGGAGTATATATACATATTATGTATATTTATATGCATAAATATGTAGCAAGTCTATTCAGTCCTATGACTGAGAAACAGTACTTAAAGTATCTCTGTACAATGAGATTCTGTCCTTTAATTATTGAGGGATTTTTTCTTCTTTTCTGTGTCCAGAATGGAAGAGACAGTGAGGAATCTACTGCAAAGTCGAGGATCGCCGGAGCCAAACCGAGAGGAACCTGTTACCATAATAAAGGCATATCAGGTAGTAGTGATATTGATATATTCATTTGCCCCCTGCTGGCAAGTGATATGATGACTGGATGATGTAATTCATCAGGGTGAAACAGTTGATTTAGGGGCTGATGTAAAGTTCTCTCTTCAGATGCTCGTAAAAGATATATTTGAAGCAAAAAAATATCCCTGAGAACAACCACATCATGGGAGAGAGATGGGTTTCTGGCCATGGAAACCAGAGAACCCACAGGAAGATGTGTGCTACAAGACAACTGAGGGAGGGTGACATTTCTGAAAGTCTCTTTCTTAGAGCTATCAAAGATCTTGATTTCTTGGGTGGGGTTTGAGTCTTCATGACAAGGAGAGGGGGATACAGTCAGGGACATAAGGAGAGCAAAGGGGAAAAGAAAGAGAGACAGGCAGGCAATGCCATTGTTAGAAGACAGTAGGAAATTAATGTAGGGAGTGGGAGAAGACAGAAGATAGTTCTGAAGCATTCTTCCCCCATTGCCACCCTTCCATGTGCACATGCATTTATATGTGTTATGAACATATGGAAATTTTGTATGCATATGGGGTGCATGTGTAGATATGCATGCATGTGGGGAAGATGTGTATGTAAATGTTGACATGTGCACAAGCATGTGAGAGAATGGGGTGTATCTGAGTAATCAAACTGCTTCTTTAAGTTCAGGAATTCAATTTAAGGCTTTGGGTTGGGGTTTTAGGTTAGGGGAAAAATAGTTGCAGGCACGCAGGCTTGCTCATTATTGTTTCGTAGCACTGCAAGCTGTAGTTGATTAATTGATTGGGCTAATTTATTAAAAAGTCTGATAAAAATCAGTATAAAAGGTAACTGGTTAATTGGGCAGCAGATTTTAATGTGAATAGGAAGGAATGCCTCTTCTAAAATGGTGTATGACGTCATGTGTGCATGTGAATAGAAAGGAATGCCTCTTCTAAAATGGTGTATGATGTCATGTGTGCATGTGAATAGGAAGGAATGCCTCTTCTAAAATGGTGTATGACGTCATGTGTGCATGTGAATAGGAAGGAATGCCTCTTCTAAAATGGTGTATGACGTCATGTGTGCATGTGAATAGGAAGGAATGCCTCTTCTAAAATGATATATGACGTCATGTGTGCATGTCCCATCTTAAAAGCAAAGTGCACTCCCCTCTAAACTATTGTCTGGTTATTATATGCATTTCATCCATTTCATACTCATACGATTAGTCAACTTCCTTCAATTAGGTGACAGTGCTACTTTTTAGAAGATGCATATTTTTTTTTGGATAATAGCATAATGAGGGACATTAGTTTTGAAGCAGAACTTACCCCTATGTTAGGTTATGAAAGTGGTAAAATTCTATAGCAAGAAATTAGGAAACACAAGACAGATGATCTTGAATATGGCTCTCAGCAAGAGTGGATGAAACTATCCTATATTACCTCACACCATGGTAAGTTAGTTTTACTGTGTGTAGTCTGTTCAAATGAATATTTGAGTAGTCATAAAAGGTGCTTCTTTGCAGTAAACACTTTTGATCTATTGACCACTGGCTGCATATTTGTTTTTTCCTCCTCAAACCTAATTATCATTCAAGGATATATAAAACTGAGTTCTTATTACAATATCAATATCCCTGACTCCAGAATAAATATTGCTGCTAATGAACTTTAAATGTTGCATGGTCATGCCAGTGGAATAGTAATCCGATGCATACAAACTCATGTGTGTATTATTAAATTATGTTATGACTTGTCAGGATTTCTTGACAAAAGGGAGATGTTCTGAATAATTATAGCTGTGGTAACTTCATAAGATAGTTTGTATACTAGTCTTCTACCAAATAAATTAATTTTCATGTCAGGGGCGCAAATAATATCATGCTCACTCACTTGTGGACTCGTCTTGTATAGCGCTGTAGCTAACAGTGAAGTTACATGAATATAAACATAAATGGTGAGTAGGGATGTTGGAGAATTCCGCCATGGACTCCAGTGAGGCCGGATTCTAAAGAATCCCCTGGACTCCATGGTGGAACAGACTACCCCCCCGCCACCCCCCGAAATCCCCCCCGGAACGAACCTACCTGGATCCGGCGGCTCCAGGTTGTCTTCACGCCACTGCTGGGCTGCTGTGGCCACAAATGGCAGCCATCGTAGTGGCCCCCATTTGCATCCCTGCCAAGCTGTGATAGGCTACGTAAGTATCTACGTAGCCTATCATGGCAAAAGACAGGGACGCAAATGGCGGCTGCTACGCCATTTGCGTCCCTGCCTTCTGCCATGATAGGCTACGTAGATACTTATGTAGCCTATCACGGCATGGCAGGGACGCAAATGGCGGCCGGTGTAGTGTCCGCCATTTGCGGCCGCAGCCCAGCTATGGCCAGAAGTCCAGCTGTGGCCGGCCAGGGAGGATTCCGGGGCAGGGGAGGGACGGATCACCTCCCCCCTCCCGCAGACCCCAGCAGACAGAGGTAAGTGGGGTTTTGTACACCCCTAATGGTGAGATGAAATATGTTTGTAACTGTATTGCTACACTTTGTGTAGTTCATCAAGCATTATCTAACTTTGATACTCATCACCTTGGGTCCCAGCTGCTGAGCACTTACAAGAACTGTGTACTATACTGTTTAGCCAGTGTTGCTAAGTAGTGAAGTGAAGTGGCAGAGACTCACTGACTGGGAGGTATTTGGAAAGCTGGGGCTGGAAAGTAGGGCTGTGCGCGGATCCCCTGCTTTACTTCAGATGCTGTTTTGGACCCTCCAAATCAGCCCTTCATTGACTTGGACTGATTCAGACCCCCTCCACCTCGACTCAGTTCTGGATCCGATGTGAGATTCAGATATCCGAATCACTCGGTTTGGGCATTTTCCCATTGACTTGCATGGGAAACACAAATGGCCATATCATTTTCAGTTTTCACGACAAATAAATGAAACATGGGGGCCTCTCTGCTGACATGGAGGGGGTCCCACCTGGCAAATTTCAGACAGTTTGGCCCAGTACTTTTTGTGCTAGGTGCAGCTGAAATTTGATTTTTTCCACAAAAACTCTCAAAGCAAAGAGCTATACCTCACAGCCCGGCACCTCCTCCTCCTGCCTGCTCAGCTGTCTATGGCTGTGTTTCCATAACAATGGAAGGAGAAGCTAATGGAGGACTACTGGATTTTTTTAAAGGGATCAACGTTTCTGTAATGTGGTCTATGCAGGACTCCATGAGCAGGTTCTCTGGAGCAGTAAAAATCACTTCACCCCTCTTCCCCTCTTTCTCCTTTCCTCTGAAAGTCCAAGTGCACCTGGAGCAAGCCTCATTGACCACAATGGGAGTTACTTCTGAGTAGACACACATATGCTTGTGCTGGGAAAGAGAGCAGTAAACACAAAGACGGAAACCAGCCCCCATTTTAACGCACAGGATCCCTATAACAAAGGGCTGAGTTTCTTCCTAAGGCAATAAACAAAACAAAGGAGAATTGGAGCGTCGAGATCACACTGTGCCTTGTCAGTTGAGGGAGTAAATCACCAATGGAAACACCCCCAAGGACTTCTAGCCATCCCTGGCTCACAAGGAGGAGACAGCTGTCGAGCTGCGGGGGCGTGCGCCGTGCTGCTGGTCGGCTGTCCTTGACAGCCAACCAGGTTGGAAGAGGAGGAGGTGCGGCACACACACCCTGCCGCTAGCATCTCCTGCTTGCGAGGAGGAGACAGCTAGCTAGCAGCGGGGCATGCGCCACACCTCCTCCTTCTGCCTGGGTGATTCACAGCACTTTCTGCATATAAATCTATGTGCACACATAGACTTATATGCAAAAAGTGCAGTGAATCACCCATATACTCAAGATTCACAGCGCTTTTTGCACAGAAGTGTATGTGCACATAGACTTCCAATTGCCATGTTTTTTAAGAAGGGACAGGTGAGTGGAGCAGAGGCTTGGCAGGGGTGAATCCAGAGAACCCAGATGAGGGTGGGTTCTCACATCTCTAAGAAACGCCACTAGAATGATCTCTGTCTCTGAAACACAGCCATTTTTCTCCAGTTATTCAATCTTCCCCCCTCCTCCACCACTGTCACTGATTGGAGATTGCTGGGTTAAGTTCAACCCTGATTTGGCAACTAGAGTTTTCATTCACCAAAGCTCCCTTCCTCCTCCTCCCTTCCCCCCTCCCTCCTCCTCAACCCCTTACTGAACTTTCTCAAGTTGATACTTTTGGTGCCAGGCTGTCTGGGTTGCTCAGAATGAATCACCGAGTTGGACGAGGCGCTTCGTATACAAGCTGCTTTGCTTTGGGGTGCCTTATTGCTATTCTGCTCCGCCTTGTATCATGCAGAGGCACCTCCAAAGCAGCCCATTTCGACTCGTTATTTGGGCTTTGGACCAAGGCAGTGCACAGCCCTAATGGAAAGATTTTTTTTAGCAGCTGCTGCTGAATTCCAGGAAGAGGGTACTGCTGGTGAAGGGAGGCAAAGGAGACTGCATGCAAGAAGCAGTTTTGCACATGGGAAGGGAAAGAAACTAGAAATCAACCCTCACCAGCACCAGAGAGAGAGTTTGAAATGGTGTACCCAGCCCTAACCCAGTGCACTAATAAGATCTGCTGTAATCCCAGAAAGAGAAGGGAGGGAAAAGGGAAGAAAACTTTGCTGATGCCATTGAGAACTAGAGAACAGACTCTCCTCCAAAAATCTACTCCAAGTTTTTCTAGCAGTTTAACTGAGCTGCTGTAATGCAGTTACCCTCCTTGAGCATTCTCGCTCGGCAGTATCAAATACTTTTTCACTCTTGGCCTGTTTGGCTAGTGGGTTTGTTGAAGGCTGAATATCAGATTTTTGATTTTGCTCCGATGTTGTTCTCAGGCCAAAGCTAAAGAGGAAGCAGCAACTGAATGTTAATTTCCCAATTTCCCAGATCACCTGCTGCTTATGATTTCATATATATATATATATATATATATATATATATATATATATATATAGTATTCAACTTCCTCTGGAATCTCGTCTTGGTGGAAACAATTCCTTGTTCCAGTGCATAACTTCCCTGTGAACTAAGGCAAGCCATATGATTTCTCTCACATGTCCCTATCTGTAAAATGAAGACAATACTATTTCACACCTCTCAGAGTAGAAAAAAGGTACTTTCGTTAGTGTCTGTGGAAATATATTCAATACGTGGTCTTTGATGTTCCATTATGAACTTGAAAAGTGCCTCTTTTCACAGAGGTTTGATGTGGTATGCAAAATTTTCTGATTAAAAATGAAACAGCTTCAAGTGAAAATGAGAGCTTAGAAAAGTAAATGGGCTTGCTTTCAATTTTGAATTAAATAAATATGCACATTCAAAGGCAAAACACATGGAAACAAAAGCTGTTCATATGGCACCTCTCTGACTCATATTTATAGCCAGTTTTAAGGCTCAGGACCAATGGCTTTCAATGGTGGATGGAAGATAAAATAACAGTTTTTTCTTCGTACATAAATATACAAGAAAAATGTATGTAAGTGGGAAGTGAGAAAAAATATAGAATACCTGTATATAAGGCTCCATTGTTCATTTAAAATTGCAACACTCCTGGTAGGTTTGTCGCGTTGGTTGAGATGGGTTGGGTTGGTTGGTTCTAAAAGAAGGTTGCGTGTGTAGAGAAAGCAGTGGTCTGTGGAAACATGGTGAGATGATGTCAAGGAAAAATTGGAGCTGGGAAGGAAAGGTGAGCAACCGGGGGGGATCTTCACAGCAACGGAATGACAAGTGCGTTGGAGTATTACCCAGATTTTCATGGAATCGGCTTTGGTCTGTCAGGGACACACGAAGCAAGATAAGCCAAGTGTACCCTACCTTTAAAATCTGGTTTTCAGTAGGGATGTCAGAGAAATCCCCCTGAAATCCATCACGGAACGAAGCCCCCGCCCCCCCAACCCACAAAAGGTGCACGGGACGAAGTCCCCACCGCCCCCAACCCACAAAAGGCTCACGAAACGGAGCACTTACCTGCTCCCGTCTGCGCTGCTTTGCGAATGGCGGCCGTCCTGCGGCCGCCATTCGCTTCCTCCTCTTCATAGCCGTGATAGGCTATGTAATTACTTACGTAGCCTATCACGGCTAACGCAGGGACGCCATTTGCATCCCTGCAGAGGCCGTGATAGGCTATGTAAGTATTTATGTAGCCTATCACAGCAGGGGGAAAACGAACCAGCGTACGCAAATGGCGGCGGCTACCGCCATTTGCGTACGCTGGGGTTTTTCCCCCTGCCGTGATAGGCTACATAAATATTTACATAGCCTATCACGGCTCAATACAGGGACACAAATGGTGGCGGCTACGACAGCTGCCATTTGCGTCCCTGCAGGGCTGCCCAGTGGCCGGATGTCTGGCTGCAGGCGGCCGGAGCCGGCCAGCGGCTCTGCGGCTTGGCCACAGAGCGGAGCCAGCTGGGCAGGATTCCGGGGGGGAGGACCGGATCGCCTCCCCCCTGTCGAGGATTCCGGGGGGAGGGACGGAGCGCCTCCCCCCCCCACGGATTGCCCAGCGCGGAGCCAGGTAGGTGTTTCGTACATCCCTAGTTTTCAGCGCTTGAAAGGAACATGCTTCTGGGTGGGGTGGGAGGAGTAGAACTGTACATCATCAGACTGACAGGGGCTGCTCAACCAATGAGTGAGGCTTGCCCCTGTCCAGAGTCCCTGCCCTGCTTCTATTACATTATGAATGGAGAGCAACTAATTTTCCACGTGTGTGCAGATTTCCCTGAAGAAACCAAAATCCCCAGTTCTCTAGTGCAGCATCTGAAGGCTCCTGAGTGTCCCCCCTCCCATTTCACCATATCCCAGCAATCTGCTGCAGAGTTATTGCTCCCACCCCATTTTCCCACATGTGTGCACTTTTGTCTATTGCTTTCAACCCCCCTTCCAACCCCTTTTCTCCTTCTTCCGGATCACACTGAGAAGCTCCAGTAAACCGGAAAAATCATTACTGCAATAAAGTGATAGAGAAGGGATTTTACATAACAAGAGAGAAACGATTTTGCATCAGAGAAACTACAGGACATCAAAAAAGCACAACATTGTACTAGTGATTTAAGAGATCCTTGGAGAAGAGAAAAAGAGCTTTAGGGCAAGTTACTAAAGTTAGCCTTTAACCCTTTCACTGCAGGGTAGCTAAATTTATTTTTTACTTCTGAGGAAACATGGGCAGAAGTGGGGAGATATGTTAAAGATTAAAAGCAGGCTAGGTAAGGTGAATGAGTGTCCCCACTACTGCGATAATATGAGGAATCGCTGCTGCATTCCTGGGGATTTTCTCAATAGGAATGGGAAAAATTATTGTTTCCATCTGGGAAACGAGGGAATGGGGTGTCCCACCCCCTTGACCTCATCTCTGCCAAGTCACAGAGGCACGCCCAGGATTTAATGTGGGGGGACATGGTACACTGTGGTAAAACTGCCAGGGAACTACTTTCAGTGAAAAAGCTGGAATAAAAGGAGCTTCAGAAAATGCGGCTTTTCAAGAGGGAAGTGGCTGGTTGGCAGCAGATTGGTATGACATCATCTGTCACGAAGGAACTCAAACTGCTCTAACTTCACACTAAACCTCTCGTGAAGACAGCCCTCTGGTCTGGCTTGAACAAGGGATTGAGTAATCTGTACTACAGGCATTAAGCAATATCCAATGCTGTGGCTGTGCTAGCGGGAATGATTTCTAGTGCAAATGGAAACTAGCCAAAACTACTGTTTCTGGAATGGGGTGAGGCAGCAGAGTTTGCTGAAGGGGGGCCCGCTGACTTGTTTCGTTCTGAAAGCAGTATTCCTGCATTGCCCTATGAAGTGCTAGCTTCCCGTTGCACTAGAGGTTGTTCCCACTAGTACAACATGATTGGTGCTGGCAAACTGCCAGTGTTGGATACTGCCCATTGTTGTTACATACTGAGAGAAGTGGAATGCTTGTATGGAAGTGTGTGTAAGAGTGACTTTGGTCATGAAGATGATGCAGAGTGGGGGTAATGGGGAAGCAGAAAGCACAATTGTTCTTCACTTCCATTTGTCTGCGTCTTGCTCGACATAGAACATTTGCATCCCACCCAGTGGCCCTATGTCCACAGTCATGTGGAAATAGCTTGCTTTTATTCTGCCCATGGCAGATGTGAAGGTTCTGCTTTGGATGAGACAGAAAAGCATCTTGAAGACATTTGCACTTCCTCCCCCACCCCCAGCATTGTAGCTTCTGAAACTGCTCACAATCTAAGCAGGCTCCATCTTGGCATCAGGCTTGTGTAAGTGGATGTTTTATGGTGACCTAGCCTAAGGGTCCATTAGGGGTTGGCATCGTTAGTTACCATGAATCCTGATACATCTTGAGTAGATTAATTGATAAATTAAAATCAAATTCGGGTTTAAGTGCCAAGCACTGCAATGCTCATTTACACAACAGACTCTAGGATAACTGTGACTGATCTTCCATTCAAAACTGGGTTGTTCAGCACAGCAGAAGCTTCCATGTGCTCCCAAACAAGCCATAGTTAATAAACTGTGGGTTGTTCATTGTATGCAAACTGTGTCCGAGTGAGAAGCCCATCTCCCCCTCCCCTCCCCCCAGTGCACTCTCTGGCTGCCTGAAGCTCGTGATTCTTATTATAAGTTGCAAGCAGGAAACTGGTGCCCCTACCCTCCCTGTACTAGCAAACAGAGAGAAAAGTGCTTGGACAACTTGTTGCTGGCTGCAGAGACTCATTGGAACTCCACATATCTGGTTGAGGACTTTGTGTCAGCAACCACATGTTGAAAATGGAGCAGTGGGAACAGGCATCTACCAGTTGGTGCAGGCTCTCAAGCCATTTCTGGAATCCCTGAGTGCAGACACATGGTCACAAACTGAAGTGAAAACACTGGGACATTTTCTGATAAGTTCCTTATACATCCCTCCTAAAAGCACTATGGTTGTAAGTATAAGAAAAAGAAAGGTAGAGCCCTGGTAAAATCATTTCCTGCCTGCATGTTAGTACCATTAGTCATGGAACTACACTTCCCCTTTCTCCGCTGCCTTGCGTTTTCCTAATATGTTTGCAAGCCAGTTTTGACTTTTTTGGCACTCGGTAACATCTCCAGAAGCTGCTTTGCTTGGGAAAAGGGCGGGGGCAGCCCATGAATGTTAGGGGGTGGAGGCCAGCCTGGGCGGCTGCATGTTACCTACCCCTTGTATATGCTTTCTTCTCAGTTTAGTCATTAGACTTGTTTTCAAGATGGTAGATGAAGATAGAAGGAGGTTTGTTTATTTTGCAATTTTACCAATCTTATCCCAAAGGGTCAGTCACTCTGGGAGAGGGGAGTTGGATTAGGGAGTGGTGGGTAGAATTGGAAGCTTGCCCTGAGTGTAGAAATTGCTAGTTATGGCACTATCATGAGACTGGATGTAAGTTATGTGCTGGGTAAGACAAGTAAACACTGGGGAAACTAGCTTGGTAGAAGCCACTCAACAGCTGTGTCAGCCATTTTACTATGTTCAGTGTCTGAACTAGGGTTCAAAGCCAGAATAACATTACTTGTAGGAATGTCTGGATTTTGTTAAATCCATATCGTCTGCATTTCATGGATTTTCAGGTGCCTTTCATTCTGTCATCTGCTCATTGACAGAATCGGATTTTTTCCTTTTCCCCAAGTTTGTGTGAATCACCCCCCAAATGCACAAATCCTCCAAAATGCACATTTCCGTGCTTTAGCCTATGGGGAAAACGTGTATTTTCACTGCTTTTTTTTATTTTATTTTATGTATTTTTCTATGACTACATTTGTGTAAAATTCCAGAAAGTTAAAAAAAGAGGCCCACAAGTCCACAGAATCCCTTTGACTCGGGAAAAGCCAGTCCACTGTGCAATCCATGTGTCAGATTCATAGAAATCTGAACTCATTTGATTCCATTGTGGATTTCTCCAAGATCTCTAATTACTTGTGCGGATGCAGGCAAAAATGAAAGTGGTTTCTGATACTGTTGTGGACAGGCAGGAGGCAGAAGTAAGATAGAAGTAAGCTTAGTAAGCATACAACGTGCTTTCATAGTTGTTGCATAGACAAGTAAGGAACAAGAAGCTTCTACAAGATGGAGGGCTTTATGGTTAACCAGCCAGGTGTTTCAGGGACTGAATCAGTACAACTTCTTGGGTCTATTTCTGTAATTCCAAAGTTATTCTATGGCAAAATAATGCTTTGACTCCATTGCAAGGAGGTCCCCTTTCAGGACCATTCACTGATAGATGGATCAGACATTCATTACTGCTGCTCTTGATGGTTTCACATACGATGCTGGGCCTTCATTGAGGACATCAAAATGTTTTGCTTTGTTTCTGCTTATCATGTTGTCCTAATAGATCTTTATTAATTAAAAAAGGCATGAAATATGGCAATGGCACTTTAACAGATGTGGATAATTCTCTCTCTCTCTCTCTCTCACACACACACACACACACACAGATTGTACCAGGAAGCAGACAGTTCTTGTTGGACTTTGGTCATGAAAACTGCCATTACAGACTACCTTCGGAAGGTGATCTAGAAAGAATCTGTGTTTCATTATCAACATTAATTAGATCATCTCACTCTTTAACACATTTAATTACCATCCGTATTGAACTTTTCTTGATATTTCATTTTACTCTGTAGCTTCCTTTTACTCAAAATACCTCTTAGGACTGACCGTTTTTCAATAGAAATAAATGTTTTTGATAGATGGAAGAGGCAATAAAAGCATCGTCAGAAAATGTATTAATGTAGCTCTGCAGAGCTGTTCAATAAGGATGATACCCTGCAATTTTTAGAAGTGTTTTGGGTGAAGACTAATGTGAAGTAGATTTAGATTGATATGCCAGTGGTTGTAGGTTCATATTAGAGACATAAAGAAAACACTTTGTTCTCTTATCCATCACAGATGTTTAATCTAGGAGTTTTTACTGCTCACTCTGTGTATACTTTGTAAGTCAAATGCAGAGATGAAAAAGAGGAATTTTATATGTTCTTGCCTGACAGCAGTAATGTTAAACTGTGAACAATTTAGGCTGTTTTTCTAAAATCCCCTGATTTATCCGAATCCTTTTCTTTTGCTTCAAATTTTGGCTAGCTTGTGTTGAGCAAAAACTGTTAGCTGTACAAGAAAACATTATCCTTGCATCTGTTGATTGGCTGTCTAAAGCAAAGGCATATTCTGTTCTGCTCTGTTGCCATCAGAACGCAAAGAGAATGATGATGATGATAATAATCTGGAGTCTCGACATGTGAGTTTCAAATAAGATAAGTAAAATTTTATCCAATAAACCTTAGGTTTTTTTTCATGGCTAGCTAGCACTGTAAAGTAACTTGATGGTCCTAGTAGGCTGAAAAGTTTTCCATTAGTAAGGAACAATAGCTGTTTTTCCACTTAGAAAATAACTGGAAATAATAAATCCAGTTAGAAAATAGAAACATTGAGGTTACAGAAACCTCATCATCATACAGTCCACACAGAACGGAACTGAAGGCAGGCCTGAAAATCACCAGAGATTTCAATGTGTAGCTTGGATTTGAATGTATAAAATGCCTTTTTGCACTTCAGGTGTCCTTGAGTTGGAAGAGGCAAGAAAGGAGATTAAAGGTATATGCTAAAATTCAGGGGGGAACATTTTAAGAATGCCTGAACTCGAACATTCTGTATCAGGCCATAACAAACTAATCTAAATCATGCTTAAGGACAATAAGACCTTCTGAACAAAACTGATGACTCTGGGAATAAAGGAGGACTTAAGAATTAGCAGCAAACTGTCGAATCCAGTTGTGTGTGTAGAGTGGACCTTTTTCTTCTTTAGGTCAGCATGAAAATTCCCCACAATGAAACTGCATGTTGACCATAAACATGGTGACACCCTACTTCACGTATTCCTCATACATCCTCCAAATAAATAATAGTTTGTATCTTGTGAGTTATAAAGCTAAATATAGGACACCTGCATAGAAACCTAAATTGTCTACATTCCACATAGGAACATAAACACTTGACACTGTGCTAGTTTTGCTTGCTACAAAGCAACTTTGAGTAATTTGCTATGGTTTCAGATTTAGCACTTCACTTTCCCTACACCATTTCTCCACCCCTCCCTCCAAAACATGATTTTGAATATGGGTTTTTAAAATTATTCCTGCACCCTACACTGTATCTAGCCTCATAATTTTTATGAGATAATAACAGGCAGATTTTCAAAGGGGTTGTGGGTGGGGAAGGTGGATGGAAGTCAATTCCCAGTGTAGGCAAGTTATTCAACATTAATACTTCTCTTTGATTCTCTTATTTTGTCCCTTCTTAACCTTCCTTTGTCTTGCATTTTTTGGTCATCATTCCATTGTGTTCTTCATCAGCAATCCCCTGAACATTTCTGGGCAGCCAATACTTACTCGGAACCAGCTGGGTTATGAGAGGACAGTACGCAGGCCTACATATCAGTTGCTGCTAAAAGCCCACCTCCATCTCTCAACCCAGGCCCAGGAGGCATGGAAATACTGGGAAAGACCCAAAGCTCAGTGGCAGAGTGCATGCTTTGCATTAAAAAAGGTCCCAGTTCAATCCCTAGCATCTCCAGGTAAAGTTGGAAAAATTTCTTGTCTGAAATCCTGGAAAGCTGCTGCCTATCAGTGTAGACAGTGAACTAGATGAACCAATGGACTGACTTGGTATAAGTTAGCTGCTTAAGTTCCCTATGATACTCTAAGCTAGGCTGCACTGAAAGTGTGGTGACGCTGAGATGCTAACAGGGCTATGACTATGGGACTTAGACAAAGTAGTGGCCAAGTCTTATAAATAGCAGCACCCAAGAGAAGAGAAGAAACCTGTTTCTTATCCTTTTCAGCTATTTAGATATAAGCTGGCAGTGGCCTTTTAAAATTACCTTTAAAATCAAATTTCTTCATTTATTCCCAATTCCCCCACCCTGAAAATATTTTCAACTGTAGATATCAACTACTTGCTTCTCCGTCGTGATAGAAAAGGGAAGATACAAATTACAGCCATCTGGTACTGAATATTGAAGTGTTATAAGTTAATAAAGAAGGGCAAGCTTTCAAAATGTGCAAATCTGTGCAGAGTAGAAAATAGATGTGCAGAACATGCATTGCACAGTTTCCTGTCAGGAATATGTTGCCCCTTACAGGTGTTCAATACTTACAGTAATATATAAAAAACTCCCACTCATTATTTAGTTTCTTTCCAAAGTTCTTATCTCTTTCCTCATCTCTCTTCATAGTATCATTGAAGGATATGTCGTAAATCATAGCAACATCAACGACTACTTGAACATCCACACAATTAGGGTGCTCATAGAACTATATCCTTCATTGCAATGAAAGTGTGATCTCCTCCTCTTAAATATGGTTCGTGTTAATGAAACTAATTCCTTTTCTTCAGAGTACTGGAAGATCAGAATGGATTGTATTGAAGGAGCTGTATAATTCTGATCACACATAAAATTAATTAAAAATAAAAAAAATATTTTTTTTAGGTAGGAGGAAGAATGCTTTCTGGAGTTCACAACTGTTTTTCAGTCAACCCAGATTTCTGAGAGATTTTCCTCTGGTCCTGACATAGTCACACTTCAGAACCCTCTAGTAATTTGTAGCTTTAATATTGATTTACAATAATTTGTAGTTTCACAGATTTTAAGAGAGATGCGGCAGATCATCAGGGTGTGAAGTTCTAAATGGTGTGAAGTTCTAAAACAACACAAGGTATTAAGGCACAGAAGTATGGTACTGACTGAGATAAATGTAACTGTCCTGCCAATGATTTTGAAGAGAAAATTTTAAAGATAGCCATGATTTAGTGGCATTGCCAAGTATATCATCTTGGATAGTGTGACATTAGGTGTCTAGGAAGCTGGCTGTGCTTAAGATGAAAGGCTGACACAAAGTGTCTCTCGTTTGATTGCTAATAATCAGAATAATTCAGTAAAGGCCAGCCTTTTTAGCAAGTGTGCTATAAGTCACATCTAAAGTCCAGGATACAATACCATAATATGTGTTTTAATCTTCACTGCATCAGTATGATTTATCTGTAGTCTGCTGAGCGAGGAAGCAGGAGAAACAACAGTACACGCCTCTTTCTATGATATAGTGGGCCCTGCTGCTATTAACTAGGATTGCTTCAGAGAGTCCAGCTATGTACAGGACGGAGATGGGGGGACCAGACTGAGAACTGAACCCTGTAGTGCTCCTAATCCCTGCGTACAGGAGAATTTGGTAGTTAGGCCACACATAATATTCATACTTTTAAAGCCATTATGACTTAGCAAATACTCCTGCAGCTTGATCTTACACATGTTTTCTCAGAATTAAGTGTAGTAGTTAAGTAGGATTGCAGCTTTAAGTTGAAATTTGGATATCTCATGAGGGCACTGATCCATCTTGTAGTAACAATAGACCTTCAAAAGAACACACACACACACACACACACACACCACCCTTATTGGACACAGTTGCTCAACTTCCATTGATTGGAAGGAGTGGCTTACCTACCCATAGCAGCTTACCTGTGTCTTTTTCTTTTCTTTGTTCTAAAGGATCTTTGATTTGATATTTCACTCTATCCTGTTCTGTTTCTATATATTACAGGGTAACATCACTCAGCATCAACTTTTTCTAGTATTACTTTTGTGCCATCTGTGCCCCCAATGCATTTCTTATTTTGGTTGACATACAATGTGAATTTTCAACTTTGCTAACTTGGGCTAGATGTCAAAAAAGCCTAGAAGATTTATTTATTTATTTGTTTGTTTTATTTTAGGGTCTGAGAATTGCTTTCTATAAAATGATAAGTCATAGCTATCTGCAGTGCACTTTGAAAATAAGTCTCTTTTTATCTCAATTCAATGGCAAAATTCTGGGGTGATGGTATATACTGTCATTTGAAAAGCATACAAATTTAGTTTAAAATGTCTTTGTATGGTAGGTAAGGACTTTTTCCTAACACTAAGATGTATTTGTTTGGCTTTCATTTTGGATCTAAAAAGTATGGTCCATGCTTGAGCGGCACTTTCTATGAACTCTTGTTTGATATTTTTGAACATGTAGTTGAAATGAGCTTATGTTTACTGTAAGGTAATCAAAACATTATCAGAGAAAAATTAATATATTGATTCCAATTTAGAGGGCTATGCAATTAATATTGAATACCTAGTAGTGATGGCCACCAATTTGGATAACTTTAAAAGGGGGTTGGACAAATTCCTGGAGGAAAAGGCTATCAGTGGCTACTAGTCTTGATGGCTCTGTGCTACCTTGAGTGAGGAGGCAGTGAGTCTATGTACACCAGTTGCTGGGGAACATGGGTGGGAGGGTGCTGTTGCACTCATGTCCTGCTTGTGGGTTTCCTTTTGGCAGCTGGTTGGCCACTGTGTGAACAGAATGCTGGACTAGATGGACCCTTGGTCTGATCCAGCATGGCTCTGCTTATGTTCTTATGACTTCTGGCTTGTTATTTTCTTAACCAATTTTCTGTGCTGCATAACAAGCTCCTTTTGGAGATTTGGAAGTTCTAAATGCAGTCTGCAATATAGCATGGATGTGTTTATGATAATTATTATCAGTGTTCATAGCACCAGGTAATACAATTAAAGAAAGCAGGTCCTTATCCCAGGTACCTACGGTTAGGCTGGATCTACACATGGGGCAGAAAGTTGAGGTGGTAGTGCCATGTTGTCCAGCCTTTGCCTGCTCTGGTGGTTTTCAGTTTTGGAGAGATTTTCTTAACACAGGACAACTTGCAATGAGAAATGATACAGTTTATCCTACCACCTCTTTCTTCTGTGCAATCCAGACCTTAGACCAGAGATGCAGAATCTCAGGCCAGAGGGCAAATCTAGCCCATCTGGATCCCATTCTGGTTCTCTGGGGTTCCCCAGATAACCATGCCCCATCCCCTTTTCCCAACTCTCATTTGGTGGTTTCCTGGCTTTTGTGCCATTTTCTCCCAATCTAAAAGGTTGAAATGCCTCTCCTAAGGCTTAGTAAGAGCTTTAAGCAAAAATATGCCAGTATTTTTGGTATTTTGGCCCTGCCACCTTTTGCCTTCATCCCCACCCAGCACTAGAATATGGCTCCCAAGAGCTTTTCCGAAATGGAATTTGACCCTTAGGCTGAAAGAGTTTCTGCACCCCTGCCTTAGACAAAACAGAGGAACCACTATGGGAGTTGAGGGAAAGGAGAGGGACAATAGAAAAAAGGGGTAACAAGACAACAGATGGAGAATAAGACGGGAGATACAAGAGTAACAAAGTTCATGATCAAAGAAAAATGTAGGAAGTGCTTTGGAGCACTGTAGCTATTTTCATTACTTCAAGAAAAAGTAGTTCTCTTTGTATATAATGAGTGATTGGTATATAATGCAGCATTTAACATGAACTGTTACGTGTTCAAGAGGTAGTTGTATTGCTTTTCATGTCAGGAGCCACTTAAGCTTAAAAAGGAGTTTTGCAGTGGGACTGTTCAAGTAAAACAAAAAAGAAAAATGTAAAGTATAAATATGTAGCTGGCTGCCTGTGATCCTGAGAATTTTGAACACGGTTTTCCCCCCAGCATTTGAATCCAAAGCCGGTATCAGTTGACGCAAGCAAAGTTGTAGCTCAAAATGTACGCAAACATTTCTTGAATAAGAATTATTAAAATTCCTACTGCAGGCACTGGAGGAAAACATCGTATTATAGGCTAAAGAAAGGAGGCATCTATATCAGAGGATAACAGAAATGCCATAATACAAAATTACACAGAAACTTTTGAAATACACTAATTTAAATAGTAGTGCTGCGATTGTAACAACCTTCAGTCCCACATGATATTGCATGCTTTCTCCTATATATGCCCCTCTGTTTTTTCAATATTTATATACCACTTGTCTTATTACCATTCCCAGATGGTGTACAAGTTCTCTGCGATCAGCTAGTACCCTCTGTTTGAGAGGTGAGACCTGTGCGTGCTTGGGATATAACCTTCTTGTTCATGTAACCACAGTTGCAGGACAAGCTTCCCCAGGAGATTTCCTAAGCAATTCTTGTCAGATCAGTAAGAGCTGCCCTTAGAAATCAAAGGAGAGTATCTGTGGTTGGGCAGCAGATGGCCACTCAAGAAACAGAAGATAGCAGCAAAGGCAGGAACCCTTGCTCTTACTAGTTTGGATCTTACTTTGTGTATAAAATTTAACCAGGGACACGAGTTGAGCATTTAAAGGTACAGCCCATCTGCATACAAGTCAATAGTGCATGAGGCTTTTGAAGGCAGTTCAGTCCTGGATTCAGCCTGGGAGGAGGTCTGAAGGGTTAATTTAAGTAGAATAACTTTTGCTGCAATGTGAGGGATATAGGGGATTTTTGCTAGAAATCCAAACCATCCTCAAGCCCCAACACTGACCTGCAATGTTCACAGGACTGCTGTAAGTTACTACTGCCTGCCAACCTGCAGCAGGAGTATATCATCACTGTACAGCACTGCCCAGTTGTTTGTAAACCACCCTCTCAACCTGAATGCTGAATGTCAGTATTCATCACGAATTACATGAATTATGAATTACAGCAGTCATAAGCTACTCTCTTCCAGCCACATCCCCTTCCAACTTGCAATATGCAGATATTGAACAGTATTTACCTTGGAAATTGTGGGACAGAGCTATTTTTTAAAAGTTGAAAAGGCTTTTATGAAATTAAATGTTTCTCACTAAATAAGACTGGAATTAGAAAGAGTGGGAGGCCCTCTCTTTGCCGCTACCTTTTGTTTGTCTGGTGGCTCAGTTGTGCTTCACATGGGAGGAGGAGGAAGCCCTGGGACCTGTGGCAAAGTCAGTGGCTCGAGAGTGTGATTGTGGGCCAGTTTGTCCATTTCTAAATTTTATAGGGAAGACAGGAGGAATAGACATAGGAACACAGGTTTTGGTGGC
Source organism: Heloderma suspectum (assembly GCF_057233095.1). Lineage (NCBI taxonomy): Eukaryota > Metazoa > Chordata > Lepidosauria > Squamata > Helodermatidae > Heloderma > Heloderma suspectum. Next base: position 161,167,555 of record NC_139458.1, on the reverse strand, counting down.
ACCCACATGATGGCTGAAATGTGTAATTCTGGACTTACTTAGAATAGAGGGGGAAACAGCTGTAGTCAAGCCCAGCAAAAAGCATCCAACCAACAGGGAGTTCTGTAATTTTAAATGCCAATTCAGAATAACATTAAGTCCTACCTCCTTTCAGATATAAGTTGTGTATCTGGCAGGATCTTGTTCCTTAGATATTATTTATATTTATTTCATTTCATTTCATTTTTATACCACCCAATAGTTGAAGCTGTTTGGGCGGTTCACAAAAATTAAAACCAAAAAGCACAGGATAAAACAATATAAAATATAAAAACATTAAAACCACAGTATTACAATACAACCAGAATACAACCAGAATAAAACCTAGCAGCAATGTAGAGATTTAAAATACAGTTTTAAAATACCAGAGCTAAAAGACTTGAAAGCTAAAATGCCTGGAAGAATAAAAAGGTCTTCACCTGGCGTTGGAAGGAATGCAACGTAGGTGCCAGGCGAACCTCTCTAGGGAGCTCATTCCACAGCTGGGGTGCCACAGCAGAAAAGGCCCTCTTCCTCGTAGCCACCTGCCTCACTTCTTTGGAGAAGGACCGCTGAGGATGATCTTAGGGTCCAGACAGGCACATATGGGAGAAGGCAATCTTTCAGATAGCCTGGCCCCAGGCTGTTAAGGCGTTGAATGTTAATACCAGCACTATCGGGCCCGGAAATGGTCTGGCAGCCAGTGCAGCTGGAAAAGTACTGGCACGATGTGTTCTCATTGGCCAGTCTTTGTTAACAATCTTGCTGCCCTACTTTGGACTAGCTGAAGTTTCCAGACCATTTTCAAAGGCTGCCCCGCATATAACACATTGCAGTAATCCAGACGAGAAGTTATCAGAGCATGGATAACTGTAGCTAGGCTATCTCTGTCCAGATAACGGCATAGTTGGTATACCAGCTAGGGATCTCAGAGAATTCCGCCACGGATCTCGGTGAGGCCGAATGCCAGTGCATTCGGCCCCCCGAACTCCATGGCGGAACGGCCTGCCCCCGCCCCCCTGCGGATCCCCCCCGGGACGAGACTCACCTGGGGCGGATCTTCCGACCAGCCACCGCCACCGCCATTTCCAGGCTTGTGTAAAAAAAAAAAAAGACGTGATAGGCTACGTAAATCTTTACGTAGCCTATCATGGTTGGGTGGGTTTTTTTAAAAAAAAAAAACCACGTACGCAAATGGCGGTGGCTACGGCCACCGCCATTTGCGTTCCTTCTTTTTACCGTCTTAATCTACGTAAATATTTATGTAGACTATGATGGCAAAAATAAAGGGGAACGCAAATAGCGCAGCGGGCACTATTTGCGTCCCCTTTTGATTCGCCGTTTTAGCCTACGTAAAGATTTACGTAGGCTAAAACGGTGAATGAAAAAGGGATGCAAATAGCACCCGCTACACTATTTGCGTTCCCCTTTATTTTCGCCATCATAGACTACGTAAATATTTACGTAGATTAAGACAGCCAAAAAGAAGGAATGCAAATGGCGGCGGCCGTAGCCGCCGCCATTTGCGTATGCAGTTTTGGGAGTTCTTTTATTTTTTTTACCCATAGACCTCTGTGGCCGGAAATCCAGCTGTGGACGGCTCTGGCCTGGCCGGCTGCTCCGCGGAGCTGCCGCGGCACACAGCCGGCCGTTCGAGGATTCTGGTGGGAGGAACGGAGCGCCTCCCCCCCCGGCCAGGATTCCGGGGGGAGGGACGGAACGCCTCCCCCCCACCATCAACATAATCTGCGAAAGTTAAGTCACTTTCGTACATCCCTAATACCAGCCTAAGCTGATAAAAAGTGCTCTGTGCCGCTGAGTTCACCTGTGCCTCAAATGACAGTTCTGGATCCAAGAGCACCCCCAAACTATGAATGTGATCCTTTAGGGGGAGTGCAACCCCCTCCAGAACAGGTTGAATATCACCTAGCTGGGCAGACGAACCACCCACTTACAGTACCTCCGTCTTGTCTGGATTGAGTTTCAGTTCATTGGCCCTCATCCAGTCCATTACCGTGCCCAGGCACTGATTCAAAACAGCCACTGCCTCACTTGGTTTTTGTGAGAAAGAGAGGTAGAGCTGGGTGTCATCCGCATATTGATGGCACCTCAGCCCACACCTCCAGATAACCTCCCCCAACGGTTTCATGTAGATGTTGAACAACATGGGGCATAAAGTAGAGCACTGTGGAACCCCATGGTATAATTGCCATGGCACAGAGCAGTAATCCTCCAGCACCACCTTCTGGAATCAGTCATCCAAGTAGGAACGGAACCACTGCAGTGCAGTGCCTCCAACTCCCAACCCAGATAACCTATCCAGAAGGATACCATGGTCAATAATATCGAAAGCCGCTGAGAGGTCCAGGAGAATCAACAGAGTCGCACTCGCCCTGTCCCTCTCCCGGCAGAGGTCATCCCACAGGGCAACATACACAGTTTCCATTCCAAAACCAGGTCTGAAACCCGATTGAAATGGATGTAGATAATCTGTTTCATTCAAGAGTGCCTGAAGTTGTCCTGCAACCACCCGCTCAAGCACCTTGTCCAGGAAGGGGATGATGATATTACATCATCATCATGTCTATACTATCCAATACATGGTACATACGTACTGCACAGAGCTTCAACACATGTCTATAATGTGTATGTGTGTGCGAATTTTAATCCAACACTTTTCCTAACAATGATTTTTACCTATTGATTGATGAAACTTATATTAATCATTTTAGGAAACATTAACGCAAGAAGGCAAAAGATGCAAAACAGGCGTGGAAGACATTTGCATTACAGTAGATAAAGATTCAAGGAATGAAAACAGCAGCACCGAAGAGAAAAAAGAAAAGACAAAATTACTGTTGGAACGGCTGAAGGCTCTGGAGGTAAGATAAAGAGGAACTTCTGGCATAAGGGGTCTCCATTTTTATTGGCACTGAATAGTGGTGCAGTATAAATCTTATCTTTCTTAGTTCACCTAGGCTCTTGTTACAAAGTATTTTTGTTCATGATTCATTAAACCTGGATGAGTGAAATTCTCTGTCTTAGAACTACTGAAATGATCCTTCTCTAATGCCAAGGATCATATATCCTTAAAAAGAAACTTCATAAATAAATGTAACTTGTTTCAAGCTTGAGGCTAACTCAAACCCACAGAGATTTTAATACATAAAATTTAGTTTTTTTGATTTAGTTTCAGCAGTACAAGCCAGAGAAAGGCTCCACTGTATTGTCCCTATTCGCCATTCTTGCCTGCTAAGGAAGACAGTCAGGCCCCAGCAAACTCTAGATGTACCCAGATCTGGATACCGCACTGCTGAATTGCCAAGCAACACACTACCAGTGCTGCTGCCACTGGCTGGAGCAATAACAGCTCCCAACTGGAAGGCATGAGATTCCTCACTGCAAGTTGTTGCAACTTCTTCCATAGGTCACAGCAGTATTGCCAGTTGTTGGACGTCACTAGTATGCCTGGAGTATAGGGATGAGGGATCACAGGTGGTGTTAATACATAAGCCCCCAGGGCTGCATAGTGCAGCTGAGCTGTGGACTGGGCTTCTAGAGGGTATACCCAGTAATGAATACAAATATTGGATTGTCTGTGACCTGAACTGAACCCCCCCAATTTTGCAACCCCACCCCAAAATATCCCAGTCTGGAATTCAGAGTGTATAACCCTAACTGGCACCCAGAACCTAGTGTGCAATGTAAGTGTTATTGAACCAGTTGTAAGCAGTGACCACAATGCTATCAAATTTAATTTAATATGTAAGTGGAAAATTGCCAAGGAAGTCCAATGCAGTCATATTTAATTTTAAAAGAGGAAACTTCTAAATAATGAAGGGAACAGTAAAAAGGAAGTTGGAAGTGGAAGTCAAGAGGGTTACATCTCCCCAGAGCTCTTGGGGGTTACTGAAAACCACAATACTAGACGCTCAGCTAGAATGTGTACCACAGGCATACAGGCAAGTGTGGTTCAGTGTAAGCAAGTGTTAAGTGATGAACTTGGGGGCAAAAAAAATGCTGACTTCTCATATATGCAGTGGGATTTGAGCTGGTGTTGACAGGCCAGGAAAGGGATCTTGAGGTTGTAGTGGATAGCTCAGTGAAGTGTGGCTGCTGTGAAAAAGGCAAATTCCACATTGGGGATGATCAGGAAAGGACTCAAAACTGAAACTGCCAAAATCATCATGCCTTTCTACAACCATACTTGGAATACTGAATACAGTTCTGCTCACCAAATTCCAAAAGGATATTGTAGAGCTGGGAAAGGTGCAGAAAGGGGCAACCAAAATGGACACTTTTTAAAGGCAACAGCATGTAGAGCGTGTTGCAGTAATCCAACTTGGTTGTGATGAAACTGGATGTGAGGGAAATGATGTACGTAGCAAACCAGCCAGGAAGAACAATGACTGTGCTGGCAGCTACCATTTTCCTGACCCCATAAAAATGTTTTACCTAAAACATATTTGATTGATTGATTATATTTCTATACTGCCCAATAGCTTCCTAAGAGAAATGGCTGCTGGTCACACACCCCAGCAGAGCTCTTGTTTTATGAGTGGCTGGCTGACTATATATTCCCCTGCACAAGAAGGGGGAAATAGGAAAATGCCACTACTGCTCCTCACCACTCTGTATAACTGAGGTGCACACAATGCACAGCTTTCCTTCCCTGTACCCAACACAATTCAAATTAACCTCCCCCTACAAACATTTTCTAAGTGTCCTCCCTGAATGTGCTCCCTGAGAATGGGATAGGAAATTGGGGACAGCAAGGACTGTCTTTTGGTGTTTTAATCTGTGCAGAGCTCTTAGTAAATTGTAGGTGTTTTATAAATCATGATAATACTAAGCAATGCTGCACTAGAAATTCTTAAAGCCAGTCTCAGAGTTCAGTTCAGAGAATGGAGAATTGAAATCAAACCTATAAGGTATTGAGATGGCTAGTTTACTGCACCCAAGGGTAGTTTGATAGGCAAGGTAGTAGGTTCAAGTTCCAGCTAGGGATGTATGAGAATTCCAGTTGCGGGGTGAAAACCCAATGGAATTTTCCAGTTCAGCCCTGAGGATTTCGTTCCGTTTCCCCCACTGGCATCGACTCAATCTGTAGCAAGTCGAGCCAATACGTGGATTCTAGTTTGTTTGTTTTTAATGATGGAAATTTGTGCAATTGGGGGGTGGGGGGAATCTTGAAATTTGTGTCAAAATGGTGTCATATTTTTTTAAAAAAAATTGGCCATCTTGTGCAAGTGCCCATGAGTGCAAGTCCACCTGTCCACTATGTAGCCCCACAGAGACAATTTCCCCTCTTATCAATATCCTTTTCAGGTTCATCCTCTCCACACACTACTTTGTTTAGCCCAGCAGAGCCATATTCTGTACTTGACAAAGAAATTGTCAATTCCTCCTCCCCCACTTTCGCTTGGGAAGTGCTAAAGTGGAGGATGAAATTGATAAGTTCTTTGACAAGTGCTGGGCTAAATGAAGTAGTATGTGAAGAAGATAAAACTGCACAGTGTGCTAGGAAAATGAAACTAATGTATAAAGAACAGTCTGAAGGTGGAGTTCTCTTTTTGTTTCTATCCTGTAATAATAATGACTTCCAATTTAAACTTATCATTGCAACATTACTAGCTGCAGTCTTTTCAAGGCTCCAGAATTGCACATAGGCCCCAATCCATGAACCCATCCATCTGCATACACACCCCCTCACCTCTCATCCAGCCAGTGATCATCACTGCCCTTAGAGCCCTGGCTGTGCTGTGTTTGTTCAGGAGTTCTTGTCCCTCCCCAGCCTATGTTTGTCCCTAGCCAGACTTATTATTTCTCCATGGCAGCATGGCCTATGTCCTGTCCTGGAACCTTCAGAACATGGCTGTGAGTGGAGACAAAGTCCTGGCCTGCACCATCAAAAAGATAAAGTGATAGGACCCTGGCATTCTGGACTGTATTAAAAAATGGGAATACTATTTTTGAATTTTCCCTCATGTAAAAAAAAATCTATAAGTACAAAACTAGCACAAGGTGGGGGGAAGGTCTAGTCCAGCCAGCTCCCTGCTATGACCCTTTTATACTTGCATATGGTTTTCACACATAGTCTAGTAAAATAGGTTTTGACTTAAAATTAATTGCAACACAAATGATTCCTTCGGTGTTGTGTTTCTTAGACCATTAAAAACAACATACTAAAAATCTAGAAAAATATAGGAGAATGTTCAGAATGGCGGATTCAATATGGCAGCTGCTCCGAAGAACATGACAACATGTTTTGCTACATAACTAAAAATCGATCAGTCTAATAAAAAAAATTGTAATAACCTTTTTTATTTGTATTCAATTAAATGTTCAAACCCCATTAAAAAACCTAAAATCCATTCAATAGGTCCCAAGAAACATAAATCCCCCCCTTGCCCCAAATGGCCAGTGTGCATGTAAAATCATAAGTTACATGGTAATTTTGAGAAGGAATGGTCATTAATTCATATAGGTAATTAATTAAAAATTAAATCCCATCTTTTTAAGCATCTTCATGAGTAAAAAAAAGTCTGATAGCCAGCATGGGATTTTTCTAAGAACAGGGAATTGAAACGAACAATAACATTATAATCGAACTATATTGGCATTATTTTTAAACTTGTTTTTCAAGTAATACATAATCAAAATAAACTGAAAGGTAATATTGTTTTTATTGTTTTCATTTTGTGAAAAAACTTTTTAAAACTTTTTTGTCACTTTGTTTAAAACTGGGGTTTTTTAAATAAAAGTTAAAATATTATGACTGAGTCTTTTAATAACACACATAAAAAATCACATTTCATCACTTTCTTCTGGAGGAAGAGAATTCAAACAACTGACACACAACACTCAGAACAAGCAGATGTACAATTTAGATTACGCTTTCTACAAGTACATCTTGTGCTGTCACATGGTCCTTTACATTTGTATCACATTACTGTGATGATGTGGGCGGTGAAGGTGGCAAGCTCATTGTAAATGGCTCAAGCCATTTACACATCCATCCAAAATCCTCTGGCAGTAGGTTTTCCAATTTTCCCATCCACTTAGTAATGAACTCATGGTGAGTGGTATTGTGCTGCTGTAGATGTTGGTGGAAGAGTATGCACGGCGACACTTCAGCACTTCTAGAGCAACCCGAAACAAGTTGAAACGCTCATTTCTGGAAGGAGGCATATTGGCTAGGGATGGCCAATTCCGTCTGGGAATCCAGTCAACCCCCCCTTGCCTGCATCCCCAAGCCCCGCTTGCTGAGCCTCGCCCCTGCTTGCCTCCTCCCTGTGCTTGGTGAGTGGCCTGCACTCACCCCAGCAGCCTTATTGAGCTTGGTGGTCATCATTTTTTGAAAAATAAAATGGCAATCACAAAAATGTGTATATTTGTGCATGTGTGAAAATGCTCATTTCACTCATATGCAAAAATGCGCATTTTTGCTCATACGCAAATATGTGCATTTTGTGATCACCATTTTTTTTTTAAAAAAGTAGTGACTGCGGAACTCGATGAGGCTGCCAGGGTGAGTGTGGGAGGCTCACTGAGTGCAGGAGAGGCTCGAGTGCAGTCTGGGGATTGGTGAGCAGGGGCTGGGCAGGTGCCCGGAGAACCCGGACGGGAGTGGGTTCGCACAATATTGGCGGAACTCACATAAGGGAGCTCCACCGAGCTGTCTCCTTCCAGAACTTAGCATTTCCACTTGTTTCGGGGCTTCTCCTAGGGAACACTAAATCTTCCTTGCGTAAGTGCTGGGTCCCACTTGCGCAACATAGTTGGTGGGACCCACTCCTTGCACGGAATCAGCGCGATGGAAATGAATTGGCAGTGGAGTAAGCACCTGTTGGTTACTGCCCATTAACGATTCAACTCACATTAGCCCCAGCATATATATCAACAATTAAACAATTAAATTGGATAAATTCTGTTGTTTACCTTTGTGATGTTTTTTCTTTCTTTTTTAATCAATTGTTGTTGAGTAGGTTAACGCTGCATGCAGATATTTCTTTCTAATATATTTTCCAATGTATTTCCAGTGAGCTCTGTGTAGCCAATTCAGTTCTTCGTTTCTTTTTTTCCTTTCCGATGATAAAAAGTTGTTTTACGAAGTCATAGATTTCTATCAGTTATTTCCAGTTGCCTTGAAGGATAGGTAAACCTGACTATGGAAAGTCACCAAATAGGATTTCTTCATTGATTCCATTTTTGTGTTGCAGCTTGTTTAAAAAAAAATTGAGTGTTCCAATACTTGCAGAATTAATCTACACAAGCAGTCTAAGGATTAATCCATGAAGAAAAATGAACTACAAGGTCAACATTAATAGTACACAGAGATAATTAAAATAAAGTGTTGCTAATCGTATGTTGGTTTAATGTTATATATCCTTACCCTTGTGTATTTATGCTTTGGAGATACAAATTTTTATGTCACATGCTGGAAGCTCTGAGGTTTATTAATCAAGGGACATACATTTTATTCATTGTGCAATTAGTGGGTTTAATCCTTTGGTATTCAGAGAGTAATTAATCTTTGTATTTCATTAGTGGATTTGGAAAAAACAAACAAGAATGGTTATTCATTAATTCCTCTAGTGTGGATGTCGGATTTTCAGTATCATGTTTTCAAAACGTTTATAGGCATTAAGTGTGTAGCTCATTCACTTGTATAAGATAGTTCCAACTTTCATGTATCTGTATCTGTTCAGGTGTTTAAAAAAGTGTTCACAACAACTGTCCTCTATCAGTTTGTCGTTCTGTACTCATAGAGGGAGACTGTCTGAAGAGGAGGAGGCTCCTGTATCCATGGGGCTCCCCACATGAGCCAGAATGCAGATTTCTTCAGTGTGAATAGCCTCATTAGGTACAGTAGGCTCTCCTCTTCAGACTGTCACCTTCTGTGACTTGAGGACGACAAATGCAATGAGGGAGAGGGGCAGGGCTGGAGTGCTCTTTCTCCTCACATGTTGCTGTTAACGGTTTTTTGAATGTCTGAACAGGGCTGTGTCTCTGTAATAATACATATATGGGGTGAGCACGTGCCGTACCTGTTGTTTGGTGCCATACCGTATTAGAATGTAAAATCTCATAGCCTGACCCTCGGGTAGTCTTTCAAGGGGAGTTGTGAATTACACTGGGGCCCCTGGATCAGGTTGTTAATTAACTCTGTGCTAACCTAGTGCACAGGACCCAAGTCTTCAACAGTGTCATTGTGCAAGTCTTCAACAGTGTCATTGTGCACCATCAGTGAAACTCTGATGATCCCTTTGATTGGGGACACTTGAGCAAAATATTGATTGATGGTTACACTTATATCCAGCCTTGAACCCAGGATGGCTCACATAGTCCTCCTCCTCTCCATTTTATCCTCACAATAACCCTGTGAGGTGGGTTAGGCTGAGAGTCAATGACTGGCCCAAAGTCACCTGGTGAGCTTCATGGCCAAGTAGGGACTTGAACATGGACATCCCGAGGCCCTGTCCAAGACTCTAGCCACTACACCACACTGACTTGTATTAGTAGAAGATTTTTTATTTATTTACCTAAAACTTGTTTATACCACCCTTCATTGTATTCAGAATTTCAGGATTACTGTGTAACAGAGAAGTATAAGATTAAAGTAGATTAATCTAGTTTTCCATATTTGGTACAATTCTGTGACATGTCAGTGCTTCCTTTACTGTTTTTTACCTGGTGGACATAGGATAGCCAGTTTACTAAAATTGCCTCTCCTCCTGGGTATAGATAGCAATCTCCTTTCTCTGAGGAGTGGAGCAGCTTTTCATGTATCAATGTTAGCTACTTGTCTAAGCCACAGGTAGTAGGGTTTCTTGTGGAGCTCTTGGTACTCTCACTGTCCCAAAAGTTAAAACAGCTGCAAGTCACTGTAGGCACAAGTTTAGACAGGATGTTTCTGTCCCCTGAGAGACAACCTGAGGTCTGTAGCTCTCCTGGGAAATAGTTCATCAGGAGCATAAGAACATAAGTAGAGCCATGCTGGATCAGGCCAGCATTCTGTTCACACAGTGGCCAACCAGCTGTCAACCAGGAACCCACAAGCAGGACATGGGTGCAACAGCACCCTCCCACCCGTGTTCCCCAGCAACTGGTGTACATAGGCTCACTGCCTCTGATACTGGAGGTAGCACATAGCCATCAAGACTAGTAGCCATTGCTAGCCTTTTCTTCCAGGAATTTGTCTAACCCCTTTTTAAAGCCATCCAAATTAGTGGCCATCACTACTTCCTGTGGTAGCTAATTCCATAGTTTAACTATGTGCTGTGTGAAGAAGCACTTCCTTTTACCTGTCCTCAATCTCCCACCAATCAGTTTCATAGGATGACCCGGGTTCTAGTATTTTGAGAGAGGGATAAAAATGTCTCCTTATCCACATTCTCTGCACCATGCATACTTTTGTAGACCTCTATCATGTCTCCCCTTACCCTCCGTTTTTCCAAGCTAAACAATCCCAGCTATTGTAACCTTCTCTCACAGGGGACATGCTCCAGTTCCTTGATCATTTTAGTTTCCCTTTTCTGCACTTTTTCCAGCTCTACAATATCTTTTTTTAGGTGTGGTGACCAGAACTGCAGACAGTATTCCAAGTGTGACCGTACCATAGATTTGTATAAAGGCAGTATGATAGTGGCAGTTTTATTCTCAATTCCTTTTGCCTTTTTTACAGCGACTGCACACTGGGCTGACATTTTTATCAAACTGTCCTCTACAACCCCAAGATCTCTTTCTTGGTTGGTCACTGCTAGCTCAGATCCCATCAGGTTATATTTGAAGTTGGGCTTTTTTGCCCCAACATGTATCACTTTACACTAACTTACATCGAATCACATTTGTCATTTATATGCCCATTGTCCCAGTTTGGAGAGATCCTTTTGGAGCATGTGGATCTAAAGACACTAGCCCACTTGCTGGACTTAATTACATCCTGCTAACAAGGGGTGCACTGATACAAGTTTCTTACTCCCTTATGGGAGAATAAAGCAAGTTCCTGACCAGGACTGTCTAGAAATGCTGATTTTACCCCAAATTCTGGAATTTGGACCACTAATTCAAGTAGAGATGTGTGCAAAGTTGATTTTAGAAATGATAGTGGGGGAGGGATAATAGAATTTTCCATTCAGGCTGCCCCCCCCCATCAAAATCCTTAATCTAACAACAGTGCCCCTACCAATTTTCCCCTAATGAGTGGGCAAGTAGTTAATCTCCTTTCCCTCCCAGCGCTGCTGCTAAGATAAAATGAGTGCTCGAGATACGTACAAAATGCATTTAGCAGTCATGCATACTGCAGTCCTATACTATTCAGAATAAGTCCCACTGAAGTCAGTTGGGCTGACTCCCAGGTAAGTGGGTAAAGGATGGTAGCAGTGTCCACTCAAGTAATGTTGAGATCACCACTTGAGCCAGCAAAGCTTTCTTTGGGGAAACCTAGTATACATATAGTGCACAATGCTTATTTTATATATTCTTTTGTGATAAAAATCAAAGACTCTGTGCATGTGCAGAGTTCATTTTCCTCAGACTCTCTGAGCAGGCAGAAAGACTCTCTTGAGTATGCATACAGAATCCAGGGTGAAGAGGTGCTGTTAGCTCATTCTTTCATCTCATCAACTCAGGTAAAAATGCTTAGTATTCCTCCTGGCAAAGTATGGATACTTAAAGAGCACGACACGTGATGTGTTGTATCCTATCATACTTAAGTATTTCTGGAGTTGGGTGGGGGAGAATCCTGTGTAAGAAAGAACAGTTTGCGATTTAAAGGGATCCAGTAAAACAAGTTTCCTCAATATTTCACGCTTAAAATTAGTGTCACTTTGAAAATAGATTATGAGTGATTCTGTCTTTTTATAACAAGTCTGCTTCATTCTTTGGAGGAGTATTTAACATTGGAACTTTTGAATAAAATAAGATACTGGGTGAAACATCTGCCACTCTGTAAAAGTGTGTCCTACCACTCCTGGGTAATCAACTGCTGTTGCCTATAATGGTGGCAATGAGGGTCAGGAGGGAGGCCAGCCATTGTTATTTTCCCAAAATGCAATAAATAAAATGGCGCCTGCCCGCCTGCCTGTCAGAGTTCTATTTCTCCCCCTTTTGAATCAAATTATCCTCCACAAGAGAAATAAAAAGAATCTAAACAGCACATTTTGAGAAAGAGAAATGTTTTTTGAATTTTCTGTTATCAGTTTAAACCAGCCCTATTCCTGGCACAAGTCCACATATTATCCCATATCCAACCATGCTGTCAAGCCAGCATTTCAGTGGTGCTGCCCTCTAACAGGTCTAAGAAATGATGCCCTTTAGAGATCTGCTCAAGGCTTTTATCAGAATAGACAGAAGCTTTGTGTGTTTTGACCCCTTTGTTGAGATTAGAAGCTTCAGGGACATTGTCAAAGGAGAAGTGTCTCAAGAGCATCAACTGGCTGAAACTGACCATGGTCAAGCTGACCTTGTTCTAACCCACTTCATAGATTAGAGCTCAACATGTCATGGTTTGCATCTATAGTGTGTTAGATCCAAACTAAATGACAGTGCAGTCCTAGGCATATCTACTCAGAAGTAAGCCCCATTGAGTGGGTATAGCTTTGCAGGCCTAGTTCCACCTAATTTAGTTATTACTGACATTTAACACTGATTTCAATGGGAGCTAAGTTCAATTAACTTGTCTGAATACAACTCATTGTGTTGGCCAGAGGCATCAACATTATTTCTGTGTGCCAAATGATGTTATACATAAAATGCACAGTCTCCTGATATGACTGGTGTGTGTGTGTGTGTGTGTGTGTGTATTTGCTATTGATAATGGGAGAGCAGCAAAATCACCCCTGCTGCATTATCATTCATGGAGAAAAAAAATATGGGTCCCCATATCTTTTTCCCTGTGGAGAGTAAAAACTTCTTAGAAAGAGTGAGTTTCAGCAAACAATCAGAAATGGCCCCTTTGCCCTTTCCAGTCATCAGCTCAAACTGGCAGTCTTCTGTAGCTTTTTTATTTTTAAAGGGATACTGTTTCCTGTGTGATCTCTAGTTTGGCTCACAGGTGATGGTTCTTTCCATCTCTGTCTTAAATCTTACCTTTCCAGCAAATGGGAAATGTACACAAGGCTATGAACTGTGCCCTCGTTGAGATTCCTGTGTCCTGCCGGACTGAAGCCAAAAGGGAGGAGTGGCAGAGGCAATCTTTTCCTCTCCATCCTCCAGTGTCCTTTATTTTCACTAGATGAGCTTTTCAGCCTACCTAGCAAGAGCGCTTTAGAGGGAGAAGGAAGGAGGCTGGAGGAGACTCAGGATAAATTGTATCCTGGCCTTCCCAGTCTCCTCCCCGCCCACTGGAATGCCCCCTTTTCCCCTTTCTGAGGTCATTTTTCCAACCTAGGAGAGGCAGCTGGCACAGCTCTCTCCACACTGGCTGCAAGGGGGCACTGTCTCCAACCTCAGAAAGGATTTTCTGAATCATCCTGTGGTTCCTGGAAAGCTTGCCCAAGGACCATAGGATTGCTCTCTTAATGGTCTTTCCAAATGTGGCCATCCTTTTCCTCAGATTTTATGTAGCGTAGATAAAAGTAAATATAACTAAATTCAGTATTTCTTCCATTTTTTCTTCTTAGTAATTCAGTCAGTCAACTTTTTCTATTCTTTCTCTTTCTCTGCCAGTTCTATTTCTGGTTTAGTAACTGATAAATACTGTAGATTTGTAATCAAAGGAAACAGATGATAATTAATGAATAGTTCATACTGACATACACCCTCACTAGCCGGAATTCTTGTTAAATTATGATCTTTTTGAATATCACAATTCCCTTGTGCCATGAACATGCATTGCTTAGGAAATCCCATTCAATTTACTTCTATAGGTACAATCAAAGACCTTATAGTTTATTCAAAGTAAAAGAATAATTCCCCATGTGTATGGGACCTTCTGAAGGAGTAAAACGTATATGACCTGAAATCCATTCCCTTTCCCCCCAGCAGCACACAATTATGGGCTTTTTATGTTTTGTCTCAACCAAGTGTTTGTCCTTGACACACTTCACCACTTCCTTTTCCCTTAGCCCATGGCCTTCTCCACCCAATTTTTTTTTTCAGTTTTCTGCTTCTCAGCCACTGTCCCCCTTTTTATCGTAATTCTGTCTCTTAGGGGAGTATCCTAATGGTCCCATGCACTCATGGGACCCACCACGCATGCAATGGGGCTTTGGTTCTTTGAAAAATATCTCAAAACGAGCAGAAACTATTGATATGGAGCAGGTCAGCAAAGCTTGCAAAAGTGGAGCAGTATCCATTCACAAAGCAAGATTCCACGTTCCTATCATGTCACCATGTGACTAACAGTAAGTTACTTCATAGTAAATTTTTGTTTAGTATAAATCATCCTTTATCTTGTTATTTATGCTGAATAAAAATCTAGAATATATATTCAAGCTAAGACAAACACTGTTGACTTGTCCTTCTTGTTTAGTAGGTATCTAGAAAGGTGACTGCCTTTTTGCTCTCAGCTTGATTATATGAACTGTGCATCATTCATGAGCACTACCATATGTGGGCTTGTTTCAACTACATGCCCCCAAATAAGAAAATTAATAGTATATTTATTTATTTCATTTCTATACTGCCCAATAGACAAAGCTCTCTGGGCAGTTCACAAAAATTAAAACCACAAGGTGCAGCGTAAAACAACATAAAATATGAAAGCTTAAAACCACAATATAACAGTACAACCAGTATAAAGCCTAGCAGCAATGCAGAGATTTAAAATATAGATTTAAAACACCAGAGCTAAAAGACTAGGAAGCTAAAATGCTAAAATACTGGGAAATTAAAAAGGACTTCACGCGGCGTCAAAAGGAGTACAATGTGGGCACCAGGCAAACCACTCTAGGAAGTTCATTCGACAGCCGGGGTGTTACAGCAGAAAAGGCCCTCTTCCAATTACATGTTGTCTGCTTGCATTGTTTGACACAAGCAGGACCGGTCCTACTATTAGACAAAGTGAGGCCATCTCAGGCACCAGATTTTTTGTGTACTGAAAATGCAGCAAATTGTTAGATATAAATTTATTGTTATCATATCCGTACTGCCATGGGAGTATATTTGCTTTTTTGGGTAATGTGAGATGCCACTGAGTGTATTTCTTCATGTATAACACTGTACCGTTCTATCTATACTGGCCATTCAGGTATACTGGTTGGTTAGTTGAGGGAGAAAGGTGTTTGTGGGATATTCTGACTCAGATGCCAAAGTAACTTGGTTGGCCTTGGGTACTGTGCTCATTGACAGGGAGGGTGGGGGCATTTGCCGCTCCATATCAGGCAGCAAAATGTCCTGGGCCACATCTATGACCTTGACTAACAAATTCAGAGCTTAATCATTATTACTGAAATGACAAAACAGCTTGTACTGGTTTATATGTGGAAATAGTTTGCTGCATGAAGGAATGTAAAAGGGCAAGTTTACACACTCCATTCTAAAGGATAATAGGAAAAAGTACTCATACACAACTGACCCAAGGCTGTTCTCAACATGGACCAAATTACAAACCCATGGAAGCAGTATAAATGTATAATCTTGAAGGTTTCCAGTGAAAAGCCTAATTTTATGTGTGAAAATCTCATTGCTTGTGACTGAGTTGGAGTCAGCAAAAGTTTGTTGAACTACTCTTGACCTATTTTTTTCCAGAGAACAGTCTCCAAACACCTTTCCTGATACTCTAAAGTCATGGCTTGCTGCCCCTTGCTCAGATCATTATAATACACTATGCTTTGTTATAATAAATTCAGCTTTTCTGTATGTTTCTAAAATTCCCTATAATTTTCATCAAATACCCTAGTGAAATGATTCTATGTTGACCTGTACCAAGACTGAGGAATACTGTTTATAATGATGATTACTTTCCATGGATAAACCAAAATGTTATAAAGAGATTACTTCGTTTTATCTTTTGAAATATAATTTATAAAATTGTGTGTGTGTATAAATAAATAATCCAATGTATTGTATAAATTGAAGCAGATAATGATTTGTTGCTTTGAGTGTTTTCAGTAAGGTAACTTCTCCTTTGTGTACTAAATGCACAAAGAACATGTCCCTGCTGGTTTCAGGGAATATAATGCTTATAATAAATAAATACTGCATCCAGTTAAAGTTTGGAGTATAATTATGCAAAGCTGCTGCAGAACCTTTCTATTTTCTCAAATGAACCTGTAGCAGTTGTCCAGTCATTCCATTTAATCTGATTCATAGAAAGCCCATCTCACCCTAGTCCATTGACTACTCACATGATTGGAATGTTTTAACTGCTCAGTGCTCAGCTGCCCTAGGTCAGCCTACTTAATCCTAATTATCTGATCTTTTTGCTCTTAATACTTTTTCTCCCAGGGAGATTTTTACCTATGGCATTCTGAGCTGTTTGGAAAAATTGTACCTACAGTAATGAGAGCATAGTCACTGATTCCACCGCTGTCCAAATCCAGATAATTAGCTGGTACTTAAGAGACAGCACTCATTCTCTAACCACATTGCCAAAAAAGAAAAGGAAAAAAGAAAAAGTTTCTCTTTCCTTTTCAAACTCCAATTCTCCTTCTTTGCAAAAATTTAAACATAACATTTCTTACACATGAACAAATTTGCACATGCAAAATCTAAAATAAATATTAAAATGAGTATATTCTTGGTTTGTCATGGTCAGTACTGGTTGAAGCATCTTCCAAAATACAGCCTTTTTATTATTTATTTATTTATTTCATTTCTATACCACCCAATAGCCGGAGTTCTCCGGATCATCCTTTTTAGATGATCTTAGAAATTCCTTAAATCAAATCCCATAGTACAGCCTTCCTCTTCATCCTCCCCAGTAACTGAAGTGAAGCCTCATATAATTGAATGACCTGAATTATATCGAAAATGCTTGGTTAATGATTTGACTCATTCATACTATACTCAAGAAATAAAAATAAATAAGGTAGCTGTGTTTTTCCACTGGGAAAAAATACGAACAGGGTTAGGGAAACAATATATTGTGAGGACTAAATAAAAATCACAAAGCAGTAAGGGAAATAAGATTCCAGGCAGAGTTGGTGTGGTAGAAGCCTAGGCTGCAAACGTTCCTCTTATTTTATGCCTTTGTTTGCACAATCGCAGACACCAACACAGTGGTGCAGGCATCAACTAAGTGTGTGGAAGAAGGCAGCTCCCTTTGGCTTGCTTGGCCCACCATTCAGTCTAAATTACTTCCCTTGTGGTGCACTCACCTTTAGAAAATAAGGCGTTCTCGGCTGTCAGAGTTACACAGCATTTGCAGTGGATACACATGCTCAGAACATTTCCCAAATACCAGTACAACAAGGCAAAGCAAGGCACCCAGAGTCAGGCAGTGAGGCAGAGGATCCAGGAGGACTGCTCTGCCTTACTACCAAACATGGGTAATGGTGTCCTCAAAAGGGCTTTTCCTGCAGATAGTCTGGAAACTCCAGAGATATGTGAGCTACTCCACAGGCGTTTCGTGAATATCAAATGCTAACAGTGGGAAACTGGAAAAATAATGGAACAGGTTCTACACATCCCTTGAGTAATAATATTTGGTAGAATAAATAAATATAATAAATAAATGATTACCACTGGGATCATATGCTTACTTCCTGGAACACCAGTCTCTATCAACGTATAGAGTTCAATTTTACATTTAGCTTGATCAATTCTTGTGATATGAGGCACAAATTAAAGAATTAATTAGCTCCAGAAGCTGATAATTAATACAATTCAAGTCAAATTTAGGTACACTTAAGCCCATTGAATTCACAATTAAATAACTGTTGTATTTATTAATCAACCAATCAAATAATTAGTATTATTAGACCATTTCTGTAATGTCATCAATGGGTATGGTACTTTAAGCATAATAAGAAACACAGGTCTTTGGCCCAAGGAGCTTACAGTTTGTGAGTTCTTTCTTCATATTTTAAACATCTGACACAGTGTTTTGTGTGTGTTTTTTAGCTTTTTTATTACATGTCTATACTACCCAATAGCTGAAGTTTTCTTGTTTCTCATACAGGGCATGGACCCTTATTAAAATGGTTTTCTTTGTTTCAGGACTCTTAGCACAGGTAATGTCTTTTTGTTGTAGTTGAGACCTGGGCCCCATCTACATGGCACCACTTTCGCAACTGCGCAGCAACGCGGCTTTGAATTAGCATCCCCTGCAATACACTTGCAATGTACTGTGCACTTCCCTAACAGACTCACAGTGCCTTTTTTTTTTTTGCCATTCTACTTAAATGCGCAGCTGTGCAGTCCCGTGAGCATGGGGGTGCAACACTTCATTGGCTGTTTTGTATTTTAGGGGCTCTGTTGTGTCTTTCCCTCCCGCATTAGTGAAAAATGGGTTGTTCTGTGCCCCTTCATTTCCATGCCATCTGTTTGTCAGTTCCCCAGCCTGAGACTCTCACGATGGTTTGCATTCACAAGCATGAGCGGTATGTGCCTACCTATCGCTCCGAAATGGTAGCCAGAACGAAGATGGTCTTTTCCCAAGACACCGCCCCTGGCCCTTGGGCACTGAGTCCAAAAGCAACCGTTGTGAAGATCAGAAGCTGCAAAAATGTGCGAAAGTGTGATTATATAACTGAAAACGCCTCTCTTTGCCTCTGTAATCACACAGCTGCGAAGGGATGGGGGGGGATAAAGGGGCATCACAGAGTGATGCAAGCACTACACACGCCTACAACACGCCGACCACAAAATGCCAAGTTGGCTTGGGGAAGGGGCAGCAAACCCCCCAAATCGCCGCAAAATGCCACCTCGGAAACCCACAGTTTCCAGGAGAAAACCACAGATGGATGTGAAGTGGCAACTGTGTCATCTGTCCTGAGGGACCTCGACTCGCAGCCGACTTGGAGTAAAAGGCTCATGTAGATGGGGCACTAGTGGTGTAATATACCATAATATTTCTTATTATTCAGCTATTACTCACATTTCTTGAATTTTCAGTTGTGCTATTGTGCATGAAAAGACATTAAGAACACAACAGCATCACTTATTATTTTAACTTGAATAATAAGTTAACAATGGAAGAGCCAGTGAATTGACAGTCAATTGACAGGAAAGCACCAAAAAAATGAAATAGACAGTCTCTTTGAAATAGCTTGACACAATTGTGTAAAACCTCTACTTTTTGCTTGAGAACTCCTGACCTGCCTCAGCAGTATTTTCATAGCCTTGCAACCAAAACAATATACTGGCTCTTAGGATTTCTTTTATGTACCTTTTCCTTGGTTCAGGGAACCAGTGCTTTTGAATTTCATTCAATTGAGTTTGTACAGGATATAGAAGCTTCAAGCATAATGGTTTAGTGTCAGGGGTTCTTGGCTAATAGTCTAGTCAGTGGATGCAAGATAAGGTCAGACCACAGGGAGTGACAGAAAATTACCTTTACCTTTTCAAATATTTTAACTGTTTGCTAGATTAAATGCTAGGCACATTTTCTAGTGAGATCTTGACAAGTTGTAACATTAAAAATATGTAGAAGTTTGATCTTCAATGTTTCATTCACTGGTTACTTAATTTTTGAGATTCCCCATTAGTAATACTTGCTGAAAAGTAAGTTACTCAGCTGATATCATGAGTAAAAAACAAATTATATCAAAGTTTGTTTATTTTTCATTGTGATTTCTTTGTATATTGCAGCAAAACCCCCTAACTTCACTCTTAAACCTGGTAGGAATACACTTTTTTGGTATTGTGAGATCTTCACTGGTGTCATGTTTTCAAGCCCAATGCAAAATGCTGGTGCTTGTCTCGAAAGCCCAATATGGTAGGATGGAGAATCTTTCGCCTGCAGTTGGCAGGGCCTCCCTTCCTTGCACCCCACCTCCAATGCAGCAATTAAGCTTGTTTAGTGAAAGCTTCCATTGGTGCCAATGAAAGCTTTAGATTTTGTTTAAAATTGCCATGTGCTATGTGTATGATTTGGGGGAGGGGTCACATTTGGGGAGGGAAGGGTTAACACTCCTGTTCCTGCACACCTGGACCTCCCATCCCCCCCATATTGCTCCTTGCTTGGCACTGGCTCTGGTGGGATACTTTTTTCAAGCTTAACTTCCACACCTGGGGGCAGTAGGGATGAATCTGCATAGAGATTGCAGCCAGGAAAGGAAGGGGTTCACGTTATGTGTGAGAACGGATGTGTGTGTTGAGTGTGGATGTTTATGAGAGTCACAAAGAGACAGTGGCCCTACGTTTTGCAGCATTTGGGGGCAGGTGGGGTATTTACAACTTTACAAGGGGCCAAGTGTTCTTTCCACCTTTTTCCTCTTAAAAAACTCACTTAAATTTAAAACTCACTTAAATCATAGCATCACCATGACGACAAGAATGAAATGGAGTTTTCTTCTGCTTCTGATGCTAAACACACTTACTTGGGAATAAGCACCATTTTGCTGTAGAAACGGATAATATCTTTAAAAGTAAAAATAAATAAAATGAGCGTCTCTGATCATGTACAGTCAGGGCCAGAGATATTGGAAGAAGGATAACTGTTTTGGCAGTTGGCCTTTGTACACCACCACATTGAAGTTGAAAGGAAACACACCCAGATGGGAGCGAAGTCAGGAATTTCAGCTGTAATTCAAGGGGATTGACGAAAGTGGGGCACTAACCATTCAGGAAGTACAGCCAGTGGTATACACACACACCCATCGTTGGTGGCTCATAAGTAATGGAACAAACCATCATTTCAAACTTAAGGATCGCCTTTAATACCTGGATGAAAATCCTTTGCAGTCAATGAGTGCCTGAAGTCTGGAACCCATGGACATAACCAAATGCTGAGTTTCCTCCCTTGAAATGCTTTGCCAGGCCTTTACTGCAGCTGCCTTTAGCTGCTGCTTGTTTGTGGGTCTTTCTGCCTTCAGTCTTGTCTTCAGTAAGTGAAAAGCACGCTGTATTGGGTTGAGATCAGGTGACTGACTTGACCATTGAAGAACATCCCACTTCTTTGCTTTGAGAAACTCTTGGATAGCTTTTGCTGTATGTTTTGGGTCATTATCCATCTGCAATATGAGGCGGCGTCCTATCAGTTTGGCAGCATTCCGCTGAATCTGAGCAGAAAGTATAGCCCTATACACTTCAGAATTCATCCTGCTGTTTTTATCAGCAGTCAGGTCATCAATAAACACCAGTGACCCGGTTCCATTGGCAGCCATACATGCCCGTGCCATAACACTGCCTCCACCATGTTTGACAGATGATGTGGTATGCTTTGGATCATGAGCTGTTCCTTTCCTTCTCCATACTTTTCTCTTCCCATCATTCTGGTACAAGTTAATCTTGGTTTCATGAGTCCAAAGAATCTTATTCCAGAACTGGGCAGGCTTTTGTGGGTGTTTGCTGGCAAAGGCTAATCTGGCCTGTCTGTTCTTGAGCGTTACTAGTGGTTTGCACCTTGTTGTGAAGCCTCTGTATTTACATTCATAAAGCCATCTCGTGACTGTAGATGTTGACAGTGACATGCCTACCTCCTCAAGAGCGTTCTTGACCTGGCTAGATGTTGTGAAAGGGTTCCTCTTCACCATGAGCAGCATTCTGCGGTCATCCCCTTTAGTGGTCTTCGTGGTCTGCCAGGCCTTTTGCTGTTGCTGAGCTTGCCAGTTAATTCCTTCTTTTTCAGGATGTATCAAACTGTTGTGTTGGCCGCTCGCAATGTTTTTGCTATCTCTCTGATGGGTTTATTTTGTTTCCTCAGCCTAATGATGTCCTCCTTCACTCACATGGACACCTCTTTGGACCTCATGTTGGGAGTTCCAGTGAACAGCTGCCAAATGCAAATGTAATACTCAGAACCACCTCCAGGCCTTTTCCCTGCTTAATTGGTCATGGGGTACCAAGGAAACAGGCCACATCTGGCCATGCAGCTGCTTGTCAGCCATTCGTTCCATTACTTACGGGCCACCAACAATGGGTGTGTGTGCATGCCACTGGCTGTCCTTCCTGAATGGTTAGTGCCCCACTTTTGTCAAACCCCTTGAATTACAGCTGGAAGTCCGGACTGCGCTCCTATCTGGGTGTGTTTCCTTTCAGCTTCATTGTGGTGGTGTACAGAGGCCAACTGCCAAAACAGTTATCCTTGTTCCAATATTTCTGCCCTGACTGTATAGGTCAGCTGGCCAGCCACCCCTTGACTACAAAATGTTTTTAAAAATACGACGATTGAAAGGATTCTGTGATGAACAGTGTCAGCTGTGGTGGGTCCTGGCATGCACATGCTGGCTCAAGGGCTGGCCCTGGGCCTGTTTCCTGCGTCCTCCATCACCTGCTGCTCTCTGAGGACCCCATGGGCTGTGGCCCGTGGGGCACTGGATTTGAGCCTTGAGACCCCAGCCTTAGCTGCATCACTGTCGCTTCAACATGTTCTTTCAGAGCATGCTCTGAGACCTCTCTGTGGAATTGATCTAGTTGTGATGGCTCTGCTTCCCACATAGGATGTGGCTATAATGTGTCCTTTTAAAAAAATATGAAGAGAAATGATTATGCACTTGATTTTTTAAAATCTTTTATGCTATTTAATTGCTGGATTTGCCCATTTAGACTGTTGGCATATATGAGAAGTTGTATTGCCTGAGAAAGAGCAAACTCTGTAGGAAAGGCTTTGTAGGATGAAACTCATTTTCCATAAGAGGAAGCTTAGTAACGAGATGAAGAAATAACAAATAGTTCAGAGATTTCTAATAGACACTGTAGTTAAAATTCAAATTGAGCTTTATGTCTCTAAATGCTTTGCTGGCTGCCCAGGGAATCCTATTTAATTTACTTGAGTACTTAGAATCGTATAATTCGCATCTCTTACATATGGGTTTTGGAAAATGGTGAAGCATTAATGTGCTTTTAATGCAAATTTTATTTCTTAGTCCATTTTAGAATGTGAATAAGAGAGTGTGCATTTGACAAGAATAGCGTATGCCAGTATAGATCATGAGTGGGATCTCGACTTAATCATACTTAGAGCAGAGCCATTGAATTCAATGGGATGTAAGTTCCCCATTAGTCATGACTAACTTAAAACCCATTGATTTCATTGGCTCTGTCCTGTTCTAAGTATGACTAAGTCTAGATCCAACCCACTATATATGCATGTAGACTTGATGAGATATGCATGTGTTGTTTTTTTTAAGTGATCCACACTTGTTATGTTTGTAGATTCTCAGCTCATTTGTCTGCTCAGTACTGGTTTATTATTCCAAGTGATTTAGGAAGCAGAAGTATTTTGAAGGGGTTTGGAATATAGTTTAATAGAAGCAGGCATTTCCATTACTGTGTACTCTACAGTTGAGTATAGAGTAGCCAGGTATCTATCACACTTTTCAGTTTGCTTTTTAATTTTAGAAAGCAAATAATAGGAAGAAAGAATAATTTCTAACGATTATGCTGGATTTCCACTTCACAAACAGCAACTTTGAGGTTAGCAACAAAGTTAAGAGTAGTCATATAAAATGCTCTTTTCTCCTTAAAAAAGGAATGTTCACTTAATGTGTATTTACTGATAAGCATTTACTGCTTTTATACTATGGCTGAGGCCGCAAAAGCTATATTTTATCACTAGTTTGCTTTTGGCTGTTTCCCTCTTTCTTTAAGCAAGCCTGGAAATTATCCGTTTTCATGCTAGTTCCTCAGCTCTGGCTGGCTTGAAACATAGACCCATATGGACGCTTGTGTAACAACTTCTGTGTATTGCCACAAAGTAACAGTCTCTAAGCACAGCGCCCATCTTGGATGCTATAACTGTGCACCTGTCACCTCTCTTAGACGCCAATAAGTGCCACCTGATTTTTCTGACATAAATGTGTACATTTCCCATATTACTTGTAAGGATGGACGAAAGTCCCTTACCTGGTCCCGCAGCTTGCTTCGCAGTGGGGGGGAGGTGCTCCGTTTCTCCCCCCAAAATTCTTGGCGGGTGGGGAGGCGCCCCACCCCTCCCGGCTGAAATTCAGGCTGGGGGGGAGGCACACCATCCCTCCCCACCGAAATTCTGGCCGGGGGGAAGCGCCCCGTCTCCCCGGCCGCGAAATAAAAAAGTTATGAAAAAAAAATGTGATAGGTTACGTAACGATTTATGTAGCCTATCACGCCTAGATTTTCAAAGTCAGCCGTGATAGGCTACGTAAATCGTTACGTAGCCTATCACGGCTGACTTTGAAAAAGAAAAAAAAAGGCACGTACGCAAATGGCGGCGCCCATGGGCATCGCCATTTGCATTCCTTATTTAGGCACGGGTAGTCTACGTAAAAATTTACGTAGACTACCGCGAAAATAAGGGCAATGCAAATAGTGTTGCCCTTATTTTCACCGTAGTCTACGTAAATCTTGACGTAGACTACCCGTGCCCAAATAAGGAACACAAATTGCGGCGCCCATGGGCGCCGCCATTTGCATACGCGCTTTTTTTCCCCCAAAGTCATTTGTGATAGGCTACGTAAAGATTTACATAGCCTATCATGGCTGACTTTGAAAATCTAGCCGTGATAGGCTATGTAAATCATTACGTAGCCTATCACTTTTTTTTTTTTTTACTTTACTGGGAAATGGTGGCGGTGGCAGCCGGTCGGAAGACCGGCCGCTGCAACACCGCCGCAACGCTGCTGGGACCTGCCGCCGAGAGGGAAATTCAACAGAGGTAAGTTCCATCCCGGGGGGGGGGGTGCGGGAGGTGTCGGAGAATTTCTCCACCAACTTCGGGGGGCCGAATGTGTTGGCATTCAGCCTCCCCGAGATTTGTGGAGAAATTCTCTGACATCCCTAACTTGGCATTCAGCTTCCAAGAACATCTGACATATACAAGTGAATCCTGCCACCTATTTATGGATTTATGATGGAGTGTGCACTCCCCTGTAGGTTAGTTTGAACTGTTGCCATAAGATATCATTAACAGTCTCCCTGTACAATGAGAGAGATAGAGCTCAGACATTTATGCAGTTCAGAGATCCTCTTATTTTTGGCTGGAGAAGCACAAATTTCTCCCCGCCCCCCCAGAAGTAGGCATTTAGCTTGATTATCAGCAGAAGTCATTCTTATCAATTAATGCCTTCATGTTTCTTTGTTATCTACAATCACACCTTCAGTTAATCCTGCAAAACTTGTCTCCACTTATTTCCTTTAGTCTGTATATTAATAGAACTGTTGCTTCCTGCATGCTGCTTTGTGTTTTTGCTTGTAAAATCAGTGCTGCTTGGAGGAGGGGATGTTTCCTTCCAAATTGCAGGGATGGCGTCAGGAAGGCTAAAGCTGAGAACGAGCTGAGGTTAGCGAGGCATGCTAAAAACAACAAAAAGGCTTTCTTCAGCTACATGCATAGTAAAAGGCAGAGGAAATAAATGGTTGTTCAGCTATTCAATAAGGATGGCAAAACGATAACAGATGACAAAGAAAAGGCAGAGGTGCTCAATTCCTACTTTGGCTTAGTTTTCTCCCAAAAGAGGGTCTGTGAACCCCCTGGCAAAGGCGAAGTACAGGCTGAAGGGGCAGGATTGCAGCTTGAGATCGATAGGCATATGGTCAAGGAACACCTAATGACTTTGAATGAGCTCAGATCTCCAGATCCAGATGAACTGCATCCTACAGTAATAAAGGAACTGGCAGAAGAACTCTCAGAACCGCTGTCTATTCTCTTTGAGAAATCATGGAGGACGGGGGAAGTGCCAGATGACTGGAGGAGGGCTAATGTTGTCCCTATCTTCAAAAAGGGTAAAAAGGAGGAACCTGGGAACTACAGACCAGTCAGTCTGACATCAATCCCTGGGAAAATTCTGGAGCAGATCATAAAGCAATCCATCTGGAAGCACCTTGAAAACAATGCAGTGATTACTCGAAGCCAACATGGATTTGTCAAAAACAAGTCCTGCCAGACAAATCTGATCTCATTTTTTGATCAAGTCACCTCCCTTGTGGACCGTGGGAATGCCGTCGACATAATATACCTGGACTTCAGCAAAGCTTTCGACAAAGTGCCCCATGATATCCTGATGAGCAAACTACCTCAAAGTGGGCTAGATGAAATAACGATCCGGTGGATCCACAGTTGGCTACAGAATCGGACTCAAAGAGTGCTTATCAATGGGACCTTCTCAAACTGGGGAGAGGTAACGCATAGGGTACCGCAGGGCTCAGTCCTGGGCCCAGTGCTCTTCAACATTTTTATTCATGACTTGGAGGAGGAGGTGCAGGGAATGCTGATCAAATTTGCAGATGACACAAAATTGGGCGGGATAGCTAATACCCTGGAAGACAGAAACAAAATTCAAAGTGATCTTGATAGACTGGAGCGCTGGGCAGAAGACAACAGAATGACATTTAATAGGGATAAATGCCAAGTTCTGCACCTAGGAAAAAGAAACCAAAGGCACAGTTACAAGCTGGGGGATACGTGGCTCAACAACACTACAAGCGAGAAGGATCTTGGCGTTGTTGTCAATCACAAGCTGAATATGAGCCAACAATGTGATGTGGCTGCAAAAAAGGCAAATGCTCTTTTGGGCTGCATTCATAGAAGCATAGCTTCCAAATCCCGGGAAGTACTAGTTCCCCTCTACTTAGCAGTGGTTAGGCCTCATCTGGAGTACTGTGTCCAGTTCTGGGCCCCACACTTTAAGAAGGATGCAGACAAACTGGAGAGGGTTCAGAGGAGGGCAACCCTCTCCTCTGATCAGGGGACTGGAAACAAAGCCCTATGAAGAGAGACTGAAAGAAGTGGGCATGTTTAGCCTTGAGAAGAGAAGACTGAGGGGAGATATGAGAGCACTCTTCAAGTACTTGAAAGGTTGTCACAGAGAGGAAGGCCAGGATCTCTTGATCATCCCAGAGTGCAGGACACGGAATAATGGGCTCAAGTTACAGGAAGCCAGATTCCAGCTGCACATCAGGAAAAACGTCCTGACTGTTAGAGCAATACGACAGTGGAACCAATTACCTAGGGAGGTGGTGGGCTCTCCCACACTGGAGGCATTCAAGACGAGGCTGGACAGCCATCTGTCAGGGATGCTCTGACTTGGATTCCTGCATTGAACAGGGGGTTGGACTTGATGGCCTTGTAGGCCCCTTCCAACCCCACTATTCTGTGATTATATGATTCTATAAATTATCAATTAAAAAAAATCAAATGGCAATATTGAGTCTGGGAAATTGATTATTAAATAAGAAACAAAAAATGAAGTGTTAAATATTCTGATTATTCCTCATGACCTATCACTCATTTATGGGAGAACCATGGCTCTTCTCAAGCCCCATATCTTTTGATCAAATTTTCTATCCAAGTAAACTTTATCTTTGTTCTGGCTGAATCATCTTCAAGCCTAGCTGAAATCTCTGAGGACTCTGTGTGTACATCCAAAATATTACTTACTCAGTGTGATTACTGCATTTAGGATCTTGAGAGTTAGGCCTCTTCAGTGCATTATTTAAGTAAAGCTCACATTTTCAGTGCGCAAAGAACTTTGCCATTCTGTTCTGTTTACCCACTCCACAGCAACAGCCTGCAGTAAGGGAGGTAACTGTGCAGTGTAGTAGGTACAGCATTGTGCTTGGGGCCCAAGAGCCCCTGCGTTCAGATCCCTGCTCAGTCAATAATTATCACTGGGTGACTTGCAGGCCTTTTGCTATCTCTCATCTTAACATAGCTCATGGGGTTGCTGTAAAAATGACATGAAGAGAAACCTGTGTATGCTGCCCTAAACTCCTTCTGAGAGAGACACGAATAGGATACATAAAATTTCCTATTTTATGGTTGGGAAATTTGTGGCTAATAGTCCCTTATCTACAAACCTTCCGATGAATTTATTATTACCTAGCTAAATTTTAGGTATAGGCCTCTAGCCCTGCAAGGCCAGTTTGTATTAGCAACACAACTAATCTTGCATGGTGGGACTGTGCTGATCCCATTCCTGGGATGTTGCTCTGTTAAATTCTTCCTTCTCCAAAAGAATTTCCTTTCCCAGCTAGAGCTCTACTGTATCGCGAGAGTTAATAGGCAGAATTGCCATCTAAGTTCCAATGCAGCCATTTCCCCCATTGTTGTTAGTTGTATTGGAAAAGTACAAATACAACTTCAGACTTGATAAAACCTTTGAAATCTAAAGGGACGCAATTCAATCAATAAATTGAAAGGAATGAGAAAAAAAGAACCATAATGTAGCAGACTGGGAGTAGCATTTTTCTTACCAGTTTGAGAACTATCTCAAGGACTGTTTCTCTGAAATGTATATTGCTCAACTACTCAGCTGCCAAGTTTTTCAGAATGCTTCTTCACTCTGATCACCATTTTTCTACTACTTTAATTATGATGGTGATTGGTTGGTTGGTTGATTGATTGACTGACTGATGATGAAAATAAGAACAAGACAACTGGGTACTTTTTGTTGCTTTCATTCTGACTATATAAACCTGGGTTCCAGGTTAGGGTGCAATCCTATGCATGTTAGGACAGAAAAAAGTCCTACACCTCCCAGAATTCCCCGCTAGCCATGCTGGGTGGGGCATGCTGGGAGTTGTAGGACTTTTTTCTGTCTAAACATGCACAGGATTGCACCCTTAATGCAGGATTGCTAAAGCAGCTTGACCTGATTTCTAAGCCCCTGTCAGGTATTCAAAAAGAATGTGTGGAGGAGGGGTGGAGCTGTACAGTTCAGGGCTTCCCCCAATGTCCTTGCCTTGACAGGAGGGAACTTCAGAGCTTTGTGCATTCAGCAGGAAGGTCTGAAGGGGGCTTATCAGTGTATTCAACTGAACACACTTAAAAGCATCCCTGCAATTGAGAATCCTGCATTATCAGAAGTGAGGAACCTTGTAAGCAGTTCAGCTGAATGCAGTCAGATCAGATGCCCCCTTCCAAGCTTCCCACTCAGTACTGAATACTTGGGGATGGACGGGGTGAGGGCGGCATGTGTGGGGGTGTTGGGAACAGCAACAGCACATGCACCTCTATGTACCCTACTCAGGTTTATGCCTTCACCCATTCAGCTGAATGCCTGTATAGTGCTCTAGCTTCTGGATCTATCCATGACTCTGGTCCAGAAGCATCATAGAGCTTTTACACTAGCATGCTCCAAAGTCTTCCCCACAGCAGTTCTGGAGGGAAGATATCATAAAATCCCCTACCATGAACACAAGTGCCCCTGTGACTCTGAAGCGGTAGAATCAGTGACTCGTGTTCTTCTGTATTGCTCCTTTTACTGTGACCGACACAAAAAATTTACTGAACCTCTTGTATTAAAACTGCCAGGTTGTTCGGATGCTTTTTACATCTTTTACGCCACCACTCTTAGCATTGCCAAATTCTGTGCTGCAGCATGCAAAACTTGCCAGGAACTGCTGACCTCAGAGACTTTGTAACCCTCCTTGGGGGAAATTCCAATATGATCACAAACTATAATATCGTTGCCCTATTTTATCCCCATTTTATCACCTTATGTTTTTATATTATTTTATCTCATGTATTCTGTGTGTATTTTATGAGTGTTATGTGCTTTTATTGCTATGCTGGTCATTGACTGAAATAATAAATTGTATACAGTCAGGACCAGAAATACTGGAACAAGGAAAACTGTTTTGGCAGTTGGCCTCTTGTACACCACCACATTGAAGTTGAAAGGAAACACACCCAGGTGGGAGCAAAGTCAGGACTTTCAACTGTAATTCAAGGGGTTTGACAAAAGTGGGGCACTAACCATTCAGGAAGGACAGCCAGTGGCATACACACACACCCATTGTTGGTGGCCCGTAAGTAATGGAACGAATGGCTGACAAGCAGCTGCATGGCCAGGTGTGGCCTGTTTCCTCGGTACCCCATGACCAATCAAGCAGAGAAAAGGCCTGGAGGTGGTTCTGAGTGTCACATTTGCATTTGGTAGCTGTTCACTGGAACTCCCAACATGAGGTCCAAAGAGGTGTCCATGTGAGTGAAGGAGGCCACCATTAGGCTGAGGAAACAAAATAAACCCATCAGAGAGATAGCAAAAACATTGGGAGTGGCCAATACAACAGTCTGGAACATCTTGAAGAAGAAGGAATTAACTGACAAGCTCAGCAACAGCAAAAGGCCTGGAAGACCACAGAAGACCACTAAAGGGGATGACCGCAGAATTCTGCTCATGGTGAAGAGGAACCCTTTCACAACATCTAGCCAGGTCAAGAACACTCTTGAGGAGGTAGGCATGTCACTGTCAACATCTACAGACAAGAGACGGCTTTATGAATGTAAATACAGAGGCTTCACAACAAGGTGCAAACCACTGGTAATGCTCAAGAACAGACAGGCCAGATTAGCCTTTGCCAGCAAACACCCACAAAAGCCTGCCCAGTTCTGGAATAAGATTCTTTGGACTCATGAAACCAAGATTAACTTGTACCAGAATGATGGGAAGAGAAAAGTTTGGAGAAGGAAAGGAACAGCTCATGATCCAAAGCATATCACATCATCTGTCAAATATGGTGGAGGCAGTGTTATGGCATGGGCATGTATGGTTGCCAATGGAACCGGGTCACTGGTGTTTATTGATGACCTGACTGCTGATAAAAGCAGCAGGACGAATTCTGAAGTGTATAGGGCTATACGTTCTGTTCAGATTCAGCGGAATGCTGCCAAACTGATAGGACGCTGCCTCATATTGCAGATGGATAATGACCCAAAACATACAGCAAAAGCTACCCAAGAGTTTCTCAGGGCAAAGAAGTGGGATGTTCTTCCATGGCCAAGTCAGTCACCTGATCTCAACCCAATAGAGCGTGCTTTTCACTTACTGAAGACAAGACTGAAGGCAGAAAGACCCACAAACAAGCAGCAGCTGAAGGCAGCTGCAGTAAAGGCCTGGCAAAGCATCTCGAGAGAAGAAACTCAGCATTTGGTCATATCCATGGGTTTTAGACTTCAAGCAGTCATTGACTGCAAAGGATTTTCATCCAGGTATTAAAGGCGATCCTTAAGTTTGAAATGATGTTGGTTTGTTCCATTACTTATGAGCCCCCAATGATGGGTGTGTGTGTATGCCACTGGCTGCACTTCCTGAATGGTTCGTGCCCCACTTTTGTCAATCCCCTTGAATTACAGCTGGAAGTCCTGACTTCGCTCCCATCTGGGTGTGTTTCCTTTCAACTTCAGTGTGGTGGTGTACAGAGGCCAACTGCCAAAACAGTTATCCTTGTTCCAATATTTCTGGCCCTGACTGTATATGATATATTTGAGCCTCTGGAGCAGAAGAAGCTTCCTTATACCAGATCAGACCAGTGATGCATCAAGCTTAATATTGTGTACACTGACTGGCAACAGCACTCCAGGTTTGAGCCATGAGTCTTTCCCAGCCCTAGCTGGGGATGCTGGGAATTAAACCTGGGACCTTCTGCATGCATAGCATGTGCTCTACCACTGAACCATGGCCCTTCCTTCTGCCTCAGTTGTAGTGTATACATTTCTAGATGGGCTAACCTATGACTCCCCATCCCACTCTGTTATCTTATTCCATACTTTTGCTTTTGAAAGAACATGAACAAAATTAATGCTTTTCCTTGATAACTTTCTATCCAAGTCATTTCTAGGCGTAAACGTCTACAGTTATTTTCTGTTTATTTAGTGTGTATAAAGATATGTACCAGATAGGCATTAGCACATTTTGACAAACTACTAGTTCTCCTTTGGTACAAGCTTTCTCTGACTTCAGTTATTTGAGCCATTTAGAGTTCTTTCTGCACTTTGTTGTTTTATTCACTTTATTCTCCTCAGGGAACTTGAACAGTAACAATTCATGACTGAATATTTCCAATTATAAGCAGAAAAGCAAACATACCAGTTCTTGGTTTATGTCCCTTTAGAAATGTTAGCCATGGTATACACTGTTCTTTTCATTGATAAATAGGATATAAATAAAGCTGTGAAAATGTTGTATTTTTTTTAAAGCAGCCCATTTGCCCTGGTGATGACCTCTTGTAGAGAGGGTCACTTCCCAATCACCAGCGTGAACAGTAATATGATCAATCCTAGATATATTGCATAGTTGTCCACACATATTGATATATTCTTCATCCCTTGTGTACATTTTCCCTTCCAGCCAATAATTTACCTCAATTGTCATGTGCTATATGGCAGTGTTGTTCAAGTAACATACATCCAAAGCTCTACAGGAAATGCAGAAACATTTTCACAGTTTTCCCTTGCCAGTTCATATTTAATGGTCTCCCCCATGCAATAGCCTTGAGTGTAAAAAGGTCCACCGCAGGGTTTTCTGCCAGGTTCACCACTAAGAAGTGACTGTGAACAGTGCCTCTTTGTATAATCCTTCTGTGGTAAGGTAAGGGTGTGGGCATTCTTGGTAGCACCTCACCAGTGAAACTTCCTCTCCTAATCCAGAAGTGGGAAACCTTTTCTGGCTCAAGGGGCAGATTCTGTTTTGGAGAACATTTATTTACTTATTTATTTTTATTGATTGATTGATTGATTGCATTTATACCCCGCCTTTTTTCCTTTTGTAAGGAACCCAAGGCGGCTTACATTATCCTCCTCCTCTCCATTTTATCCTCACAACAACAATTTTTATTTAAAACATTTCTGGGCCACCTTTCAGGGCAGAAGCCCACCCAAGGTGGTTCATGGCAATAAAATACATAAAAACAGTTAAAATATTAAAAGTGATAAAACATAGTCACAATAAAATAGCGATAAAAACTGACAATAAAACCAACAATACAGCTCTCAAGGGCTGTGTTCCAGTGGTAGGAGGGACTAAAGGCAAAAGTAGGCAGGGCTGAAAAATCCAACATCTTCCCTCCCCAATTCCACTGTTACCAATTTCTAGTACGAAGCATGCCTACTCAGAAGTAAGCATATGCAGCATGTCTATTTTCAAATAAGCAGGACAAGCCTCTGCATGTCTACTCAAAAGTAAGCAGATCTAAATCACCCAGCAGCACTTTCAAACAACATTCCAAACACCAGGGTCCTGCATGTCTACTGACAAGTGAAGCATGAGCATCATGTCTACTCACAAGCAGGGAAAGCCTCTGCATGGCTACTCAGAAGTAAGCAGGACACAACTCAGAAGGAAGCAGATCTAAACCACATAGCAGCTTCCTTTCTGGAGCCAGGTGAAGAAGCTATTGAGTGGTTTAGTCCTGCTTCCTACTGTCTTATGTGCAGAGATAAGTGCTTTCCTCTGTCAAACACTGAGAAATTGAGCCTTTTTCAGTGCTAAGCAGGAGAAAGCAGTTGTTTTCAACTGCTGATTGAAGATAAGATCTTTCCCTTCTGTGGCAGACCGGCCGGGGCAAGAAACTGCTGCTGTGGCTGGAAAACCTCACAAGCCTTGTCAGGCCCATAGGTTCCCCAATCTTGTCCTAATCTATTTGCCTGGTGCCAAAACTGATGGTCTTTAGGTGACAGGTGAAGGCTGTTTTGTTTTCCTGGGCTTGTAATGGCTTTTAGTTTATCTGTTTTTACTGCTGCAGTGATACAAAAACAGTGACTGCTTTTGTAATTAAAGTATCTAGATATTTTAGACAACGTTTTAAGCTGCTTTAGGATTGTAATTTGAAAGTTGTACACTTTTAAATAAATAAATAAACAAGCAAGCAAGCTGTGCTTCATGTCTTTAGGCTGTATATACAGCTGAAGTGATTTGATTTGTGTCCTTTTATAGCTTTTGATTTCTTGTATGGTATTCTATTCATGGGTGGAATGCAACTACTGTCTCTTCCATAAGAATATTGTGGAGGGGAATGATTCCCCCTTCCCCTCTGCAGTCCCTTGCAGCCCCCAAGATCTCCTTAGGAACATTGTGGTACCCTCCAGAGCAGATTGGAGGTCACATGGGAGAGGAGGAGGAAGGGAAAGATCTGACAGATGAATGGAAGTCTGTTTGTGCAGTGTTGGATAGAACCCTCTGCCAATGTCAGTCTCTCAGTGAATGTTATTTCTGATGATAATCTCTCCTTCTCTTTACCCACGCACAGGGGCTGTTTTTGTTTGTGTGTTTGTTTTGCTGCAAGGTAATATGAACTGCATTTTCTTCCAATTCACATGACACATTTGTAAGTGCTCTATCTTTCAAGATGATTGACTGTCTCTATTTTACTATTCCCAAACCTCATTGACACAAGTGATTTGCCCAAAGTTATATGGGAAGCCTTTGTCACTGCCTGGCACTAACTCAAAACCTTTCAAATTCCATACTCCCCACATCTCTACAGCTGTGGGATTTCAATTATTGAATGTGTTCCTTTGCTTCTGTTTTTATTTATTGTGAGCCACTTTGTAAGGACTACAGATACTTCCAATTGAGGGTTTTTATCATGCCATCACTCTTCCTCATTAACTGAATTTTGCAGGTGGATCTCATAAAACCACTTGTAACCCCCCCATGTTTTCCCACCACTTCTTCCATCCGTCGTCTTACCACAGAAAATCCATTGAGGAGAGAAAGATAAAAGAGCTGCACAATGCCTTCTTATTGTTCATGCAAGGACTCCTCCATCTGGAAGCACCCTTTATCCTAAAAGGTGTTCTATACTGTTATAAAACAGATAGATAGACACACGGAGAGACAACCTGAAGTCTCTTTCTACTGAAAAATGGCCATGGGTACAATCCTTATTCCATTGAAGTCAGTGGCATACAGTCAGCGCCAGAAATATTGGGACAAGGATAACTGTTTTGGCAGTTGGCCTCTGTACACCACCACATTGAAGTTGAAAGGAAACACCCCGATGGGAGCGAAGTCAGGACTTTCAGCTGTAATTCAAGGGGTTTGACAAAAGTGGGGGACTAATCATTCAGGAAGTATAGCCAGTGGCATGCACCTCCCCCCCATTGCTGGTGGCTCATAAGTAATGGAACGAATGGCTGAAAAGCAGCTGCATGGCCAGGTGTGGCTTGTTTCCTGGGTACTCCATGACCACTCAAGCAGAGAAAAGGCCTGGAGGTGGTTCTGAGTGTTACATTTGCATTTGGTAGCTGTTCCCTGGAACTCCTAACATGAGGTCCAAAGAGGTGTCCGTGCGAGTGAAGGTGGCCATCATTAGGCTGAGGAAACAAAATAAACCCATCAGAGAGATAGCGAAAACTTTGGGAGTGGCCAACACAACAGTTTGGAACATCCTGAAAAAGAAGGAATTAACTGGCAAGCTCAGCAACAGCAAAAGGCCTGAAAGACCACGAAAGACCACTAAAGGGGATGACCGCAGAATGCTGCTCATGGTGAAGAGGAACCCTTTCACAACATCTAGCCAGGTCAAGAATGCTCTTGAGGAGGTAGGCATGTCATTGTCACCATCTACAGTCACGAGATGGCTTTATGAATGTAAATACAGAGGCTTCACAACAAGGTGCAAACCACTGGTAACGCTGGAGAACAGAAAGGCCAGATTTGCCTTTGCCAGCAAATACCTAAAAAAGCCTGCCCAGTTCTGGAATAAGATTCTTTGGACTGATGAAACCAAGATTAACTTGTACCAGAATGATGGGAAGAGAAAAGTTTGGAGAAGGAAAGGAACAGCTCATGATCCAAAGCATACCACATCATCTGTCAAACATGGTGGAGGCAGTGTTACGGCACGGGCATGTATGGCTGCCAATGGAACCGGGTCACTGGTGTTTATTGATGACCTGACTGCTGATAACAGGACGAATTCTGAAGTGTATAGGGCTATACTTTCTGCTCAGATTCAGCCGAATGCTGCCAAACTGATAGGACACCGCTTCATATTGCAGATGGATAATGACCCAAAACATACAGCAAAAGCTACCCAAGAGTTTCTCAGGGCAAAGAAGTGGGACGTTCTTCAATGGCCAAGTCAGTCACCTGATCTCAACGCAACAGAGCATGCTTTTCCCTTACTGAAGACAAGACTGAAGGCAGAAAGACCCACAAACAAACAGCAGTTGAAGGCAGCTGCAGTAAAGGCCTGACAAAGCATCTCGAGGGAGGAAACTCCACATTTGCTCATGTCCATGGATTCCAGACTTAAGGTAGTCATTGACTGCAAAGGATTTTCATCCAGGTATTAAAGGCGATCCTTAAGTTTGAAATGATGTTGGTTTGTTCCATTACTTATGAGCCTCCAACGATGGGGTGTTGGTGTATGCCACTGGCTGTCGTTCCTGAATGGTTAGTGCCCCACTTTCGTCAAACCCCTTGGATTACAGCTGAAAGTCCTGACTTCACTTCCATCTGGGTGTGTTTCCTTTCAACTTCAATGTGGCGGTGTACAGAGGTCAAGTGCCAAAACAGTTATCCTTGTTCCAATATTTCTGGCCCTGACTATCTTTTAGCTCCTGCTGTCACATAGATCAACATAAAACCTGTTGAGAGAGCTTTCTGATGGTATTTTAAAAACTATCCCTGAATGAGATATATTGGAATAGGAATTAAATAAATTGTCTGAAGACTGAGTCAGCTTTCCAAACTTTAAGGAAGTAACTTAAAATTGACCCGATAGAACTGATATATTTCACTCAACTATGTTATTTAGAAGAAGCAATTAGGTTTACTGCTGTTATACAGTACTTTAGTTCTATTTACAGAAATTGATGTGTGCCATGAAAATTGGTATTGCAGCTCTTGTCCTTATTCTTCCAGGGTGCCATAAAATGGGAGAGATTATTAACTGCATGTTTACTCTGAACATCTGAAAAAGACCAGCTGTGAAAAATCAAAAACTGATCTTATCTGAGTGAAGTTGGTGACAGATTAATTTCCATAAATAAATCAGAATAGCTTTATCCTCTTCAAACCTAACGGCAGATTTAAGGAGAAGATGAGTATGCTAATAGGGGATGGATAGATAAGGAAATAGAGATTTGAAGAGAACAAAATGATAATTATGAGATATGTGAATCCAAGCCCAGGTTTTCCCATTGCACAGTACTCACACGTTTAATTTTTTACTTTCAGCACACAACTGGTCCCAGTGAAATAATTCAGATTAAACTTTCAGGTTTCATGCTGAGTTTAAAAGCAGAAGTGTGTTAAAGGAAAACACAACAAATAAGCATTTTCCATTCCACAGCTCTTTATCTATTGCATCTGAAGAAACACTTCACACATTTCACTGAAGCAAATGTATGCTTTACTGTCTTGTGCACATGCTGTGCACAGTGTACCTGTATGATGCATGGGGTTGTGAACACATCTTGGCTGCGTGCATATGTTTCATTTTTACATTCAAATGTAAAACATTTGTCCAAGTACATATTAACAACATCATGTGTGAAATAGCCCCCAGCCTCTCTGAAATGACTGGAGAAGTTTCAGTTGATTTTGTGAACTTTTATGATCAATAAAATATTAATAATGTATTTAATTAAATAAAATCTGTGCAGTCACATAATTTCAGAGATTCTGAAATATGTGTTTTTTAAAAGAAATTAACCCTTTGGATAGAAAATGAATTAGCCTGATCCAGAGGATCAGTTCCATGAGCAAAACCCAAAATATCCAGTTCAATATTTTTAATGGTGAAATCCAAGACTATATAGCTTGTGACCTATCCATATTCTGATCTGTCAGGCAGTAATGCTGTGGAGTTTCACATTTATGTCAGTTTGTTGATTTTAATTTGTGTTATCCCCGCTTTTCAAGATGACCAATAAAGCAAGGGTGGGCAATCTAGGGATGTGCAAACCCACCCCTATCCAGGTTTTCTGGGCACCCGCCCAGCCCCCTCCCCTGCTTGCCAGTCCCTGGACCACGCTGGAGCCCCTCCTGCACTCAGTAAGCAGCCCACATTCACCCCAGTGGTCTCGTTAAGCTCCATAGTCGTCATTTTTTGAAAAATGAAATGGTAATTGCAAAAATGCACATATTTGAGTATGCGTGAAAATGCGCATTTTGCGTATGTACAGAATGCACATTTTCATGCATACACAAATATGCACATTTGGAAAATGTGCATTTTCGCGATTGCCATTTTATTTTTCAAAAAATGGTGACCATGGAGCTTGATGAGGCTGCTGGGGTGAGTGCGGGCTGCTTACCGAGCAGGAGGTGAGTGGGAGTAGGGGCTTGGTGAGCAGGGCTTGGGGGTGTAGGCAGGGAAGGTTCTGCCAGATTCCCAGACAGAATCCGTCGCCCGCACCATCCCTAAGGCAACCCTCCAGATGTTTTGGCTTACAACTCCAACCCTCACCATTGTGCTGACTAGGGCTGATGTAAGCCAAAACATCAGGAGGTTCACAAGTTGTCCAACCCTGAATTAAGGGATGACCCACACGCACATTCTTTGTGTCCATGTCAGGGATCCTCTTATGACCTGGACCCCTGAGCAACTCCTTAAGGATCTCTTGCCTCCTTAATAGTCCCACCTTTCTTCTTTTAAACTCCCCGTCCCAATAACATGGAGTTTAGGCTGTAGACATGGGGTGATTAGCACTTCAGATACTTGGGTTTTAACCACAACAGCTTACTGGTAAATTAAAGCACTCAAACCACAACTGAAGTATTTACAGAACAGAGCTGAGTGATACAAAAGGCATTAAGAGAAAATAAAGGTTGCAAAAACGCAAATTCCTCTACCCTAACTGCATTTAGACTTCTCCAGGCTGCTTCTTCCTGCTCTGTCATCCTGCTCTGGTTTTGCTGACCCTCTCTCATCTGCCTCTCTCTCACATTGGCTCTCCCTCCCTTTTTATCTCTTCTTTCCCCCAAACTGAAAGTACTGTTTCAAACCTGGAGAAATGAAATGTAACTCAGAGAAATGAAACTACTCTTCTCAGGATTACCCCCTCCCAAGAAAAAAACCCAAGGCTTCTAGGTGTGACCTTTTTACCTTGCCTCTGTAGGCCTCCAGTTTTCACAGCCCATAATAGTAATTTGTTCTTCTAGCTTTCTGGTGACAAGGAGCATAGCAGTTCCTGGTTCTTATCCTAGATAATCCCCCTGACATACAGGATTCCTGGTCTGCACTCCTGGACTTTGAAACAATGTTGGGAGGTTAGATCCCTGAAGAATGGTATCGGTTAAAAAAAAAAAACCAGAGGGAAAGCAGGTTACCTGTAGAGATGCCTTCTAGTTGGGAGCCTACATTTATTGATTGATTTGATTTATACCCTGCCTTTCTACCAAAAAATGACACTCAATGTGGCTGACAGGCACAATTAAAATGGATTAGAACAATAAAACAGTACATTAAAATACAATAAAAACATAACAATTACAGAATAAAAAAATTAAAGTCACACTCAGCCCAACAGACCTGCTTACACACCAAAGGCCTTTTTGAATAAGGCAGTCCTTGCTTGCTGGCGGAAGGATAGCAGACGGAGAGCTAACCTAGCCTCCCTTGGAAGGGAGCGCAACAGCCTGGGAGCACCAAAAAGGCCCTCAGGTTGCCACCGTACATGGCTCTGAAGGTGGTGGTCTTGAAAGAAGGGCCTCTCCAGACGTTTTTAAGAACCAGGCAGGCTTGTATGGGAGAACATGGTCTTTCAGGTAGCTTGGTCCCTAACCATAGAGGGCTTCATAGGTCAAAACCAGCACTTTGAATTCTGCCTGGAAACACACCAGTAACCAGTTTAGCTGCAGTAACAAGGGAGTCGCGTGCTCCCTGTAACTGGGCCCAGGCAATAGTCTGCCTGCAGTATATGGGACTAGCTGAAGTTTCTGAACCGATCATTTTAATCGCTCCTGCGTGTGTCTTTAGTTATGATGATGGCTGTTCAAAGTTGGTTTTAGTTACATGTTGTTTGTGTATATTGTCTGTGTGCCTTTATGTAAATGGATTTTAAACTTTCTGTATTGTATTTTAATGTTTTACCTTTGTAAACTGTCCAGAGAGCTTCGGCTATGGGACGTTATAGAAATGTAATAAATAAATAAATAACAGTCTGTGAAAGGAGTCTCAAGTAGAGCAAATTACAGGCATCCAAACAGTATGTAACTAAGTCATGTGTGACTATGGCTAGATCAGACATCTTTAGGGAGAGACATCAGGTACTGACATCAGGTACCAATTTAGAACCAGAACAGTTTTGTTGGATTTAGATGAAAAGGAGAAATACAGTTGGGTGTGATCGGCATACTGGTGGCACCGAACCTCAAAACTCCAGACAGTCTCTCCCAGAGGTTTCAGGTATGTGTTAAACATCAGATGGGATAAGATGGAACCCTGAGGGACACCACACACAGGTCAATGGCCACGATGACGAAAAGGCATCCAACACCACCTTCTGAGATCGCCCTCCAAGAAGGACCAGGGCCACCTTATAACAGTGCCTCCCAGTCCCATCTCAGACAGACACCTCACAAGGATACCATGGTCGATGGTATCAAAACCTGCTGAAAGGTCCAGCAGAACTAACAGGGACACATAAATCTTCCACCAAGGCAACCAAAGCAGTCTTTGTCCCAGAACCAGGCTGAAGCCAGATTGAAATGGATATAGATAATCTTTCTCATCCAGAAATCCTTGGAGCTGAAAAGCCAACAACTCCAGCATCTTGCCCAAGAATGGAATATTGGAGACTGGCCAGAAATTTCTTTGCCACCCTCATTGCCACAGAGTAGGCTTTCAAATGAGCTCTGGCCCATGTTCGATCACACTCATTCCGAGTTTTCTGCCAATATCAGTCTAGTATCTCCCTTTTGTTTCATCGCCTGCAATGCCCTAGAAAACCAGGGGGTTCATTTGGCTCCACTCCATGGGAGAAGATGCTCAGGAGTGATTGTGTCAACTGCTCAGGACAACATCACCTGCCAAGGCAGGAAAATCCCCAAGAGCTGTCAGAAACCCATCCAGATCCATCAGTCCCCTGGGGTGGACCATCTTAATCGGTCTCTCGCCCCTTCAGAAGCTTTGAGTCCCAGCAAGTCTAAACTTCACCAGATAGTGCATTCCAACAGAACTGCAGAAAGTTCCTCCACCCTCAGATCACCATCATTCCACGTTACACAGAAAACTAGATCCAAAGTGTGCCCTGCTGAATGAGTGGCGCCAGATACTAATTGGGACAGAACCATCATTGCCATGGAGGCCATTAATTTCTGAGCACCTCCCAACAAGGTGGCCTCAGCTTGTATGTTGAAGTCCCCCAGGACATGAAGCCATGGAAACTCCAGCATCAACCTCGAGACCACTTTGGCTAGCTCAGGAAGGGAGACTGTTGAGCAGCGGGGCAGGTGATACACCAACAGAATCACTTTTATGTCCGAAACACCCACCTTTAGATACACACACTCAAAACTAGGAAACTGGGATGGGGCACCTGGACAGGAGGATAGAATAATGATAGACACTGCAACTCCACTGCCCCGTCCCCCAGGTCTTGCCTGCTGTGGCATGGAGAACCCATCTGGGCAAAGCTGGAAGAGGTTTACTCCCCCAGTCTCGTCCAACCAGGTCTCCGTGATACAGGCCAGGTCGGCATGCTCATCCAAGATCAGGTCCTTGATGGCAGTTGTTTTCCCATTCACTTACCTGGCATTCAGCAGCAGTACCTTCAACCCAAGTGCCTCCCACCACCATAGCTCCCTCTGTCCTCTACTGTTTCAGTGGTCACTCTCTATACCCCTCCACCTCTCTGTGCCTTTTTAAAACACATCTCTCCCACCAACAAGTAATAATTATATGTCTAATAATGCTACATATACACACAAAGGCAGATGTACGGACAGTCACTTCCCTCCTCCCCTCTGTCCAATGGACCAGATGGCCCTTGTGCTTATGCAGCCTTGAAGTGGCTCCCCCTTTGGTGCCATTCCTTCAGAGGTGGGCTGGCCCCCATGCTGCCCACCTTTTATACACCAGCTGC
Source organism: Heloderma suspectum (assembly GCF_057233095.1). Classification (NCBI taxonomy): domain Eukaryota; kingdom Metazoa; phylum Chordata; class Lepidosauria; order Squamata; family Helodermatidae; genus Heloderma; species Heloderma suspectum. Next base: position 161,125,752 of record NC_139458.1, on the reverse strand, counting down.
AGGAAGCTGATACCATCCCTTGCAAGGTGGCAGAAGGACTCACAGAGGGAGTGCAGGGTCAGGGGGTCTGGTCCTACAAAGGGGCAATGGTTCTCTGGCCCCAGAATGTCTCTCGGGAGCAGCCACAGGTAGCAGATAGTAAATTTCGCTAGCAGTCTACCTGGGCAGGTGTCTCTTCTGTGTCCTCTCATAGCAGGGGGTGCTGGTGGTCAAGTATTCCTGAAACTCACAGATTTATTTTGGTCTGACCTTCATGGTAGATCAGTGATCTTGGGTTTGAAATGCTTTTTGTTTTGTTTTGTTTAAGAAAGGCTGTGAATCTCTGTGACAAGAAGCTCCAAAATGCTCAAGTAATTGGGGGATATAATGTACAAATCAGAATTCAGAGTATGATTCAGATGTGTTAAAGGCAGAAAATACAACATAAATCAATGGGGTTGCCTTCTTGAGTATTAAGTATTTCAACAACTTTGTGTCAGCAGATCCAGACTTCTGCTGAAGAATGTTTTGTTTTGATTTTTCCTTTTAGCTCTCCTGTTATTTGTTATATTATATTCCATTCCAATACTTAAGTTTACTTTCAAGCACTTGAATTGCACAAGACAGGTGGCTCTAAAACTTTGTAACTTTAAGGAAACTTCCACATCTACTCACCTGACAAGGAACTCTTCCATATATGCACAATTGATTTCATGAAGGTCACTTGCCAGGCCTCTTGGGATTCATGACTGTCCCACATAAATTGAGAGTACAACCTTGAAAGCACCCAATTTACTCCTTTGGCTATACATTATGGGGAAAGATTGGTAAAGGACAGCCTGTCTTTCAGGAAAGCATGTCTGCCATTACTGAGCTTCTCCTAGAAGAACTTCAATGGGTTTTCAGGGACCTCCAGGATTCCCAGTTCAAAAATCAGTGCCTTAGACAGTTATGAATTATTAAGGTGTCATGCTTTCAAAATCTTCATCTCATTTGCCCTCACTACATTCCTATGTCATGGCAATTTTATTCTAGTGGGGTTTTTTTATAGAAAAAACATGAGGTTGAAAGGACTATTCAGGTTGAGCACTTGAGATTCCCCAACTCCCATCCACACATTAACCAATGGACAACAGTTAATCTCCACAGCTAAGATACTTGAGCATAATCTTTCAACCCTTTCTAAGCAATATACATTTTTAGCTCTCTCTGTGTGCCACATTTGTCTTCCACATTTTCTTTGTGTCTCCTGATACACTGGTCAATCATTATTAAATGTTCATGCATATTGTGTTCCTTAATACTGCATGTTAGGTTGCAGCATGTTTCCATATGTTTGGCTTTATTGCTATTTCTTTTACATAAATTAAGTCCTGAATTTTTCCACTTGCAAACTTTTAAGAGGATTTGAGAAATTACACAAGGACTGCTTAATGCTCCACATGTTTTTACTCTAGAAGCTCCGTTGTTCAAATGCTGTACCAGTAACCACATTTAAAATGCATGGTCTTTGCATTGGCTAAACAACTTAAAATTGAAGCCAAGATCACTTTTTTCTGGCAGAAGAGTCTAAGTATGTGGTACATTCTATTTTGCTAGAGATCGTTTCTAACCTTCTCTTGAAATGTCAGTTCCAGACATTTCAGTGATTCCAGGAAGAGAAAATGTTGAAGGTTTTAAAGGCTTGTCAGTCTTAACCACCTTACATCAACAGAAGGACAACAAAGAACCAGGTTTTAAAAAATCAGACCATAGCATCTTTTTAGAAACATATGTAGAAAGCACAGCAAAAATACCTAACTCAATACCTAATTGTCTGAGAAAAATTGAAGCTCAGTGTTTTACAGATGCAGCCATAAGACAGGTGCTATATGTTCCTCCAATCACTGCCACTGTATAAATCTTGTTTGTATATGTAGATTTGAAAATTCAGAATAAAGTCATTCTATTCATTCAACAGCTGGCAGTTAAGAATAAAGTCTGTCTATATAATGGAGACGTCAGACTTCATATTTAAAAGAACAAAATAAATTGTTTCCGTCTTTAGTAAAGGCATTTTAAGAATCCTGATTATAATCAGTGTAGTCATACTTCATTTTGATTGTAATTTACTTTTAATTTATTTCCCCCAATTGATGACCAATGGATTATTCTGACTTTTTCATTTAAAGCAAACATAATTCACTATAGGTGTCACTTGGAATTTTCTTGCAGCAGGATCCACTAAGCAGGATGAAAAAGAAGTAACTTTTAAAATCCAGTCTTAAATTATGTATTCCATGCCTGTTGTTTTCTGTTATTCAGTTCTTTAAAGTACTGGAATAAAATAATATATAAAAGAATACTGTGCCAAAAGGCACCTTCAATCAGATGTTTTATAAAATTCTGTAGGTGTAAGATAATGAAATCCTATACTGTTTTGATGAGTCTTCTGTGTTTCCTTTGGAATTTGTAAGAATGATTGTGACTTTCATAACACCCAGGATTAATTCTTATTTCTGTTCCTTAATGTATTCTTATTCTCTTAAAGCCATACAACATTGGTTGTGTTACTCCAATTTTATTTAAGTATTTCAGTCTTCCTGTCAAGCTGGTTTATTAGCTACTAATTTTGTAGCCCCCTCTCACCAGCCATATGAAATCATTCTTCCAGAGCCAGTATAATGTGCTGATCAAAGCCCTTGCTCAGCTATGAAGTTCATTGGTAAACTTAGGCCAGTCACTGGGCAAGTTTGCATGTCATGATAAGCCACCCTGAAAATAAGTGATGATGGGGTTGTCATGTGCAGTTGCAGACAGGAAAAAACTGAACCCATTTTAGTATAGTAAGTACATCTATACTCCCACAGTAATTACACTCACCCACCGCAATAGCTCTGTCTTGTTCAACAACCACAGTTTAGGGTAAAAGGAAGTACTGAAGCAGGAGAGGAAACTGGAAACTGTCAGTTTATTACATAATAAAGTGAGAGGATGAACTTGATCAGTGAGATTTCAGCACGTACAGAGGGAATATTGATCTTTACTGCTGAAGAAAGTAATAGCAGACAAGCGAATGTGCACATTTGTAAATGACAGAACCCCCTCCCCCACTGATGAGAGAGGAGGAAGGTGGCAGTAGCAACATGGCAAGAAGTAGCTGTGTATTTCACCGCTCTTGCCAGGCGGCTCTGTAGCCACTTGGAACAAGCCATCATTATCAGGCTTTCACCTCACAACAAGCCACCTTGAACAACCCAACGACAAGCCATGGGTTCTCAGGGTGGCTTGTGCATGGTTAACAAACCAAGCTGAAGAGAACACACCTGGTTTGGACATCATGACAAGCCACTCTGAAACAAACAGGTGTGATAAACACCATGGCTTATCATATTGTGTGAACCAGTTCACTGTCTCTGAGACTGACCTAGCTTACAGGGTTGGTGTGAGCAAAAATTGGCAGATTGCCACAGCACAGTTACGCTCCATCTCCATGGTTATTATGTGGCTCAATTATGCCTTGGGACCCACTTTAATTGTTTTCCAGCAAGGAAGGGGAATTTTAAAATGTTTGTGAGAGATTCTGTGCAAGAAAATAAATGTTTATTCCTGACAGTTCTATAAACATTTTTTTAAAAAATTATTAAAATTAGCTGAAACAAAAGAAAATGTATTCTCGTTGTTATATCTCCAAGTGCAAGAAATAACTAAAACAGCAAATCTCCCAACTAAAAACATTTAAAAATGGGTTATGACTCAATAACCCCCCCCCCCAAGCTACCAGGCCATTTTTTTAAGGGTTACATTTTTTAAAACAAATCTACAGAGCAGTGCTTCAGAGGGTGATCTGAAGGTACACAGCATGCCTCCTTTTCCCCTTTCCAACACTGGAGTTCTGATTTCAGAAAAGAACTGGCTGTGGCGATTTATACAGCACTTGGGAGAGGGGTTCCAAGGCTGGATCTCCCCCTTCAAGGACAGACCTCTCTGTCCTTGGAAATGGAGATCCAACATATCCTATAGGTCTGGGGGCACCCTCCAGGAACCATAGGATTGCACCATTTATTATTATTATTTTTCTGTACGCAAGAGCACACTAGCACTCCTACACAACATAAAAATAACAAAAAAAAATAGATTTTTTTAGATCTGCCATATTTGGGAAAGAATGGTTTTGATTCTTACTTCTTCTAATTTGTGTATTCTGGAAAAACCCTGTATTCTACTGTGATAAGTTCTGCGCTGATAAATATTTCAAATGATACAGAACCCATAAATCCAGAGATAAATTTGTATTGTAAGCATCCCTAGATAAAATGGAGAGAAGCATATGTACTGTCCTCTACCTCTGTGGAGGAATAAATATTAATAGCTGGACTTCCTTGGTAGAACACTGGATCAAATGATTGAATGTGTTACTGTCTCATCTGCAGTGCCATCAACATGCTTTAGCACCAGTTTGAAGTTCCAAGTGACACCTGAAGTTCCACTTTTCTCCCTCGTAGTGAATTTTTCTAGATCTGCAGTGATCATCCATGGAAGCATTCCTTAATCATAGAATGTACATTAGTAGCAAAGATCTATGGAGCTGTAGTGCAAAATTATCTAAAAAGGAAAAGAAAACCATAGGCACAATATGTAGTGCTTCTGTTCTAGTAGCAGGATAGCATTTGTGAAATTAAAGTCTTATAGGTTTCTGTACAATTGGTAATAGTTGTCACATTTTAACGAATGTGTTCTTACTTGCTGCAAGTTCCAGTCTAGGTACTTTGTTGCTTTTAAGATCCCAGCCTGGGGGTGCACTGAACTGATTTGTGGTGTCTATAAACAGCTGTCCTGTCTTAAAGATGGGAGAGCAGCTCAATCAGATGTGGGTGGGTGGTTGAGTTCTATCTGCTGAAATAAGAAGCAGTAAAAAGGTGACATCTGAAAGTACACCTTATCACTGATGCATCAACCCAGGCAGAGGAAAATGAAGGCCAAGTGTTTACCAGGACAAAGTAAGCAGAAGGATAAGGCTGCTGTCCCTTTTTAAAAGAACTGGTGAAGGGCAGCCAGTAAAGCCCATGTGAGACTCAGGGGCCATCTACATAGCACTGCTTTCAACCTTCACTCCATCGTAACTGCACAGCATTGCAGGCGTGAATTAGCTTCTGCTGTGGTACATGCGTGATTTACTGCAGACTTCTCCAACAGAAAAATCTGCTGTGTCCTGACACATGGCCGTTAAAGTGAAGTAAACTGAGACAGTTGTGCTGCTCTTTTTTTTTTTAAAAAAAACTTTTTTAACCATTATATTTAAATGTGCAGCTGCGCAGCCACATGAGGATGGGGGTGTGACACTTCGGGTTTTTAGTGGCTGTTTTGTATTTTAGGGGTTCTTTTGTATTTCTCCGTTTGTCTTTGGTAATATGTGGGTAGTCTGCTCCTACACAATCACAGCGGCAGTCCTCCAGCCCCACACTCTAGTGATGGTTCGCACATACAAAGGGGTGTGCCTACGGGAAGGCATGTGCTTACCCATCATTCCAAAATGGATCCCTCTGAGCTTTGGGTGTACGCAATCACTAAGCACGCCTACCTCATGCCCACCACCAACTGCGAAGTCAGTTTGAGGAAGGGACAGACAGCTCAGCAACCGCGGTAAACCTGCAGCAAGCTTAAGAATCACAGCAAAATGCTTCTGCGGAAATCCACATTTTCCCAGTGAAAACCACAGTTTGGCTGCGATGTGGCGACTGCATCATATATCTCGAAGGTCCTCCAATTGCAGCAGCCTCGGAGTAAATGGCTCATGTAGATGGGGCCTCAAATATTTTTTTAAAAAGGCAAGGAAACTGGATATCCTTCCTTAAAATTTGCAATCCTTTTCTTGGAAGCACTAAAGGGGTTGCATCCAATGGTAGCATGAGTAGAAGGCAGCTTGCAAAAGGATCTTTCACTTCTCTTCCTCCCCCTCTGTAGGTACTACAAATGCCCTAAAAGTGTCTCCAGTCTGGTGAGGGAGCAGGGGAGAACTCCTGAACAATGTGGCCTGTGTTGTATGGGGCTGCAGTGGGAGGGAGGAATTGCCTGAAAGTAGGCATCTTGTGTCAGCGGATATCTGCTCATGCAAGGTTCCTTTGCCAGACTTTAGGTATCTGCTCATGCAAGGTTCCTTTGCCAGACTTTGCCTTCTCCGACACCAGACCCATCCAGCGCAGCTGACACTTTTCAGGAGCCTACCCCGCAACCCTATGGAGAAGCTTTTTATAGGGTGCAGGGGGGAGGAGAGAAAGGGAAGTATCAGTTGCATGAGTAGCCTTCCACTAGTGCAACCATTGGATGCAACCCTATATCTCTGAGCATGTAATATATGGAAATACCTATGAAAAAGATGGGGAAAATGTTGAGTGCATTTGAAGTACCTTGACAACTTTAATGTACTGGATGAAGCAAGCTAAATGAGTGTCTGTGTAAATCAATAATCCTCTCTATAAAGGGACTAATGGTTTAGTATGAATAACAAGGAAATGTACATGGTAACTAGTGTTCTAGAATTCTGTCAGTGTTTTTAAAGTTCACTGTCATAACTCTGTTTGCCTTGACCTTTATCAATGATACCTTCAAAGATTTTTGAGCTGCTAGTTGAGGTTTAACTTGACACCAGACCTTTAAACCCTCATTTCCATTTCCCTTGGTGCTGAACCAATACCTAATATACTGCCCCTGTCTTATTTCCCACTTCCACTTCCCTTTACATGTTGTTACTCTGCATCTGCAATTATTGGTGTGCAAAGCAGAGTTGCTTTCTGCATCCTTCACTTCTTTTTCCTCATGGTAAAAATTGAAGGTTTTTACTCTTTCTGTGTTTATAAAAATATTAAAGCCTTCTATCTTCAGGTTTCATAGCTTAATACATGCATATTAATTACCTTTCCTGGTATTATGTCAGCTTTGTTCTTTGAATCTGGTGTGGCTTTTTCTCACCTAACACCATGACTGTGTTAATAACGCCTGTTGATTTCAGTGACAGCCAAATTATATAATTGTATTACAATTAGGTTAGATTATTATGAAAAATATTTTTTTAATCATCTGAATAGAGAGCTCAACAAACTTACATTTTCGCCCTCCTGGAGATGCAGGTCTGAGTCCATCAATAATTTCTCCAGTCCTCTCAATGAAGCTTGTTCAATAATTCCATCCTCTCAATGAAGCTTGTTCAAAAAGGACAAACAGATTGTGCCCATAGGCTGCTTCATCCAGCCTGACAAGTAAAGAAGGCTAAAGTCAAGTAAATACTGATTAATATAACAAAAGAAGCTGCAAATGAATAAAGTCAGCTCCTTCTTTTTCCATTTCTTCAAGCATATGACCCACCTGTTAAGTCCTGGAGGGAGCAATCCTATCAGGATAGGTGTCCACCTCTGAACTCGATCTTCTCCTCCATACTCTGGCCACCCTGCACTTGTGGCTAGCTGGCCAATTTTGACTGTCTAGCTGCAGGACTTCGGAGAGGGGTGGGGGGGGGAGGCCAGATGACACATAGGAAGCATTATAGTGGCACTTCTGCACTCCCTGCTCCTGGGAACGACCCCTTTTGTCCCACTCCACGCTGCTCATCCGAATGCCTGGGCTGATCCCCGCCACCTATGATATGGCGGGGTGGGGGGGTGGGGAGGCGGTTTTCTGGGAACCGAACAATCCTATGACCGTCTAGCCACTGTCTAGCAGCCACAGGATTGCACCCTTAATAACTTATCTTATTGGCTAGTGGAACAGTGGCATCACATCTGTCTGAATTTCTCCTGGGCTCCACATATATCTATCCACAAACCTGGCTCACTTACACATTTATTCATAACATTGCTGTCTATGTGCATAGAACCTAGCAGTCTGGAAGCTAGAGCTGATGATCCTATTGAGGCCCTGGTTTCACTATGGAATGGTGAGGTGGGTTATCAATGTGATTGTTCCTTAGCACCCTCTCCATTGTTGTGGAGCTTGAGTGACTTCACAGTTTTCTGCAGAGCTTTGGGTGACGAGATAGGCCAGATGAAGGCTAGAGTGCCTTTCATGTAGGTCTCACTGCAAGGATGACTGAACACGTGTGTGAGCAAGTAGGGCTTCTTCACATAAGCTTTTATCCTGCTATTGAGATTGGTTACTCACAGAAGTTTGTGGGTCCTTTAGATGACGTTGTCAACCTCCAGGGTGTCTCCCGCACTAAATGACCTCTATTCCATTTTTTAAAAATCGGAGATAATGAGCTATTAAATTACTCCATTGAGTTCCCTCATGAAAAGAAGAAAACCCACAATCAAAGGAGCTAGGCCAGTGAAACATATGGAAGACCCGGATAAGGGGGGAAGGTGGCATGTGTAAAGGGAGTCTGTCATGATCCTACATTTAAAATGGAAGCAGAAAGCCCCCTTTTTAAATGCAGGATTTTAGGCTGCCATAGAGATGCTCGTAATCATGCCTACTGAGTGGCAGTGAAGAAGGCTTACTATGATGACTCCATTGCATTCCCAAGTGGAGCTTTTTCAAGTGGTATGAGGCTTAGTGTCATCTGCACCAATAAATAGTATTGGTACCCTCAGAAGCTCTCTGTGATGAATTTGCCAGGCACTTTGAGGATAAAATCACTTGTCTTCATAGCAGTCTGAACATCAGCATTGAGGCAGGTCCTGTTGAGGTGCACAATGCATCAACTTATCCAGTTTTATGGGATCAATTTAAGTTAATACGACCTGATGATGTGGACAAGGTTATGTGGCCTAAACACATTAGACCTCCTATGATTATGATCACATATAGGCAAGCTAGAGTAGGAAGTGGTTTTATTGTGGTTTTAATGTTCTATATATTTTAAATTGTTTTATTGTGTGTTGTTTGGTTTTAATTTTTGTGAACCGCCCAGAAAGCTTCGGCTATTGGGCGGTATAGAAATGAAATGAAATGAATAAATAAATAAATAAATAAGTGCATTGGGCTGAGATGGATGGATAGTGCCCCATCACAAACTGAGCAGTTGCTGGATAAGGTATGTATGAAACAGTGTCAATCCTTAATCAGTAACTGTTTATCCTATTAGTAACACCTTATTCATTTAAAGCAATTTGAAAATTCTTCCTCATTGATTTTACATAGAAGCTGTATCTATTTAAGGTAATTGAATGCTTCTTAAGATTATGCAGTTTCGGGAGGGGGGATCATTTTGTGTTTTGAGAGTATTTTCTCTACAATAGAAACCTTTCCTACCTCCATTTCAGAGCTACCAGTCAATGAAAATACATCCATCAGATTTTCTGGTATCTTAATAGTTCCCAGACGTAACAGCTCGTCTAATGGGATATTGTGTTACATAATGTGTCTGCCTGAGTTGATACTAAAGGTGAGGGTAATGGCTTTAGTGGAGAAGAGTTTGTTGTGAGGCATTACTTGTGATACCACAGACACCTGTGAATTTTTCCTTCATTAAAGGCACAATTGAAGTCAAAATGAGAAAAAAGTAAAACTGGTAAGCAATTTCCATCTTCCTTCCCTTTGATTTAAGAACACATACCCAGCCATATATTATGTCAAGAAAAAGAAGAACAGTGTCTGAAAAGCACAGTCATCTGTCTGTGATGGCTTCTTTTTCCTATACACTGTAAAATATATTAAAGGGATCTGAAAAATCCAAGTCTGTTTAAGTAAGAGAAAAAAGGCTTAAGGGAGTGGAAACTATGGCCCTGTTCACACGTCATGCTAACCCATGGTGGATGAGAAGCTACACAGAACTACTGTGTTCCCGTCAAATGATCGGGCAAATAAGCTATGCAGCATGGTTTATTCCCCCCCCCTTTCCCCTCCTCCTCCTGTAATCTTCCCGCCAGCTGGCCAAGTATCCTAGCTTCCTTTGCAGTGGAAATCTGCTCAATGTGGGACTGGGCACACAGAGTGAGTGGAGCTGTAATCCGGGTCACTGCTCCTGAAGAAAATGGATGCCCATCGATAGTCTCCACTGCCAAGGGGGCAGGAAGAGGCAGGGTAGGAATCTTATGGAAGAGGGCGAAGGTTTCATCCATGAAACTGGTTGTAGCCCCCAAGTCCACTAAAGCCAGGGCTTCCACCCCACCCCACTGGGAGGAGCAGAGGTGAAGATGCAATAGCAGATGGGAGGATGGGGGGGTTGTGGAAGGCACCCACCGGGTGTGGAACCGACCCCCACACTGGAGACCCCCAACAGGCTTGGGGGGCAGCCTAGTCAGGCCTGGGGGTGAGGAGGAGGAGGAAGTTGAGGAGAGGGAGGCAGAGGAGCTGCGAGTCTAGCGTGGCAGGTTTTGGCGAAATGTCCCAGCTTTCCACACCGAAAGCATCGGCGCTCAGCACACCGCTGCTCTAGTTCCTCCAGCAGCAGTGGGGCTCGGGTAGCTCCTCCGCCCCCACCGCAGGGATGGAGGGTGGGGGAGGGGGCAGGAAACGGGGGGGAATGGGAGGAGGGAAATTTCGGCCCCCGGCACCCCGCCGGGTCTGCTGGCGCCCCTCCAGCCAACTATCTATCTGGAGGCAGGTCTGGATGAGGTCCTCCAAAGTAGGCGGGCTGGGCGTGCGCGCCAACTCATCCAAGATCTCGTCATTCAAACCGTCCAAAAACTGAGCCACCAGCGCGGCATTATTTCACTGTAAATCCTGCATCAGCAAGCGAAAAGTTGTCGTATAGCTGGAAATTGAGTCCTTGCCCTGCCTGAGGCGGTCAATCTCCCGAGAAGCCGTCTGTGTGTGCAGGGGGTCACCGAAAAATCTGGCCATCGCTGTCATGAAACCTTGATAGTCCCCGAGCAGGGGGTCATTAGCGAGAAGAAGTCCCGAAGCCCATTTAGCTGCCACACCTGAAAGTAGGTTAATGATGAAACCCACACGAACCTGTTCTGTCAGGAAATCCTCAGGTCGAAGGCACATGTACAGCTCCGATTGGGCCCGGAAAATCTGAAAAAGTCCTTTCGCCCCAGAAAACTTCTCTGGCAAAGCCACCGAGCACTTGCGGCGGGGGGGAATCGGAGGTGGTGGGGGTTGAACCACAGCTTGTAGATTCTGTATGGCAGTCGTCAGTTGAGCCACTTGATCACAGAGAATCTGGTTCTCTTGTGCCAGAGCTTGCACCGCCGGGTCCCTGGCACCCTCCATTCGGCAGTAGGAGAAGAGAGAGAGAGAGAAAAAAGAGAAATGGGGACCAAGCTGTCAGAAGCGCCCTAGTGGCCTCTTTCAGTACACTCCAATAGCCCACTCAAGACACAGACGAAAGGATTCTTTTCAAGGCTTTAATCCTTTTACAACTTAATGACTCTTTCAGATGCTAATCACCAGTGACTAAGCAATGAACAGCAGAGTAGCCTGTGCTCTGGGTAGGCAGTTGGTGCCCATTTGAAGGAGAATCACTTGAAGACCCTGAACTTACGGGCTAGGGAGAGATCCTCCCTCTTTCCCTTGAGTCCATGGGATGCGGCCGTTGCTTGCGCGCCAGACGGGTGCTACGCCTCCTTTCCGCGCCCTCCATCACTCGTCGCTCCCTGCATCTGCGTCGAGCATCTAGCAAACCCCCCTCCCGCACTTTCTCACTGCCAGGGTCACTATCTATCCCAGGAATGCCAGCAGGAGGAATCTCTGCCAGCTGCTGTGCCTGTGAGGGATGAGCTGGCTCCTCTCCCACAGATTGCTGATCCTCCTCAGAATCAGAACTGCTCTGGGGTTCTATCAGCTCAGTTTCCACCCTGACAACAACCCAGGTAGTCTAAGGATGTCAAATCAAAAGCACATTTCTCCAGCTTGGCAAAAAGATGGTGCTCCCGGAGGTGCTGTAGGATGTGAGTGGGGGTCCGAAGAAAATATAAGTAAATCATCCAGATAAATGGTAAGAAAAGTGTCCAAATAATCCTGGAAGATGTCATTCATAAAGTCCAAAAACGTAGAGGAAGCTGACGCCAGGCTGAATGGCATGACTAAGCATCCATACAATCCGTAACAGCATGAGAAACTGATCTTCCATTCATCCCCTTCCTGAATGCAAATCAGATTATAGACTCCATGCAGGTCCAATTTAGTGAAAATCATGGTTTGCCCCAAGCGCTCCAGCATCTCGGATTAAGGGGTGGGGGTATTTGTCAGGGATAGTAATGGCATTGAGGTTCCTGTAGTCATGGACGAGATAGAGCTCCCCCTATTTCTTCTTCATGAACATAGTTGGAGCGCTGGCAGGGGAGGTGGAGGGTAGAATAACATGACGGTTTCCAGAGACCTAAAATCTGCGATAATTTTTCCACTTTGGTCCTGTGGTTGTGTTAACACAATGCATTTTATTTAATACTGATTTTATTCTTATGTACGAATTTCTTATTTGTAGCTTCACCTAGTAGAAGGCCAATACCAAAGTGAAGAGAACATTTATATTTAGGTTTTTGGAGTACATAATGAGTAAGCAATATAATCCTACACATATTTACTCAGAAGTACATTCTGTTGAGTTAATGGTGCTTACTCCCAGTAAAGTGCTTAGGATTATAGCCATGCTTTTAAAAAAGAAGTATTACTTTATTAAAACGAATGGCACAAGACACATGCAAAATGTTAGAACTCCTGTACATGAAGTTGGTGGACGGAATAGATAAACAGAAGCTCTGATCAAGTATTGACTGATGAGACTGCTGTAATGCTATGGGCTTTTTTTCTTATCATTTAATTATATTTATTATTGTTCATAGATATCATAGATCAATATATTGATATGAACCAAAGTTTGCTCTTGGTTTGTTACTGGCAGCCTATTAGTTCAGACTGACCTGGGGAAAAGAGAATATGCTGAGAATACGTCTTGGCCAATAAGGTTCGTGCCCCAGACAGTTCTGAGGTAACCACAGAGTAAACTACAGAGAACAAGTTAGGAAATTATTGCAGAACTGTAGAGTGAACAAAATGTAAGCAAGAGGGTATTACTTTAAGTAAGGAGAGGTGCTTGAGGAGACTAGACCACCTTACTGTAATGAATTTAGGGTGCAATCCTACTCAGATAGGCAGCCATCTCCGAACTCAGAGGTGACCACCTATCCAATACAGGGCAGGAGAAGCACAAAGGGGATCATTCCCTCCACGCTTCTCCTGCTCTGCATTTTTGGCTAGACAGCTGAGGGCTGAGTGAGGGAGGAGGCTGCTGTATGACACATTGGATGTGTTGTACAGGCATTTCCGCCTGCCCTGGAACGCCCCCTGGAATACCCCTTTTCAGCCGCTCCGTGCCCCTCTTGCATGCACCGCGCTGCCTCCAAAGCATCGTGGAAGTGGGGGGAGGTCAGTTCCCGGAAAACCAGATATCCTATGGCTGTCCAGCTGCTGTCTAGCGGCCATAGGATTGCTCCCTCCGTAAGTTTAAAACATTAGTGTTTCTATTTATGGCAGTTGGCATAGGAGCTGGAAAATACCACTATATAAAACAGAGGCTCATCCCAGATGCCATGTTCTGCCTTCATTCAAGATTCCTAGGGCCCCCTTCAACTCCAGAGGGTCTTTGAAATAAGGTATATCTTTCACTGGTGAATATAGTAAGCTAATTTCATTCTTTTTCTGTGTATTTATTAAGGCTGGATGAAAGGTGTGTGCGAGTGTGTGTGTAACTTTTTAAAATGAAAGCATTGTATTCTATTTTAAACCATCATCAGTGTGTGTAGGAGTCAATACACCTTAGTATCAAGTCAGCCACATTTCCAAGCCCATTACAGATTTTAGTAGACATGGAATAAAAGCTTGCCATAATAAATTTAATTCTTTCAAAAGTGCTTCTCTCAGCAGCTTACTGAGAGTTAACAAGGTAGGAAAGGATATGGTCTCCAAGGCACATATTAAGAGCTCAACCACTAGGATGTATAGCGTAGTTCAGAGGTTTCTAAAGTGTTCCTTTCTTGATGAGCTGCTTTTGTTGGTCAGAGTAAAGCAGCCTGAGTCATGGTGTTTTTTGTTCTATGTTTGAGGACGCTGTGCTCCTAGCAACCAGAGCAAAAACATCTCAATAGGTCCAGTTTTCCATTAGCTGTTAGCTTGAACAGGTAACAGCACAATATAAAGCATTTGATAACTAACCTGTGTTTCACATTGTATGACAGCCAGGAGTTTGAAAGATAATTCATAGTAAGTCTAGTTTTTAGACAGAATAAACAGAGCCACCTTGAGTGCCATTTTTCTTGATAGAAAAATGTGGCGCAAATCAAATAACAAATTTATTACATTTTCCTTTGTTCTCTTTCTCAGCTGTATGCTATATATTGCCTTCTACCATGTTTCTCGTCTCTACATTTTTCTGTGGCTTTGATACTATTGCTGAGCTGAAACTATCTATAGTGCTTGGTTTCAGGTCTTGGATACTGAAAAGAACACATTAATTTTTTTGGTATAATTTGCATGCATGTTGAGCAATAAAATGATCCCTTATTTAAAATGCAGATTTTGACAAAAACAATGAAACTGTTGAAAATTCAGTGTAGCCCATTGTGAGACAACTGTTGCCACAGGGAATTTCAAATATCTGTTTCCTCTACATAATTGTGCAAACCTATTGTCTCACATATTGTATATCATAGAATCATAGAACAGTAGGGTTGGAAGGGGCCTATAAGACCATCGAGTCCTGCCAACAGCTCAGTGCAGGAATCCAAGTCAAAGCATCCCTGACAGATGGCTGTCCAGCCTCATCTTGAATGTCTCCAATGTGGGAGAGCCCACCATCACCCTAGGTAATTGGTTCCATTGCTGTATTGCTCTAACAGTTAGGACGTTTTTCCTGATTTTCAACCAGAATCTGGCTTCCTGTAACTTGAGCACATTTTTCCGTGTCCTGCACTCTGGGATGATTGAGAATAGATCCTGGCCTGCCTCTCTGTGACAGCCTTTCACGTACCTGAAGAGCGCTCTCATATCTCCCCTCAGTCTTCTCAAGGCTAAACATGCCCAGTTCTTTCAGTCTCTCCTCACAGGGCTTTGTTTCCAGTCCCCTGATCATCTTCGTTGCCCTCCTCTGAAACCTCTCCAGTTTGTCTGCATCCTTCTTAAAATGTGGTGCCCAAAACTGGACACACTACTCCAGGTGAGGCCTAACCAGTGCTGAGTAGAGGGGAACTAGTACTTCCCGGGATTTGGAAGCTATGCTTCTATTAATGCAGCCCAAAAGAGCATTTGCCTTTTTTGTGGCCACCTCACATTGTTGGCTCATATTCAGCTTGTGATCTACAACAATTCCAAGATCCTTCTCGCTTGTAGTGTTGTTGAGTAGGGATGTCAGAGAATTTCTCCACGAATCTCAGGGACGCCGAATCCAGCGCATTCAGCCCCCTGAAATTGGTGGCGAAACGGTCTGCCCCCCTGCCCCCCCGGGACAGGACTTACATTGTGCGAATGTCCCTGGCGGCGGCGGTTCGGTGGCGGTTCGGCGGCTGCGGCGGCCAGTCTTCCAACCGGCTGCCGCCGCCGCCATTTCCAAGTTAAAAAACAAAAACAAAAACGTGATAGGCTACGTAAAGATTTACGTAGCCTATCACGGCTAGATTTTTAAAAAACACCGTGATAGGCTACATAAATGTTTACGTAGCCTATCACGGCTGACTGCAGGGACGCAAACGGCGGCGGCTACGGCCACCGCCATTTGCGTCCCGGCAGGACAGGATACGGCCAGAATTTCGGGGGGGAGGGACAGGGCGCCTCCCCCCCCGGCCAGAATTTTGGGGGGAGTGACGGAGTGCCTCCCCCCCACCGCGAATCAAGTTTCGGGTTCAGGTAAGGGACTTTCGTACATCCCTACTGTTGAGCCACGTATCCCCCAGCTTTGGTTTCCTTTTCCTAGGTGCAGAACTTGGCATTTATCCCTATTAAATGCCATTCTGTTGTTTTCTGCCCAGCACTCCAGCCTATCAAGATCACTTTGAATTCTGTTTCTGTCTTCCAGGGTATTAGCTATCCCACCCAATTTTGTGTCTTCTGCAAATTTGATAAACATTCTGTGCACTTCCTCATCCAAGTCATTAATAAAAATGTTGAAGAGTACTGAGCCCAGGACTGAGCCCTGCGGTAGCCCGCTCGTTACCTCTCCCCAGCTTGAGAAGATCCCATTGATCAAAGCACTCTTTGAGTCTGATTCTGTAGCCAACTGTGGATCCACCGGATCGCTGTTTCATCTAGCCCACTTTGAGCTAGTTTGCTTATCAGGATATCATGGAGCACTTTGTCGAAAGCTTTGCTGAAGTCCAGGTATATTATGTCGATAGCATTCCCACAGTCCACAAGGCAGGTTACCTGATCAAAAAATGAGATCAGATTCATCTGGCAGGATTTGTTCTTGACAAATCCATGTTGGCTTTGAGTAATCACTGCATTGTTTTCAAGGTGCTTACAGACTGATTGCTGTATAATCGGCTTCAGAATTTTCCCAGGGATTGATGTCAGACTAGGGATGGCGGAGAATTTCTCCACGAATCTTCGGGAGGCTGAGCGCCGAGGCATTCAGCCCCCCGAAAGTGTTGGGGAAATTCTCCGCCGGCCCCCCGCCTCCCCCCGGATATATATCTAGATATATATCTATATCTAGCCGTGATAGGCTACGTTAATCGTTACATAGCCTATCACGGGTTTGTTTGTTTTTTTTACTTTTTCTTTCGCGGCCGGGGAGATGGGGCGCTTCTCCCCGGCCTGAATTTCGGCCGGGCGAGGCAGGGCGGGGCGCCTCTCCCCCTGGCCTGAATTTTGGCCGGGCCAGGCAGGACGCCTCCCCCCCCTCGCCTGAACTTCGGGGGGAGAAGCGAAGCGCCTCCCCCCCACCGCGAATCACCCCTGCGAAAAGGTAAGTGACTTTCGTACATCCCTATGTCAGACTGACTGGTCTGTAGTTCCCAGGTTCCTCCTTTTTGCCCTTTTAGAGGATAGGGACAACATTAGCCCTCCTCCAGTCATTTGGCACTTCACCCCTCCTCCACGATTTCTCAAAGCTAACAGACAGTGGTTCTGAGAGTTCTTCTGCCAGTTCCTTTATTACACTAGGATGCAGTTCATCTGGCCCTAGAGATCTGAACTCATTCAAAGTAATTAGGTGTTCCTTAACTCTGTGCCTATCAATCTCAAGCTGCAATCCTGCCCCTTCAGCCTGTAGTTTGCCTTGGCGGGGGGTGGGGTCATAGACCCTCTTTCAGGAGAAGACTGAGCCAAAGTAGGAATTGAGCACTTCTGCCTTTTCTTTGTCATCTGTTATCATTTTGCATCCTTATTTAATAGTTGAACCACCATTTCTTTCCTCTGTCTTTTACTATGGACATATCTGAAGAAAGTCTTGCTGCTTTTAGCTAGGGGTGCACGAAAGTCACTTACCTGGTCTCGCAGCTTTTCACGGTGGGGGGGAGGAACTTCGCTGCTCCCCCCGCGAAGTTCAGGCTGGGGGGGGAGGCTTCCCGCTTCGCCCGGCCGAAATTCAGGCCGGGGGGGAGGCTTCCCGCCTCGCCCGGCCGAAATTCAGGACGGGGAGAAGGCGCCTCGCCTCGCCCGGCCGCGAAATTAAAAGTAAAAGAAAAACAAAAAAACACCCCCGTGATAGGCTACGTGACGATTAACGTAGCCTATCACGGCTAGATCTGCAAAGTCAGCCATGATAGGCTACGTAAATTGTCACGTAGCCTATCACGGGTGACTTTAAAAAAAAAAAAAGCACGTACACAAATAGCATTGCCCTTATTTTCGCCGTAAGATTACGTAGACTACAGCGACCAAATAAGGAACGGGAGTGGCGGCTCCCTATGGGGGCCACCATTATCCGTACGCGCTTTTTTTCTTTTTTTTTAAGTCACCCGTGATAGGCTGCGTGACGATTAACGTAGCCTATCACGGCTGACTTTGCAAATCTAGCCGTGATAGGCTACGTTAATCGTCACGTAGCCTATCACGGGGGCGTTTTTTTTTTCTTTTATTGGAATGGCGGCGGCGGCAGGCGGTCGAAAGACCAGCTGCCGCTCCCGCCCCGGATGAAGACCCGACGAACCGCCGGCCGGACCCGCCGCCGGGAGGGACATTCGCCAAAGGTAAGTCCCGTCCCGGGGGGGTGCGGGGGGTGGGGGTGCGGAGAATTTCTCCCCGAAACTTGTTCGGGGGGCCGAACACGTTGGCGCTCGGCCCCCCGAAGTTTCGGGGAGAAATTCTCTGCCATCCCTACTTTTAGCATGCCTCGCTAACCTCAGCTCGTTGTCAACTTTAGCCTTCCTGACACCATCCCGGCAATTCTGTGCTACCTGCCTGTACCCTTCCTTTGTAGGTTGTCCCTCCTTCCACTTCCTATACGTGTCCTTTTTTGTTTTCAGGCCATCTCTAATCTTTTTGTGAAGCCACTTTGGCTTCTTCTGTCGCCTTTTTTCCCTTTTTTCCTTGTTGGAATTGTTTGTAATTGTGCCTTTAGAATTTCCTTTTTTAAAAAAATCCCCACCCATCTTGGACTTCTTTTCTCAGTAGAGTCACTTTCCATGAGACCTTACTTATAATTGTTCTGAGTTTATTAAAATTGGCTTTCCTAAAATCCAGGGTACGTGTTTGGCTACATGCAGCTTTGCTTCCTTTAGAACCAAGAACTCAAGTATAACATGGTCACTTTCCCCCAGAGTTCCCGTAACCGCTACTTGATCCACTAAGTCATCTCTGTTGGTTAGGATCAAGTCAAGGATAGATGATCCTCTAGTTCCTTCCTCCACTTTCTGTAGGAGGAAGTTATCAGCAACACAACTCAGGAATTTCCTGGAGGGGCCATGTTTTGCAGAATTTGTCTCCCAACAAATATCGGGGAAATTGAAGTCCCCCATTACTACTACATCATGCTTCCTTGAAACATTGGCAATTTGCTTTTCAACACTTTCATCCTCGTCTTCTCCTTGATTGGGTGGCCAGTAGTAGACACCGACCACCATGTTCCTTTTATTCTTTGCTCCATTTATTTTAACCCAGATGCTCTCGATGGGGCTACCAAGCTCATCCTCCTGTAATTCTGTGCAGAGATATGTATTTTTAACATATAGTGCAACTCCACCTCCCTTTCTATTCCTTCTGTTCTTTTTGTACAAGTTATATCATTCAATTGCTGTATTCCAGTCATGGGAGTCATCCCATCAAGTTTCAGTTACACCTCTCAAGTCATAATTTCCTTCCAGTATTAAGAGTTCAAGTTTGTTTTGTTTGTTTCCCATACTCTGGGCTTTAGTATATAGACATTGACTACCATGTGCTTTATAGTCTGGCTTTCTTCCTACATGTTTGTGAAGACTATTATTGGGTGGTATTAGAGCTGTTCTCTCCATTGTGGTGCATGAGTCTTCATCCATTGTTAACCCCAATTTTATGTCTCCCTCCCCTGTAGGATTCAGTTTAAAGCCCTCCTGATGAAGTTCTTTATGCTGTGGCTAAACACATTCTTCCCAGCCCTTGTGAAGTGCAACCCATCCCCTGCCAACAGTCCATCTTCCAGAAAGTATAGCTCGTGGTCCCAGAATTCAAATCTCTCACGTTGGCACCACCTCTTCATAGCCAGTCATTCACCCAGAGTACTTTTCTTTCTCTTTCTTTCCCTCTTCTAACTACTGGAAGGATGGATGAGAAAACTATCTGGGCCCCAAAGTTCTTGAGTTTCTTTCCCAAAGCTTCAAAGTATGACATGATTTCTTCATAGCAGCTCTTGACGGTATCATTTGTTCCCACATGGATGAGAAGAACGGGATACCTGTCAGTGGGCTTTATGAGTATAGGCAACCCTTCAGTCACATCTCTAATCTGTCCTCCCGGGAGACAGCATACCTGGTGAGTCCATGGGTCTTTGTGACATACTTGGGTTTCAATTAGGGATGTCAGAGAATTCTGCCACGGATCTCGGTGAGGCCGAATGCACCCGAACTCTGTGGCGGAACGGCCTGCCACCCCACCACCCCCCACGGTTCCCCCCTGGGACTTACCTGGGGCGGATGTTCCGGATGGTGGCAGCTCCAGCGGCGACTTTGGCGGAGCCGCTGCCACCAGGAGGATTTGCCCAAGGTAAGTCCCGGGGGGGGGGGGCAGACAGTTTCGCAACCAATTTTGGGGGGCCGAATGTGCTGGCATTCGGCCTCCCCGAGATTCGTGGTGTAATTCTCTGACATCCCTAGTATCCTGTCTTCTCATGATGTGGCCAAAGTACTTCAGTTTTGCCTTAATATCATTCCCTCAAGTGAGCAGTCTGACTTTATTTCCTGGAGTATGGACTGGTTTGATCTTCTTGCAGTCCAAGGCACTCTCAGAATTTTCCTCCAGCACCACAGTTCAAAAGCATCTATCTTCCTTCGCTCAGCCTTCCTGATGGTCCAGCTCTCGCAGCCATAGGTTACTACGGGGAATACCATTGCTTTAACTATGCAAACCTTTGTTGTCAGTGTGATGTCTCTGCTCTTCACTATTTGATCAAGATTTGTCATTGCTGTCCTCCCAAGAAGTAAACGTCTTCTGATTTCCTGGCTGCAGTCAGCGTCTGCAGTAATCTTTGCGCCTAGAAAGACAAAGTCTGTCACTGCCTCCACTTTTTCTTCTTCTATTTGCCAGTTATCAATCAAGCTGGTTGCCATAATCTTGGTTTTTTTGAGGTTGAACTGCAACCCAGCTTTTGCACTTTCCTCTTTCACCTTCGTCATGAGGTTCCTCAGCTCCTCCTCACTTTCAGCCATCAAAGTGGTATCATCTGCATATCTGGGATTGTTAATGTTTCTTCCAGCGATTTTAACTCCAGCCTTGGCTTCATCAAGCCCAACACGTCGCATGATGTGTTCTGCGTACAGGTTGAATAGGTAAGGTGAGAGTATACAACCCTGCCGTACTCCTTTCCTTTCCCAATCTTAAACCAGTCCGTTGTTCCGTGGTCTGTTCTTACCGTTGCTACTTGGTCGTTATACAGATTCCTCAGGAGGCAGACAAGCTGACTTGGTATCCCCATACCACCAAGAACTTGCCACAATTTGTTATGATCCACACAGTCAAAGGTTTAGACTAGTCAATAAAACAGAAATAGATGTTTTTCTGAAACTCCCTGGCTTTTTCCGTTATCCAGCGGATATTGGCCATTTAGTCTCTAGTTCCTCTGCCTTTTCTAAACCCAGCTTGTACATCTGGCAATTCTCGTTCCATGAATTGCTGGAGTCTGCCTTGCAAGATCTTGAGCATTACGTTACTGGCATGTGAAATAAGTGACACTGTTCGATAGTTTGACCATTCTTTGGTGTTTCCCTTTTTTGGTATGGGTATATAAGTTGATTTTTTCCAATCTGTTGGCCATTCTTGTGTTTTCCAAATTTGCTGGCATATGGCATGCATCACCTGGACAGCATCATCTTGCAAGATTTAAACAGTTCAGCTGGGATACCGTCATCTCCTGCTGCCTTGTTATTAGCAATGCTTCTTAAGGCCCATTCAACCTCAGTCTTCAGGATGTCTGGCTCTAGCTCACTGACCACACCATCAAATCTATCCCCGATATTATTATCCTTCGTATAAGATCTTCCGTATATTCTTGCCACCTTGTCTTGATCTCTTCTGCTTTTGTTAGGTCCTTGCCATCTTTGTTTTTGATCATACCCATTTTTGCCTGGAATTTCCCTCTGACGTTTCTAATTTTCTGGAAGAGGTCTCTTGTCCTTCCTATTCTATTATCTTCCTCCACTTCCTCACGTTGCTTGTTTAAAAATAATTCCTTATCTCTTCTGGCTAACCTCTGGAATTTTGCATTTAATTGGACATATCTCCCCCTGTCACTGTCGCCTTTTGCTTTCCTTCTTTCTTGGGCTGCTTCCAGTGTCTCAGCAGACAGCCATCTTGCCTTCTTAGTTTTCTTTTTCTTTGGGACATTTTTTGTTGCCGCCTCCTGAACAATGTTGCGAACTTCTGTCCATAGTTCTTCTGGGACCCTATCTACTAAATCTAGTCCCTTAAATCTATTCTTCACCCCCATTGCATATTCATGAGGAATATTCATGAGCTCATATCTAACTGATCTGTGGGTCTTCCCTGTTCTCTTTAGTCTGATTCTAAATTGTGCAATAAGAAGTTTGTGATCTGAACTACAATCAGCTCCAGGTCTTGTTTTTACCAGCTGCATAGATGTCCACCACCTTTGGCTACAAAGGATGTAGTCAATGTGATTTCGGTGCTGACCGTCTGGTGAAGTCCATGTATAAAGTCGTCTCTTAGGTTGTTGGAAGAGAGTGTTTGTTATGCACAGTGAGTTGTCATGGCAAAATTCTATCAGCCTATGTCCTGCTTCATTTTGTTCTCCCAGACCATGCTTGCCTGTAATTCCAGGAGTCGCTTGACTACCCACCTTAGCATTCCAGTCTTCTGTAATGAAAATTACATCTTTGTTTGGCGTACTATCCAGTAGGTGCTGCAGATCCTCATAGAACTGACCACTTCTGCTTCTTCAGCATCTGCAGTTGGGGTGTATATTTGGATCACTGTGTTGTTAAATGGCTTACCCTGAATTCAAATTGAGATCATTCTGTCATGTTTTGGATTGTATCCAAGCACTGCTTTAGCCACTTTATTATTAATTATGAAGGCTACTCCATTTCTTCTGTGGTCCTCTTGTCCACAGTAGTAGATCTGGTGGTCATTTGATGTGAAGTGGCCCATTCCAGTCCATTTCAGTTCACTGACACCCAAAATGTCCATATTTAATCTTGACATCTCCCCAATAACCACATCCAATTTGCCTTGGCTCATAGATCTTACATTCCAGGTTCCTATGGTGTGTTGATCTTTAGAACATCGGATTCGTTGTTCACCACCAGCACCATCGGCTGCTAGTAGGGATGGGGGAGAATTTCTCCCCGAAACTTCGGGGGGCCGAGTGCCAACGCATTCGGTCCTCCGAAGGTTCGGGGAGAAACCCGGGATGGGACTTACCTTTTACGAATGTCGCTCCCGGCGGCGGGTCCCGGCAGCGGTTCGGCAGGTCTTCCTCAGGGGAGGGGGCAGCAGCCGGTCTTTCGACCAGCTGCCGCTGCCGCCATTACAAGAAAAGTAAAAAAAAAAACAACGCCCCTGTGATAGGCTACGTAATGATTGCCGTAGCCTATCACGGCTAGATTTGCAAAGTCAGCCATGATAGGCTACGTTAATCGTCACGTAGCCTATCACGGGTGACTTTGGGGAAAAAAAAAAAAGTGCATACACAAATGGCGGCCCCCATAGGGAGCCGCCATTCGCATTCCTTATTTGGTCCCTGTAGTCTACGTAAAGATTTACGTAGACTACGGCGAAAACAAGGGCACGCTATTTGCGTTGCCCTTATTTTCGCCGTAGTCTACGTAAATCTTTACGTAGACTACAGGGACCAAATAAGGAACGCGAATGGCGGCTCCCTATGGGGGCCGCCATTAGCGTACGCGCTTTTTTTTTTTTTTAAAGTCACCCGTGATAGGCTGTGTGACGATTACCGTAGCCTATAACGGCTGACTTTGCAGATCTAGCCGTGATAGGCTACATAAATCGTTACGTAGCCTATCACGGGGCTTTTTTTTTTTTACTTTTCTTTTGAAGTTCGCGGCCGGGGAGATGGGGCGCTTCTCCCCGGCCTGAATTTCGGCCGGGCGAGGCGGGAAGCCTCCCCCCGGCCTGAATTTCGGCCGGGCGAGGCGGGAAGCCTCCCCCCCGGCCTGAATTCCGGCTGGGCGAGGCAGGAAGACACCCCCCCCTCGCATGAACTTTGGGTGGAGAAGCGAAGCGCCTCCCCCCCACCGCGAAAAAAGCTGCGGGACAAGGTAAGTCCCTTTCGTACATCCCTAGCTGCTAGCCATCCTTTCGGCTTTGAGATATCTCCATCATCACATCTGGGGCTAGTTGAACTTATCCTCTGTTCCTCCCCAGTAGCATTTTGACCATCGTCCGACCTGGGAGTCCCATCTTCCGATGGTATACCAACATATCTCTGGTTGTACTGATCCATTTAGTTTTCAAGGAAAGAATACTGGGGTGGGTTGCCGTTTCCTTCGTCAGGGATCGTATTTAGTCTGACCTCTCTGCCATGACCTTCCCATCTTGGGTGTCCCTTCACGGTTTAGCTCATGACGTCATTGAGGTGCTCAAGCTCCAGCATCACGACAAGGTAACGATCTCCTTTGCTGAAGAAGCAATGCTTTCTGCTTTGGTGCAATTCCCTTCCTAGTGGGCCTCTTGGCTGGTAAGATGATTCAAAGGTCAATATCACCACCTCAGCACATTCCATGCTAACGACCACTGGTCTTATCAGGCCTAGGATACGCTTGAGAACTGAGGCTATGTCTATACTAAGCTACAGGTGTCCGTGCTGGGAAAGTTCTGATTGTTTTCCTTCTGAACAAGCATTGTTAGTCTATTCTGGGAAAGTAGCAGGTGAACGCTAATTAACGCTTGCTTCTGTCATGCTGCCTCACTGTTAACATGTACGGTATAAGACCCACTGTACCCCTTGGCTCTGTGTTCAGAGAAGCTGTCTTATCCAACCGTTGGGTACGCCTGTGTGCT
The DNA here is from genome assembly GCF_057233095.1 of Heloderma suspectum. Lineage (NCBI taxonomy): Eukaryota > Metazoa > Chordata > Lepidosauria > Squamata > Helodermatidae > Heloderma > Heloderma suspectum. The sequence continues at coordinate 161,101,251 of NC_139458.1, read as the reverse complement.
GTGTAGTTTATCGCTCAGGCGCATCTACAACCTTCTTTTGGGAAGCCCCTAGGAAGAGGTAGTGTTTTGGCTGAAAGTAAATGGAGACGGAGGATTTCAATTTTTTTTTTTAAGTAAATATTTACGAAAGATAGCGATTCTTATGGAAGTTATGCAGACTCATGGAGATGGCTGGGCACCAGAATTACGGTTGTCAGTTCGGATTTATCTTTGTAATTTTTGGAGCGGAAAAAAAGAGAATTCTGGGGCTTGTGAACAGTGGAATGGAGCCCTGGCCGCAAACTGTGGAAGGTAAGCGGCATGGAAGGTACACAATTCGTACATCCCTAGTTCCACTGTTCTGCCTAAGAACTCTTTGTCTTCTCTTATTCCCTGGAGGGTCGCCACTCGCCACTCCAGTCCTCTTACTTCTTCTCTCAACAGTGTAATCAATTTGCACTTGTTGCACATGTAGGCCATGTTGATCTCAGGTAAGAAAATAAACATTGCACAGACCTTGCCGGTCACCACCACTAGAGGGTCTTTTCCTTCCATAGTCTCTATTCCCTTTATGTTTCTAGCTTTCTGATTGTACTGGGATAGCCTGTGCTTTGTCCTCTATTCACTGGAGGCTACCAACAGAGTCCAACTGGTATAGAAGTTTATGTGTTACAAGAAGTAGAAATTTTAAAAAAAATGTTAGGGGCCTCCCCCTTGACCTCCCTTGCTGAACTCCCGTGGCCAACTCCTGTTTGCTCTCCCTGACTGCTCGCTCTCTGGGAGCTTGCTTGCTTTTATAGCCCCTAGACCAGCTGGAGCAGCTTCCTCTGCTCTGCTCAGCTACAAGACAGGAAACAGACTGAAACTCCTCACCCATACAGCTGCTGAGAGTAATCAGGCCACACACCCTCAATTCAATTCGAGCTCTCACATGGTGAGCACATGGAAAGTCCCTGGGCTTACTCCAGCCCACTCACCACTTTGCCTTTGTCATCTTTTTCTCATAATGCTCGTCTTGGAGGTACTCTTTTAGTTAGGGATGTCAGAGAATTCCGCCATGGATCTCGGTGAGGCTAAATGCCAGTGCATTTGGCCCCCCGAACTCCGTGGCGGAACGGCCTGCCCCCCCGCGGATCCCCCCCGGGACAAGACTTACCTGGGGCGGATCTTCCAGGCGACAGTGGCTCTGGCGGCAGCTTTGTGATAGGCTATGTGATAGGCTATGTAAAGATTTACGTAGCCTATCATGGCTGGGTTAAAAAAAACAACAACCATGTGATAGGCTACATAAAGATTTACGTAGCCTTTCATGGCTGGGTTAGAAAAAAAAAACACGTACGCAAATTATGTAAATATTTACGTAGGCTAAAACGGTGAATCAAAAAGGGACGCAAATAGCGCCCGCTACGCTATTTGCGTTCCCCTTTATTTTCGCCGTCACAGTCTACGTAAATATTTACGTAGATTAAGACGGCCAAAAATAAGGAACGCAAATGGCGGCGGCCGTAGCCGCCGCCATTTGCGTACGCGGTTTTTTGTGTGTGTTTTTCCCAGAGCCCTCCGCGGCCAGAAATCCAGCTGCGAACGGCTCTGGCCTGGCTGGGCCTGGCCGGCTGCTCCGCGGAGCTGCCGCGGGGCACAGCCAGCCATGGAGGATTCCGGGGGGGAGGAACGGATTGCCTTCCCCCCGTCGAGGATTCCAGGGGGAGGGACGGAGCACCTCCCCCCCACCATCAACATAATCCGTGGAAAGGTAAGTGACTTTCGTACATCCCTACTTTTAGTACACTCATGCTTGTAGACACTTGAAGAAAACTTAAATTAGGCTCACAGATATTCAGTGAGAATTCTGTTTTTGAGAATTATTTGCACATCTAATCTTACATGAGAGGGTATAGGAAAGGTGCCTAATTTTGTTTATCAGGAGCAAAAGTTTCTGTAAACCTTGTTTACAGGTTGGCTCTTAAAGCAGCTTCCTAAATATTCCACTTCTAATAGAACTATGGGTTTCCAAGAGAGGTGGAGAAAAGCATGATGAAACATGAATGTCAAGAGTGACACAAAATCCTATAATTTAGGTCAAGGTTCAAAACAGAAAATACACCTTTTTACCTTTTACAGTTTAGTTTTTTACTCCAATGCTCTGTTACATTATGGGTGATTTAATGTATTTAGCTATTGATTTTTCATCCTTAGGGTGTTGGCAAGGGGGTCCTAAATGGAGTCATTGAAGCGTTACCTTCCTATTTCAGATGGTATTACAAAATGTCAAATAAATAGGTATGATTTGTTCAGCAATCAAGGAAAGTATAGGTGCCAAATTCCATGGACTGGACTAAATTCAGTTTGTAGATATTTAAAGGCTCTTGGATAGGGAAGTTTATGGATAGCAAATGACTGGACTATTAGTTGTAAGACTCCCATTTTCTTATTGCTTAATTCTGTATTTGGGGAACGTACCCGATTGAACAAGATCTGCTTGCATTGTCTTTCTGATCAGGGAATATGAATCAGCCAAAATATGTAAAGGCCTAAATTACTGCAGTAGCAGAATGCAGAAGAGTCCCCAGCTGTGTAATTTCAAATCCATTTTCAGACTTAAAATTCAGATATATCAGATTTGCTTTTTAAAAATTTGTATTATGTATGCAGGAATCTTGATGTTCATATTCCAGCAATTGCACTACAAAGCATGCTATGTTTTGCAGTGCATAGATCAGGGCAAAATCTGGTCATATATTCAAAATCTCATTTTTCAAAGAAGAGCATGTTCCCAGTATTTATTATTGTGGCAAAAGGCTTAAAATAAGGCAGTGGTTGGAATTCAGTGTTGCATGCACCAGATCTCTCCTCTCCAAATCTCTCCTACCCCAGCACACACAACCACACTCAGAAAATCTGCTTCAGAGGGTCCCCCAACCCTGCAGAGCAGAGTTTGAGGGTGTATGAGGGGCTGCAGGTGGAAAGGGGAATCCCCTCCCTGTTCAATTGATGGAAGTAGTTCCATCAGCAGAACTACTTAATTGGATTTGCTGTTTCTTAATACATGTTGGGTTGCTGATCTTGCGAAGCAGCTAGGCCTGAAAAATATATAGACACTGCTTTAAAGTATTCTTTGCTCATTCGCTGCTTACTATTCAGTAGAGGTCCTAGCGTAGCCGGATGCTGAAACCATGATCTATGAATTCAGTATTGATTTTGATATGAAACTAACCTTTATATTGTCATTTTCTCTTTCACTTACTCTTTTGCAGTGCAATCCTATATATGTCTCCTCAGAAGTAAGCCCCACTGAGTTTAGTGGAACTTATTCCACATATATGAGTATAGAATTGCAACCTTAGCCTTGCCCTAAAGCAATGAATAGTGCAGTCTTGTGTGTTTGAATAGTTTAGCTTTGGGATTGGAATTCTGTTTTATTTTTAACTAGAAAGAGGTGATTATTGAAAATACTGTAAAATGTGCTGATTTACACAAGTTAAAATCAATCTTGGGATGTGAGCAATCAGGGCTGAGCCAAGGTTTTTTGTTGCCTTCTTCAATGAATTAAAATTTTGATTCCCAACGCTTCAATTTCTATTCCATGCTGAGGAGCATAACAATAGCGAATTAAATAATGAATATTTGACCAGGGTATTATTTTTACTTTCATATGTAATTTCAGTAACTTAGTGATCATATTGCTGTGCTCAACAATGAATCTAGACTCCTGGATGTTATCACTAAAGTAGATCATAATCCTCAATTCAACAATATGTGTGCATTGAAAAAGTCCATTTTCTTGCTATCCTGAAAACCATCCTGTTTGTTACTTTACAAAGATCAGTTGAACACCCAAGAAAAAAAGCCAGCTAACTTTCTGGTTAAGCTGATACAATGGGAAGGTTTGGAGACATTATGCATGGATGAAAGGAAGACTGGATCATCACAAACACATATCCTCTCATACATGGTGCAGTTTCTGTTACACACCCCGTATAAAGGAAAGACATATGGAACAACACAACATTTCCTAGACCACACCACCCTGCAGCCCACTGCCAAGCCCCCCCCCCCACAAAAGTGTTGTAAGTTAGACTGATTCAGAACACATAATTCTCTACAAATGTCCATCCCTCAGTGCCCAAAGTGGGAGAAAAAAAACCAAGTGAGCTGATTAGGCTAGACTGAATTATGTGTGCCTGAAAAGAAGTGACATGGTTATAGGGTTCACCTGAAAAGAAATGAAATGGCATCCAATCCTACTTCAAGTATTGCTGTCACGTTCTTTACTTCATCCCTTTACAGCTGTGTCTGTTGTCCTGAATCCATTCTGCTGGAATGCAGTTGTATAGTTTGCTTGAAGACAGTCAAGATGTAGCTAGCAGTCACATATTTTGTTTTTTGATTTTTACTTTACTGTAAGTGCAGGGGCCCTAAAATGGATCACTGTTTGGCACTATAAATTGTCAGTGCGGTGGGTCATGATCAGGGTCAAGGGCTCTGCACTTATACTAGAGTAAAAAAGAACAAAAGACTCAGTTGCTAACTATGTCTTTAAAGTAATGTCTGCTTTGGCCTTATCAGTCAGAGTATGCCTTGATGATTGGGTTGACCTTCCTGAGTTCAGTGTGTATTGGGTCCACTGATTACTCGAGAGAAACTTTCAGCATGTGGTGAAAATGAACAGTCCCATCCCTACCTCCACTGCCTGCTCATCACAGCTATGTGGTTATATAACAAAGGAGTCAAATGACACATACAAGCCAGCTTCATCACAAGCCACCTAGGGTTGATTTTTTATTCTGAAACTCAGTCCATAGAAATGCTGCACATTGTACTAGTTACGTTTTGATATGGGAATAGCACAGCATTCTGTAGCTCTTAACTCTTTATTTACCCACAGTGCCTGTGATCCAAGTTAGTAACATATGTGAGAGTGAAGGAAGTGAACCCCTATTAACGATAAGTGAACATCAACTTGCCTCTTTGGGAATGGGCACTGCTACAGAGGAAAGGGAGTTCCAGCTGTGTTTGTGGTTCTTACTTGCATGCAAATTTATTTATTTTTAATCACAGCCTACATTTCTAACCATAAATCTAATATAACATTACCAATAAAAACCCATAATAATACCCCCCCAAAAAAACACTTGATTCATTCTGTTTCCATAGATTGTCAGAGCTTTAAAAGAGAAGCTAGCAATGTAAACTGTAATGGTTGTAATTATGTGTGTGTATTGATTGTGGTGTCATGGTTACGTGATGTGGAGTTTATGAGCAGAGACCAGGTATCATGCCTGGATTCCCAAGGCTAGTTTTAATTTTTGCTTGAAGATTTATTTTGTTCTCACCTCCTGGAGGAATGTATATTTTAGACTTGCTCCTGTCTGCCTCTCTCGGAACTTTTATTCAGTCCTATTTTTTTTGAGAGAGATATCCACATGCCAAAAGATAGCTCAGAGATATAAGTAAAATTGTGTAGAAATAAAATAAGGCTGCAAATATATATTGTTTGTATTTAAGATTTTATTCAAATAGTTCCTCTAGAAGTCTTCCACTATGGTACTGAGTTGATGAACAGTGACATTTGCTTTCAGCATGATAGATCAAGAACATTTCATTTGTAAGAGGAAATAATCTTACCCTCAGATCAGAAACAGTCCCTAGCCATGGAATAAAGAATTTCTTCTGTTTGTGAAGATGCCTCTGATCCCAACTCTCTAGCCACAGGACGTCATGTGGATAGGTGGTTCTCATGTCTGGGAATCGGGTGTACAACCTGTTCTAGATGGGGGGTTTTTTGTTTTTGTTTATTCAGTCAGTCGCTTCCGACTCTTCGTGACTTCATTGACCAGCCCACGCCAGAGCTTCCTGTCGGCCGTCGCCACCCCCAACTCCCCTAAGGTCGAGTCCGTCACCTCCAGAATATCATCCATCCATCTTGCCCTTGGTCAGCCCCTCTTCCTTTTGCCTTCCACTTTTCCTACCATCAACATCTTCTCCAGGGTATCCTGTCTTCTCATAATGTGGCCAAAGTACTTCAGTTTTGCCTTTAATATCATTCCCTCAAGTGAGCAGTCTGGCTTGATTTCCTGGAGTATGGACTGGTTTGATCTTCTTGCAGTCCAAGGCACTCTCAGAATTTTCCTCCAGCACCACAGTTCAAAACCATCTATCTTCCTTCGCTCAGCCTTCCTGATGGTCCAGCCCTCTCAGCCATAGGTTACTACGGGGAATACCATTGCTTTAACTATGCGGACCTTTGTTGTCAGTGTGATGTCTCTGCACTTAACTATTTTATCAAGATTTGTCATTGCTGTCCTCCCAAGAAGTAAACGTCTTCTGATTTCCTGGCTGCAGTCAGCGTCTGCAGTAATCTTTGCGCCTAGAAAGACAAAGTCTGTCACTGCCTCCACGTTTTCTACCTCTGTTTGCCAGTTATCAATCAAGTTGGTTGCTATAATCTTGATTTTTCTGAGGTTTAACTGCAACCCAGCTTTTGCACTTTCCTCTTTCACCTTCATCATGAGGTTCCTCAGCTCCTCCTCGCTTTCAGCCATCAAAGTGGTATCATCTGCATATCTGAGATTGTTAATGTTTCTTCCAGCGATTTTAACTCCAGCCTTGGCTTCATCAAGCCCAGCACGTCGCATGATGTGTTCTGTGTACAGGTTGAATAGGTAAGGTGAGAGTATACAACCCTGCCGTACTCCTTTCCCAGTCTTAAACCAGTCCGTTGTTCCGTGGTCTGTTCTTACCGTTGCTATTTGGTCGTTATACAGATTCCTCAGGAGGCAGACAAGCTGACTTGGTATCCCCATACCACCAAGAACTTGCCACAATTTGTTATGATCCACACAGTCAAAGGCTTTAGACTAGTCAATAAAACAGAAATAGATGTTTTTCTGAAACTCCCTGGCTTTCTCCATTATCCAGCGGATATTGGCAATTTGGTCTCTAGTTCCTCTGCCTTTTCTAAACCCAGCTTGTACATCTGGCAATTCTCGTTCCATGAATTGCTGGAGTCTGCCTTGCAAGATCTTGAGCATTACGTTACTGGCATGTGAAATAAGTGACACTGTTCGATAGTTTGAACATTCTTTGGTGCTTCCCTTTTTTGGTATGGGGATATATGTTGATTTTTTCCAATCTGTTGGCCATTCTTGTGTTTTCCAAATTTGCTGGCATATGGCATGCATCACCTGGACAGCATCATCTTGCAAGATTTTAAACAGTTCAGCTGGGATACCATCATCTCCTGCTGTCTTGTTATTAGCAATGCTTCTTAAGGCCCATTCAACCTCAGTCTTCAGGATGTCTGGCTCTAGCTCACTGACCACACCATCAAATCTGTCCCCGATATTATTATCCTTCCTATACAGATCTTCCGTATATTCTTGCCACCTTGTCTTGATCTCCTCTGCTTCTGTTAGGTCCTTGCCATCTTTGTTTTTGATCATACCCATTTTTGCCTGGAATTTCCCTCCGACGTTTCTAATTTTCTGGAAGAGGTCTCTTGTCCTTCCTATTCTATTATCTTCTTCCGCTTCCACACGTTGCTTGTTTAAAAATAATTCCTTATCTCTTCTGGCTAACCTCTGGAATTTTCTATTTAATTGGGCATATCTCCCCCTGTCACTGTTGCCTTTTGCTTTCCTTCTTTCTTGGGCTGCTTCCATTGTCTCAGCAGACAGCCACCTTGCCTTCTTAGTTTTCTTTTTCTTTGGGACGTTTTTTGTTGCCGCCTCCTGAACAATGTTGCGAACTTCTGTCCATACTTCTTCCAGGACCCTATCTACTAAATCTAGTCCCTTAAATCTATTCTTCACCCCCATTGCATATTCATGAGGAATATTCGTGAGCTCATATCTAACCGATCTGTGGGTATTCCCTATTCTCTTTAGTCTGATTCTAAATTGTTCAATAAGAAGTTCGTGATCTGAACTACAATCAGCTCCAGGTCTTGTTTTTACCAACTGCATCGATGTCCACCACCTTTGGCTACAAAGCATGTAGTCAATGTGATTTCGATCTCGACTGTCTGGTGAAGTCCATGTATAAAGTCGTCTCTTGTTGAAAGAGAGTGTTTGTTATGCACAGTGAGTTGTCTTGGCAAAATTCTATCAGCCTATGTCCTGCTTCATTTTGTTCTCCCAGACCATGCTTGCCTGTAATTCCAGGTGTCGTTTGACTACCCACCTTAGCATTCCAGTCTCCTGTAATGAAAATTACATCTTTGTTTGGCATACTATCCAGTAGGTGCTGCAGATCCTCATAGAACTGACCACTTCTGCTTCTTCAGCATCTGCAGTTGGGGTGTATATTTGGATCACTGTGATGTTAAATGGCTTACCCTGAATTCGAATTGAGATCATTCTGTCATGTTTTGGATTGTATCCAAGCACTGCTTTAGCCACTTTATTATTAATTATGAAGGCTACTCTATTTCTTCTGTGGTCCTCTTGTCCACAGTAGTAGATCTGGTGGTCATTTGATGTGAAGTGGCCCATTCCAGTCCATTTCAGTTCACTGACACCCAAAATGTCCATATTTAATCTTGACATCTCCCCAATAACCACATCCAATTTGCCCTGGCTCATAGATCTTACATTCCAGGTTCCTATGGTGTGTTGATCTTTAGAACATTGGATTCGTCGTTCACCACCAGCACCATCGGCTGCTAGTCATCCTTTCGGCTTTGAGATAGCTGCGTTGTCACATCTGGGGCTAGTTGAACTTATCCTCTGTTCCTCCCCAGTAGCATTTTGACCATCGTCCGACCTGGGAATCCCATCTTCCGATGGTATACCGACATATCTGTGGTTGTACTGATTAGGGATGGCGGATAATTTCTCCCCGAATCTTCGGGGGGCCGAGCGCCAACGCATTCGGCCCCCCGAAATCGGCAGTGAAATTCTCCACCACCACCCCGGGACGGGACTTACCTTTGGCGAATGTCCCTCCCGGCGGTGGGTCCCAGCGGCGGTTCGGCAGCGGTTCGGCGCGGGCAGGGGCGGCGGCCGGTCTCCCGACCGGCTGCCGCCGCCACCATTGCAAAAAAAAAACCTAAAGTAAAAAAAAAAACCCACACCCGTGCATAGGCTACGTAACGATTTATGTAGCCTATCACGGCTAGATTTCCAAAGTCAGCCGTGATAGGCTACATAAATCGTCACGTAGCCTATCACGGGTGGCTTTGAAAAAAAAAAAAGCGCGTACGCAAATGGTGGCGACCCATGGGCGCCGCCATTTGCGTACGCGCTTTTTTTTTTTCAAAGTCACCTGTGATAGGCTACGTGACGATTTACGTAGCCTATCACGGCTGACTTTGGAAATCTAGCCATGATAGGCTACATAAATCGTCACGTAGCCTATCACGGGGTCTTTTTTTTTTTTTTTTACTTTTTGTTTCGCGGCCAGGGAGACGGGGCGCTTCTCCCTGGCCTGAATTTTGGCCGGGCGAGGCGGGAAGCCTCCCCCCCGGCCTGAATTTCGGCCGGGCGAGGCGGGAAGCCTCCCCCCCTTCTCCTGAACTTCGGGGGGGAAAGCGAAGTGCCTCCCCCCCACCGCAAAGGCAAGCTGCGAAAAGGTAAATGACTTTCGTACATCCCTAGTACTGATCCATTTAGTTTTCAAGGCAAGAATACTGGGGTGGGTTGCCGTTTCCTTCCTCAGGGATCGTATTTAGTCTGACCTCTCTGCCATGACCTTGCCGTCTTGGGTGTCCCTTCATGGTTTAGCTCATGACGTCATTGAGGTGCTCAAGCTCCAGCACCATGACAAGGTAACGATCTCCTTTGTTGAAGGATGGGGTTTTACTTCCCCTGAAAAAGCAGTTGCATAGCTTGGCGGTATTCTTGGATCTACCTTTATCATTGGAGGCCTTTTACTGGCTTGGTTTGTTGTTGTTCAGTCGTTAAGTCATGTCCGACTCTTCGTGATCCCATGGACCATAGCACGCCAGGCCTTCCTGTCCTCCGCTCTCTCCCGGAGTGTGCTCAGGTTCATATTCATTGCAACGGTGATACTATCTAGCCATCTCATCCTCTGCCATCCCCTTCTCCTTTTGCCTTCAATCTTTCCCAGCATCAGGGTCTTTTCCAGTGACTGTTCTCTTCACGTTTGGTGGCCAAAATATTTGAGCTTCAGCTTCAGTATCTGTCCTTTCAATGAGCAGTCAGGGTTGATTTCCTTTAGGGTTGACTGATTTGACCTCCTTTCAGTCCAGGGGACTCGTAAGAGTCTTCTCCAGTATCACAGTTTGAAGGCAACAATTCTTAGGCGCTCAGCCTTCCTTATAGTCCAGCTCTCACAACCATACATGACTACTGGAAAAACCATAGCTTTGATTATATGAACCTGTCAGGGTGGACACTGAGCCCATAGAACCTCAGAGGAGTTCTGATTCTGAGGAGGAACAACCGTCCGTGGGAGAGGAGCACGCTCATCCCTCCCAGGCCCTGCAGCTGGCAGAGATTCCTCCTGCCGGCATTCCAGACATAGATAGTGGTCCTGCGAGTGAAAGAGCATGGGAGGAGGGCTGGCTGGATGCTCGACGCAGACGCAAAGAGCGACGATCTATGGAGGGCGCAGAAAGGAGGCGTAGCGCCCGTTTGGCACGCAAGCAGTGGTCGCGTCCAGAGGACCTAAGGGAAAAGGGGAAGGACTCTCCCTAGCCCATAAGTTCAGGGTCTGCAAGTGATTTCCTTTAGTGGGAAATCCATTCACCCCCAAAACAGCCCAATGAAGACTATACTCACTGGGCATGGAATGCTGAATGTTTATTTGGGGAGGGGAAATGGGAAATTGTTGGGGGTGGGAATGGAATTCTGAATGGAAGTTTTCTATACTGCAACATTTTGTTGCAAGTCCCACTTGTATTAGCTACATCGTGCTCTGGGTTTGTACCAGTTCTCTAGTCTTACAGTAGTGAGCTTTATCTTTATATTTTATGGTAATGGGAAAAGAGCTTATAGACTGTCCACCTATAACACTGGACAAAATATTACACCAGTGTAAGAGAAATATGTACTGCTTTTCTAGATTTTACAACAACAGACAGAAAGAAAAACTCTTGAAAACATGACTGCACGATCCATCGATGCTGCAGTGTCCAGATGATAAAAAGAAATCACATTTTATTATTGTACCTGTAAATCTCTTAATATTAAGCTAAAGTTTCTGATATGAAGAGGGAAGAGAATGCCCCTGACTCATGATTTTCAAGCATTCAGGTTTGGCAGGCTTGAATAAAAGAAAATTGATGTGCAAAATATCCACTGTAGTGTTTGTACTAAAGGCTGTTTTCTGTATCTGCCAAGAATAGATTACAGAGATGTTTAGAATAGCGATGTCAGTCTTTCTCTAAATTGTAATGTGTTTTGTGGGTAATTTCATAAACCTAATGGAATTTCTGTGTTATTTATAACAGCAAATGAAAGAACAGAGATTTGGTTTATTTTATTTTTCCATAAGTTTATTTTAGATCCTGAGGAGATGTATAGGGTAAATGTATTGATTGGCTTGTCATGTTTCACACCATGCCGTCTGATTAATTTGCATCATTTTTGTGTCTTGCAGGCAGAGAATTCTGCGCTGGCCATGGAAAATGAAAATCAGAGAGAACAGTATGAAAGGTGCCTTGATGAGGTAAGGTGGATATAACAGTGCTTGTTGCAGAATATTTTGCTACAACTGGTCAGGTTAAAAAATTTTTTAATATTCAGCTTCCAGGTATTAATAAACTAATTCTATTCCAACTAGGCCCTTCATAAACCAATTCATGTAGTTTAATTTAGGAACTGTGTGCTTTTCATTGGATATACTCTTCACAAAAATGTTCATTTTCAGAAGTAGATTATAAACAGTGGAATGAGACATAAAAGTTAAAAGTCCACAAAGTGCAAACTATAGTGTACCTACAAATCTCTGAATAGGGTGATTAATTTGATTCCCATACAGGGTGCTCAAATGATCCTCAGTTTCCTTTACTAAGTGGACCTACCCAAGGCAGTTAGTCTTTAGCATGGCTTGGTTATATTAAATCCATTATGCAATGAAAAATCAGTGCATATTTGCAGTAATCCCCGAGGCCCACTTCCAAATGCCCACCTATATGACCTATAGTTTGGAAACAACTGTAATAGATTATCAGCAGTATCCAATACTACCACTGCACTCCCACTCGATCTGTTGCACATCCAGGAAAGCTCGTGCAACAGAAAGCTGGCAGTTCTGAAAGCAACCTTGGAAACAAGTGGAAATGCTTGTTTCCAGATCAAGACAGGTCAGCTGAGCTTCCTTCTACAAGATGCAGTGACCAACCCCATTCTGGAAATGAGCATTTCTACTTATTTCTTGCTGCTCCTGGAACTACTACCTTCCCCTTGCACTAGCAGTGGGTTTCACTAACATGCGGGAAGGATTGGATACAGCCCACAGTTGCCCACTTACTTTTCACCATGGCATATTCTGAGCCCCAGACTACATAAGATTATCCAAGCCATTCTCTTCTCTTGATGACCAAAACAGACTTAAGGCATCCCAGACAATCTTGGAGATTTACTTGGAGCAAGTCGCCTGGGCCATTAGTTTGTTAGAACTATTGTTGGAAGCAAGTTGCCCCAGAATGTCTTTGGCTAGGCTATAGACCAGCCTTCCCTAACCTGGTGCCCTCTACATGTTTTGGACTACACCTCCTAGCATTCCTGATCATTGGCCTTGCTGACTGGGACTAAAGGGATTTGAAATGCAAAACATCTGGACAGCACCAAGCTGGGGAAGCCTGCTATAGAACTATTTAGGTAACTGCTGCTTTTCATTTTATGGTTTATCAAGGCCAGAAACACTTAGCCCTGACTACAAAGATTCAGTTATTTAGTCACCCAAAGATTACATGCTATGCAGTTTAAGGATGAAAGTGCTCCCAGCAATATGCTACCATATATTTAGAGGCAAACTGACAAATCTTCTAACTGTGTGTGTATGGATGTACACAAGTGGGTGCTTGTAATTGCTCCAGTGGTTGAGGTAGAAAACCTTTGCACTCCTGATCAGTCCAAACTGAGCAATGAACTCAACTGTAAAACCTCTGTTGATTTTATGGCCAGGATTACTCCATAAGCCAAAATCCATCTTGGTCAGCTGACTTTGACTTTGTATATAGACACAAAACTTCTTCAATTCATCTGATAGGCAGAGCTGAGGTGCAGAATTGCTGGATGCAGTTTACTGGTAATCATTTTTTAAGCTAAGGTTCTTTCTGTCCATATGCTGTTTATTCTGAACCTAACCTTCAACATTGTAATATGAATCCTTGCCCTGTGACAAAAAAAGAACATTCTATGAACACTTCTACCAGTAAAAGTCAGTCACAGCTGACTGAGGTATCAAAATGAAGGCAGTTACATTCCCTTATAAATTCTAATAGTAATCCTAACAATTGTTTTGAAATTAGTTGTCCATCTCTGTTATTTCCCCTAACATAGCAATATCATCATTTGGATTAAACACAAAAGTAAATAACACTGCAGTGGTCTAGCCTTGCATAACATAATGAGCTTCATTTGTGTAAAGTTCAAAAAACAGTCTAAACCCATCTCCTTGTCTCTAGGAAACCTAATGCAAGAAACAGGATTACCTTTTTCTACCTTAGGGGCCTAAGGTTTAAATGCTTAATCCTAGTTTCCTATTCTAGAATTTGACTGTCAGTTTATTGTCAAGAGGTGGTATAATATTTATTCATGTTGTTATGCCAGCAAAGATCTCTGTCAGGCTCAGCTTCACTCTTCCACGGTAATGTGATATGTTACACTAAATTAGCATACCAACTTTTGCAATTAGCCAGAAAAAATATAAGTTGCCTATAATGTTCAGCTTGTATTCAGAAGAAACTAAAAGACATCCTTATCATTTCATACAATCAGAAAATAAAAGGATTTTTTTTACCATTCTTAGCCCCCAGAGCATGACCAGCTCAATATATCCTGGATTATTTTAGGTTAAATCCATAAATTACTCCTATGATTTAGGCAGGAATCCTCCAACTTTGTTATAGTGAGTCTCTTTAAATTAGGGTGATGGTGGTGATACTCCTTCAACTTTCCCAAGTGCAATCATCCTACATTTTGAATTAAAGCATTAGCATTTTATTTCTTTAGGATAGTAACACTTTTCCTGGGCAACTGCTAGAAGTAAGATATTCTTCCCTGGAGTTTCACCTTATTTGGATCGAAGACTTTGTTTTGTTGTAGGCATCATAATTCTTGGAGTCATTTGTTTTATTCAGAAAGACTGAGGTGTTTGGAAGTGAGCAAAACAATATTTGGGTTGTCAGCTTTTTAACTACCACATATAGTCTTTACCATATGTGATGGATTTATACGAACTGATGATGCAAATGTTTCTGATAAACCGTTTTGCTGTTCATCTGTATCCAGGCCCTGGAACCATTCTCCAGCTGTGACTGAGCTGGGCTGTTGTGGGAAAGCCAACTGTGATTTTGGCTGAAAAGAAAACTGAACACAATCTTGTATGATGTGCATGTGCGTACGTGCGTGTGTGCATGTGTGTGTGTCCATCCCTTAGATTGATTTTGCTAAATAGCTACATTATAGGATTGCATCTAGAAGGATGTAAGTAGAGATATGTGGTAGTCTGTGCCCTTGCACACTTGCTGTTCCCAGCATGAATTCAAGTGCTGCTTTGACCTTCAACTCCTTGTCCAAGACATTCCCTTCTTTACTCTGTTCTCCTCTGAAACAGTCGGGGACTCGACCGTGTTCCCTTTGTTTGTTTGTTTATTTATTTATTAAATTTTATTTTTATTTATTAAATTTCTTAATCGCCCATCTGGCCGGTCACCCAGACACTCTGGGTGATGTGCAATGGTACAATTTAAAACAGTAAAATTATACATCAAAACATTATTTAAAAATACCCTAACCCACCCCAAATGCCTGCCTGAATAACCAAGTTTTCAGTGCATGGCAGAAGCTCATGAAAGAGGGGGCATGGTGCAGTTCCCTAAGGAGGGAGTTCCACAGAGTGGGGGCCACCACAGAGAAGGCCCTCTCCCTCATCCTCACTAGTCTAGCTGTCCTGGCTGATGGGACAGAGAGAAGGCCATCTGAGGCTAATCTTATTAAGCGGCCTGTCTGGTGTTGCTGGAGGTGCTCCTTAAGATAGGCTGGGCCGGAACCATATAGGGTTTTAAAGGTCAAAACCAACACCTTGAACTTGGCCTGGAAAACAACTGGTAACCAGTGCAACTCCTTCAGCACTGGTTACCAGTGATCACACCGGCGGCTGCCTTTAATCAGGTGAGCCGCCGCATTCTGCACCAGCTGCAGCTTCCGAACCATCTTCAAGGGTAACCCCACGTAGAGTGCATTACAGTAGTCTAGACGAGAGGAGACCAGGGCATGTACTACTGATGGGAGCAGATGGTCGGGAAGGTAAGGGCGCAGCCGCCATACCACATGGAGTTGGTACAGCGCTGCTTGGCTCACAGCTGACACTTGAGCCTCCATGGACAGCTGGGAGTCTAAAATGACCTCCAGGCTGTGGACCTGGTCTTTCAAGGGTAGCCGTATCCCATTCAACACCAGGTCAACATCTCCCAACCTCCTCTTATCTCCCACCAAACGTACCTCGGTCTTGTCAGGGTTCAATTTCAGCTTATTCCTCCCCATCCAGCCACTCACCGTCTCCAGGCATTTAGACAGGGATTCCACAGCCAACCCTGGTGAAGATTTGAATGAGAGGTAGAGCTGTGTGTCATCTGCATATTGATGACACCGCACCCCAGACCTCCTGATGATTGTTCCTTTCTAACATCTTCTCTTTCTACCTTCAAATGCTAGAGCTGAGGAACATGCTGTGTAATGTCACTGGCTCTAGTCATGGACCAATAAGCAGCAGCTGCAATCCAAGTAGAATTATGGAACTTGTTGTGTTTCAACCTTTTATATCAAGTCAAAGCAAAGCCTGCACATGTTTAAATTCTGTAGATCTCTTGTGGTTTGGGGTTTATGTTACGGGGTTGATTAGTCTGGCAAAGCCCCGAGCAGTGCTCTAGTTAAGAGGATGGGGAGATGAAGCGGCAGTGAATAAGTCTCAGATTCAGGAAGAAGCCCTTGAATGGAATAATAGAGCAAACAAGTAAGAATAAATAGATTCCAAAAGATTGACTGACTAATTTATGTCCATTGCTTCCTTTTATCCTACTAGATTTTCTAGTCCCAAATGATAGCTATCTTCCTGGCCTACAAATGTAATTTGCGAGGCAAATGACCAGCTTTCTAAATATTGTGGTTAAACACTGTCATTTTTAACCTGGGTTGTGGTTAGTTCAGTGCTGATAAGATTATGAAAAGAAGGATGGAAACTTGGGCTGAATCTAGGTATGTCACAGTGAATTCTACTCTTGGCTCCCTACCATTAACTGTTGAATAAAGTCATTTAAACAACTTCTGAACCTGAATGCACAGCTTCATAAAGCAGAAATCCAGGCTTGAGAATTAACATTTCAAATATGACTGTCATAAAGCTGCAGTGTGGCATAACACAAGATTGATTTGTAAGACTGATTTGATCTTAAAAAGGTATGGCTTAACCTTACTATCCTAAGCAAGGTTAACATCCTAAGCAAGGATGTTGGTGGGTATATCTACCACACTACCCTGATGCAGAGTTATGTGACATTGTACTGTTGCGTCTGTTGGATTGTTCCATTCTACAATGTTAGTGTAACACGGGTTCATAGCATATCTATAGTAAATAAGCATCCATCATTATGTTGTTTTAATTTCAGTCTCAAAGAGATCATTCCCCCTTCTGTTTATGCCACTTTATGCAGCTCTTACAGTGATGGTATAGGCAGAACTCTTGTGAGGGCCTTGGACGCACACACTACAGAACCCTTTAGGGTTTTGGTACTATGAAGTAACCTCATATAGTAAGTACAGCAATAACGTATTAGAGGGTTTGTTCAATTTTCAGGTAGACCAAACAACATTAAAACTAAACATATATGTCACTGTTGGATGTCAATTCTAAAAGCATATAGGGCAACACATCTGGATTTCAGTGATATAACACATTTACTCCTATGGGTTATTATTGCTGCAGTTTTAGTCCATGTCTTCTGTTAAATCATGTACAGAGCTATTTTATGTGACCATTGCTTTCTTGGATGCCATAGGTTAGAGACTTGTCTTGGGAGTGGGGGAGACAATATTTGGAGATTTTATGAAAATAGAAATCAAATCAAATTCTTGGATCATAGAAGAGTATAATTACTTACCAAAGTGAATTAGGTTGATGGTTTTGCTCATATTTTTGTTCATATGAGTAAAGTACTTTAAAAAGAAATTGTTGAGAAGACAATAAATATAAATATTAAATATTGTAAATAACAGCTTTGTTTATTTCAGAAAATAAGGTTCTCATGTGTTAATAATATCATTTATAAACAAATAATATATCACATAATAAAAAAGATGTGTGATGCAAATGTAAATATTGAAAAAGGTGCCAGATAGTGTTTAAAAAACAACAACACCTTGTTTTATATACAGTTCTACTGATAAATGCTTTGTCATCTGATTTAAGTCAATTACGAAGTGTGGTGTGAATGCCTTCCAACAATATTTTGATGACTGAAAGTATTTTCATTTTCTGTGGCACTTTATGGTATCTACCTGTCATGACAGACCTTCTGTTTTGTCAATATTGAATCAAGAAAAAATTAAGACTCATGAAAACATTCAGGGCCATGTCTTCTGCTTGAATGAAATTGACAATTTCTTCTTCGAAATCACTTGACTGGTACTGATTTTCAGTCCTGTGATTTACACTACCACAGGATTGGATCCCTGGACTAAAATCAGTTCTAGTCCTTGGACTATGTGGGATTTTTTTTAAAAAATGTATATGTTACACTGCAGGTCGTTAAAACTATAAGCTTTTGGACAAAATGAGATTGTCAGGGAAAGTTATAATACAGTAAGATCTGAGGTTCTAAGGATGATAAGACAGGTAAAAATGCTACCCAAGGTGCCTAAAAGAGATTATCCACAACATACACACACAAAAATCAGTATAATGCACTGCTCAAATGTATTTTATTTCTTTTACAGGTAGCGAACCAGGTTGTACAAGCACTGCTTACTCAGAAGGTAAGTAGTTTCTTTCGTGGTGCACTGTTAAAGATTATAAACTAGAGTTATCAAAGGTACTTAACTAGAATGATCAAAAATCTTTATTCAGTAATAAAGATTATGATGCATTGCAGTACCTTACTTCACATAATAATATGGATTGTGTTTTTGAGGTCATCTAATGCAGATTAACCATCTTGACTAAATAACACATAAATATAACTTTTGTCGACAAAATCAAGTTAAATACACTATCAGATGTGCAATTTAAAGGGTGATTTGAATTTGATTTAACCCTACAGTAACTCCTGACTAAAATTTCTGCCTATGACCTGTGGCCACTGAGGGGCATCTCTTGATTGATCTCCCCACCATTTTTAGGGTTACTAAAATGCAACCATGGAGATTGCCAGAGGTGGGACGGTTGGTTTAATATATCCCCGTCCCCCCAGGAAGCACACAGATATAGAGTATTATTTATTTTATTTATTTACAACATTTTCACCCATTTTCTATATAAAAATATACCATGCATAGCAAACATTTTTTTAAAATATAAATTTGTCAAAAAATTTTCAAATTAATCTGGCTCCCCAGTGCCTGGACCAATGGTGTGTGTGTTTCAGTTCATTTGAATTCTCCCCATAGGTATATGTCACTCTCTGATGCTTAGTGGTCCCTAAGAGAGTTGTCCAAGTCATTTTGAGCGGCTCATTGATGATGCAAGAGGAAGAGGATTGTGAGAACCACCTAGCCTGGACTGTGACTCCCTGACATCTAAGACAGTTTTTTTTCAAAAAAAATCATTGCACTGACTCACATGCACACATAGCCCATTTAGTCATGACTAAGGACTAGAGCAACCTCCAGAATTGTGAATGCCACACTTTTAAGGTTAGTATGATTTCCCATAAGCTGTTTGTAGAGCTGGTCACCAAGTCCATGGTTACAAAGAGAACTCTAGTCTCAAAACAAAGGATTAAAAATGGTACCAACGGGTGATTTCTTCCCAAAGCAAATGCTAGCTCCTGATGAGGGATTTTTCTCCAGACCACAGCAGGGGCGTAAAGTCTTAAATTAGTACTCCTTGCCTTCCCTGATCCCATTTATTGTTACTCCCTCCCCCACCCAACTGCTGCAATTTGCAGTTTATAAAAGCCTGCACAGTAGATGCAAATACACGTATAAGACCATGTGTGGTTTGGCCCTGAGTGTCATTGCTAGTTTTGGCATCCTTTATTGCAAGCTCATGCATTTATTAATATATAAAAACATTCTTTCCTCTAAAAAAAACAACCTGTTTGTATCTTGCTCGTCTTCCAAGGAGCTGGAGGCATAATCCCATTTTAACCCTGAAAGCGTTTGGTCTGAAAGAGAGTGGGTGATCAAAGTCACCCAGTGGGGATTTGAACCTTGATCTTCCCTGGTCAAAGTCCAGACATTAGATGACACTGATCTCATGAAGGAATTTTAGCATTTCTGTATTGACAACTTCCCAGTCATTGGTTGTATGGTGGAGGGAGGTGGCCTGTAAAGAATTCAGGAGTACAATGACCCCTGAACATGAGCACTCCACACGGCGACATTTTGTTGCAGGTCCCATTTGTGCTCCTAATATATATTTGACAGGGGGAAAGGCTTGTACAATTTGCTAGTTATTGTTCTTTCTTAGCCGCACATCAATATGATAGGAAAGTATGGGCTACATGCCCCATCATTGGGCTTTTGCTTTTGTGCTGTGGGCTTTGAGGGCTTTGTAGTTTGTTTTATTGTGTTTAACTTTTGGCGTTGTATTTCTGCCTCAATTATTTTTCTGCAAAGCTACCTGGCTGCAGTTCTTGATCAGCAGTTAAATTAACTTGCTGTGGCCACAGCTACTACTTGATGTTTTGTCTACAGAGTGTTTCCCTAATTAGGAGAGTTACCCTGTTAGGGATAGCTACCCTAATACTGTGACTGCTATATCCAGGTTCACTCCTACTATGCAGGGAACAATGCATAATCTGAAGAGTCCGTGCGTGCAAATCAGTGCTGTTGAGGGCCCTCTGAGTTAGCATTGATTAGCTGGTAGGCAACGCAGGACTAAAAGGAAAGAGGCGCCCATGAGAGTCTTCACTGAGAATCCTTTCTCAGTGTTCCTCTGCTGCCTGCCTAAAAGCAGTGTGAGAATTCTACTTTCTGGCTCTAATCACTCTGTGAGACTGGTGAGGACAGTAGTAGCTGCACAGCCTTCTGTTTTGCTCACGGTTCTTTAGATACAAGCTTTTACCCACAACCTTCAGTCTCATAGGAAACATAGGAAAATGCTTTTTATCAGGTCAGTCCACCAGTTCTTCTAGCCTACAACACTGTGACTAGCCAGGTCTCAGGGTGAGGGATTTCACATCATTTGCTGCCTGAAGGATTTGCCTGGATATTCCAGAGATAGAACCTGGGACCTTTTGCGTACTAAGTATGTGCTCCGCCACTGACCTACATGTGTCCAGTTTAGGGCTGGGTAGGGATTGTAAATCAACTCCCCCCATCCTGCTGTTTTGTCTCCATAATATGCAATATATGAAGCGTGCCATGGTGTTTGTTTAACCGGGGATGAGGTTGGGGGTTGGGGATACATTGTGTGATGTGTGTTATCACCTGAAGGAACCAACCTTCGATAAGGTTTCAGTGTCAGGGTGGACACTGAGCCCATAGAATCCCAGAGTAGTTCTGATTCTGAGGGCGCTCCTCTTTCCCAGGGCCAACAGCTGATGGAGATTCCTCCCACCAGCATTCCTAGCTTAGATAGCAGTCCTGGGAGTGACAGAGCGCGGGAAGCAGAAGCAGACTAGATGGACACATGACGCCAAAGCAGAGAGCGGCGCCAAATGGAGGGCGCAGAAAGGAGGCGTAGTGCCCGGTTGGCACGCAAACAACGGCTGCACCCAGAGCATCCAAGGGAAGAGGGGAGGGACTCTCCCTAGTCCTTAAGTTCAGGGGTCTGCCAGTGATTCCCTTTCAAACGGGGACCAACTGTTCCAACTTAGGGCATAGGTACTCTGCTGCTCATATCTAGTTGCTAACAGTAGAGTTGTTAAGTTGTAAAAGAGGAATAAAACTTTGAAAAGAATCCATTTGTCTGTGTCTAGATTTAGCTACTAAATTAAACTAAAAAAGGCCTCCAAGGAGCCCTTAACATTCAGTGGGCCTGTTCAGACCCACTGTCATGCTAAGTATTGATGATTGTGGAATTTCACACTAATCATGGTGGCTAAGCATGTTGTGTGTGTGGAAAAAAACACGTTCCCCATGGTTAGTAAGCCACCCCTGCTAACCACACCCCTGAAAAAGGGTTATGGGGCCCTGGGGTGGCTTACTGTGTCATCCGGCAGGCTCCCCAGTGGTTGAAATGGGCTCTGGAGGACTTCCGGGCCACGACCATAGAGTCTGTCAGCTAGAGTGTCCACCACTGTGGGTGACACTTTAGCAGTCACGTACTTTCGCTATGGTCGCACAGCCATTTCGGGTGCCAGATGGGCTGCCGGGAGCCTGTTTGTGCCCTGGAGTGTGTTGGGATGAATGCTAACCAGTCCGGTAAGGGGGGGGGGTAGTGGAAGCACATGGCGCTATGTCATTCCTGGTCATGCAATGGGCCCATGTGTCATTGTTTCAATCCCCTCCCCCCCCCCCGGTAGTTACCCTAACCACCCCGCCACCTGTGTGTGTGAATAGGCCCAATATTTTAAAGTGCAGAGAAATATACACAATTGCTGTTATAGGTTGCGGAGTCTTTCTATGACCATGTATTTCTTAACTGTAAAGTTCATTGTGTGGTGGGTGAACTGTCCCAATTGCCCTTTAATCCCATAAAAAGTTCCAAACAACTCAGACTGGAAGTTCAGGCAATCTATAACAGGAAACTGCTGCTGGCTATTGTATAATATAGCTAGAAAAACTGATTTCTGTGGCTGGGGTTTTCACCTAAGTATCTTTTCTAAATTCTCAATTGAGAATTATTTTATTTATTTAAGACTTTAACATGCATTTCAAGGCACAAGGCCTTCCCATAATGGCTTATAGTGTTAGAAAAACATTAACATGTTACAATTAAACACACATGCACACACAAGCACGAAATGCAAGCTGGAATAAATCTGTCTTCAAGGTTGTTGTTTTTTTAAAAAAATGTTTTAAGCGAGCAGTGATAAGGCCATACGTATCTCCCTGGACAAGGAATTCCAAAGGTGAGGCCACCAATGAAAAAAATATATCCCTAGTACCCACCAGCCTAATAGTTCTTGCTGGTAGCCAGAGCGTAGGTCCTCTGATGCTGATCTTAATGCTTTGGCAGGATTACACAAGTGTAGATGATCCTTCTACACTTAACATGGATAACATGGTCACAAACTATTTAGGTCTTTAAAGACCAGCATCAGAACCTTGAATTGGGCTCAGAAACTAACAGGCAACCAATGTATGTGACACAGAATAGGAGTAATATGGTCCAAGTGCCAAGCTCCCACAAGTGTTTTTGCTGCCGCATTTGGTATTAGTTGTAGTTTCTGAATCCTTTTCAAAGGCAGCCCTACGTAGAGCACATTACAGTAATCTAACCTTGACTTAACCATCTGTCACTGAGGCCAGGTCAACTGTCTCTAAGATATGGCTGTAGCTGCCGAACCAGCCTAACTTGGTAAGAAGCATTCTGGCAACGGATGCCACCTGCACCTCCATAGACAGCGTTGAGTCCAGGAGTCCTAGATTGCATGCCAGGCCTTTCAAGGGAGTGTCACCCTATCCAGTGTCGGGCCTAAACCTCCATCCAGATTAGCGTATTTCCCAACCCACAATACTTCCATCTCATCAGGATTAAGTTTCAGCTTGTTAGCCCTCATCCATTAAAATAAACTCACTGAGCCTAGGAACATATCAGAAAAGTATTCAGTTTCTCCTGTCATGTAGCTAAGTAGGCCACAATTACAATTGCCTATATAAACCAGATTAACATTTTGCACTATAGAATTCTGTATGTGGTGGTATGTTTTTCTGGTAAGTTGGGCTCAATATGTAGTTACCCTGTTTAAAAAATGCCATGAATCATTCTTCAAAATAAATAAACAAAAAGCAGACATAGGTGGGGGGAGAGAGAATTTTCAAGAGTTATTTATAAGTCCTTTAGGACAGAGATTTTTTCCATGACAACCTCTTTTGCCAATATCAGAAAACACCAAACGCACAGGTACTAAGGACTCCTTAGGAATAGACTAAGAATATAGATTAAAATGTATTTAATAATATGATTTGCTTAGTATTGATGACATTTAACAGACACTGGCCTACTGCTGAGTAACACCAGCTAATTTTATATCCTGAAGGGGAAACACAAGGAAGCACTCTAAATGTTAATGAATGTTAACTGTTACAGCCCTCCTAATGCCATTTGTGCAGAGATCATTTATAAGGAAGGACAGGAAGACAATACTGTACAGTAAATAGGAAATTAGACTCTTTGGGTCAATCACAAATGGCTGCTATACAAATCCAAATAATAGCTGGTAAACAGATAGGTCTTCCACTACACTGCAGTAAGACAGAACAAGTAATGTCACCAGGAGATAACACACCTCAGGGGCATTGTGAGATAGAGAGGGAATCTGAAGAGCTCTCAAAAGCTCCAGAAAGAGTAATACTCTGCAGTAACGCCAGCCATGTATATTACACTGTGAATTTGGAATTGCCCCACAAGGAGTAATTTTTTGTTTAAATTAAGGACATCATATAATAATGTAAGGAATGAAGTACTGCTCAACCCAGAAGTATATGAGATGGCTGTGGTTCCGCCGAGAGATCATGGCAACATCAACTGGGAGTGCAAAACCTTGAGTGATTTATCAATGTCACTGAATCCTTGAGATCAAATTTATAGTTTGAAATGGGCACTTTGGAGGAGATCATTCCTTATAAGACATATGGAGTTCCTCCAGTGAGCCCAGCTTTGGGGTGAAAATATGAAGGAAAATATATTAAATTGGGAGTTCTGCCTCAGAGCACATTTTTTATTTTTTTATTTTATTTTTTGTTACTTTCACTTCCACAAGTTACAGTTTTACTTAAGAGGTATCTAAAAACTGAAGGGGGAATAACAGTCCAGCAAACAATCATAAACATATCCATAAAATTTTTCGAGTTTGCTGGTATATTTAAAGGCAGACAAACTTCTAACTTAATACCATTCAGATTATAACTGGGACAGTTCAAGAGCTTTTATGGCTGGAGCCCCATTGCCTTTATATTTCATGCTGTGGGCATTTTGAAAGATTTTTGTTTTAAAGTAAAGACCTGCAGATTCCTCTCACTCAGAAACATAACGTAAGTAGATCCCTGTTGAATCGGACCAAAGGACAATCTAGTCTCGCATCCTGCTCTCACAGCAGCCAAGCAGGTGCCCCAAGCATGGCATGAAGGCAACCTGGTTGTTCCTATGGTTGTTCACAGGCAACCAGTACTCAGAGGCATAATGCCTGAACCTGGAAGATTGTTTGGAAAACCAATTTGGTCAGTTGAAATGTTAGTATGATACTTAGTTTGGAAAGGTATCTTCCGGTTGAACTTAATGGGATGAATTCGGGGGGTGGGGGGTGGGGGTCTGGATTTCATGTAAAGATATATTTAATCTCCCCTCAATCCAACCAAAAATGGGTCAAGGCCCATTATAGGGCTTACTCTGTGGCAGTAAGGGCAACAAAGAAATCTTCTTTGCCGCTATTGAGTCAGCACAGTGTCATCCAGTGGAGTCGTTTTAGATGGTTAAGGGGCTATTGCACTGATCTCCAGGGTAGTAAGCAGAGCCTTCTGGAACTCTCTGTTTTGGGGTGGAATTTTCAGGATGAAAATGGGTGGGGGGAAAACTTAAACCCTCCTCTCTTGAAGTGCCATGGTCCTGACATGAATCAGGGTCATGCACTTGCATGAGAGTAAATAAAAATAGCACACATAGCTCTACTATGCGAGCTTAAAGGAATGTTTCGTTCGGCCTTCATATTATGTTATTATACTACAGTATGATGGATTTTTAAAAATCTTTTTGTCAGTTATTCTAGTGTTGAAGCACTTTGTTCAATAACTGGAGGATCTAGTAATTTACAGTTTCATCTTTAACTTCAAATAGAAGAGGGGCAGGGAATGTCAAAATTTAGATTTTTAAAGGAATGGCACTCAGGAAGCATTGTTTGGTCTGTGCTTAGTTTGAATTAGTAGTTCTCATGAAGCAGTCATTCCCTTTTGTGTCTGTGGCTTTCAGTCTTAATTGGGGCAGGTAGCCTTTCAATTACTTGGTTATGTGTTAGAACCAGATAAGGATTGGCATTAGTGTTTCTGCTCGGTTAAATAGAACATATATAATGGGTCCCCATGAGAGGTCTGAGGTGATTCAGTTATTAACAGGGACTTCTGTTTGCAGAATTAAAGGATTTAGGATTTTGCTACACTTCAAATAAAAGATATCATTGCCTCCTTGTCACTTTAGAAGGCAGAGAAAATATAACTTGGTTAGCCTTAGGGGTACTTTAAATAAGCACTACCCTCGTAATGCGCTTGGGCAAATGACTTCTTAGTGGTTCATCCAGTGTTACCTTTGCATTAAAGCTAAACCACAATTTTTTTCCAGCTATCTCATAACAAAAGTGTCTCATTGTGTTATCTCTTCTTCTCTGTTCACCATGCTAGCTTTGGCACAGCAGCAGAAGAATAGACAAAAACACTTGGGTTATTTCAGACCACCATTTCCCATCCTGGCCCTGCTGCTTCAGAAGCTTTATGAACTTCAATATATTGTTAATGCTGTCAAGGAACAGATATGCAGGAAGCTGTAAAACCTTTTCTTCTGCTTTTCTTTTATGCATACTTCAAAAAATAGATAGTAAGGCAAGCAGTACAGTCTTCTAATTTTCAAGAGAAATAAACAGGTTTTTTTAATGCCACATTGAATGGGAATTAATTTATTAGAAGTTTATTTTATTTAAATGTTGCTATAGTTGCCATGCTGAATAATTCTACAGTTGCCATGCTGAATAATATAGTTGACATTCTGAATAATTCATCCCAGTTATAGGACATGGTTTCCAGGTACATAGTTTTGTACAATCTGGATACAAACCACAAGAATTTTTAAGGCTTCATCCTGATTTAATTCTTTCAAAAATAAGTCTGCCTAGGATTGTTACATATTTCAAACTCTGCTCCACTTTCCAGGAAGTCCACATTATGAGTGACCTCTCTGTTACTGTAGAAAGCCAGCATGGAGTATTCTTATGCTTGTATTTAGAGAGCCTTCCTCCCACCCACCCACCCCAGTCTTCTTCCCCTACCCTAGCATCCACATGCTTATGAACAGTTGATTATGAAAAATAGTTTTACAGTAGTTTGTTAGCTACTGTATCTATGGCAAAAGGTGAATGACAGTTTCAAACATTATTGTTGTAATGCATACACGTCATAGAACTGCGCTGTGTACCCATTAAAACTGCAGTTCACCTCTACTTCACCTCATGTACTAGGGAAACATAGACAAGAGTACCATAATTCATGCTGGCCCTCCAGCAGTTTTTTGTAGGATTTGAAAAAAGTTAACCAAAGATGTGATGACTCAGTTGTTCAGTTTTAGTGGATGCATAAGTACGTGACATTTGTCTTACACGGTGCAGGGAAGTGTATGCTTGTCTATACTGTCATGTGTGAACATTGTACATGTGTCTTTATTTATGAGGTTTCCACACTTGTATATGTGAGAGAACAGACTTTTATGCAGTGTTGTCACATAATAGTGTACACAGGAGCATTTTTCCGCCCTGCACTGCTGTTAAAGATGGGGACCTAATGAACTGGCCCACCAGTAAGCTGCAGGCCAGATCAGGCCCTTTCATGAACTGTATCTGACTTCACAAGGCCTTCCTTAATTTTAATTATGGTCTGGTAAAATGTTTGGCTCATAGTTTTTCTTATAAGGAGAAGAAACAGTGAACCTCCAACTCAGTTCAGACAGTGACAGTTTGAAGGACTACTAGTGAAATGTGGATTCATATCGTTTCCCTTCCCTCTTCTGCTTTTGAGGCTTCCCTTTTAGTGCTAAACACTTCACTTCATGTCTCTTTTTACAACTATAAATAGCTGTTGCAGGGCGCTGGGGGTCCCAATATTTGTTGAGGCCACAGTACATGGGAAGGGGGAACCCACTGTGGTCCTAACAAAATCCCCCCCCCCCGCTGCTTTTTTCTGCAGGAGAGATAATAGATTCATTAAAGAGCCTGACGCTCTGGGGTAGGGTTGAATCATTACAATTCCTGAACAACCGTCGGGACGATAGATGGCCTCCACAGATACATAAGTTCCACAGATACATAAGTTCACTATTCTTGGCTTAGAACAATCACATTAAAACAGCAGCAACAGACTAAGGAGCCCATATCAACACAAGCATGAAAATCGCTCCTGTCTACTGTACCAAAAAAAAAAAAAAAAGACAGAGAAGAGGAAAAATAGCTAGGAAAACAGATTCAGTATTTTGTTTACATATCAAATATTTGTGTGCTGATCAATATTCCAGTATCTGAGCACCCAGATGGTGCATTATATATAATTTTGCGAGCAATGATTTCATTGGAATATCAGCAGAACCAATGTACCTGACTGTAGAAGTTACAAAGGGGCACATCAGTGGAGGGGGATGTATATGCTTTCAGTACTACCTGATTTATAATAAAGAGGTTGAGATGATGTATGTAACATACTCATGTTAAATATAGCTATCCCTGTTGTGTAAAGTTCTTATCTCTTTTCACCTGGCATTGGTTGTTTGCTTTTTCCACTTCTCACTATTGTGATGAAATATGGACTTGCATGGCTCATTTTTCTCCAGCGCACAATATTACATAAGAGTGCTTCTAGAGTGCTGTTGGTTGTGCCTCTTGTTTGAAGAAATAATAATCCAGCTTTATAAAAGTTCATCTCTTTTTTATGCCTTCTATTATTCTTAAATAAGCTGACATGATAAAACTCATTAAAAACTTTTTTTAGGCACTAGTGTAAGCTACTTCTAGGGTAATGACAATAGCATTTGCTGTTGCAATGGGTTTCCCCAGAAAACCCATCATGCCAGCAAACACTATTGGCATTGCACTTGAGGTACTTTACACGAGTGCAGTGTAATTTACATTAGCACTGATGCTAAATAGGATACTGCTCAGTGGGGCTTATGTCTCAGTAGACATGTGTAGGATTGAACGGTTAAGATAATAAAGAAATATATTTCATTTGTGCAATACCATCATTTTAGGAAATTTGTACGGATACTAATGCTGGTACTGTATTTTAATCTGCTCAGTTTTAAAAGCTAGATGTTCCATCAATTGCACTATATCGTTCATATGTCTTTTCCATTTATATTTGTTTCATGTTAATCCCATTTCTCTTCCCTTCTCTAGGATCTGAGAGAGGAATGCCTGAAGTTAAAAACAAGAGTTTTTGACCTGGAACAACAGAACCGAACACTAAGTGTGCTATTCCAACAAAGAATGAAACCAACATCTGGCTTACTGTTTCAGGTAGACTTATTAATGGATAAATCTTTGTAGTTAAATTATGGTACAATTCATACTGGTTGAAATTACGTAACATTAGA
Source organism: Heloderma suspectum (assembly GCF_057233095.1). Taxonomy (NCBI): domain Eukaryota; kingdom Metazoa; phylum Chordata; class Lepidosauria; order Squamata; family Helodermatidae; genus Heloderma; species Heloderma suspectum. The sequence continues at coordinate 161,072,478 of NC_139458.1, read as the reverse complement.
CTGCTTATGGAAGTGTCAACAAGCAAAAAATGATAGGCACAGTATGAGAAGAACATCAGTTAGCTAAAGTCTGAGAGTACTGAAATTGAAAATGTATAAATTCTGGAGGCATGTAAGTTGAACCAGAATGAGAGACAGCGAAAAAAGAGAGAATTCAGTATAGTTTGTGAAATTGCTTACAAAAAATTGTCCCGTTGGAGTTATAAGTTAAAAAAAGCGACAAGTATTTGCCCTTTTGAAGGAAAATTTTAATCATGTAACTCTGTAATGTGGTTGGATTAATAAGAAAGCCTAGATTTTTAGACTAACATAATTAATGTATATTGGTTTACAGAAATTTCTGGTGGTGACTATGGGTTGGTGACTTTGCCTCACACAAGTTTTTCATGATTCCCCTTAAGCCCCCTACCCCCAGGCTGCTCCCAAGGGTCAGAGGACCTCCACAACAGAATGGGGTATGGCACAGAGGGCTACAGTAATTCAAGGGCATTGACAAGAATTAGATACCATGACTTGCATAAACAGAAGTACTTTCCAGTAAGGCAAAGCCACCATTTGATACAATGCTATGTACTTGGCAGAAATATGTGGCAATTTTACCTTTTCTGGGAAAAGACTTATGTGGGGATGAATTTGATCTCACCTTCCTCTAAATCAGGGATGTTGAGCCTCAGCCCAAGGGTTGAATTCCATTTCAGAGAAGCTCTCGGAACTACATTCCAGTGGCGGTGGAGCCAAAGGCAAATGGGCAGGGGCAAAAATACCAGTATATATTCCCTTTGTGCATGTACTGCCAGTAACTAAGCTTGTGGAGAAGCATTTCAGCTTTTTCAACCTTTTAGAATGGGAAGAAAACTGCACAAAGCAGGAAACCGCCAAATGATTGGCAATCAGGAGAAACTTGCTGGAGGGGGAAGGGGCTGTGGCCATATGGTGAACCTCAGAGGGCCAAATTGGGACCCTAGGTGGGCCGGATTTGGCCCCTAGGCATGAGGTCCCCCGCCCCTTCCCTAAATTCTTCTCAAATAATAATAAAAAAAATCCATACCGCATGACTATCACAGCCTGTGATCTAAAGGTTTTTTTTTAACCTTAGCTGCTGTTATTACATTTTGATAACTAAGGCTGTAATTCTAATCCTATTTTGTTGAAAGTATGTTGATTTTAATGGAACTTCATTTGTGCATGCAACAAATAAAAGGTTATAAAAACAAAGAGCAAGTGAATCCACCATAAGCAATGCCTGTGCATGAAGGGATCATCACAGGACATAATACCTCCACCTGTGTAAAGAAGACATTTACATTTACTTGGAAACCCCACCAGACCTTCAAGGGGAATGAGAAGCCTCTAAGTATCTCCCATATCCCAGGTTAGCATATCCCTTCCACTTGGATATTGTGCTTCCCAAACAGAATGGGAGCACTGGTTTGGGATATGAGCAGAGTGGACAGTTCTCACACTTCCTATATAGAGTTACATGCAGAGTGGCAGCTCACATGTGCCAAGAGATGAAAGGTTATGCCATGCATTATGCAGATCCCTCTAGTTACAGGTACTGGATTGAGCCCCTTTATGACTGGGTTTGTGAAGGAACTTAAAACATGACTCTCCTATTCTCGCAAGGTCTGGTTTATTCCTTGATAATAAACCACCGTTGTGTGGTGGTCTCAGGCCTGGGCAAGGGAACACACCCCACCACCACATATCCTCAGATTATATACCTTTCTTTACATAACATAAGTACATCTGTGCATGCTCAGAAATTAAAACTACACAGCAGCATTACAAGCAAGTTAAGCACTTTGGTATACATTTAGGCACTGCTTGTTATTCCTTATCTTAAACAAACCGACTGCAACTGTCTCAGCAAGAATGTTGTTGACCTTAGCACTTCTTAGTCTGGACCTTTGTTATTCCTCAATACAGCTGACTGATAGTCATTTATCACATCTCGATTTACGGGCTTAGTTCCTGTTTCCTATCACATATGTTCTTCTTGGTACTTTTCCCTCTCTGGTACTTTTCCACACTCCCACAGGTTGCAAATGCATTCTGAAAAGTGTGGAGGTCAGTAGCTTCAGTATATCTAAGGATATTGATAATCCATGCCCACCATGAGACTTCTCACTTACAAAAATGTGACCAAAGAAATTAAATTTTAGGATTCCTCACTATATAAAATGCATACAATATTACAGCGGACGATATAAAACGTGAACATAATCAGAAAGATCAAAATGGAAGTAGAACCAGCTTTCCACCTCCAGCTAATGTTGTTTATGTGACTACCCAAGTTTATCGTGTTGGTGCTTTGTCACTGCTGTGAGAAATGGGGTTAATATGCTCTCCACACCACTCCTCCTTGTCCTTCATCTGGCATCATTCTGATATCTTAGCGGTGAGATAAATAACCTTAAGTGGCAATATAGTTGAACCTTACTGGGTGGGTGCTGGCTGTGTGTTGTATCCCACAACTGTAATGCCCCCCTCAGGGAAACTCATCTGGTTCCAACTTTGATGGTTTATCAGTGTCGGGCAAATACTTTATTACTGGTACATGTGTTCCAGCATGTTTTATGGTCAGATTTAGTGCTGTTTTTTATAGCTCTACTGGATTGTATTGATTGTATGGCTGCTTTTATACAGTTTTTGAGGTTTAGTAAATTTGTTATTTTAGTTCGTACACCATATTAGAAACTGATGTGAAAAACCTTTGCCTATTTTCAGCAGTATAAAAAAACCCCTCATATCTAAACAGAAGTAACCCTTTGAAAATCAGTCGCTCACATTACTCATATTTCATCTTCAAAGCAAAGTTTGTAATCATTTAGTTGTCCTACAATAAAGAAGCTGAGAACATAATTTCCATTGTTATTTTTAAAAAGTATGACAAAAACCATTAGAATGCAGAGACTATTCCTTGGCTTTCATAGATACGGAAATACTCTTCTCTTGTGGTCTTTCCCCTCCACCCTTTCATGTTCCACATACAGATCAAAAGGAAAAATTATTATTCCAGATTTAGTCAATTTTATGCTGGGGAAGTTTTCCATCACTATGTTCAAAAGGCTTTACGATAAAACTATTATTAAAAATTACAGTGTCATGAATTTTGGGAGAAAATATATACAAACAGAGAAAAAGAGAAGTAGCTGCAATATCCCGGAGCCTGATAATATTGAAAAAGAAATGTTCATGTTTATCTTGAGGATTTGATTATGCAGATTGGTACATTAATTCCTTGGCGCTAGAAAATTTTGACGCATCCATTTCTGGCTGTGGATGTCACACAAGGGAAATGTAATTCCCATCATGAGAAGATTAAGTAAACTGAACGCTGACCCCAAAGGGCCAAGCTTTCAGAAAACAGAGAGCTTTTCAGTCTTGCGCCTCACTTGTATCCCTAGCAGAGCACATTTTGGTTTGGCATTGCCCCAAACCAGCAGTCTGATCTAGGTATAGGAACTCCAGTGACCACACAGAGATCTGTCACTCAGGTTAGCGTTCCCATTTGTGACATTATTGTTCACCTGTGCAGCTGCTGTTTTGATTATCAGTTTTTGGTTTTAGTGTATTTCTTTTTTATGATGTTGTTTTTAGATAGTTCCCCTGCCCTTCCCTTCTCCTTTTCATCACCAAGGGCAGTTGTAGGAGCAATTGGAAGATCATGGAAGAACTATAGCCCCCACAGCCTGCTGCATCCCATTGCAGTATTGACTAGTACAACCTGTCCCCTGAAGTTATCTTTTGAGCCTGAGCCTGGAGGACTTTCCTGGCATCTCCATCTGCATGGCAGCTGCATAGTAAAAGTGGCAGCTCACATGGCAGCTCACATAACACTGGTGGAATTAATCACATTGGTCTTTTGCATGGAACTGACACCACCACCCCTCAATTAGCAGGGTGCCAATTCTATGGTTAGGAATAACCCAAACTGTAATTGATCATTTAATCTTCAGGTATGGTAGAGCTGTTTACAGAAAAGCAGTTCCTAGATAGTTAGGTTAATAGTTCAAGGTTCCTAAATGTTCAAATGAAGTGAAACTTATATAGGTCCATATAGAGACAGGTGTAATTCTACACTTTAAATCCATCCCAATGGAGATATCACAGTGAAGAGGTCCCACACTTCGTAGATGGCAGGCCAGTAATATAGCCACTACCCTTCCATCAAGTGGCAAAGGGACAGATAAATTGGTCTGTACTGTGGTGGATTGTAAAAAAGATCACACCAGAGGAAATAGGCATACTTTCCACAATGGGATTTCCAGTATAGCAACATTACTGCAGAGATCCCATTTGTGTTATCCATAATGGTTAATCAAGTCCTGATGCATCCGCGCATGATCTAGAAGACAATATGATTATTCAGAGCTACAGGATTAGTAGCTAAGAAAATTAGTCTTGTGACAAAAATAATTGGGAATTACTGACCTAATATTTTGCATGTTGATATGAAAACCCAGGAGGGGTGCAATCCTATCTGGATAGGCGACCACCTCTGAACTTGGAGGTGACCGCCTATCCAATGCAGGGCAAGAGCAGTGCAGAGGGGCGCTTCAGCTGCACTGCATTTGAAGCTAGACAGCCTATTTTGGCTGCCTAGCCATGGGAAATTGGAGCGGGGGGGCAGACGCTGGACAATGCATAGGAAGCATCGGAAAGGCACTTTCGCCCTCCCTGCCCCACCCCAGGAATGCCCCATTTTTGCTGCTCTGCACTGCTGTTCCTTTTTTTTTCTAATACTTTTTATTCTACTTTTATCTTTATAAATGAACCAAAGAACACCAACAACATAATAATCTTCTACAGTTTCCACCATTACAGTATTCTTAAGAGGACCCATCAATAATGAAATAGAGAAAAAAACAGAGGAAGAGAGGAGATAATATAAAAAGGAGAGAGAAGGTCAAAGGGGAAGGAAACAGAAAAAAAGAAGAAATGCAAAAACAGAGGAAAACAAAGCAAAAATATAAACAGAAGTTTACATAACAAACTTAAATTTAAACTACATTACACATAAATTTCAAATATCACTCTACTTAAAGATTATACCAATCTTATAGGTCAATACAGCATAAGTAATCAATCTCAATATTGTATCTTCAGGCTTATAACGAAGAAGCAAGCTTAGAATTCATTTCCATTGGCTATCATGCCTTTTAGCTACTATATAATGATAAAGCTTAAGAACAACCAGCCAAAAATATTTACTAATCCTAGTACCATAATATTGATAATATTGATAATAATTAAAAAGAAAAGAGATTATAAAGGATAAAAAATAACAAAAAATAGAACAATCAGTAATATATTTTATACTATCTATATTTTGTATCATTTCTAAATATATAAATGAGTGTGCACATTTTTGTACACCCTCACACAGAAGATTTAAATACAGTCTATCATGTCCATTTTAAAAGGCGGGGGGAGGAAAAGGATGAAAGAAAAAGAATGGATATACATAATCAGCTATCTCTGGCCTAGCCTGGATCTTGCAGGCTAAACATAGCCAATTGACAAAACATGTTTGTAAATTCCAGTTCATGGAGCAGAAGTCTCGCGTGTCTTTCCGATTAGCCATGCCTCCGCCATTTCATGATTTAGAAACTTCTTCATCTGACCTTCAGAGAAAATGCAAAACGTAGCAGGGTATTTTAAATGATATTGTAGATTCATTTGTTTTGACAGATTTCTTGCCTTGGTAAATAGCCTTCTTTTATCAACAACTTCTTTGTTGTACTCCGGAAATAACATAACTATCTCATTTTGATCCCCCCAAAAGATTTCCCCCCTGTCTTGCCAAGCACAGAATATGATTTTTTGTGGAGATTCTTGCAAATTGAACTATAATCATATAATCAATCCCTTTAGCATTTGGCACATGGAATGTGGTTATTGGGGAGATGTCAAGATTAAATATAAACATTTTGGGTGTCAGTGAACTGAAATGGACTGGAATGGGCCACTTCACATCAAATGACCACCAGATCTACTACTGTGGACAAGAGGACCACAGAAGAAATGGAGTAGCCTTCATAATTAATAATGAAGTGGCTAAAGCAGTGCTTGGATACAATCCAAAACATGACAGAATTATATCAATTCGAATTCAGGGTAAGCCATTTAACATCACAGTGATCTAAATATACGCCCACAGATGCTGAACAAGCAGAATTAGATCAGTTCTATGAGGATCTGCAGCACCTACTGGATAGTACGCCAAACAAAGATGTAATTTTCATTACAAAAGACTGGAATGCTAAGGTGGGTAGTCGAACGACACCTGGAATTACAGGCAAGCATGGTCTGGGAGAACAAAATGAAGCAGGACATAGGCTGATAGAATTTTGCCAAGACAACTCAATGTGCATAACAAACACTCTCTTCCAACAACCTAAGAGATGACTTTATACATGGACTTCACCAGACGGTCAACACCGAAATAAGATTGACTACATCCTTTGTAGCCAAAGGTGGCGGACATCGATGCAGTTGGTAAAAACAAGACCTGCAGCTGATTGTAGTTCAGATCACGAACTTCTTATTGCACAATTTAGAATCAGACTAAAGAGAATAGGGAAGACCCACAAATCACTTAGATATGAGCTCAGTAATATTCCTCATGAATATGCAGTGGAGATGAAGAATAGATTTAAGGGACTAGATTTAGTAGATAGGGTCCCAGTAGTGATGGACGAAAGTCACTTACCTGTCCTCGAAGCTTTTCGCGGTGGGGGGGAGGCGCTTCGCTGCTCCCCCCGCGAAGTTCAGGCCGGGGGGGAGGCTTCCCACCTCGCCCGGCCGAAATTCAGGCCGGGGGGGAGGCTTCCCACCTCGCCCGGCCGAAATTCAGGCCGGGGAGGAGGCACCTCGCCTCGCCCGGCCGCGAACTAAAAAGTTTTTTGTTTTTTTTTAAACGCCCCCGTGATAGGCTACGTGACGATTAACGTAGCCTATCACGGCTAGATCTGCAAAGTCAGCCATGATAGGCTACGTTAATTGTCACGTAGCCTATCACGGGTGACTTAAAAAAAAAAAAGTGCGTACGCAAATGGCGGCCCCCATAGGGAGCCGCCATTCGCATTCCTTATTTGGTTGCCGTAGTCTACGTAAATCTTTATGTAGACTACAGCGACCAAATAAGGAACGGGAATGGCGGCTCCCTCTGGGGGCCGCCATTAGCCATACGCGCTTTTTTTTTTTTTTAAAGTCACCCGTGATAGGCTACGTGACGATTTATGTAGCCTATCACGGCTGACTTTGCAAACCTAGCCGTGATAGGCTACGTTAATCATCACGTAGCCTATCACGGGGGCGTTTTTTTTTTCCTTTGATTGGAATGGCGGCGGCGGCAGCCGGTCAAAAGACCGGCTGCCACTCCCGCCCCGGACGAAGACCCGACGAACCGCCGGCCGGACCCACCGCCGGGAGGGACATTCGGGAAAGGTAAGTCCCGTCCCGGGGGGGCGCGGGGACCGGGGGGGCGGAGAATTTCTCCCCGAAACTTGTTCGGGGTGCCGAACACGTTGGCGCTCGGCCCCCCAAAGTTTCAGGGAGAAATTCTCCGCCAACCCTAGGTCCCAGAAGAACTATGGACAGAAGTTCGCAACATTGTTCAGGAGGCAGCAACAAAAAACATCCCAAAGAAAAAGAAAACCAAGAAGGCAAGATGGCTGTCTGCTGAGACACTAGAAGCAGCCCAAGAAAGAAGGAAAGCAAAAGGCAACAGTGACAGGGGGAGATATGCCCAATTAAATGCAAAATTCCAGAGGTTAGCCAGAAGAGATAAGGAATTATTTTTAAACAAGCAATGTGCGGAAGTGGAAGAGGAAGAGGATAAGGGGATAATAGAATAGGAAGGACAAGAGACCTTTTCCAGAAAATTAGAAACGTTGGAGGGAAATTCCAGGCAAAAATGGGTATGATCAAAAACAAAGATGGCAAGGACCTAACAGAAGCAGAGGAGATCAAGACAAGGTGGCAAGAATATACGGAAGATCTGTATAGGAAGGATAATAATATCGGGGATAGATTTGATGGTGTGGTCAGTGAGCTAGAGCCAGACATCCTGAAGAGTGAGGTTGAATGGGCTTTAAGAGGCATTGCTAATAACAAGACAGCATGAGATGACGGTATCACAGCTGAACTGTTTAAAATCTTGCAAGATGATGCTGTCAGGGTGATGCATGCCATATGCCCGCAAATTTGGAAAACACAAGAATGGCCATCAGATTGGAAAAAATCAACTTATATCCCCATACCAAAAAAGGGAAGCACTAAAGAATGTTCAAACTATCGAACAGTGTCACTTATTTCACATGCCAGTAAGGTAATGCTCAAGATCTTGCAAGGTAGACTCCAGCAATTCATGGAACGAGAATTGCCAGATGTACAAGCTGGGTTTAGAAAAGGCAGAGCAACTAGAGACCAAATTGCCAATATCCGCTGGATAATGGAGAAAGCCGGGGAGTTTCAGAAAAACATCTATTTCTGTTTTATTGACTATTCTAAAGCCTTTGACTGTGTGGATCATAACAAATTGTGGCAAGTTCTTGGTGGTATGGGGATACCAAGTCAACTTGTCTGCCTCCTGAGGAATCTGTATAACGACCAAATAGCAACGGTAAGAACAGACCACGGAACAACGGACTGGTTTAAGATTGGGAAAGGAGTACGGAGGGGTTGTATACTCTCACCCTACCTATTCAACCTGTACGCAGAACACATTATGTGACGTGCTGGGCTTGATGAAGCCAAGGCTGGAGTTAAAATCGCTGGAAGAAACATTAATAATCTCAGATATGCAGATGATACCACTTTGATGGCTGAAAGTGAGGAGGAGCTGAGGAACCTTATGACGACGGTGAAAGAAGAAAGTGCAAAAGCTGGGTTGCAGTTAAACTTCAAAAAAACCAAGATTATGGCAACCAGCCAGCTTGATTGATAACTGGCAAATAGAGGGAGAAAACGTGGAGGCAGTGACAGACTTTGTCTTTCTAGGCGCAAAGATTACTGCAGACGCTGACTGCAGCCAGGAAATCAGAAAACGTTTACTTCTTGGGAGGACAGTAATGACAAATCTTGATAAAATAGTGAAGAGCAGAGACACCACACTGACAACAAAGGTCCACATAGTTAAAGCAATGGTATTCCCCGTAGTAACCTATGGCTGCGAGAGCTGGACCATCAGGAAGGCTGAGCGAAGGAAGATAGATGGTTTTGAACTGTGGTGCTGGAGGAAAATTCTGAGTGCCTTGGACTGCAAGAAGATCAAACCAGTCCATACTCCAGGAAATAAAGCCAGACTGCTCACTTGAGGGAATGATATTAAAAGCAAAACTGAAGTACTTTGGCCACATCATGAGAAGACAGGATACCCTGGAGAAGATGCTGATGCTAGGGAAAGTGGAAGGCAAAAGGAAGAGGGGCCGACCAAGGGCAAGATGGATGGATGATATTCTGGAGGTGACGGACTCGACCTTGGGAGTGCTGGGGGTGGCGACAGCTGACAGGAAGCTCTGACGTGGGCTGGTCCATGAAGTCACAAAGAGTCGGAAGCGACTGACCGAATAAACAACAACGAACACGGAATGTATGCTCAATGTCAAGTACATAATCAGATGACAAAGGAAGTATCTCATGCAGGAGCTTATCTACGAAAGTAAACAGATTTATATCTGTAGATAGATATTTGATACCAATAATACGCACGTTTGCTGTACGTGTGAAATTCTCCAATTGTGAGATTCTTGCAGAAAAATTATTATGAAAAGCTTTCGAGACGGTCTCCTGCGCTGCCACTCGATCTTGCAGCTCATTAACCTTCTCCTCCATTTTTTGCCAAGAGTTGTTAATTAAATCCACAGCCCCTTGCAGGGTGGTGATGGAATTTAGGATTGTATCCAGTCTCTTAGCCTGTTCAGCAAATTGCAAAAACAAAGTTTTTATCAAAGCAAGTAACTCCTCTGTATTTTCATCGCTTCTCAAAGTCGTTGCCAAGGGAGGTGTGGGAGGGGTCGACAGCATTTTTCTCCTCCTTGGTGTTGCCATCCTTCTTTTTAAACAAGTCTTGTAGGTCCTCGAATATTCCTGGTATTCCTTAGTCCATAAACACTAAAAACTTCATTGGAACATGTCAGCCCTGATTCCTCCTAATTAGATAGGAATTTTCAAAACAACCTTGAATGGTGATTAAGCTCTGGCAGATTTGCCTCAGAGGCCAGCCCCTCTGCTGTGTCACAGAAAGAGCTACCTTTCCAAGGCTTCATCCAGATGCTGCTCTTGCTTCCCCCTTTCATTCCAGGGGAAGATGAAAAGGTTTTTCAACCTTTTAAAAGCTGTTTGAGATAGCGTCCTGCAGAAACTCCGCAGAACGCCGCCAGGGCGACAGTGGCGCCGGCCACCTCTGCACAGGAATGCCCCATTTTCGCTGCTCCGCACTGCTCTTCCAAGCATGGAGCGCGGGGCCAATCCGCGCTGCCTACGAGGCAGTGTGGGAGGGGGGTGGAGGTCACTTCTCAGGGAACTGACCTATCCTGTGGCTGTCTAGCTGCTGACTAGCGGCCATAGGATTGCACCCTAGGTTAAAAAAATACACATTCAGCAAACTGCCTGTACAAATGTTTTAGCTGAGCTGTCTCCATTGGGGCTTGTTCTATCCTTTCACACAGATATTGACATTTGAAAATCATTTTGAAATATTTGGATGTGAAAAGTAGCCTTATGAGTTATTTCTTGCTGTTGTTTTCTCTGGAGCATTCAAATTGTCCGTTATTTTAAGCCATTCTCTAAGCATAGTTGCCAGGATGCAAAGAGCCATGGAATTTTTTTGTAAGCCTCACATCATTTCATTTTGAATCCTAATTTTGTATGGATTTTTGCTGCCAGGCTATTTATTTATTTTTAGACGACAACATAGGTAACTTCTGTACTTTATCTTCTGGAGCATTTTGAGAGAAATGATTATGTTTAAGGAAACAGTGCTTAAATGGAATCAGCTAACAACCTAGCAGGAAGGGGTAAATTATCTCCGTGACGTTATTATATATGGCAACACTTCTAGGGCAATTAATTGTTCAGCACCTGACAAAATAAGATGGAATAGGTAGCCCTAGAGTATGACCTCAGATTCAGATATCATTAAACATTACAAGAGGTTGAAAGATAAAGAATTATGTTGGCTTCCATCAGCTTTAATATATCAAAATCAAGTTTTTCAAAAAATATGCCTTTGGGATGAAGATGAAATATTCAGAAGTGGCTGAGCATATGTCTGTACTACAGGCTAAGAATTGGTCCGCCCTTCACACAATATATTTTTCATTGATACAAGAAGTCCCAGCCTTCTTCAAACAAGTCTAAAAAGAAATTAAGAAGATCCATGCTGGATCAGACCATTTAGTCCAGCATTCTGTTCACACAGTGGCCAACCAGCTGCCCACGGGAAACCCATAAGGAGGACATGAGCACAACACCACCCTCCCGCCCATGTTCCCCAGCAACCATTGTACATAAGCATACTGCCTCTGATACTGGAGATCATAGAATCATAGAATAGTAGGGTTGGAAGGGGCCTACAAGACCATCGAGTCCAACCCCCTGCTCAGTGCAGGAATCCAAGTTAGAGCATCCCTGACAGATGGCTCATCTTGAATGCCTCTGGTGTGGGAGACCCCACTACCTCCCTAGGTAATTGGTTCCATTGCCGTATTGCTCTAATACTCAGGAAGTTTCTCCTGATGTTCAGCCGGAATCTGGCTTCTTGTCACTTGAGCCCATTATTCCGTGTCCTGCACTCTGGGCTGATCAAGAAGAGATCCTGGTCTTCTTCTCTGTGACAACCTTTGAAGTCCTTGAAGAGCGCTCTCATATCTCCCCTCAGTCTTCTCTTCTCAAGGCTAAACATGCCCAGTTCTTTCAGTCTCTCTTCATAGGGCTTTGTTTCCAGTTCCCTGATCATCTGTGTTGCCCTCCTCTGAACCCTCTCCAGCTTGTCTGCATCCTTCTTAAAGTGTGGTGCCCAGAACTGGACACAGTACTCCAGATGAGGCCTAACCAGTGCTGAGTAGAGGGGAACTAGTACTTCCAGGATTTGGAAGCTATGCTTCTATTAATGCAGCCCAAAATAGCATTTGCCTTTTTTGCAGCTACATCACATTGATGGCTCAGATTCAGCTTGTGATCGACAACAATTCCAAGATCCTTCTTGCTTGTAGAGTTGTTGAGCCACGTATCCCCCATCTTGTAACTGTGCATTTGGTTTCTTTTTCCTCAGTGCAGAACTTGGCATTTATCCCTATGAAATGTCATTCTGTTGTTTTCTGCCCAGCACTCCAGCCTATTAAGATCACTTTGAATTCTGTTTCTGTCTTCCAGGGTTTTAGCTATCCCACACAATTTTGTGTCATCTGCAAATCTGATAAGCATTCCGTGCACTTCTTCATCCAAGTCATCAATAAAATTTGTTGAAGAGCACTGGGCCCAGGACTGAGCTCTGCGGTACCCCACTCGTTACCTCTCCCCAGTTTGAGAAGATCCAGTTGATAAGCACTCTTTGAGTCCGATCCTGTAGCCAACTGTGGATCCACCGGATCATTGTTTCATCTAGCCCACTTTGAGCTAGTTTGTTCATCAGGATATCATGGGGCACTTTGTCGAAAGCTTTGCTGAAGTCGAGGTATATTATGTTGGCAGCATTCCCACAGTCCACAAGGGAGGTTACCTGATCAAAAAATGAGATCAGATTTGTCTGGCAGGATTTGTTCTTGACAAATCCATGTTGGCTTGGAGTAATCACGGCATTGTTTTCAAGGTGCTTCCAGATGGATTGCTTTATGATCTGCTCCAGAATTTTCCCAGGGATTGATGTCAGACTGACTGGTCTGTAGTTCCCAGGTTCCTCCTTTTTGTCCTTTTTGAAGATAAGGACAGCATTACCCCTCCTCCAGTCATCTGGCACTTCACCCCTCCTCCATGATTTCTCAAAGCTAACAGACAGTGGTTCTGAGAGTTCTTCTGCCAGTTCCTTTATGACTCTAGGATGCAGTTCATCTGGCCCTGGAGATTTGAACACATTCAAAGTGATTAGGTGTTCCTTGACCATATGTCTGTCGATCTCAAGCTGCAATCCTGCCCCTTCAGCCTGTACCTTGCCTTTGCCAGGGGGCTCATAGACCCTCTTTCAGGAGAAGACTGAGCCAAAGTAGGAATTGAGCACTTCTGCCTTTTCTTTGTCATCTGTTATCATTTTGCCATCCTTATTTAATATTTGAACCACCATTTATTTCCTCTGTCTTTCTCTATGCATGTATCCAACGAAAGCCTTTTTGTTGCTTTTAGCATCTCATGCTAAGCCCAGCTCGTTCTCAGCTTTAGCCTTCCTGATGCCATCCCTGCAATTCTGTGCTACCTGCCTGTACTGTTCCTTTGTAGAATGGCCTTTCTTCCACTTCCTATATGTGTCCTTTTTTGTTTTCAGGTCATCTCTAATCTTTTTGTGACGCCACATTGGCTTCTTCTGGTGTCTTCCTCCTTTTTTTCTTGTTGGAATTGTTTGTAACTGTGCCTTTAGAATTTCCTTTTTAAAAAAACTCCCACCCATCTTGGACTCCTTTTCTCATCAGAGTCGCTTGCCATGGGACCTTACTGATCATTGTTCTGAGTTTATTAAATAGCATATAGCCATCAGGACTAGTAGTCATTGATAGCCTTATTGTCCATGAATTTGTTGTATTCCCTTCTACAGCCATCCAAATTGGTGGCCATCATCTTGTGGCAGTGAATTCCATAGTTTACCTATGCGCTGTGTGAAAAAGTACTTCCTTTTATCTGTCCTGAATCCTCTACCAATCAGCTTCGTGTAATGGCCATGGGTTCTAGTATTATGAGAGAGGGAGAAAAATGTCTCCATATCCACTTTCTCTACAACATACATAAGTTTGTACACCTCTATCATGTCTCCCCTTATTCACCTCTTTTCTAAACTAAACAATTCCAGATGTTGCAAACTTTTCTCGTTTCTCCAGCCCCTTCATCATTTTAGGTGCCCTTTTTTGCACTTTTCCCAACTTTACAATATCATTTTTAGGTGCAATGACGAGAACTGCACACAGTATTCTTAAGTGCGGTCCCACCTTACATTTGTATAAGGGCAGTATGATCTTGACAGTTTTATTTTTAATTCCTCTTCTAATTATGTCTAACATGGAATTTGCCTTTTTCACAGCAGCCACACACTGGGTCAACATTTTCACCAAGCTATCCACCACAACCCCAATATTTATTTCTTGGTCATTCACTGCTAGCTCAGGTCCTATCAGCTTGTATGCAGTTGGGATTTTTTGCCCCAATTCTGCCAGCCTGGTAAGATCCTTTTGGAGCTGAGATGTAGCCAGAACTGTGCTCGGACATGAACAAGTTATTTGGTAAAGTCAATCTCTCAGAAAAGAGAAAGATTTTTTCCACAAAGTAAATGACAAATGGTGACCCACTTAAACGGAGTGCAACCCACTGCAGGTTCAATAAACCTGAAATTTTGACAGCGTGCCTGAAACTCTCAAAAAAGGAAAGGTGTCAAATACCAGGGAGACCGTAATACAAATTGGCGAGCTGTAGTGAGCTTGGTGACACACTTTTTAGCCCTCACATTTGCCATGTAACCATTGAAAGCTGCTTTTCACATGGGGAAAAATGCAGGTAGTAAATTCACCATTTTAGGCTAATGCCTAGGTTGAGCTGGTGCTAAGAACATTTGACCCCTCTACCCTTTAGCATCGGAGGTAAAAGACAGATATAACCTATAGAGAACTTGGAGGTGCTATGAACGTGATGCAAATGTACCTGAGCCAGACAGATGAGCTTTCCATTTTAGATATGCAGATATAAGCTATTTTGTTAATTTCCTGCTGATGGTACAAACGCAAGAGCCTGCTATGAGAGGGGAACAGTAGAGAGTGGGACATTACAACTGGTAACTTGAACTAACATTTGATTTGCTCATATGCTGGTCTGACCCACTGTGAAGATGGGCTGGTAGATTTGGACCCTCTTTTAATGTTTGCCTTTTCTCTGAATTCCTTTCTCCTTCACGTGTACCACTCTATCTTACCCTTTTTTCCAGCCATCCTTTAGTGGGCACAGATTATTAGTTCTGTTTTTGTGTCACCTAAGGTTTCATTCATTTTTTTCCTGCAAAATGTCAAGTGGAGATGCATTCTGTTTAAGTACAGTTCATAAATAAAACCTCATCACTAAGGAGTGGGAAAAAGGCTTCTCACTTGCATAGCAAAATGAGTACCGCCTGCCTCCAAGTTAGATGCTCAAACAAGGATACTTTAGAAAATATACATTTACTACATATAGAAATTAGGACTGATTCCTTGCTTAAGTATATTTCAAAAAAAAATTGAGCACAGAATTAATCCTTCTAAATAAAGTGGATCTTAAGTTTGTAGTTTTCCTTAAACTCTTGTTATATGCATCACAGTAGAAGAATCCCCAGTCATTGTAACTCAGTAATTTGAATGTCATTATTTTCAGGTGTGCAGCTCAATCTTATCCTGGGCTGTAGCTATTGCTGTATGTGTATGGTATTGCATTATCCACAGCATCATATGGAAGACCTGTAGAACAGAGCACTCCAGCCAGAGTTTTCCTTCAAAATCCTACATATATACAAACTTAATCACTCAGTTAACATGTTTTGCTTAGATATCTCAGCCATAACAGTTGCTCAGTGTCTGTCCCCCACCACCCAGAATAAGTACATTAAATAAAAGTAAGAATAAAACACCCTTCCTACAATGACACCTTTCTACAGTTTTAAGGCAGCACTGTTACTGGAGGCTGAGGTGCTCCAGTAGCCTTTGGGGCTGGGTCAAAGAGGCCAGGAGTTCCTACCAATTGCTGATATTCCTTCAGAACAGGAGGTAGGGCTGTGCCAGTTATAGATCCAAGAATGAGGGACCCATTTTATACTAAAAGGAAGACCTCTCTTTTTTTGTCCCTAATCGCAAGCCAAGAGCCTTTGTAATATTTTGAGGGATTCAGTTTTCACGAGCTGCTAGTCTGCTACCAATACAATGCTGGGGAAAAGGCCACTAGCAATAAATCAAAGAGAGAAACTGTCTTGAGGCAAAATGTAAACGGTCTTTAGTGAAATATTTATGAATAATTTTGAAACAGGAATTGCCATCTCTTGTGACAGCTGGGGGAAAAAGAAGTGTCTTGGCCTGAAGAACGAAGATAAATGTTGTTCAGTGTGGATTCTGGAAAACAGAACAGCTGCATGTGTCCCAGGCCCTTAATGACAGGAGTAGGGCTGTATTGCTTTTTGCAGAGTGAATCTATATTCCTAAAACTGAAGCTATATAATCCATTATGCTATATATCACCATGACCATTTTCTAAATTCCAGTCTGTCATAGGCATGCAAATTCATTGCAACCCCTTGTTTATGAATAAACATGGCAAAATATTAATTGATTAGCCCCATAGGTTGGACCTCTCGAGTTGTTTTTTTACTGAGAGTCCTCTTTGCAGATTCTGCAGTTGGACATGGTTCTGGTGTGCCAACATCTTCACCAGGTGAGGTGGGCTTGTGAATATACACGACAGGTTCATTAAATATGCCGTTCTAGAAAATAATTGAAAATATATTCCAACCTGATCAAAGAAACTGTGTAGCTCCTCCCCTTGGATTT
The DNA here is from genome assembly GCF_057233095.1 of Heloderma suspectum. NCBI lineage: Eukaryota > Metazoa > Chordata > Lepidosauria > Squamata > Helodermatidae > Heloderma > Heloderma suspectum. The sequence continues at coordinate 161,055,769 of NC_139458.1, read as the reverse complement.
CAAGAGCTTGAGACAGCTTGTAATCAAGAGGAGGTGCTTATCACATGTGAAAATTGTGTTCCCATTGAACTGTAGAGAATTTTAAAAATACCTTTCTCTTTGGTATGCTCCCTGTTCCATTCAGTGGCTACTTGTAAACAAAAATAGGGTGTTAAGGCTCTTAATCTCTCTGAACCTTTAAAATACACAAAAACTCTTGCCCCAGTCCGGATGTTCATGAAGCTGACATGCAAGATCACCTTATTCCTTTTGGGTTTTGGCCAGGAATAAGGCATTTATAGTAATCAAGTACAATTAGAGAGAATGTGTGTCAAATTTCCCTTTACCATTTTAATATACCCATGAGCAAGCCCCATGCATGCATGCATGCATGCATGCATCTATCTATCTATCTATCTATCTATCTATAAATGATAATGAAAATACTAGTAATTAGAAGTATTTTAAAAATCATTTTAAGCTAAAGCAACTCAACTCCAATGCAGCTGTAGACATGCTTTAAAACAGTATTTATGAGTGACTGGTTGTGGGCAAATATGGATGGGGATGTGTTTTCCATTGAATACAATGCACTGAAGATAGCTGGCATCTACATTCGTGTGTATATTTGGATGAATGTGCAGTTTACACTTGCAGTTCCTGATCTGGCATGTGATACATGCATGGAAGCCTTCCTCTGTGTGCAGTTTTCCTTAAGATTGGGATAAAAGTCCACTTTTCAAATACTATGTAATTTAAACTTTTTGCAGAGCATGGGAAATACATATATACTCTATAAAACCTTTTTTTATTGTTATGTCTGACTACTCATACTACCTTTTATTTAAAGAGAATTGTCTATTTGACATGAGGGCTTCTTGGCATTTCAACCTGATGTGTTGACAGAACATAAGAGTAAGATGCCATCTTCTCATGTAAATCCTTGAGTAAATGGTCAAGGAGTAAGCAAAAGTTGTTGAAAAGAAGTATGTATTTTCAGCTCTACATTTCATAAAAAGTTTATTTGTTTTTCTGTTGTTTTTATAGCCAGCTCCAAAACATTTCTTCATCCCTTGGGGACATGGGCTTAGCTCTTTAAGGGAGCAATCCAGTGGCTGCTAGACAGCAGCTAGATGGCCATAGGATATCGTGTTATCCGGGAACCAGCCTCAGAGCCTGTGCTCCGAGGCTGGTTCCCATAGTTAACCGACTTCCCCACAATTCCACGCTGCCTCAGAGGCAGTGCGGAACCGCCCCGTCCTCCGCGATCTCAAGAGGAGTGCAGAGTGGCGGAAAAGGGGCACGGCTGGGAGAGTTCCAGGGCGGGGAGGGAGGAGATGGGAGGAGCCAAAACAATCCTCTCCGTGCTCCTCCTGCCTTGCTTTGGATAGGCGGTTGCCTCCGAGTTCGGAGGTAGCTGCCTATCTGGATAGGATTGTGCCCTAAATCTAGGGGGAAAGGTTTTAATGAAATAAAAAGCAGTGGATTTACCTGTGTGCTATGTGTTTTTCTCTTTTCACTTTGTTCAGGTTCACATAAAGTCCACAGAAACAGCTGCATTGAAACCTTTTCAATATATGCAACCTAGAAAGTTAAATGATTTATCATCAGTGGTTTTATGGCAAGGATAGAATCAAAGATGTAAAAGAGGTAGTAAATATATTGCAGTTTATGCATTTTTTCTTATGGTCTATGTGCAGTTATTCCTCTTTATTGTTATACAGTATCTATATTCTGTACTTATCCAGAACTTTTTCTTTTTTTTGGTAAAATTCAGCAATCTTATTTTGTCAGGTCCAGGATAGTAAAAATTTAGTTTCGAAAACAAGAAACGTTTCAACAATCATGACAGGTAAAATGCTGGCTATGTGAGTAACATGTAAAAGTGTCTCCATTTCTTTGCATCAGCTTCAGTCCCTTGGCTGAAATTACACAGCAGGTAAAGTAATAGCCACTGCAGAACTTCTCTTAAATATAATATGCATAAGCAACAGGTGTGCAAGATAATTGTTTTCTCATCATGGTGCATATTTCACACTCCATAACTCCCAAATGAAATACCAAAAAGAATACATAAAATTAAACGATTCAGAGATTTAGAGGTTTTCTCCTCTTTATGTTAAATTTGAAATTTGAAGCAGGGTGGAAGTTCACCCATTGCTATTAAAATAGGCTGATATGTAAGATTTGTTCTGACTGTTTGAATGGAGCTTCAAATTTAAATATAGGATGACAGCTCATATAATTATAGATGGCTGTATTTGTATGAGGCAGCAGTAGCTGCAGCTGTCTTGGTTCCAGGAGATGAGAGAGGGAGAGAGAAGTGGGTCTGTTAATATATTTTATGGGACCCAACATCTGTTGGTAGATGAGACAAGCTTTCACGCTCTTCTTTAGTCCTGTCTCATCCATAACCAGATGTTGGCCCTATTAAAAAAATAGTACTGGACCCATATTGCATCTCTGTTGTACATGTGTAATATATGTGTTTGGTGCTAATTGCTTTAATTGCTTGTAGCAATACTATAGGAAACAAGACGGAGATAATCACTGAAAAGTTTGCTTACATTTATGCATACTTCCTCCTAATGGAACCATTTTATATAACAAAGTGATAGAATTTTGGAACATAAGCCAGCATTAAACTATATCCCTGTTACCTGACAATGCCCATAAAGACTGTAGCAAATGGATTTTAAGGCATTTAGATTTTTTATCAACTCTGTGTAATTTGCTAGAGGATATATATCATAAACGTCTTGTACACCTTGGCAGATGAATTGCATTGTGCTTTAACATGCAGGATTTTAAAGAACAAAACAAAACCATTTTTGTGTTCCCATCTTTTTGTATTGAGTCCTACAAATGGGTGTCTTTACTCTCATGTGAACTTATCTCTTATGGTGTTTTGTTAATGGGTAGAACTTGGGTCCTGTGCCAAAAGCTCTGACGCTATTGACTGAAATCTCTGCTGACTTTGCTGAGGATGTGAAATGCTGTACTGCAAGATAAAATCAACACAAATGCTCTGTGTAACCAAAGAGTCCATCAGTGCTTTGGCTCATACATTTCCACGGGGTCTTCATTCTTGATAAGCCCAAGCTGGAAGGCAGCATTAACCTTCATTGTTAAACCTTGGCAACATGATATTGACAGACTTAACAGAGAGTATTTTTAGCAGGATAGTATTTGGGCATTCATATTCATTTCTGTCTCTGAACTTGAGCAAGCCATGTTTCATTAGCCACTCACCTATGTCAGGACACAAGAAGAAGTGGTGATTTGTCTGTGTCTTGCACAGGAGTACAAGGGCATCATGAACATTATGAATTAAGCTCTGCCTCCCTAGGTTTTGAAGTATGGAATCCAAAGGGCCAGGGCAATAATGTCTCACATTAATAACGATAGTACTTCATGAGTCACAAACACATTTCCACTCTCATTTACCCTTTCTTTACTGTGAGGTTATTTGAGTTCTGCACTTTTAGATTTGATTGGGATTAGATTGGACTTGACTGGAATTATAAAACAAAAATGCACAAAGGCCTCACTTTTATACACATGTGCAGCCTGGTTCTGAGCATGTTTACTTTGGCGTAAGTCCTGATTATTTCCTTAGTACTAACTCACAAGTAAGTGTGTATACAGAGTGGCCCAAAAGTAGGTATACAGTATAGTTTATTTGCATTTTATTACACTGTTTATTACATTTACATTTGTTTAACACTGTTTAATCTCGTTAGTGCTCGAAATGTATTCCATCAGCGTTGCAACATTCCTCAAACCTGTCCAGAACACTGTGACACACAGTACGACACAAATTCCGGTCCGCATCAGTGTCCATAAATGCTTCAGTTGAGATGTGATAGTCAAATGAGGATTTTCATCTGCCCAATACACACAGTTATGCCTGTTCACGTGGCCCGGCAACTTGAAAGAAGCCTCATCTGACCAGATGATCTTATCAAGAAGGTCTGGTTCGTTAGAGATTTGGTTGTGCATCATCTCACAGAATTGCAACCGACAGTCTGGGTCGTCCTCTAGAAGACCATGTAACAGTCTTGGATGGTACGGCTTCCATTTCAATTTACGCATTAAGCGTTGCAAGGACGTTCTAGGTATGGATAGCTGCTTAGACGCATGTCATGTGGAGTTTTTCGGACTGTTCACAAATGTCAGAGCAACTCTCATCTCATTTTCCTCTGTCATAGATGTCCTAGGTAGGGATGGCGGAGAATTTCTCCCCGAATCTTCGGGGGGCCAAGCGCCAATGCATTCGGCCCCCCAAAATCAGCGGTGAAATTCTCCGCCCCCCCACCCCAGGATGGGACTTACCTTTGGCGAATGTCCCTCCCGGCGGCGGGTCCTGGCAGCAGTTCATCGGCCTTTTGTTGGGGGCGGGGGCGGCAGCCGGTCTTCCGACCAGCTGCCGCCGCCACCATTACTAAGTAAAGTGTAAAAAAAAAAAAAAACGTGATAGGCTACGTTAATCGTTACGTAGCCTATCACGGTTTTTTTTTTTTTTTTACTTTTTGTTTCACGGCCAGTGAGATGGGGCGCTTCTCCCCGGCCTGAATTTCAGCCGGGCGAGGCGGGGCGCCTCCCCCCCTGGCCTGAATTTCGGCCTGGCGAGGTGGGACGCCTCCCCCCCCTCGCCTGAACTTCGGGGGGAGAAGCGAAGCGCCTCCCCCCCACCGCGAAGCACCCCTGCGAAAAGGTAAGTGACTTTCGTACATCCCTAGTCCTAGGACGTCCAGATTTTGGTGCATTAGCCACTGCACCTGTCACTTCAAATTTATCTCTAAGACGATAAATTGTCAGACATGTTGGTAGAGGAGTGTCAGATGCGTCTTGCCACGCTGTACGCACCCGCTCAGCATTTTCAGTCTTCCAGTACTGCTTTAGAATCCACTTTCTTTGTTCTTGACTCAAGTTCGCTGCCATCATTCACAATATCAGTAAAAAAAATAACTAAACAACTAAACAACTGTATACCTACTTAAGGACCTCACTCCCCTCACTCTCTACAATTAACTGATTTAACTGTCACTCCCTGTCACTCACCCTCCTCAACTATCTTTCTGACTCCACTCACACATCTTCTACTCACACATTCTCTCCCCCTCCCATCAACATTCTAAACAACTGTATACCTACTTTTGGGCCACCTGGTATACCTGAAGCCTTGCTTGTCAGTAAACCCCACTGAACACAGTGGGATTTACTTCTAAGTAAACTGTCAGAGTGGAAACTGAGCCCAGAGAGCCCCAGAGCAGTTCTGATTCTGAGGAGGAACAGCAATCCGTGGGAGAGGATGCAGCTCATCCCTCACAGGCTCAGCACCTGGCAGAGATTCCTCCTGCCGGCATTCCAGAGATAGATAGTGACCCTGGTAGCGAGGGAGTGCGGCGGGGGGGCTTCTTAGATGCTCGACGCAGACGCAAAGAGCGACGAGCGATGGAGGGCGCGGAAAGGAGGTGTAGCGCCCGTTTGGCGCACAAGCAACGGCTGCCTCCCATGGACCCAAGGGAAAGAGGGAGGATCTCTCCCTAGCCCATAAGTTCTGGGTCTTCAAGTGACTCTCTTTCAAATGGGGATCAACTGCCTACTTGAAGCTTAGGCCACTCTGCTGTTCCTTGCTTTAGTCGCTGGTGATTAGCATCTGAAAGAGTCATTAAGTTGTAAAAAGATTAAAGCTTTGAAAAGAATTCCTTTCATCTGTGTCTTGAGTTGGCTTTTGGAATCTACTGAGAGAGGCCGCCAAGGTGCTCCTGACATAAACATGCTTAGGAATCGGCTGACTTCTCAAGGTCCTGTGCATGAAAGACGATTGCTCAAACTGATTCCTTGTAAAAACTGATTCCCTTGTGTACAGATAAATGTCATGATAGGTAACATGGCTGGCTGGGGAATGCTTGGAGTTGTCGGATTGCTCTCTTTTTCTGTCTAAACATGCATAGGATTGCTCTCTTAATTTACCTTGCTTTCAGATACAAAGAATTAAGTTTCTAAGGGCACAATCCTATGGAAATAAGCAGCTGCCTCCGAACTCAGAGGCAACTGCCTATCAAAAGAAGGGCAGAAGACGCACGGAGGGGATCGTCCCCTCCACACTTCTCCTAACCTGCATTTGTGGCTAGACAGCCGATTTTGGCTGTCTAGCCGCAGGAAGGCAGAGCGGGGGAGGAGGCTGCCAGACGACACATAGGATGTGTCGTACCAGCATTTCTGCCTTCCCTGCTCCAGAACGACCCATTTTGGCCACTCCATGCTCCTCTTCTGAGTGTGGTGCATGGGGCCGTTCCACGCTGCTTGTGAGGCAGTGGGAAGGTGGGGGGAAGGTTGGGTCTCTGGGAAACCACTTATCCTATGGTCGTCTAGCCACTGACTAGTGGCCATAGTATTGCTCCTCCTGTAATTGGAAATGTTTGTCAAAGACCATTTTGGCAGAGAGAAAAAAGAGGAAAAAGAAAGCAAGAGGTTAGGGTTAGGTGACCAGTAAGGTTTTGGACTGACATTACTTGCAATCATGTATAACTGGGTGCCTAGAATTTATTTAAATGAAAACTCCCTCCAGTGGAGAAATGGCAGAGGAGGAAGAGGCTGCTTAACTCTTTCCATACCCACCAATTATCTGCTCCAAATCACTCCCAAATGGCTTAGACTCATAGACTCATAGGGTTGGAAGGGGCCTACAAGATCATCGAGTCCAACCCGCTGCTCAATGCAGGAAGCTTGATTCCCAGGCGGTCTCCCATTTTTTCCTCTGCAAAATTCCTCTCACTCTCCTCTAAATTCTCCCCTGAAGTATATAAAATGGCATCAGGGCTCAGCTATATGCATTTCTATGGTAACGTGTGGTTAGCCCCTGAGGTGAGAAGTAGTTGCCAGGGAAGAGGAAGAATGTATTGTGTAGGGAGAACATTAAAGTTTGACCCCTGGCTACTAGAAGCCATTCAGATTTCCCAATAAATACTGCCTTATAACCTTTTGGACATATTCCAGTGCAATTATGCTATATATGTCGCTGAAAATGAGACACTTTACTATTCTTCCTACCAAAATATTCTATGTGACTGGAAAGCTTGCATACTGTTTCACCAGCAAAACATAGTTGCATCAGAGTTACTATCTTAACTAATATTTATGGAGATTTTAGACTCTGAGATTAGCAGGAAATGTTGCCACTGTTGATAAGCCCCTCCCTGCTGTCAGCAGCCATTGACTATCTTACCTTTGAGAGTTCACATTACTAAAATTAAAAAATTACCCCAAAATATAATTCCCTCTATTTCTGACTCAAGTCTTCCTGTGTTTGTGCAGCTGTAGCTAAAACAACACTAACCACATACAAGAGGGTCTTCGGGTAACCTTGAGGTTTGCAGATACCCCCAAAGTCCTTTGGGGAAAAACACAAAAAGGCAGAAGGAACTCCCCTCCCCAAAAGCACACCCATAATGACACAATAGCGAGGAATGTTGACTGAGTAAGTGGGAAAAACTGGAAGAAGGAATAGAAATAAGTAGCTGGAAAGAGAAAAAGAGATACACTTTTTAAAAAGGGGTAGAATGAAACTCCTCATAGCCTGGATAGGTCATTTACTAGTTCACACTGTGCTATTTGTAAAGTCTTCTTTTTAACTTTTTCCCTATTATTATGTTTGAAATGGTTAGAAGACTTATTCAACAAAGTCATTCATTCATTCACTGAGCTATTTTTAAATGTCCCCAGGTATGGAAGTGAGATTTGCCCATAGAAATTAATGGACAAGTCCGAGATTTTAATGTAGCTGGGGCTGGGTACCAGGGCTTTTCCCCAACCAACCCCCAAGAACCGAAATGGAAAAAAATATCCTTCAAACATGCCACTAATGATTGTGCATGATTAGTTTCCTGACTGATGGAGAAATAAGAGTGGGGAGGGTGAATGTAATAGAGTGGCTGGAACCCTGAACTGAAGCATTTCACGCGGCAACATTTTGTTGCAGAGCCCCCCCCCCCCGCCTTGTGTCTCTCTTATTTTTCAAAGGTGCATTTTGTATTTACTGTAGGCATGTTAAGTCTGGTTATCTTCAGGGGAAACTATGTGACAAGAAATGGATATGTTCTTGTCTCTTGTGCAATACTAAGTACATTTAGAAAACAGCGCACCAAAAGAATTCAAAATGTGGCACCTTACATTTTGTTATTGGCCTGATTCACATTTTTTCTATAAAATGTTCCTTGCTGCTTCTCTGTGGCTAGATTCTACAATGCTCCAGTAACAATTTGAAAGGAAGAATCCCATGAGAATAACCCACGCTAGCATCCCACCCAGTTTACTGTTGGTCATTTGGGGAATATCCACATGATCCTAGCATGCCCATATTATTCTGTTCTCCACATTACCAGACCTCTCTTGCCTATATGGTACCACCTCTCTTCCTTCTTTTGTGAATGAAAATGGAAACCCCCTTGTGAAATTGAAATTTAGATTGAAAGCTCCTTGGGCCAAGGGCTTGTTTGCTACTGATGGTGCCATATAAAATAATAATAATAATAATAAATGGAGAAAGCACATTGTTCCAGTAACTGATGAAAGAGGCCATTGCATATTGTTATCCAGGGGCCCATCTACATGGGAAGTTTTCTCCGATGCTGTGGTGGCTTAAAGTTGTTAGGGACACATGACATCATGGCCACTCTGCAGCCACCCTGGAGTTTACCTGTGGGGAAGCAGCATTTTTGCAGAGTATTTTTAGTCCATTGTTTTTCTTTATTTCAGCTCCGCTGCAGCTCAGCTGCTGTGTGCCCATCCCTCCACTTTAAATTCAATATGATGCGGGTGTTCCTAGGGGTATGGCTGTGCCCTTGGTAATCTAGGTAACTACAGAAATGCACCTGCCTTTCCCACACAATTGGGAAAACCCTAGAACCCTCTTTTGAGCCTTCAGAATTGCCCTACACTTCCTTTTCCCCAGTGGAAAATTTGCCTCAATTAGCCTCAATTTGCATTACTTCACTCCTTCAGTGTTATGTTAAATTGCTTCTCTGATGCTATGTAAAGTCAGTTCTCTGCTTTATTGCAGTACTGATCTGGTGAGGTCTCTGGTGAAGCCTGCATTTGCGAACAGGGAGGAAGTGCCCAGAGACGGGGGGCGGGGGACCTAGAACTCTGCAGCAGATTGCTGGAATGGGGTGAAATTAGGGGGGATGTTCTCAGGGGGAGCCTTCAGACGCTGCACTTGAGAATCGGGGATTTTGGCTTCTCAAAGAAAAACTGCTCACATGTGGTTAAATGGGGTGGGAGCAATAATTGCGCAGCAGATTGTTGGAATATGGCAAAATTGGGGGAGGAATACTCTCAGGGGAAGCCTTCAGATGCTTCACTTGAGAATCGGTGATTTTGGCTTCTCAAGGCAAAAATATGCACATTGGGGAATAAGGGAGAGAGCAATAACTCCGCAGCAGATTCCTAGAATGCGGCAAAATTGGGAGTGGGTGGGATGCACTCATAGGGAGCCCTCAGATGCTGCACTGGATAATTGGGGATTTTGGTAGGGATGGCAGAGAATTCCGCCACAGATCTCGGTGAGGCCGAATGCCAGTGCATTCGACCCCCCGAACTCCATGGCGGAACGGCCTGCCCCCCCGCCCCCCCGCGGATCCCCCCCAGGATGAGACTTACCTGGGGCGGATCTTCCGGGTGGTGGCGGCGGCTCCAGCAGCTGGTCTTCCAACTGGCTGCCGCTGCCGCCATTTGCAGTCTTGTAAAAAAACAACAACAACCCGACGTGATAGGCTACGTAAAGATTTACGTAGCCCATCATGGCTAGGTAAAAACAAAAACCGCGTACGCAAATGGCGGCTATGGCCACCGCCATTTGTGTTCCTTATTTTTGGCCATCTTAGTCTACGTAAATATTTACGTAGACTATGACGGTGAAAATAAAGGGGAATGCAAATGGTGTAGAGGGCGCTATTTGCGTCCTTTTTTGATTCGCCGTTTTAGCCTACGTAAAGATTTACGTAGGCTAAAACGGTGAATCAAAAAGGGACGCAAATAGCACCCGCTACGCTATTTGCGTTCCCCTTTATTTTCGCCGTCATAGTCTACGTAAATATTTATGTAGATTAAGACAGCCAAAAATAAGGAACGCAAATGACGGCAGCCGTAGCCGCCACCATTTGCGTACGCGGTTTATTTGTTTTTTTCCCCAGAGCCCTCCGCAGCCGGAAATCCGGCTGCGGACGGCTCTGGACTGGCTGGGCCTGGCCAGCTGCTCCCCGGAGCTGCTGCAGAGCACAGCCGGCCGTGGAGGATTCCAGGGGGGAGGAACGGATCGCCTCCCCCCCCCCACCATCAACATAATCTGCGGAAAGGTAAGTGACTTTCGTACATCCCTAGATTTTGGCTTTTTCAGGGAAATCTGCACACATGGGGAAAAAATAGTTGGTCTCCATTCATATTGTAGTAGCAGTGGGGAGCCTATACATGGGCTGGAAAACAAGCCTCTCTCATTGGTTGAGCAGCCCCTGCCAGTTTGATAACGTTCATTTCTATTCACCCCACCCAGAAGTTTGTTCCTTTCGAGTACTGAGTGACCACTGAAAAGTGGATTTTAAAGTAGGGATGTCAGAGAATTTCGCCACGAATCTCGAGGAGGCCGAATGCCAGCGCATTCAGCCCCCTTAAATCGGTGGCAAAACGGTCTGCCCCCCCCCCCAGGATGGGACTTACCTTGGGCGAATCTCCCTGGCGGCGGTGGTGGCGGCTGCGGCGGCCAGTCTTCCGACCGGCTGCCACCGCTGCCATTTCCAAGTTTTAAAAAAACCAAAAAAAGTGATAGGCTACGTAAAGATTTACGTAGCCTATCACGGCTAGATTTTTAAAAAAATACCATGATAGGCTACGTAAATGTTTACGTAGCATATCACGGATGAGTTAAAAACAAACAAACCGCGTGTACGCAAATGGCGGCGCCCATGGGTGCCGCCATTTGCGTACGCGCGGGTTTTGTGTTTTTTTTTACTCAGCCGTGATAGGCTACGTAAACATTTATGTAGCCTATCATGGCTGACTGCAGGGACGCAAACGGCGGCAGCTACGGCCACCGCCATTCGCATAGCAGGCCGGCCAGGATTCGTGGCGGGAGGGACGGGGCGCCTCCCCCCCAGCCAGAATTTCGGGGGGGGGGATGGGATGCCTCCCCCCCGCCAGAATTTCAGGGGGAGGGATGGAGTGCCTCCCCCCCCCCCACGAATCAAATTTCATAAAAGGTAAGGGACTTTCGTACATCCCTATTTTAAAGGTATGGTGCATCCGGCTTATCTTGCTTCATGTGTCCCTGATGGACCAAAGCTGATTCCATTAAAATCCGGATAATACTCCAATGCGCTTCTCATCCCATTGTCGTGAAGATCCTTCCCTCCCATAATGCCACTCTAATTACTAGCTGTTTGCAACTCCTTTTCATAAAGTTGTGGCCTAAGCCATTACTGGTTGTTGTCTTCCTTGTCTCCATGCAAATGCCCTTAAATATTAAGATTGCATAGCTGGACACAAAATGCAGCATATGTATCATCTTGATTATATTATAACATTTATGTCTCTTTTCTGTATATTTAAAAGCCCCCTATTCCATTTCATTTTTTTCATATTTTCGTATATTTTGGAACTTTTGGAATGGAGGAGTTTTTTAATTCTTTCCAAAATAAATTATTTTTGAACACGTTCCCAATATAAGTACTTTCATATTCAGATTTTCCACAGGAACCTTTGCAGAAACTGAATATTGTAAAAACTATTTTACTACTTCAAAAATCATTACATTTTTGTACAGTCCTAGACAAGGCATGCATATATATACACACACACACACACACACATACATACACACACACACAAAAGTTATGCTGGCTTTGAAAACTAGTAATGAAGCCATTTTGTCGTAATCTTGATCTTACTGTGCCTCTCCTTCTTCTGTACCTGATATTTCAATGATATACAGAAAGTACCTTTCAAAATGCAAAAGATCAGAAGAAAAAAGGAAATATGGCTTGTTCAACATTAACCTTGACAAATTCATGTTCTTGTCATGTAAATGAATGAACCTTTCCAGCGCCTGGCATTCTGGACCTTGAGAAACAGCAATAAGAAAATGGAGCTTATCTCCCTTGATTTTTAATAGAGGTAAATGAATGATTTCAAATAAAAGAAATAAGCAAGCAGGATTCTGTATAGAATACAGACAGAGTATGGCATGTTCTTAGGACACTGGTTTATTGCTACTGAACTTGCTGGGAGTTACTTTCTTCTATTGTAACATATTGATCCATCTTTTTCTAGCCTTGACTCTCCTACAGGCAAGAGGTTAAAGTCAGATAATAGTATTAATTTTCCAGACATCTGCACATGTTTTAATAGCCTTTAGAAGGCTTGAAATGGTTTCTGTTTGACCACCATGGGGCTAAAATGCTGTTAAGGCCTGGATTGTAGCAATACATTACAACCACAGCCACATAGTTCAATCTGGCAATAAAAAACTAATTTATTTTATTGGAGGTTTAAATTAATGTGATGAACTTCTCTCTCAGCAGGAACCTGTACACCATCCTTGCAAAAGTAAATCTCCAGTGTGTGCATAATGTCTTCTTTATACAAGACATAATAACTGCAACAGGACTCAGACTAGCCGAATTCAGGCATTATGAAAGGGTAAGTGTGGGACAGCTGCAGCACTGCATGCACCAGACTTTCCCCCTCCACCCCAACTTTCCTGCATTGAGCAGGAACATCTGAAGAGAGATAGTAATGGAGTTCAGCTGGGCATGTTTACATTCCTGCCCGCAATCGGAATCCTGCACAATCAGGGTTCCTAATCACAGGGAGGACCATAAATTTGTTCAAACAAGCATGATTGCAATCTTTATACCTTCCTGCTCGATGTGGGAAGGTTGAGGATAAAGGAGTTAAGGCTGGTACAAACAGCCCCACAACTCCTCCATGCAGACACTTTCCTAATGCCTACATAGGGGTATGGTGTACATGCATATGAAGGTCTGTGTATGTCTGTTTGAATGTCTAGAGCCTCAGTGCCTTCCCATCGTGAGTGCTCAGGGTGACAATAATATCATAATTTGATAAAGCCTATAAATAAAATACATAATAATCACGGAAATATAGTATCGGAGTTAGACTAACTTATTATTATTATTATTATTATTATTATTATTATTATTATTTACATTTCTATACCGCCCTGTAGCTGAAGCTCTCTGGGCAGTTTACAAAGTTAAAACTTTAAAATACAATATACAAAGTTTAAAAACCATTTCTATAAAAGCGTACTGACAGTATATACAAACAACATATAACTAAAAACAATGTTGAACTAAAAACAATTTTTAAAAAGTCCAACAATAAATCAACACAGCTTAAAAACAGTATACAAACATCAGCAAAAGGAACAGGGGGAAACTAATATTGGTTAAAGCCCAGTCATTAACAATCAGGCCAAATAAAAATGTCTCCTAGTACTTTCAGGAATGTTCAGGCTCAGACTTTGGTGAATCTCTAGGCAAAGGGAGTGCCACAGTTGTGGGGCACTTACTAAAAATTAGTGATAGAGGACCACCCCACATGTCTGCTCTGGAAATAACATTGGAGACCTCAATCGTTATGCCAAACATTTCACATTTGGTAAAATACTTGGGACTTGAATTGGGTCCATAGCAGATTAGACTCTATTGTAGCACCTGTTGTGAGCTCCCCAGGGAGGCAAGAAGGGGTCATGTTGGGTATTGTGTTAGCTCTCATAGCATCTGTGGGTACTCCTGCAAGCATGACCACCTGCATTCATTGATACCAGGTAGGCCAGCCCTAGGATAAATACGCCCTGGGTGAGGAGTGCCTTTGGTGCACCTCTCCTGCTCCTATGGTCAGCTTTGCAGCATCACCAAGAGTTTATGGGACCTGGTGTGGGTATGACGTTGGGGTCTCTGCTGCTGCCCCCTACAAGGGCCCATACATATGTGTACAAATTGTGAAGTGCTCAGTAATGTTGCCTCAAAGCCAAGCTGTGTTCCACTGATTTTTACCTAGCGCACATGACAACAAAGTGGAAATTGGGGGAAAAAACACTTTAAAGCTAATGAAGATCATTTTTGTAGTTAGTACCCAAACAACCTGTAGAACCTTGAAACAAAAGGTTACAAACGCTTGTTGCCACCCTAGCTCACCACAGACAGTACATTAAAAATAGCCACTGAGCTTAGCTTGGCGCTCCCCTCAACTCAGCTTGGCGCCCCCCTGAGCACACCTGGCAACTGCCCAGCTCAGCCATCCCTAAGGCCAACCCTGATACTAGGAACCTTGTGAACTGAGTTCCTTATACTTTCCAGAATGTATGGACACTGCTGTGCAGAGTCAAAGCAGCATCCATAAATATTGCAACACCTAAGGCAGCAGTTGATGTAAAATCTTCCTGCTGCCTCAGTAAGTTAGGTGAAAAGAGGTGATGGGGAAGCCTCATGATGGAAATTCCAGTGGTGGGGTTAAGGTTCTAGTTACGAATTGGCCCAGACTCTGGAGAGCTTATGAGAGCAATTTTAATTGAAATCTGAGGAGATTCCTAAAGATCCCAGGAATCCAGTGTCAGAGAGCCTTCTCTTCTTAGGACTCTGTACCATCACAATAAAAAAAATACTTGTCTTCACATCATGGTAGTATAGACCTGCCATTTGGATGTTACAGTCACAAGGCATTCTTGGCTGATCTTAAGATTGTAGTCAGGCATAGAAAATAAGTGGTCTCTAAATTATGCTGTGCCCAAGATGTTTACAGGCACTTGAGTGTACTGACTAGAATGTTGGAGCATGGATTGCATGCAAAGTTCAAATTCCCACTTATTCATAAAACTCAGTGGGTGGTATTGTGCAGTTACCTTCTCTTGGTTATAACCCACCTCATATGGTTGTTGTGCCTGTAAAATAGATAGTCTGATATATGCTGCCCTGAGGTCCTTAGAAGATGGGTGGCATATAGTGTTAGACAGATGTAGGTCAAATTCTGTACACATTCAAAACAACAAAACATTTCTCCCTATGAATGTGCATTTTATCTATTGTTCTGTCTCGGTATACATATGTCTTGTTTTGGTTAGGTCAGACTCAGTGATAAGGCAAATAAAGGGGCAAATCCAACGGCAAGTCAATATTAGGCAGAAGTCAAAACAGCAGTATCAGTACAGTAAAAGAGCAGTTCTAGGTAACAGCGGTCAAGGAATGGTCAAAGGCACAATATTATCAGGCAAGAAGGAGAGTTCCCAGAGACAGATCTGAGGCACGGCCAAGGTCCAAACACATCTGATAAGCAGTCAGATGCAACCATAGTCCAAGAAGCAGAGCAGAGCCAGGCAAGAGTCCAAAGGTCAGTAGCACAAAGGTTCAGTCACAGAGCAAGGCCAGAGTAACAAGGGTACAAGGCCCTGGACCTGAGCTGCTAGACTAAAACTGAAGGCTTATGTAGCCTGAGCCAGAGCCCCACCTGCCGGGCTCAGCTGCAATTCATCACAGGCCCTCTGGCAAAAGTCCTACCCTGAGGATGGCCTTGCTCATAAGGAGTCCTCTTTGTAAATGGGCACTACTCCTCACAGGGGTTCCTCTGGCCTCCCTTTAGAAACAATGATGTTCTTGGGGGCTAGGGTGTTGCTCAGCCTCAGACACAGAGCCCCTGCCTCTTGTGGGGATGAACTGCTGCCATTTCCCATGAGGACCCAAGCTCCTCCTGGCCGTCTGACATGGGCTGTTCTGTGGTGTTCTTTGTTTCTGGGAGCTCTAGCTCCTCCTGTGAAGAGGATTCCTCCATTGAAGACATGAAGTGTATGGATTTGCCGGGCTAGATCTAAGCCAAAACTATTTGCCTTGTGTTGTCAAAGAGTGTCAAAGAGACTTCTTTTCGGCAATTTTCAACTCTTAAGAATATATTTATGTTAGTTTAGTGCTGTTTTTCCTTGCCATCACTGTTCTCATACTGAGGGTCAAGTTACATGTAACACCAAACACGTCACATGCACCATTATGAATAGCAGGTGTGAGAGGCCCAGGCAGGATCAAGACTGCAATATGACGGTGGGGGGGGGATTAATCCTTTCCTTCTCCACTGCATGCTAGACAAAATCTTCCCCCACCAATAGAAGCTTCCCTCCTCTGTGGTAGTACTAACTCTGTGACCATGGTGGGCAAGTCAGATATTAAAATCCCAGAGCTGCTATTTGTCATTTAATAATTAAAAAAAACAATTTCTGGAAAACATTTGCAAAGTTGAAATTGACACATTTAGGGTGCAATCCTGCTCGGAGGCTTACAGCTATCCAATAGAGAGCGGGAGAAAATATCTTCGCCTCCACACTCCTCCTGCTCTGCATTTTGGCTAGATGGGCTTTTTTGCCCATCTAGCTGGGGCTCTGTGGAGCAGGAGGGAAGGAGGCTGGGGAGGCCTGGGAATATGATATGAACTGCTCTCTCCAGTCCCCTCCCTTCCCTGCCCACCAGTCACCTTTGCAACCTCAGAGAAGCAGCCAGTGCAGTTCTCCCTGCACTGGCTGGGAGGGGAGGGGAGCTCAGATTCCTGGCTCTGAGGTTGGAGTGCTGTCTCTGACCTCTGATCCAGGAATCCGAGGTATCTTACTGCCCCCCAGATTCTGTCTAGGGGCCATAGGATTGCTCCCTCCATGTCATATGCATTTGCCTTCATTTGTCCTGACCACCGTTTTTTATCTTATTTATTTATTGACTGACTGACTGACTGACTGACTGATTGGCTGTGATCTTACCACCTCCTTCAAATAATTTGGACAGTTTCATTTCTAAACCTCTTCGAACTGGCTGTAATTTTGTCATAAGTGGGTGAAGTTTTATTTATGTGAATACAGTTTAAAGTTGTAATCTACTTAGGAGATAGATAGATATATATATATATGTAATATATAATTACTTGCTTATTTTGCAGGGTTTGTAGAAATTCTGTTTAGATCTGTGACTATTTTTATTTCTGTCTCGGTACTGGAGGAAACCTTTCGCTTCTCCCATTATAAAGTGATAAAGCAGCATTTGATAGCAACAGCTTGTGTGATAAAATGATCATGGCAGCAGTGAGAAAGAATCTAATAAGGGAATTGATCTGCAGATTCCAATTCTGTAAGAGCCAACATCGATCAACATAAATGTCAATAATGAGATCGTATTGAGGTCTGCCTAATTCCTTTAGATGATTTTTGGTTCTAGTGACAGACTCAAGAAGCAGATGTGAAAAGTTGAAAACTATAAGACACAGAAAGACACAAAAGCCGAAGATATATTGTGCAGTGAGTGATATATTTCTGGGTATCTTGACATTAGGTATACATCTATATCTACACAATGAAATGTGTGTAATCAGAAGAATAGTGAGGCACAAGTTTTGCTGCTGGCACTTAAAACATAAGTATGGCATTCAATCAGAAGCCTTGAGGTTACGGCTCTTGGCTTGTCAGAATTAGGAAAGATAGCCATGCCTTATGGTGTTAAAGTGCAAATATTTTGTGTGAGACAGGTCATAAAAGATTAATGATGTAGTTCTTCCTTGTCACAAAAGTTTGAAATATAAAATAGTGCTTTGAAATTATTCTGACCGCCGTGCAATATAAAGGTGAGAGCTGTGAAACCATGTGAGTAATCTAAAAAGATAAGGTGCCATACTGTGTACAATCCTGCGTTACACTGTCTGACTTCTTGCTTCCCACTTCTCTTGGTGGTGCTGGTTCCTCAGCCCAGACTTAGCTGAGGGACATTTTATTTTATTTCAGCTATCTTTGAATCAATAGAGAGGTAATTTCTAGAAAGAAGGTACTGCTCTTTGCATGCAACAAATGAGCACACAAAGTCAATATTTATATTTAAGAAGAGCTTTTAAATTTGAAACAGGATGTTGTTGATGGATGCTGTCAGCAGGTAAAAGAAGCATATTCAGTGAAAAGCTGTAAATTCTCTTTATTCTTTCCCCCCAGATGAGGTAGATGTCTGGTATGAGAAAAGACTTATGCAATGATCCATCTGCCAAGAGGGATTTATTTTAGGGGGACATATCCAGGATAAGGATTAATAGACACCCCAAATATCCTAATACATTCAGCCAACTTCAGATGTTGCTATCTATCCAGTTCTGTAAGGATAGAGATGTGAACAAGAAGTGGAACTGTACTTCCTGGCCCTACTCCTGATGTTGTGCACCCCTTGCCCTTTAGAAATATGCACACTGAGGATATCTTCTGCAGAGAGTAAGCTTGTGCATGTTGGCTTCCACTGGATCACACTTCCAGAACAGGGCAATTGGCAAAGAGGTTTTTGCTGCTTTCCCTTCTCTAAGAAGTATGGAACTGGGGTTATTTCTGGTAACCCCCTTTAGAAAGCATGGTGCTGGTTGCTTTTCTCTCCCTCAAACAGTCATCTGTCCACAAAAAAATTAATCAGATGTCTTTTTCAGGTAGTGGGACAAGAAGGTGTAAAGGACATGTTAGACCCATCCCTTCTTATATCTAGCCTTAGAGAATGTCTACACTTGTGTTTCAATGCATTCAAATAATCTTTGTTGGCCTCTGTGAGGATCCTTTACTATAACCACTAAGGACATAGTCACATGTCTCTCATGTTTTGTTTTGAAAGCATCCCCTGCCTGGCTCCTAAACAGTGTGGGTTGTATTCAACCCTGATTGTCCAGCAGCAGAATGGAAATTACTGGCAGAATGTTTTTTTCCCCTTCCTGTTGCAGCCCCTGTGTTCACCCCCCAAACCTGAGGGTTGGGGGACTTTCTGGAGTAGATTTCAGAGTCATGAAGGGGGAGAGGAGAGCAAGGGGAAGTCCCATCACATGGGGGGAAGTCCGCTCATGCAACGTTGGATTTAAGCCTGTAGCAGTGAGTCATCCACCTCCATTTGTTTTAATGATGCACCCTCTGCTCTGAGCATGAACTCTTTTTGGAAGGAAATGGTCAACTCCTTCTCCACTCATGGAGCCAAGGCAGCATCTGCCTAATTATACAAAACTATACCTTTGAAATTCAAGTCTGCCTTCTCAAATTACTCTGTAGTATCCATACTGAACTGAATTAACCAGCAGCGCATGATTCTGTTATTTCAAAATCTTACTGTAACGAAGCCTTCTTTTCTCTATGCAGTTGGAAGTAAGTATAGCCTTGTTAAGATAATATTGCCACATAAAATGAATGTGTAAAACAAGGAGGGGAATTGTTTGCCTCCATAGATTTATTATACACCAATGTGTTGTTGAAAGGGCTAATGTCAAGACTCCATTGTGTGGTGCAAAATTGTATTTAAGTCATGTCTTAGGGCCAAACTACATGTTGTGATCATCCTGTTGGTCACAGGATGGTGGAACTGAGGCTGTTTGTTTGTTTTGCTCTAGTGTAACCAAATGATCCCAGTTCAGAACAGGACCAGCACACTCAGGAGGGAAGGATTAAATCTTTCACCCTGGCCATCCCCCCCCCCCCCGAAATTCCACCTGCACAAACACAGGGTTTTCTTTTTAAAAGGGGGGGAAGTCTCCACTGGAGTCAATGAAGACTTTTTTCCTCTTTTTTAAACCCCGCATGGCATGTGTGGAATTTTTTTGGGGGGGGGGAATGGGGGATGGTGTAATCCTTCCATTCCCAAGTGCACTGGTACTGATCTGAATCAGGACTCTGTGCAATTACACTGGAATAAAACAAACAAGCAGCCTCAGCTCCACCAATGCAATTATCAGAACATGTAATTTGGCCCTTAGGTCTTTGAAAATCAGAGACCTTTCTGTATCATATGGGTTGAACACTCTGATTCTCCCCTTGTCATGATGACATCCTGTAATATCCAGAGCGCAGATGAACTGATACTGAGCTGAAATCACTGTGTGGCTTTCTGCCAGGGATGTTGATTCCTGTAGCCCTGTTCCTCTTTCAGAAGGCTGCATCTGACACCAAGATTGTGGCTGGCTGGATCTCAAGGGTTACAGTCATGTGGTGATATGTCCACATCATTTTTGTATGGTGAGGCAACCATATGATGCTACATTTATGGTACATATGGCTTGGATCCTAACTTTCCTTTCGGGGATGGAACAGAGTTCACATTCATGGTATGGGGCTTTCCCATCTCGCCCTTCCCTCTGCATCTAGGGGTTGGGGAACATAGATGCAGGGTGTGGGATATGGTGTGGCAGGGGACTTCAGATGAAGGAGTTGGCTGAAATCCCCCTCACCTTGAATGAATAGAGGAGCAACTTGGGATCCAAGCCATGGAGTGCTTCTGCACTAGCCTTTCTCTCTGGAATTGCCATCTTTTGTTCACCAGGCTGTCCAGCATGGACAAAGCCCAATTAAGGGTGCAATCCTGTGCATGTTTAGATAGAAAAAAGTCCTAAAGCTCCAAGCATTCCCCAGACACCCATGCTGGCTGGAAAATGCTGGGGAGTTGTAGGACTTCTTTCTGTCTAAATATGCATAGGATTGTGCTATAAGGCCATGTAGGGCTCATGTGTGTCTAAATCAAACACTTGCTCTTCGCAAATTCAAAGCCCATTTTATTACTAGGCTGGAGGATTCATGGTGAATAGCCTCTGATCAGTCCCTTTAATAGTCTCTTCAAATGGCCCCAGTGCCAGTTTCTCTTACTGTTGTTGTTGTTCAGTCGTTCAGTCGTGTCCGACTCTTCGTGACCCCATGGACCATAGCACGCCAGGCCTTCCTGTCCTGCGCTCTCTCCCGGAGCGTGCTCAAGTTCATATTCATTGCATCCGTGATGCTATCTAGCCATCTCATCCTCTGCCGTCCCCTTCTCCTTTTGCCTTCAGTCTTTCCCAGCATCAGGGTCTTTTCCAGGGAGTTTTCTCTTCGCATTAGGTGGCCAAAATATTGGAGCTTCAGCTTCATTATCTGTCCTTCCAATGAGCACTCAGGGTTGATTTCCTTTAGGATGGACTGATTTGACCTCCTTGCAGTCCAGGGGACTCGTAAGAGTCTTCTCCAGCACCACAGTTCGAAAGCATCAATTCTTCAGCGCTCAGCCTTCCTTATAGTCCAGCTCTCACATCCATACATTACTACTGGGAAAACCATAGCTTTGATTAGACGGACCTTTGTCGGCAAGGTGATGTCTCTGCTTCTTACTATGCATTCTCTAGGTTGGCCATAGCTTTCCTCCCAAGGAGCAAGCGTCTTTTAATTTCATGGCTACAGTCACCGTCTGCGGTGATCTTGGAGCCCAAGAAAGTAAAATCTGTCACTGCTTCCATTTCTTCCCCTTCTATATGCAAGGAAGAGATGGGGCCAGATGCCATGATCTTAGTTTTTTTAATGATGAGTTTCAAACCAGCTTTTGCACTCTCCTCTTTCACCCTCAACAAGAAGCTCTTGAGATCCTCTTCGCTTTCTGCCATTAGGGTGGTATCGTCTGCATATCGGAGGTTGTTGATAATTCTCCCAGCAATCTTAATTCCGACCTCTGATTCATCCAACCCGGCATTTCTCATGATGTACTCTGCATATAAGTTAAATAAGCAGGGTGACAATATGCAGCCTTGTCGTACTCCTTTCCCAATTTTGAACCACTCGGTTGTTCCATGTCTGGTTCTTACTGTTGCTTCTTGACCCTCGTACAGGTTTCTCAGGAGACAGGTAAGGTGGTCTGGTACTCCCATCACTTTAAGAATTTGCCACACTTTGTTGTGATCCACACAGTCAAAGGCTTTAGTGTAGTCAATGAAGCAGAAATAGACTTTTCTGGAATTCTCTTGCTTTCTCCATGATGCAGCGAATGTTGGCGATTTGATCTCTAGTTCCTCTGCCTCTTCTAAACCCAGCTTGTACTTCTGGTAGTTCTCGGTTCGCATACTGCTGAAGCCTAGCTTGTAGGATTTTGAGCATCACCTTGCTGGCATGTGAAATGAGCGCAATTGTGCGGTAGTTTGAACACTCCTTGGCGTTGCTCTTCTTTGGAATTGGAATGTAAACTGACCTTTTCCAGTCTTGTGGCCACTGTTGAGTGTTCCAGATTTGTTGGCATATTGAATGCAGCACTTTAACAGCATCATCTTTTAGGATTTTAAATAGCTCGGCTGGAATACTGTCATCTCCGCTAGCTTTGTTGTTACTAATGCTTCCTAAGGCCCACTTGACTTCACTCTCTAGGATGTCCGGCTCAAGTTCAGTGACCGCACTATCATGGCTATCAGGGACATTCAGATCTTTCCTGTATAGTTCTTCTGTGTATTCTTGCCACCTCTTCTTAATCTCATCTGCTTCTGTTAGGTCCCTGCCTTCTTTGTCCTTTATCATGCCTGTCTTTGCACAAAACGTTCCCTTGAGATCTCCAATTTTCTTGAAGAGATCTCTAGTCTTTCCCATTCTGTTGTTTTCCTCAATTTCTTTGCATTGTTCATTTAAGAAGGCCTTCTTGTCTCTCCTTGCTATTCTCTGGAACTCTGCATTCAGTTGGGTATATCTTCCCCTTTCTCCCTTGCTTTTCGCTTCCCTTCCTTCATGAGCTACTTGTAAAGCCTCATCAGACAGCCACTTTGCTTTCTTGCATTTCTTTTTCTTTGGGACGGATTTCGTTGCTGCCTCCTGAACAATGTTACAGACCTCCGTCCATAGTTCCTCAGGCACTCTGTCTATCAGGTCTAATCCCTGAAATCTATTCCTCACCTCCACTGTATATTCATCAGGGATATGATTTAGGTCATACCTGAACGGTTTAGTGGTTTTCCCGATGTTCTTCAATTTAAGCCGAAATTTTGCAAGAAGCAGCTCATGATCTGAGCCACAGTCAGCTCCAGGTCTTGTTTTTACTGACTGTATGGAGCTTCTCCATCTTTGGCTGCAAAGGACATAATCAATCTGATTTCGATATTGACCATCTGGTGACGTCCATGTGTAGACTCGCCTCTTGTGCTGTTGGAAAAGAGTGTTTGCTATGATCAGCATGTTCTCTTGGCAAAACTCTATTAGCTTTTGTCCTGCTTCATTTTGTACACCTAGGCCATGCCTGCCTGTTATCCCGGTGATTTCTTGACTTCCTACTTTAGCATTCCAATCCCCTATGATGAAGAGGACATCTTTTTTTGGTGTTAGTTCTAGAAGGTGTTGTAGGTCTTCATAGAACCGATCAACCTCAGCTTCTTCGGCCTCAGTGGTTGGGGCATAGACTTGAATTACTGTGATGTTGAATGGTTTGCCTTGGATTCGTACTGAGATCATTCTATCATTTTTAAGATTGTACCCCAGTACTGCTTTTCCCACCCTTTTGTTGACTATGAGTGCTACTCCATTTCTTCTAAGGGATTCTTGCCCACAATAGTAGATATGATGGTCACCTGAATTAAATTCGCCCATGCCTGTCCATTTTAGTTCGCTGATTCCCAAGATGTCGATGTTCAATCTTGCCATCTCATGTTTGACCACCTCCAGCTTACCTTGATTCATTGATCTGACATTCCAGGTTCCTAAACAATATTGTTCTTCACAGCATCGGATTTTCTTTTCACCGCCAGACACATCCACAGCTGAGTGTCCTTTCGGCTTTGGCCCAGCCGCTTCACTCTTTCTGGCGCTACTTGGAAATACCCTCTGCTCTTCCCCAGTAGCATATTGGACACCTTCCGACCTGAGGGGCTCATCTTCCGGCGTCATCTCTTTTAGCCTTGTGATACGTTCCATGGGGTTTTCTTGGCAAGAATACTGGAGTGGGTTGCCATTTCCTTCTCCAGTGGACCACATTTTGTCAGAACTCTCCGCCATGACCTGTCCGTCTTGGGTGGCCCTGCACGGCATAGCTTATGGCTTCACTGAGTTACGCAAGCCCCTTCGCCACAACAAGGCAGTGATCCATGAAGGGGTTCTCTTACTGTAGGGCAAGCAGAATACTTTCATTACTGATTTTCTCTCATGGTTTTTTCCCCCCGTCTTTTCTTTTTTAATAGTGGAATAGTGCCATAAAAATGGTATTTTGCAATTAATTAAAAATAAAATAAGATGCAGTCCCTGTGGGAAGAAAAACTGGCAATGATGCAATTTATAGAAGCTATTCAAAGGGCAAATCAGAGGCTATTTATCAGTCACTCTCTAGCCTGCAGAAGCTGCAAATAGCAAGCTTTCAAGTAGAATTTTAAAAAGACCTTTGCTGAAAGCATCTTACTTGTGAGTAGACATTGTCAAAGGATATTGACCATGGGCATCTCTACACCAGCCTAAAATCCTGCATTTAAATGGGGCTTTCTGCTTCCATTTTAAATGTAGGATCGCAACAACTCCCTTTTTCACCTGCTTCCTTTTCCCCCTCCCCTTTCCCCTTCCTTCTCCCATATCTAATCTGAGTCTTCCATTATCTTTCATTGACATCACTCCTCTTCTTGCTGCTTTTCCTCTTTTCACAGAGGGAACTCAAGCAGAACACAACAGGATAATTTGATAGCTTATTATCTGAGATCTATTTAAAAACAGAACAAAGGGCATTTAGTGCACGAGATGCCCTGGAGGAACACGGCATCATGTAAAGAGCCCGGAAACTTCCGTGAGGGAGCAATCTCAATCACAGGATAAAAGCTCCATGTGAAGAAAGCCCATGTGGAAGGGTTTTGTTGGATAATATAGTGATACATTTAGTGCCGTGTGGAACCTCCATTTTAATTCCATTTTCAGTTATTTTCTAGGAAGGGATGTCTCAGCCACACTGAAGGGCTCTAGTGTGGAAACACTCTTTTCACTTTCCTTACCATAGATAAAAGCTGAACCTTTTTCCCAAAAAGGGAATATCAAGGAGTTGACCAAGCCTTTCCTATCAGTGTAACTCCTCCTTAGAGAGGCCTGCTTCCCACTGTGATAATAGTGGTCTTAGTAGAAGTTCTGGGACATTGGGTTGGGGCCAGAACTCCGCTCAGTGGATTCCAGACGATGTGGCATGGAGGTGAGTTTTGCCAATTCATCCTTCTCTTTGCACCCTTCTGTGCTTCTAAAAAGCTGCTCTGGACGATGTGTGTGTGTTTATTTATTTACAAGACTTATATACTTCCCCACAATACAATGACATTCCTGAGCAGTGTTGTGGGACCTTCTGGAACCACATGGGAGGTGGCATTGGGAGCTACAGGGAAAGAGGTTATTCGCAAAAATTACCTAACTGCCCCCTTCCTCCAGTGGGGAGCCTCTGCAAATATAAGGCATGGGGTTCCCTCTTTGAATAGAGGGAGGCCTTCTGTTTGCAGATGGGCAAGCCTGGATCCAACCCACTGAGTCATAAAACAGTAGCCAGTGTAAGAAGATTCTATATTTCAAAAGCTCCTGTGACTGAGGATGTATTGTATGTGGAATAGCACACTGAGGGCCAGAGCACACTATATCGCTTATAGGCTTTGTTAAATACACCTCCCCGCAAAAAACACTATTATTTCCTCTAAACATGTGCCAAGTTTTGTGTTAATTTTTCGCTGTTTTGTGCCACAAATCCCGAGCTGCCATCAAAAGCACAAAAATTACTTACCCAGAAGTGGGTCCTGTTGAACACTAAAAATCCTGCATTATCATAACACCTCCAAACCTGTACCAAAGTTTTGTGCTGGTTTTGTGCCACATACTGGACCCTGAACTGCATTCAGGGTCTAATATGAGAGGAGATGAAGTGTTGGTTTGGGATGTTTAGTATGCTACTTTGACTTGAATTGCCAGATTAGAAAAACAAAACGGGTAATCACAAGTTACATTAAACAATATTACTGTTTCTGTACATTGTGCATAGAAGGGGTGTTTAGTTTATGTATTACATTCAATTCATGTACAGTCTATATATGTTTACATAGACAGTAGATCTGAACACACATACAGATATTCACATATAACGTTCAGTCTGTGTACAGCAGGGTTCCCCAATGCAGCGCCCAACGGACCTCCAATGGCGCCACAAAGCTCTCCAGTCCCTGGCTCCTTCAAAAATTTATTTTAATTTAAAAAAAATCTTGAAAAACATTAGTGTGCCAGGTTCTGTTTCCTGCTTCTGAACCTGCCACGGATCAGCTGTTCGACAGACAGGAAAAGAAGGAAAGAGTTGCTTCCTGAGCCTGCTCAATCCTCTTCTGCCCACATAGACCTTCCCCTTTGTGTGTGCACTCTCTCTGAGCATCTCTACACTAGCCCCAAATCCTGCATTTAAAACAGGGCTTTCTGCTTCCATTTTCAATGCGGGATCACAATGGATTCCCTTTTCATGATTTTCCTCTCCCCCTTTCCCCCTTATCTGACTGAGTCTTCCATATGTTTCATTATAGAGTCGCTAGATAGCACTGTAGTCTAGCTCCTTTTATTGCAGGTTTTCCTCTTTTCACAAGGGAACTCAAGTGCTGTAATTTGATAGCTCTATATCTCCACTTTTAAAAAATGGAACAAAGGTCATTTAGTGTAGGAGATGCCCTGGAGGTTAACAATGTCATCTAAAGGACCTGCAAACATCTGTGAGTAACCAATCTTAATAGCAGAATAAAAGCTCCATGTGGAGAAGCACTCTCTGTCTTTCTTTCTCTCCCCACTACCAGCCACTAGCCTCACTATTTCTCTCCCCTAACACCTTTCCTCATGACTTTTCTTCCTTCCGTGTTCCCAGCCTTCTTCTTTCTTTCCTTTCCTAGTCATTAATCTTGTTCACTTTCTCTCACTTACCCATTTACCTCTACTCCCAGCATCTAGCCTCAATATTTCTTTCTGCCACACCTCTTTACCTCACTGTTAATCTCCCCTTTCTATCCCCTAGTCTTGCTTTTTCTCTCCCCTGTACCCCTTTACCTTGCTATTTCCCCCTCCCTCCCAGTCTCTAGCCTTTCTCTTTCTCTCCCTCTCACCCCTTTATCTCACTATTTACTTAAGTCTTGCTGAGTTCAAAGGGTCCATTTCTCTCATGAATAAGGGGACAGTTTCACCTTTTAAAATGTTTGCCTGCCAGCCCGCTGTTAAAGGAAGAAGGACCCAACCTAGCAAAGCTGGCAACCTTACATGTGCCATATCAAATTCTCCACCTTGCCATTCCCTTCAGTGTAAAAGAGCATTTTAAAGACATTGATAACAGCACCAAGGGCAGTAGCTGTTAAGATGCTCTTGGGGTCCACAAGTTAATGAATGAGATTTATGGCCCAATCCTATTTATAGCCCAATGCTATGCATGTTAACACAGGTACGCTCCATTCCATTCATGTGGAGATAACCAGTCAATGTACACTGCACATAGACGATACACCAGGGCTGCTCCATTGGATTTCATTGGGGACTTCGGGGGCGGGGGGACGACAAAAATGGGAGGGGAAAAGCTTAAATCCCCCCTGCTGAATATGCATGGTCTTGATCTGAATTGGGGCCATTCATGCATTCACTAAAGTAAGTAAGCCAATCACAGATAGTTCTGATATTCTTGATAAGCAGAACATTTAGTTTGGCTCTCATATATGGGAAAGTAGGATCAAAATAAGTACCATCTGATTGGAGAATAGATAAACATTCTAAAGATGCCTGTTGGTCCTGAATTTGAACAGAGGTGGTATGGTGGAATATTGGCCACACCAAAGCTGATTGGCTGGAGGGTTCTGACTGGAGCAAGTACAGCCAGGGCCAGAAATATTGGAACAAGGATAACTGTTTTGGCAGTTGGCCTCTGTACACCACCACATTGAAGTTGAAAGGAAACACACCCAGATGGGAGCGAAGTCAGGACTTTCAGCTGTAATTCAAGGGGTTTGACAAAAGTGGGGCACTAACCATTCAGGAAGTACAGCCAGTGGCATGCACACACACTCATCGCTGGTGGCTCATAAGTAATGGAACGAATGGCTGACAAGCAGCTGCATGGCCAGGTGTGGCCTGTTTCCTCGGTACCCCATGACCAATCAAGCAGAGAAAAGGCCTGGAGGTGGTTCTGAGTGTTACATTTGCATGTGGTAGCTGTTCACTGGAACTCCCAACATGAGGTCCAAAGAGGTGTCCATGCGAGTGAAGGAGGCCATCATTAGGCTGAGGAAACAAAATAAACCCATTAGAGAAGTAGCAAAAACAGTGGGAGTGGCGAATACAACAATTTGGAACATCCTGAAAAAGAAGGAATTAGCTGGCAAGCTCAGCAAAAGGCCTGGCAGACCATGGAAGACAACTAAAGTGGATGACTGCAGAATGCTGCTCATGGTGAAGAGGAACCCTTTCACAACATCTAGCCAGGTCAAGAACGCTCTTGAGGAGGTAGGCATGTCATTGTCAACAACTACAGTCAAGAGATGACTTTATGAATGTAAATACAGAGGCTCCACAACAAGGTGCAAACCACTGGTAACGCTGGAGAACAGAAAGGCCAGACTAGCCTTTGCCAGCAAACACCTAAAAAAGCCCGCCCAGTTCTGGAATAAGATTCTTTGGACTGATGAAACCAAGATTAACTTGTACCAGAATGATTGGAGAAGAAAAGTTTGGAGAAGGAAAGGAACAGCTCATGATCCAAAGCATACCACATCATCTGTCAAACATGGTGGAGGCAGTATTATGGCATGGGCATGTATGGCTGCCAATGGAACCAGGTCACTGGTGTTTATTGATGACCTGACTGCTGATCAAAGCAGCAGGATGAATTCTGAAGTGTATAGGGCTATTCTTTCTGCTCTGATTCAGCTAGGGATGTCAGAGAATTCCACCACAGATCTTGGTGAGGCCGAATGCCAGCGCATTCAGCCCCCTGAAATCCGTGGCGGAACTAAGCCCCCCCCCCCGCAAAATGGGCCCGGAACGGAGCACCTACCAGCTGCCGTCCGCACTGACTTGCAAATGGCGACCGCGTCTGCGGCCGCCATTCGCTTCTTCCATATAGCCGTGATAGGCTACGTAAATACTTACGTAGCCTATCAAGGCTAACGCAGGGATGCCTTTTGCGTCCCTGCGGAAGCCGTGATAGGCTACGTAAGTATTTACGTAGCTTATCATGGCTTAACTAAGGGAACGCAAATGGCAGCCGCTGTAGCCACCGCCATTTGCGTTCCCTTTTTTTTTGCCGTTTTAGCCTACGTAAATATTTACATAGGCTAAAACGGCCAAAAAAAAAGGGGGGGAAAGCAAATGGCCACCGTAGCCAGCGCCATTTGCGTCCCCGCGGAAGCCGTGATAGGCTACGTAAGTATTTACGTAGCCTATCACAGCTTAACTAAGGGAATGCAAATGGCAGTGGCTACGGCGGCCGCCATTTGCGTTCCCTTTTTTTTGCCATTTTAGCCTATGTAAATATTTATGTAGGCTAAAACAGCAAAAAAAAATTACGTAGGCTAAAAAAAAGGGAAAGCAAATGGCGGCCATTGTAGCCGCCGCCATTTGCATCCGCTAGTGTTTTTTTTTCTGTATTAATGTAGCCTATCACGGCAAAATACAGGGACGCAAATGGCGGTGGCTACAGCAGCCGCCGTTTGCGTCCCTGCAGGCTGCCCAGCGGCCAGTTGTCCGGCTGTGGGCGGCCCCGGCTGGCAGCTCCGCAGAATCTCTGCGGAGTGGAGCTGGCCACAGAGAATTTCGGGAGGAAGGACGGAGCGCCTTCCCCCCTCCGCGAATGTCAGCCTTCGAAAAGGTAAGTGACTTTCGTACATCCCTAGATTCAGCCGAATGCTGTCAAACTGATAGGACGCCGCTTCATATTGCAGATGGATAATGACCCAAAACATACAGCAAAAGCTACCCAAGAGTTTCTGAAGGCAAAGAAGTGGGATGTTCTTCCATGGCCAAGTCAGTCACCTGATCTCAACCCAATAGAGCATGCTTTTCCCTTACTGAAGACAAGACTGAAGGCAGAAAGACCTACAAGCAAGCAGCAGCTGAAGGCAGCTGCAGTAAAGGCCTGGCAAAGCATCTTGAGGGAGGAAACTCAGCATTTGGTCATGTCCATGGGTTCCAGACTTCAGGCAGTCATTGACTGCAAAGTATTTTCATCCAGGTATTAAAGGCAATCCTTAAGTTTGAAATGATGTTGGTTTGTTCCATTACTTATGAGCCCCCAACGATGGGGGGGGGGTGTATGCCACTGGCTGTCCTTCCTGAATGGTTAGTGCCCCACTTTTGTCAAACCCCTTGAATTACAGCTGAAATTCCTGACTTCGCTCCCATCTGGGTGTGTTTCCTTTCAACTTCAATGTGGTGGTGTACAGAGGTCAACTGCCAAAACAGTTATCCTTGTTCCAATTAGGAGTGCACGAAAGCCACTTACCTGGTCTCGCAGCTTTTCGCGGTGGGGGGGAGGCGCTTCGCTGCTCTCCCCCCGAAGTTCAGGCCGGGGGGGGAGGCTTCCCGCCTCGCCTGGCCGAAATTCAGGCCGGGGGGGAGGCTTCCCACCTCGCCCGGCCGAAATTCAGGCCGGGGAGGAGGCGCCTCGCCTCGCCCGGCCGCGAAATAAAAAGTTTTTAAAAAAACAACACGCCCCTGTGATAGGCTACATGACGATTAACGTAGCCTATCACGGCTAGATCTGCAAAGTCAGCCATGATAGGCTACGTAAATCGTCACATAGCCTATCACGGGTGAGTTTAAAAAAAAAAGCGCATACGCAAATGGCAGCCCCCAATGGGAGCCGCCATTCGCGTTCCTTATTTGGTTGCTGTAGTCTACATAAATCTTTACGTAGACTACAGTGACCAAATAGGGAATGCGAATGGCGGCTCCCTATGGGGGCCGCCATTTGCGTACGCGCTTTTTTTTTCTTTTTTAAAGTCACCCGTGATAGGCTACGTGACGATTTACGTAGCCTATCACGGCTGACTTTGCAGATCTAGCTGTGATAGGCTACGTTAATCGTCACGTAGCCTATCACGGGGTTGTTGTTGTTTTTTTTACTTTTATTGGAATGGCGGCGGCGGCAGCCGGTCAAAAGACCAGCTGCCGCCCCCGCCCCTGACGAAGACCCGACGAACCACCGCCGGGACCCACCGCCGGGAGGGACATTCAGGAAAGGTAAGTCCTGTCCCGGGGGGGGTGCAGGGGGCGGGAGGGTGCGGAGAATTTCTCCCCGAAACTTCTTCGGGGGGCCGAACACGTTGGCGCTCGGCCCCCCGAAGTTTCGGGGAGAAATTCTCCGCCATCCCTAGTTCCAATATTTCTGGCCCTGACTGTATAAGGAGCTGTCACGTGGCATCTGGGTAGTTTGCCAGGGAGAGTTGATTTGGAGATAGGAGTGTACAAAAGACTTACCTGGTTCCACTGGGGCCATCCTTGGTGAGGGGGAGGTGCTCTGTCCCCCCCCCGGAATCCTCCCCGGCTGGCTCCGCTCCACAGCAACTCCACAGAGCCGCCAGCCACAGCCGGAATTCTGGCTGCTGCCAGGCTATGGCGGCTGCTACGCCGGCTGCCATTTGCGGCTGCAGCAGACTGGCAGCGGCCGGGAGACCAGCCGGAGGAGCCGCCACTGCCACTGGAGCCACCACATCTGCCGCCAGGTACGCTCCGTCTTGGGGGGATTCCGCGGGGTGGTGCGGGGGAGGTCATTCCGCCACAGATTCACTGGAGTCCGTGGCAGAATTCTCTGACATCCGTATTTGGAGATTTAATCAGGCGTTGTCTTTGTGAGAAGCGGGGAGCCTGAGAAAGACAGCCAGGAAGAAGAGCAACTGCAAGACTGAGAAGCTGAGCTGAGAGTATATGAAGCAGAAACTGAAGGAGGTCAAGTGAGGAAAGGAAGACTCCTGGAGCAGCCTTCAGAGGAAAGAGCTGAAGCCTGACTGGTGGCACTGTTCTGAAGACAGAGCAGCAGCTGGACCATACTGAAGACATCAGCGGAAGCCTGGTGGTGAACAGCCTTAAAGGTTCCAGTCTGTAGTCAAACCCGATCAGCTTGAAGACTCCATATCAAGTCCTCATTGCTAGGCCTGTGAGTTAGCTGGGATGGAGCTTGAAAGGAAATTGGCATAAGTTTGGTTAGGGTTAGCAACTGGGCCTTCTAACACCTGACTGGTGGTAACAGTAACTATATAGAAGCCCTGTTTTTAAAGTAACAATATAGAAACCTTTACATAATTGAGCTTCATCTATTGGGCAATATAGAAATGCAATAAACAAACAAACAAACTTTGTTCTTAAAGTAACAGCAATCATAAATAATACGCTTTCTTGCTTTATTCCTTTTTAATTAAACATTCTTTATCTCTGTTTATATCTGTACCTCTGATCTGGTTGTCTAACACCTAATGACCAACTAGGCAAAAGAGGTGTATTAAATAAAGGAGTGTTGATTTATGGTGGCAGTGGAAGTGAAGGAAGGGAGTGCCCAGTGCTGAGAGGTGATCTTCCACAGTTGGTGTTAATAACATAGGAATGCCCCAGTGAGAAGGGGGGTTCCTCCAAATTTGGTGGCGATAGCAAACCCATTTGGTGGGTTTGCCCAGGTAAAGGGGTGATTCTCCACAGGCTGTGAACATACTTTATAGTTTAGCACAGATTATTTAACACATATTGGGTTAAATCCAATGTTGTGCTAGCAGAAAGTTTCCCAGCCACCCAGATCAGATTTTGAGGGCACATGGGGGGACAGTGGAAGGAGGATTGTCTCCCTCCCGGTTCCACTGACAGAACTGCTTCTATCAGCGGAATGACACCACTGGAGGCAACCCATTATCCGTACAAGCAAGTTTTATCTATATGACAGTTTTTTCAGCAGTTGCCCAATTTACTGCTGTTAAAATAAGAGCCATCTCTCTGCATTTCTTAAGAAGACTGAACGAGTTATAAAATGAGTTCTAAGGATCAGAGAGGATTACTTTGCGCTCTCTGTGTATCTTTTATTTAAAGCAGTTTATAAACATTAATAAAACTTGGGGGGGAGTGGTGGGGAAAGGAATAATTTTAGACTTATACTATGGGCAGAAAAACATTGGAAGGATAGAGGGAGATTATGTCGTTTATGTTTGTGCTCTGAATATCTGCTTAAATCTGCACAATTTGCACCCTAGGACATTTATGAATGTGTGTATTGCAACCTTCCAAGCACTTTGAATTCTCATTCACTGCTTTTTCATATCTTGAAGTGGCTTCATTATAGCAAATATAACAAGCCTGTGGAAGCTGAAGCAGGGTCTCTAAGTCATTGTTTAATATTTTGTGGTGGATTTGCCTTGTTAACAGGATTTTCTGATGTAGTTGTAACTCCCTAATCTTCCATACAAATGTTTGTAATATCATCTCCTTGTTCTTTGTCTTGGATGTTGTCAGTTAAGTCTCAGTAAACCCGCCTGGAGGATTTGCCTGCAAAACTGGCAATCATCTCTTAATGCAGAGTTTGCATTTAAATGCTGAAGTTTGGCTTTCTTTCTTTCTTTCTTTCTTGAAATCTGATCACAACGTTAGCCTTTACACACACATACAAAAATTACCCCGAAAACAGTAGGCAGGGCAGGGGGGATAAAACAGAGTAAAATTTGTACTGGAAAGTGTTTTTGCTGTTGTAACGGAAAAATGTCCATTTGACTTGATAAATTCTGCACAAAAAGGCTGGAAGCTGCTTTTTAGAAATCATGAATGTATGCTTGCAGTTAATCCTTCAATAATTAATTAGTTAATCCTTGTTTTATGCATACTTCTTCCCACTGTTAATAATAAGCAAAATTATATGTTTCCAGTTCCCAACCCCAAATATTAAACACCTATTACAAACATGAATAAATAAGTTACTCGCTGATTTTTCCCCTTATTACCAAGAGGCACTAAGTCTCTTGCAAAATCTATTCTTCAAAAGCACCTTCAGGTGTTAAAAACTATGTGAAAGAATGGTGTTGGTGTATAGCAAGTAAATTAATTCTATCAAAATTATCAAGCTGGAAGGATATCAGCCGAGTTATAGCTATCTGCTGCAGGAGTAAACCCCCTTCATGGATCACTGCCTTGTTGTGGTGAAGGGGCTTGCGTAACTCAGTGAAGCCATAAGCTATGCCGTGCAGGGCCACCCAAGACGGACAGGTCATGGCGGAGAGTTCTGACAAAACTCTCCACTGGAGAAGGAAATGGCAACCCACTCCAGTATTCTTGCCAAGAAAACCCCATGGAATGTATCACAAGGCTAAAAGAGATGACGCCAGAAGATGAGCCCCTCAGGTCGGAAGGTGTCCAATATACTACTGGGGAAGAGCAGAGGGTATTTCCAAGTAGCGCCAGAAAGAGTGAAGCGGCTGGGCCAAACCTGAAAGGACACTCAGCTGTGGATGTGTCTGGTGGTGAAAAGAAAATCCGATGCTGTAAAGAACAATATTGTTTAGGAACCTGGAATGTCAGATCAATGAATCAAGGTAAGCTGGAGGTGGTCAAACATGAGATGGCAAGATTGAACATCGACATCTTGGGAATCAGCGAACTAAAATGGACAGGCCGAAGAATTGATGCTTTCGAACTGTGGTGCTGGAAAAGACTCTTACGAGTCCCCTGGACTGCAAGGAGGTCCAATCAGTCAATCCTAAAGGAAATCAACCCTGAGTGCTCATTGGAAGGACAGATACTGAAGCTGAAGCTCAAATATTTTGGCCACCTAATGCGAAGAGAAAACTCTCTGGAAAAGACCCCGATGCTGGGAAAAACTGAAGGCAAAAGGAGAAGGGGGCGGCAGAGGATGAGATGGCTAGACAGCATCACCGATGCAATGAATATGAACTTGAGCACGCTCCGGGAGAGAGCACAGGACAGGAAGGCCTGGCGTGCTATGGTCCATGGGGTCACGAAGAGTCGGACACGACTGAACGACTAAACAACAACAGCAGGAGTAAACAGGTGTTTAGGATGGTGTATAATACAATGGCTGCTCAAATAAGAGATCTTCATAACTTTGGTGATCCAGGACATGCTCTACCAACAACATCTGCTGCTTGTTCTAAGCATGGCATCTAGGGATGGGGGAAAATTTCTCCCCGAAACTTCAGGGGGCCGAGTGCCAACGCATTCGGTCCTCCGAAGGTTGTTCGGGGAGAAATTCTCCGCCCCCCCCCCCCCGGGATGGGACTTACCTTTCACAAATGTCCCTCCCGGCGGCCGGTTCCGGCAGCATTTCGGCAGGTCTTCGTCAGGGGTGGGGGCGGCAGCCGATCTTTCGACCGGCTGCCGCCACCGCCATTACAAGAAAAGTTAAAAAAAAAAAAACGCCCCTGTGATAGGCTACGTAACGATTTACGTAGCCTATCATGGCTAGATTTGCAAAGTCAGCCGTGATAGGCTATGTTAATCGTCACGTAGCCTATCACGGGTGACTTTGAAAAAAAAAAAGCGCGTACGCAAATGGCGGCCCCCATAGGGAGCCGCCATTCGCGTTCCTTATTTGGTCCCTGTGGTCTACGTAAATCTTTACGTAGACTACAGCGACCAAATAAGGAACGCGAATGGCGGCTCCCTATAGGGGCCGCCATTAGCCGTACGGGCTTTTTTTTTTTTTTCTTTAAGTCACCCGTGATAGGCTACGTGACGATTAACGTAGCCTGTCACGGCTGACTTTGCAGATCTAGCCGTGATAGGCTACGTAAATCGTTACGTAGCCTATCACAGGGGCGTTTTTTTTTTCTTCTGAAGTTCGCGGCCGGGTGAGGCGGGAAGCCTCCCCCCCGGCCTGAATTTCGGCCGGGCGAGGCAGGAAGCCTCCCCCCCCGGCCTGAACTTCGGGGGGAGCAGCGAAGCGCCTCCCCTCGACCGCGAAGCAAGCTGTGAGACCAGGTAAGTGACTTTCGTGCATCCCTAATGGCATCATATCAGCACCTCACAAAACTGGTTGTGTAGCACAAGTGTGAAATAATGAGTATCCATTCATTACAGGAGGAGCTGCCACAGAGTCACCCAATGGAGGGAGCAATCCTATCTCGGAGGCAATCACCTATCCAATGCAGTATAGGAGAAGCATCGAACGGATCATCCCCTCTGCGCTTCAGCCACCCTGTATTTGCGGCTAGACAGCCGATTTTGGCTGTGTAGCCGCGGGAAGGCAGAGTAAGGGAAGCAGCTGCCGGATGACACATTGGATATGTTGTACCTGCATTTCCGCCTTCCCCACCCCAGAATGCTCCCTGGGACGCTCCCAAAACGCCCTGTTTTCGCCACTCCACGCTCCTCTTCTGAGTGCAGAGCTGTTCCAAGCGGCGTACGAGGCAGCACGGGAGGCAGAGAAGGTCGGTTCCCGGAAACCAACGTATCCTGTGGCCATCTAGCCACTGACTAGTGGCCATAGGATTGCTCCCTAAGTCAGTGCTACTATATGTATCTGATATTTATAAGCTAATAAGGCATATGCCTGAGTCTGGAATGAATCCACCACAGCACCTCAGAGATCTAAATTACAGGATCAGGAGAATCATATGCTATAGCTTTTCCTGTACTGTACATCTTCAGATTGCAGATTGCGAATGATATGTCTGAATGCTCCTTCATATTTCCAAAGGTTCCTGCATATAGAAAACTAGCATGTCAGGGACAAGGCATGATTGTTTCTATGTGCAGTGAAAATATTGTTTTAATAGTTCTGATAGAGGGTATGCAACTGCTAGCAGAATACCAATTCTTCTAATTTTTCCGCGAGCATAATGTTGGATATAACCCCAAAGTAGCACAACTCGCGCAAACAACACCTCAGCTAATGAAATCATAATAAGTTGTGCAACATTTTATGCAATGATTTGCAGAACATCTTGTGCAATGCCTTGTGCAGCAGCTTGCACAACACGTTGTGTAACAGTTTGCCCAAGCAGCATTAAAGTATTGGATTTGACACTTGTGCAAGGATAAAAACAGGATAACTGCAAGCAATTAAAGGTTTGCGCCAGCAGAATATCACCATTGGTTACAACCTCATATTTGGAACAATTGCAGGAAAACAATAACATTCTTTTAACTAATTCATTTCTGTTCTGATTTTGTGATGCTATGTGATCTTGTAGACATAGTAGCATGTAGGCATTGTAGTATATTTGGACCTGCACCAAAATAGGCTTTAGGAACACTCCTCTGGGACCAAACCTTACTTTCCCTATTTATTTATTGACATGGAAGGGTGAATATGTGAACCAAATGAGGGTAGGTTTCTGCAGGTGCTGACTGAATCATCTGCAATTCATAAAACTGCCAATATCATACTGTCCCTCTCCAAATCTATGGTGCAACCACACTTGGAATACTGTGTACAGTTCTGGTCACCACACCTAAAAAGGGATATTGTAGAGCTGGAAAAAGTGCAGAAAAGGACAACTAAAATTATCAAGGGGGTGGCGCATCTCCCCTATGACAGAAGGTTACAACAGCTGGAATTGTTTAGCTTGGAAAAAAAGAAGGGTAAGAAATGATAGAGGTCTACAAAATTATGCATGGTGTGGAGAATGTGGATAGAGAGACATTTTTCTCCCTCTCTCAAAATACTAGAACCCGAGGTCATCCCATGAAGCTGATTGGTGGGAGATTCGGGACAAATAAAAGGAAGTACTTCTTCACACAGCGCACAGTTAAACTATGGAATTCGCTATTACAGGATGTAGTGATGGCCATCAATTTAGAGGGCTTTAAAAGGGGGTTGGACAAATTCCTGGAAGAAAAGGCTATCAATGGCTACTAGTCCTGATGGCTCTGTGCTACCTCCAGGACCAGAGGCAGCGAGCCTGTGTACACCAGTTGCTGGGGAACATGGGTGAGAGGATCTGTTGCACTTATGCCCTGCTTGTGGGTTCCCAGTCGACAGCTGGTTGGCCACTGTGTGAACAGAATGCTGGACTACATGCACCCTTGGTCTGATCCAGCATGGCTCTTCTTACGTTCTTATGTTAATTAGAATACAGATGAGATTCCCTAGCTATTTACTTTCTCTTCTGTGTTATTTCCTTTTACTTCTCTTGGTGAGCCACAGGAATATATAGGATTCTATTTGTTTGCAACTAAAAGTAAATACCTGTAAAT
Source organism: Heloderma suspectum (assembly GCF_057233095.1). Lineage (NCBI taxonomy): Eukaryota > Metazoa > Chordata > Lepidosauria > Squamata > Helodermatidae > Heloderma > Heloderma suspectum. The sequence continues at coordinate 161,017,833 of NC_139458.1, read as the reverse complement.
TCTGTGTATTGATGTAATACACTGACAAGCCTTGTCCTCCTGGAAGAAGATCGGCAAAGTAATATCACGTGTGATACATTTTCTCCTGCAACGTGTTAAAGATACTTTGCACTGAGTGGGGAGTTTGATTCACATATGTGGTATTTGGTCTTGTCATTGTTCTCTTCAGAAATATATTTTGTGGAGTACTGAATAAACTACAGTTTGGCAAATTACAAAAGAGAGAGATTTTTTTAAGGGATTGCCTGTGTGAGATCTAAACAGAAGGATATTAAAAGCAAATATCGGTGATTGATACTTAAATGATAAACTGCTATTAGAAACACTAATTAATCCATTTTCTCTGTTTTGACGCATAATTAATCCATAAGTATCATAATGATAATTATGATGAAAAACAAGTGTCTTCTAGTATCAGTATGGAAAGGAAGTAAGGCAACAAATTTAGGCAGCTTTAGGGGCATTTTAGGATGGGGGGAACTGGGCAGCATCTGTGTAGGAAAATTCTGGAATCTCCATCTCTTTTGGCAATTTTTATTAATATCTATGAATAGTTTAAAATAAAATATGGTGACTTCTGAGCCTGCAGGTCAACTTGATCCAAAATATGTTGTTGTTGTTGTTGTTTATTTTATCATTTTCTTAAATAATGACCATAAAACAAAAAGAGGAAAGGTAGCTTTTTATCACAGTATCCTTTCACCATAATATGGAGTTTGTTTAGTGTTGGCCTCAGATTTTTCTTAGCACATCTTTGTATTGTGCTAGGGTTTTGTTTTTGTGTTCTCCTTTCTTTCCGTACTGACATTATTGTTAACAAAATCTTGTAAAAATCCAGTGAGATGCACAATCTCATTTGGACCTCTTCTGTGCAGGCAATAAAACAAGACTACACATTATTGCCCTGGAAGTGGAGCTGCTGGAGCAGAAAGCTTTATATCTTTTTTTGTTTCATCTTTCAGTACCAAGCTGATGGGAATGGCACTTACAAAGCAAGTGTCTGTGTGTCTTTAAGGCTGTTAGAAAGATATGAACTTAAGACAAGATTTTTGAAAAAAAGAAAGAAAACAAGTTGCAATAGAACATGAGAGCACCGAGATCTCTAGGACTGGCACTGTCTTAATCCACTCTCGCTAGGCAAGTCTGGGTCAAGTGTTTTGCAAGAATTGCTTGTATATAAAAGACCATATTTTGTGGTCTTGCTGCCTAACATCTGTAAATAGGTCTATCACGGTGGTTTTGCCTTAAAGCAGTGCCTAGTTGAAATCTGGGATTTCACAAAAGAAACATTAATATTTCTTAATAGCCCAAGATGGCCAGTGGATGTCTCTATAGAACATTCTTCTCACGGTTAGAAGATGGCTTCTTGATATAGACATGAGGTATCTCTGCAGTGTTTGCAATGGAAAAGGCAACACATTCAACCCCACCCCAGTTAAGAGATCAGGGATGATGGTTGCTAGGGTGTATGTGTGTGTAAGTAAACAAAATGCATAGTTTTGGGCCAGTCAAGATGCAGAAGCAGTGAGAGAGCTGGGAGTCTCCCTCTGCAGATGCAATATGAATTAGTAATATATTGCCTGGTAGGAGTGAACATACTGTGTGTATGCATAACAATACACTATTGTTAGCCACACGTGAAGAACTGCACAAAATAGATGTAGACAAATTACACTGAACTGAGACTCCAACACTGGTATGAGAACATTGTAGAGAAGCATGGTTTGTTATCATGCAGTTTTCTTGTTTTTGTAGATGATTTTCTGCAATTAACATTTAGTATTGAAGACGGTAAAGGATATTATAACATGCCCAACATGTCAGTCATATGGGCATTTAAAAAAAATAATTAAAGATAACACTGGATACAAGAGATATGCATGTTTATTGCCAAAAATTTAACATATATTTATTTACTTTACTTTACTTTTAAACCACCCAATAACCAGAGTTCTCTGTGTGGTTACAATATATTAAAAGTGTAATACAAACATTAAAACAGTTTTGACCAGGGCACAGAGATGAATGAAAAAGTAGTGAGTCGTGGCTGAAAACGGGAAAAAGAAGGGATTATATATATGTTAGATAGATTTTCCTTGTTTGTTACATCACTTATCACAATGATCCTATATTGGCAAGCTCCAGTAATGTACTCTTCAAATAAAAAGCTTAATATTTTGCAGTGGTTTCAGAATAAAAATTCTCAAAGTACCTCTTAAGGAAGTATTTTAGTGAATCTTAATGAAGTCATCAGTGTCTCTGATCCACAGTATATGTGTGTATGTGTGTGGCCTGCAGTTCAGAAAGACTAACGTCTTCCTGTGCCAAGTATATGTGTGACTACTGAAGTCTAATATCTGTAATGGCATATCTGAGTACTCTCAGTGATTGAAATCTTTATTGCAAATACCATTTTTATTTTATTTCCTATGTTGCTTCTCTCAGAGAAAAGTAATTTGAGTTATTAATATTTAGTGCAGGCCATTCAACAAGCACACCTGTAGACTTTTCACTTGTAAAAGTTTGACCTTGCTGATTTGGGCCTTTATTCTACTTTTTTTTCTATTTGCAAATTTTAATGATTTTCAAAATACCAATATAATAAAACAATTATAAACCCTAAAATATACATAGACCCACTCTACCTTTATCTCTCCAATTGATCATCCACAATTCACTCTGCCCCAATGCCCTGTTATTAATTATTGAAGGAAGAAATGAATGAATGAATGAATGAATGAATGTGAAAGTGTGTGGCTAAACCAGGATCACAAGTTTGCAACATAGCTGCTTTGGTCTCCTATTCAAATAACATCAAAACCTTCTTCCAGATCTGATTTTGATTATCCAGGTTTTTATTATCCAAGTTTTAGCCACTCAGGGCACAATCCTATGCATGTTTAGACAGAGAAAAGGCCTACAACTCTCAGCATGCTCCAGCCAGCCCTGCTGGCTGGGGCATGCTGGGAGTTGTAGGCCTTTTCTCTGCCTAAACATGCATAGGATTGTGTCCTAAAGCAATTATACAGATCCATTATTCATCATATTGTAGAAGTACCCAAGGTGCCAAAATATAATGTAAAATGATATATTTGAAAGAAAAATATATGCTGGTTGATAGAAACAGGTTGTTATACCTTTCTGCTTCATGTCATAATGTTGAAATGAAAGATCAAGGCCAAAATAAATATACCATATTGGTTTGCAGTGCGTTCCATGTACAGCATGGAATAATCTTCAGTGATCACACATGAAGGACTTGACTGGGTGCCAGAGCAATGCAAGTATTTGCTGAATTGCTATTTTTTTTTCCAAAGGCTATTATGGTGCTTCTTATGGATCTCAACCCTGCTGATTACCATTGTTTTGGTTGTAGTACTATGCTTGAGTCTGGATTCCATGCTTGATTCAAACTATCTGGCCTTGTCTTGGTTTGTTTCTTTTATGTGAACACAATATAGTGTTTAATGAAATATATAGTTAGTGCTTCAGAAGTATAGTTAGGGCACAATCCTATTCATATTTAGACAGAAGAAGTCCTACAACTCCCAGCATTCTCGATCCAGCATGGCTGGCTGAGGGATGCTGGGAGTTGTAGGACTTTTCTCTCTCTAAACAGGAATAGGATTGTGCCCTTAGTGATTCAGAGGTGCACCACAAACATGATTCCGGGGATCAAGATTAGATTTTCCATTACAAATTTACAATGCTTCAGCAGAGTGGTTATTTTCTTGCTGCAACATAAAATTATCTTCCATGGTAATTTGATTCTCCTATTGGGAGTTATATATTTTTGTAAGCTATTCAGGGTTGCTTATTTGATCCCAAAAAAGTTTGCTAAACATTTGCAAAGGTGCCCTTCTTGCAGAAAAATCTGTTCATTTAAGGGCTGTTTCTAAATTAGCAAAAGATGCATTAGAAAAGTGCCCCCCTCCCATCTAGAGGAGTTCTTCTCCTTTTGCAAGTGTAAGACTTTGCACATGTTCATGATCAAGGTCTTTTAATAGCCTGTTATACTGTATACAGCTTGTATTTTATTTATCCACAGTTTTTATACTGTAATAGGTTGCAGGATATGGCATTACACTGCAACATGTCTTCCTCTAGCTCTTGTGCAAGTGTTCAAAAGGAAAGGAAAGGAAAGGAAAGGAAAGGAAAGGAAAGGAAAGGAAAGGAAAGGAAAGGTTCCTCCTGTGCAAGCACCGAGTCATTACTGACCCCTAGGGGGATGCCGCTTACATGTCCTTCTACCACGGTTCTTTGGATTCAATCCATTATCAATTTTTTTTTTAAGTAACTGTGTGTTATGTGTATTGGAATGCCCCTGAGAACATAGATAGATTTATAGATTTATAACATTCATTTTGAGGTATTTATTTTCCTCCACAAACTTAAGCTAAGGGAAACTTATTTCTTCAGCTCATATTTATACCATATTCTCTAATATTGTACCTCAGCACAAGAAGGCCTAGGTTTTTGATAGAATGTGTTGTACATTTAAGAGGCTAACCCTTTGCTATAGAACTAGAGATCTCTTCTAAATCTCAGCGATACACACACCATGATATCCAGACAATTCACCAAATTTTGTCAGTTTCAATATGCAGGAAGTGGATCTTTGGGTTAGAGAAAAATAATAATGTATCGTCTTCACAGAATGTTAATTTAAATTTCTGCACTTTAATTTGGGGGCATTTTATAGGTCCTTTTGCTTGAATATCCATTATATATACACCTATATTCCATGCTACCTCTGAGGAGTATAGAGCAGCTTGTATCTGATTTCTCACAAGGTCTGCCATCCAGGCAGCTTACAGGGCCAGACCTACATATGCATGTATAAGTGTGTATTGGATTTGAGTCTTAAAGGCTTTATTAATGCAACCTACTAAATTATAAGATAACACCACCAATTGTAGGAAATGGTCAGACAGAGAGATGACATGTAATACACAAAGAAACAGAATACAAAAATCCAGTAATTTGAGAGGAGATTGGCATCTTAGTTTGCCTAGCTTAAGAAGGGCAAAGGAGAGTGAACACTTTGTATCTATTTAGCATGGATTAGCATGACTGGGTTCAAACTACCGCACAATTGCGCTCATTTCACATGCCAGCAAGGTGATGCTCAAAATCCTACAAGCTAGGCTTCAGCAGTATGCGAACCGAGAACTACCGGAAGTACAAGCTGGGTTTCGAAGAGGCAGAGGAACTAGAGATCATATCGCCAACATTCGCTGCATCATGGAGAAAGCAAGAGAATTCCAGAAAAACGTCTATTTCTGCTTCATTGACTACGCTAAAGCCTTTGATTGTGTGGATCACAACAAACTGTGGCAAATTCTTAAAGTGATGGGAGTACCAGACCACCTTACCTGTCTCCTGAGAAACCTGTACGAGGGTCAAGAAGCAACAATAAGAACCAGACATGGAACAACCGATTGGTTCAAAATTGGGAAAGGAGTACGACAAGGCTGCATATTGTCACCCTGCTTATTTAACTTATATGCAGAGTACATCATGAGAAATGCCGGGTTGGATGAATCAGAGGTCGGAATTAAGATTGCCAGGAGAATTATCAACAACCTCCGATATGCAGACGATACCACCCTAATGGCAGAAAGCGAAGAGGATCTCAAGAGCCTCTTGTTGAGGGTGAAAGAGGAGAGTGCAAAAGCTGGTTTGAAACTCAACATTAAAAAAACTAAGATCATGTCATCTGGCCCTATCACTTCCTGGCATATAGAAGGGGAAGAAATGGAAGCAGTGACAGATTTTACTTTCTTGGGCTCCAAGATCACCGCAGACGGTGACTGTAGCCATGAAATTAAAAGACGCTTGCTCCTTGGGAGGAAAGCTATGGCCAACCTAGACAGCATAGTAAGAAGCAGAGACATCACCTTGCCGACAAAGGTCCGTCTAATCAAAGCTATGGTTTTCCCAGTAGTAATGTATGGCTGTGAGAGCTGGACTATAAGGAAGGCTGAGCGACGAAGAATTGATGCTTTCGAACTGTGGTGCTGGAGAAGACTCTTACGAGTCCCCTGGACTGCAAGGAGGTCCAATCAGTCCATCCTAAAGGAAATCAACCCTGAGTGCTCATTGGAAGGACAGATAATGAAGCTGAAGCTCCAGTATTTTGGCCACCTAATGCGAAGAGAAAACTCCCTGGAAAAGACCCTGATGCTGGGAAAGACTGAAGGCAAAAGGAGAAGGGGACGGCAGAGGATGAGATGGCTAGATAGCATCACGGATGCAATGAATATGAACTTGAGCACGCTCCGGGAGAGAGCGCAGGACAGGAAGGCCTGGCGTGCTATGGTCCATGGGGTCACGAAGAGTCGGACACGACTGAACGACTGAACAACAACAACAACAAGCATGACTGGACAATGGACCTCTACAGAGAGAGTGTGAAGTGAAGACGCTGTTTTCTTTGGAGTATATTTATGGAATAAAGGAAGGATTTTTATAAAATGCTAACCATTTTACTTTGATCTCTCTAGAAACATCTGTTTTGCTTCATCTACAAAAATACATATGCTAGGGAGGCAGAACAGAGGCGATGAACAACAGAGTTAAACTGGGCTCCATGGACTGAACAGTGTCGTGTCATGAACCCTACTGCCAGTGTCATGTCATCATCCTGCTGCCCAAACCCGTCTCTTCTTACCTAAATTGATGCCACACATTGGACACTTGTCCAGCACTTCAAACAGTACTATTCAAGGTGTCCTTGAAACTGAAATTACAAATATCTAAACATGACACTGACTGAAAAATATTTGATCTGAACTGTTTGTGGGGAGGGTAGGGACAAAATAAATCAATTAACCTATCTTGTCATGTAGAATCATACATAAATGTTCAACATGATACTTGAGTCACCAGTAACAAGTGAAACTACATCATGTTCCTCAGAACAATTCTCTGGACCATGATAGCCCATGAAAGTATGCCTGTGCATTAGTTTATAATTATATTGCATACTATTCACAGTACTCAGGTGGGTGTTACAGATATATACTTATCTGAATTTATAAAATCTAAAGGACAAAGAGACAGATCTCTGACCCTGCAGTGCTCATGGTTTAAATTATAATATGGAGGTACTATTCGGCTTAAAATCAGAAGGCTAAAAAAATTACCCTAGTGGCCCCTTTGAAACTATTACCAACCTGTTCCCAAATCCTTATTGCCTATAGGCTTCTATCTTGAATTTGGCTATAGAAAGCAAGGGAAAATACATCCCATTTTTTTATAATGTGCAGTATCCATTTATATTATAGGAACTATCATTTTAGGAGTTGCCATGAAGATAAAAATAATATAAAAGTTTAATGAGGAAACTTCAAAAGATCTGAAGGAAGAAGTTTGGGGGGGGGGAAACTGTCACTACCTTATATTTCACCCATTTGTTGTTTAGATAGAAGACATCCACAAGAGCAATGCCTGAGTTTCGTAGTTTCTACGAGAGAATTCACACATCAGAAGAGGTGGTTGAAGTCCTGTTGTTCCCATACTTCTGAGAAGACATGAGAGCTTCGTCTATATAACTAACTAACTAACTAACTAACTAACTAACTAAGACTTCCTTAAGAATATGTCAAGGGAAGCATTTCTTTTTCCTGGATGTTAAGCTAAGCGGGTGCCAGGATTTAAAGAAAAGAAAATGGAGAGCCAGGGCTATTAATTTAATTGCACCTAAGGCAATCAGTATTGGAAAGTTGTGCACAATTTGGTGTAAATAAATAATTGGAGGCTCTGTTGGCAATTGATTAGTCTATGATGCATTTGAAAAGAAATCTGAGATAGCATAATGTTTCATAGGTAGGATATTGCACAAGAGGTGGGTAAATTTCTCTGCTTGTTCTCAAAGTACAAAAAAAAGGTATTTCTAATCCTTAAGAAAAGTACTGTGCTCCATGTCCTTTTTCCTTCCCTCTCTCTCATGCACACACACATACACACTAGCAAGGGGGTGCAGTAGAGTTGTGATCTCATCTATTACCATTTGCCTACAGTTCCTTTGAAAAGCTACTTATCCATACTTTAGGATTATAGGTTGGAGGTGTTTCCACAGATGGCACAAACACCTGGTTCACATGATTAAACAACCCATGAGTTGTTTGGGAATGAGCATGCTGGTTCCCAGCTGCTCACCTGCTTCTCGTGCTCTCTGTGACTTGTGAACTCGGAACTCTGATTGTTGAGGGAGAAGCAACCCAGAGTTAAAACCCAATAAAAAACCATGGGTTCTAACTCTGGATTCTTTTTTCCTCAACAGCCCAGAGTTCTGGGTTCACACATCACAGAGAACAACACATTTAGCACATTTGAAGCGGGACAGTAAGCTGGAACCAGCACACTGTCTTGTTCCTGCATGCTCCAAAACACCCTATGGTTAGCAAACTGTGGGTTGTTTAATTGTGTGAACAAGGTCTTACCTTTTGGCCTGGTGTCTGGATAGAAAGTAGAAGAGAACCAGTTCTTAATCAAATGCCCATTCCAGACAATATGTGGTTTATATACACTGAAGACATAAGGGAAAAAAACACCCCAAAACATGTAAGTGAATCATAGAATCATGGAGTTGGAAGGGGCCTACAAGACCATCGAGTCCAACCCCCTGCTCAATGCAGGAAGCCTGATTCCCAGGCAGTCTCCCATCCAAGTACTAACCAGGGCTGACCCTGCTTAGCTTTCAAGATCAGAAGTGTAAAAACATCTTTACATTACATGCTTCAGTGATCTACTTTCTGATCTTTGCAGGCTTGTTCTGGTGTAACACTTGACACACATGAGTTGACCCTTCAAAGGATTGCATGAATGCATACATGTGTGACAGTCACATCAGGTCCTGTTTACATATTAATTTGTTCAAAAGTTACATAGATAGCCAGTTACAGAATTATTTTCCATATTTATGCAAGAATAGCATTAATTTTATCCTATAACTGCCAAGTGACAGTTACATCAGAAGAGGCCCTGTATTACTAAAAAGAAGATAGTCAATTGTGCATGTCCTTAGGACTATTTTCTTCTCCTGAACTTTGGGCTGATGAGAATCATAATTTGGAATTCTTTAACAGAAAATGGTATATATTATTTGTAAAAATAATACAGAAAAGAGTGACCCTGCCTCATCCCCGCTCTTGATCTTCTTAGACTGGAATCCTATATACATTTACCCATGAGTAAGTCCTTTTGACTTTCAGTGGGACTTACCTCTGAGCAAACAGCCAAGCTGCCTCTAGAAAAGCTTTCTCTTTATCCACTAAGTAAACACCATCTCCTTTTAAAACTTCTCAAATCCTACTTAATGTCACTTATTCTGTTTGGCTTTACCTTACCCACCTGACTGCAAATCATGTTGTGTCTGTTGACCTTTCCACTTTATTTAGACACTAAATATGGATCAGTAGCAATAGGGTTAGTGGGAGTTTATTTTCACACAAAAAATCCTTCAGAAATCAAGGATGTGTGTTACCACTTGAGGTACAAATTCAGCTACTGGAGAACAGCAGTCTCTAGTTGATTTCTAAGACATTTACTCAATAACTTTAGAATAATTAGCAGTGGCCAGTGGGTGTAAAAAAGTTTCAGTCCTGTTTCTCACTATGACCTTCCTGTTTGTGAACTAATTTGTAAAACTAGGGTCTAGGGTCATAGTTGATTATGTTACCGAGCACAATTTTGCTGAAAAACAAGAAATAAGGTACCACCTACTGGTGAAAATTGCTTCCAGATTCATGCACTTTTTTCCTTTGGCTAAGGGCCAAGCTAGATGTGGTGTGTATATCCATGATATGATCTCCCAGTGCCTTTTTCACTGCTTAAAGGCAGCTGCAAGAAACAAGATCAGGCTATAGTGCCGATTTTTCTATAGTGCCATTTTTCTGATTTGAATTACCACCACAGCTACCCTGAAGTACAACTACTACTCATCAGGGAGTGGGAAAATACAGCTAAAATACTTTTTTCCCCATCTTCCATGGCCAATGTCTGCTTCAAAGAAATTAAAGAATTATTTAAATTAAAGAAATGGTGCCAAGATTAAACACCTTCTCCCTATCAATATGCCATTCCCAAACTGCTCTTAAGTAAATAAAAATATATCAGAAGAGCCAATCACATGTTAGGTCTAGTTTGGCCCACAAGGCAATATTCCTGTCTGCTTTATGGATGTAAATAAAAACATGAGAACATATTCCATTGCATTCACCTCTGGTTTCTCTCTAGTTAATGATTGACTCACACCGTACAAGGTCACAGAATAAGAAGCAAAGGGGGAGAACATAAGATTTTCTATGGAAAAAAAATATTTTTGTGCAGATAGACAACAGAAATATTAGGAAGAACAATGTCTCCCATGTGTGTTTGAGCAATCTCAGTTCTCTCATGCCTGTGCTATAAAGAGGAGGGATTTTCACTTCAGATAGCTCATGTGTTAGCTTTATGAAATCTTTGTAAAACACCTGGATTTCACTTCACTCATAATCTACACTGAAAATAACAAGCCCTTACAAATGGCCAAACTTCTTGAGGTGAGTTGTCTTAGCATGGTTGGTTAACTATTCTGATTAGAGCTAAGGTGGTTTTCACCACACTTCAGGTGCAAATATGTAATGAAACCTAAGGTAGAATCTGCAGTAAAATGCTAGTATATAAATGGACTCAAAATCTACTGAATAAATGGAGAATACATACTTGTAGTTCTATGTACATTTATAGTTGTTGTTGTTGTTGTTCAGTCATTAAGTTGTGTCCGACTCTTCGTGACCCCATGGACCATAGCACGCCAGGCCTTCCTGTCCTCTGCTCTTTCCCTGAGTGTGCTCAAATTCATATTCATTGCATCAGTGATGCTATCTAGCCATCTCATCATCTGCCATCCCCTTCTCCTTTTGCCTTCAGTCTTTCCCAGCATCAGGGTCTTTTCCTCTTCGCATTAGGTGGCCAAAATATTTGAGCTTCAGCTTCAGTATCTGTCCTTCCAATGAGCAGTCAGGGTTGATTTCCTTTAGGATTGACTGATTTTACCTCCTTGCAGGGGACTCGTAAGAGTCTTCTCCAGCACCACAGTTCGAAGGCATCAATTCTTCGGCGCTCAGCCTTCCTTATAGTCCAGCTCTCAAAGCCATACGTTGCTACTGGGACCATAGCTTTGATTATACCAATCTTTGTAGGCAAGGTGATGTCTCTGCTTCTTACTATGCTGTCTAGGTTTGCCATAGCTTTCCTCCCAAGGAGCAAGCGTCTTTTAATTTCATGGCTACAGTCACCATCTGCATTGATCTTGGAGCCCAAGAAAATAAAATCTGTCACAGCTTCCATTTCTTCCCCTTCCATATGCCAGGAAGTGTATGCCAGGAAGTGATGGAGCCAGATGCCATGATCTTCGTTTTTTTAATGTTGAGTTTCAAACCAGCTTTTGCACTCTCCTCTTTCACCCTCAACAAGAGGCTCTTGAGATCCTCTTCGCTTTCTGCCATTAGGGTGGTATCGTCTGCGTATCTGAGGTTGTTGATAATTCTCCCGGCAATCTTGATTCCGACCTGTGATTCATCCAACCCGGCATTTCTCATGATGTACTCTGCATATAAATTAAATAAGCAGGGTGACAATATACAGTCTTGTTGTTGTTGTTGTTGTTGTTCAGTCGTTCAGTCGTGTCCGACTCTTCGTGACCCCATGGACCATAGCACGCCAGGCCTTCCTGTCCTGCGCTCTCTCCCGGAGCATGCTCAAGTTCATATTCATTGCATCCGTGATGCTATCTAGCCATCTCATCCTCTGCCGTCCCCTTCTCCTTTTGCCTTCAGTCTTTCCCAGCATCAGGGTCTTTTCCAGGGAGTTTTCTCTTCACATTAGGTGGCCAAAATATTGGAGCTTCAGCTTCATTATCTGTCCTTCCAATGAGCAGTCAGGGTTGATTTCCTTTAGGATGGACTGATTGGACCTCCTTGCAGTCCAGGGGACTCGTAAGAGTCTTCTCCAGCACCACAGTTCGAAAGCATCAATTCTTCGTCGCTCAGCCTTCCTTATAGTCCAGCTCTCACAGCCATACATTACTACTGGGAAAACCATAGCTTTGATTAGACGGACCTTTGTCGGCAAGGTGATGTCTCTGCTTCTTGCTATGCTGTCTAGGTTGGCCATAGCTTTCCTCCCAAGGAGCAAGCGTCTTTTAATTTCATGGCTACAGTCACCGTCTGCGGTGATCTTGGAGCCCAAGAAAGTAAAATCTGTCACTGCTTCCATTTCTTCCCCTTCTATATGCCAGGAAGTGATAGGGCCAGATGACATGATCTTAGTTTTTTTAATGTTGAATTTCAAACCAGCTTTTGTACTCTCCTCTTTCACCCTCAACAAGAGGCTCTTGAGATCCTCTTCGCTTTCTGCCATTAGGGTGGTATCGTCTGCATATCGGAGGTTGTTGATAATTCTCCCGGCAATCTTAATTCCGACCTCTGATTCATCCAACCCGGCATTTCTCATGATGTACTCTGCATATAAGTTAAATAAGCAGGGTGACAATATGCAGCCTTGTCGTACCCCTTTCCCAATTTTGAACCAATCGGTTGTTCCATGTCTGGTTCTTACTGTTGCTTCTTGACCCTCGTACAGGTTTCTCAGGAGACAGGTAAGGTGGTCTGGTACTCCCATCACTTTAAGAATTTGCCACAGTTTGTTGTGATCCACACAATCAAAGGCTTTAGCGTAGTCAATGAAGCAGAAATAGACGTTTTTCTGGAATTCTCTTGCTTTCTCCATGATGCAGCGAATGTTGGCGATTTGATCTCTAGTTCCTCTGCCTCTTCGAAACCCAGCTTGTACTTCCGGTAGTTCTCGGTTCGCATACTGCTGAAGCCTAGCTTGTAGGATTTTGAGCATCACCTTGCTGGCATGTGAAATGAGCGCAATTGTGCGGTAGTTTGAACACTCTTTGGCGTTGCCCTTCTTTGGAATTGGAATGTAAACTGACCTTTTCCAGTCTTGTGGCCACTGTTGAGTGTTCCAGATTTGTTGGCATATTGAATGCAGCACTTTAACAGCATCATCTTTTAGGATTTTAAATAGCTCGGCTGGAATACTGTCATCTCCGCTAGCTTTGTTGTTACTAATGCTTCCTAAGGCCCACTTGACTTCACTCTCTAGGATGTCCGGCTCAAGTTCAGTGACCGCACTATCATGGCTATCAGGGACATTCAGATCTTTCCTGTATAGTTCTTCTGTGTATTCTTTCCACCTCTTCTTAATCTCATCTGCTTCTGTTAGGTCCCTGCCTTCTTTGTCCTTTATCATGCCCGTCTTTGCACAAAACGTTCCCTTGAGATCTCCAGTTTTCTTGAAGAGATCTCTAGTCTCTCCCATTCTGTTGTTTTCCTCGATTTCTTTGCATTGTTCATTTAAGAAAGCCTTCTTGTCTCTCCTTGCTATTCTCTGGAACTCTGCATTCAGTTGGGTATATCTTGCCCTTTCTCCCTTGCTTTTCGCTTCCCTTCTTTCATGAGCTACTTGTAAAGCCTCATCAGACAGCCACTTGGCTTTCTTGCATTTCTTTTTCTTTGGGACGGATTTCGTTGCTGCCTCCTGAACAATGTTACGGACCTCCGTCCATAGTTCCTCAGGCACTCTGTCTATCAGGTCTCATCCCTGAAATCTATTCCTCACCTCCACTGTATATTCATCAGGGATATGATTTAGGTCATACCTGAACGGTTTAGTGGTTTTCCCGACGTTCTTCAATTTAAGCCGAAATTTTGCAAGAAGCAGCTCATGATCTGAGCCACAGTCAGCTCCAGGTCTTGTTTTTACTGACTGTATGGAGCTTCTCCATCTTTGGCTGCAAAGGACATAATCAATCTGATTTCGATATTGACCATCTGGTGACGTCCATGTGTAGACTCGCCTCTTGTGCTGTTGGAAAAGAGTGTTTGCTATGATCAGTATGTTCTCTTGGCAAAACTCTATTAGCTTTTGTCCTGCTTCATTTTGTACACCAAGGCCATGCCTGCCTGTTATCCCGGTGATTTCTTGACTTCCTACTTTAGCATTCCAATCCCCTATGATGAAGAGGACATCTTTTTTTGGTGTTAGTTGTAGAAGGTGTTGTAGGTCTTCATAGAACCGATCAACCTCAGCTTCTTCGGCCTCAGTGGTTGGGGCATAGACTTGAATTACTGTGATGTTGAATGGTTTGCCTTGGATTCGTACTGAGATCATTCTATCGTTTTTAAGATTGTACCCCAGTACTGCTTTTCCCACCCTTTTGTTGACTATGAGTGCTACTCCATTTCTTCTAAGGGATTCTTGCCCGCAATAGTAGATATGATGGTCACCTGAATTAAATTCGCCCATGCCTGTCCATTTTAGTTCGCTGATTCCCAAGATGTTGATGTTCAATCTTGCCATCTCATGTTTGACCACCTCCAGCTTACCTTGATTCATTGATCTGACATTCCAGGTTCCTAAATAATATTGTTCTTCACAGCATCGGATTTTCTTTTCATCACCAGACACATCCATAGCTGAGTGTCCTTTCGGCTTTGGCCCAGCCGCTTCACTCTTTCTGGCACTACTTGGAAATTCCCTCTGCTCTTCCCCAGTAGCATATTGGACACCTTCCGACCTGAGGGGCTCATCTTCCGGCGTCATCTCTTTTAGCCTTGTGATACGTTCCATGGGGTTTTCTTGGCAAGAATACTGGAGTGGGTTGCCATTTCCTTCTCCAGTGGACCACATTTTGTCAGAACTCTCTGCCATGACCTGTCCATCTTGGGTGGCCCTGCACGGCATAGCTTATGGCTTCACTGAGTTATGCAAGCCCCTTCGCCACAACAAGGCAGTGGAGCTTCTCCATCTTTGGCTGCAAAGCACATAATCAATCTGATTTCGATATTGACCATCTGGTGACGTCCATGTGTAGACTCGCCTCTTGTGCTGTTGGAAAAGAGTGTTTGCTATGATCAGCGTGTTCTCTTGGCAAAACTCGATTAGCCTTTGTCCTGCTTCATGCTTGCCTGTTATCCCGGTGATTTCTTGACTTCCTACTTTAGCATTCCAATCCCCTATGATGAAGAGGACATCTGTTTTTGGTGTTAGTTCTAGAAGGTGTTGTAGGTCTTCATAGAACTGATCAACCTCAGCTTCTTTGGCATCAGTGGTTGGGGCATAGACTTGAATTACTGTGATGTTGAATGGTTTGCCTTGGATTCGTACTGAGATCATTCTCTTGTTTTTGAGATTGTACCCCAGTACTGCTTTTCCCACCCTTTTGTTGACTATGAGTGCTACTCCATTTCTTCTAAGGGATTCTTGCCCACAGTAGTAGATACGATGGTCACCTGAATTGAATTCACCCATGCTTGTCCATTTTAGTTCGCTGATTCCCAAGATGTCGATGTTCAGTCTTGCCATCTCATGTTTGACCACCTCCAGCTTACCTTGATTCATTGATCTGACATTCCAGGTTCCTAAACAATATTGTACTTTACAGCATCGGACTTTCTTTTCATCACCAGACACATCCATAGCTGAGTGTCCTTTCGGCTTTGGCCCAGCCGCTTCACTCTTTCTGGCACTACTTGGAAATTCCCTCTGCTCTTCCCCAGTAGTATATTGGACACCTTCCGACCTGAGGGGCTCATCTTCCGGCGTCATCTCTTTTAGCCTTGTGATACGTTCCATGGGGTTTTCTTGGCAAGAATACTGGAGTGGGTTGCCATTTCCTTCTCCAGTGGAGAGTTTTGTCAGAACTCTCCGCCATGACCTGTCCATCTTGGGTGGCCCTGCACGGCATAGCTTATGGCTTCACTGAGTTACGCAAGCCCCTTCGCCACAAGGCAGTGATCCTTGAAGGGGACATTTATAGAGGGGGAGGTAAACAGTGAAAATAACTTTGAATGAAAAATATTAATGCCAGTCAAATTAACAGCATGTTAAGAAAAATAATTATGTTCCTCCAACAAGTTCTTCAAATTTGGATGGAACAGGATCATATCACTTGAAAGAGGATGTACAATGGAAAACAGATAAATGTGGAACTTCTGTGAACTAAGCCCCCAGATTAAGAGCTGGTGGTATTTAAATTAGGGATGTATAAGAATTTTTGTCCCTGTTTGTTCCTGTTTGCAAATCTTATGAACATTTTGTGTTAAAAAAAAAAAAAGTACACTTTTCCATTTTGAGGGGAAAAAGATGATTGCGTTCAGGAGTGAGAATGGGGCAAGCCTCAAGGTGGGAAACAAGACGTCAACAAACTCAAACATCGCTCATTCTCCTATCCCTAATGTAAAGCATGATTTGGGCTTGAAATGAAGCCGGTTAACATTTACCAATACAGAATATGAATACCAAAGAATTGCATGTTTAGAAATATTTCCTGTAGGAGAGGTGGGAGTGTGGGTCAATAATAGAGCTAAGAGTTATATTATAGATAATTTCATCTGCTTTTTCTATGAGGGAACAGTGGTTATGTACCATAATAAAACTTCCTCACTGCTGCATTTTCAGATTATGCTACAGTTTGTACTTCAGAATGTATTTTAGATGCTGTAGAGAGGAGTCCATGCTTGCTTGTCAACATATTTTCAGCCCTTGTCTTCCTTCTTATTGCACTGGAGGCACTGGGTATGATCCATTACGGCTGTGCTCACTGGGCATCCTATCAAATAGATTTTCTGCTAATGTGGCTAAAATTGTCACTCAGTCATTATCATATTGTTGCTGTATGAGGAAATGTGCTCAGTTGATCATGTGCTGGATTGGGGTGCACCACTTGTGGCCCTCAGCCATTCCCTGTGCGGCTCTCAAAGCTAGGAGGACCCGACCCCAGCTGCTGGTTTCTGAGACCATTGTTCCTTTCTGTGAGTCAGTAATGGCAGAGAAACAACAATATTGGTGGCAATCGCTGGGGGATGGGAGAGGCTTTCACCTCCACCACCACCCCCAGTGACCCTAGATCTCAGTGGGCAGGGAGGTTTAAACCTCCCCATCCATGTGCACTGAGATGTGACAGGGGCAGGGTAGGAAGTGTGTGTGTGGCCCATGCCTCCCTCCCCCCAGCCAACAGCAGAGACTGTCCATGGGGCCAAAAAGGTTGTGTACCCCTGTGATGGATAGCTCCATATCATTGGCTTTTTGATTTCTTGATGCTAACACAGTATACCAAGACAATGTGTATTAGCTGTAGAGCTGTATATATTCCATGCAACTGCAGAAAAAGCACAGAATGGAGTAGGGGGTTGGCAGGGGAGGGAATTCACCTTCATGTGACTCTCAGCTTTCATTTAAAAAGAGCATGTTCCTAGCAAATAGACGCCTCAAGGTGTATGGGAAATGCCTAGTGAAATCACAGAAGTTGAGATGTGGCTGAATAACATTTCCAGTGATTAGAGGATAGAGCTTATCTCTTTGCCCTTCCCTCATGGCCAGGAGAAGCAAAATAGACTATGCAAATGAACAAGTTATGCAAATTTATTTATTTTGCACGTGTTCTACAGGCTGCACAACTCAGAATATGTTCATGCAAAGTTTGTTGTGGAATTTTAAAATTTATTTACTAATTACAGAGGAAACACAGCCCTGATTATATGACTGGCTAAAGAGTATATCATGCCAGGTTTAGAATCTTTTGAAGTTATCCATCAAAGAACCAAGTTTACATAAATTGCAAAACGTATTGTATTTGCAATTAAAACAGACCAAGCTTAACATTCACATAAAACCTTGGTAATTAGTATATAGATTAATATGGGGGAAATAGCACCAGTTTAGCACTCCTTCCAAGCAAAACTGAATGAATTGAGTATGTAATCGAACAGCATGTGAATATTAATGCACAAAATCCTCTGAGTCCCTACCTCCCTGATGCAATTATTTTCTATTCACATTAATTGTTCCTAACAGATGACATTAATGACTTTGAGTTAAAATGTGTGCAAGGGAGGGCTTTGCGAGATCAATGCTGTTTAGAAGTAGAATCACTTTTATAATCATTTACCTGAGCTATAGAAATTGCTAAATAAAATAAAGTTAACCTGTTGATTAGTTAAACATTTTTAATATATTATCTTTCACAGTATTGGACATTTGTAACTATCTCTATAGATAAAGGCATTTTTATTCCTCTGAATTAAAATTTGATGAAAAAATTCCTATGAAAATTCCTATGAAAGCTGTGAAAAGTGATCAGCCATCATAAGCTAGAAAAAAAGGCCTTGCTTTTTCATGAATAATCAACTCCTCTTTGTACTGTAAGCCTGGATTCAATAAACACAGAAATTAGGACAAAGCTGTTTTACCTTAGGGGTCCTTTTTTCCCTTGAAATTTAACTGCAACAGTTGGGATTTTCGAAATTGCTGATCTTCTGCATACTTGTCAAATGGTTATGCTTTGGTCATTCCATTATTTCCCCTCAGAAACTTCATTCACGCATCTTAGATCTGTCGTCTGGGGATTTCCTTTCAGAGGTAGAGAAGAACAGAAGTTTGATGCAATCACGAAGTGCTGATGTTCAGGTTCACGTGAGTTTTCTTGTATTTGATTTCTTCATTTAGCACATTCTTATCTCTCCATAAAGTGTGACTTAATAGGGGGACCAATAAACCTCATCCTTGAACTAGAACACAGTGGAAGGAGAGATAACAACATTTTCTTCTCTTTTCTGAAGTTCACTATCATTTCCCTGGCTGATAGAGGAAGTAAAAAGTGCCACTTCTTGCGAAAAAGCATAAATCTTGGCAGTGTCCCCAAGACACCTTTTTGGGTATCGATTACATCTCAAAGTTTCTGAGAAACAGTCAAGGAGCTTTTTATTAAAGCTGGTGCACCATATTATTCATCCTAGTTTTATGATATATTATGTATGAACTTTTAAAAATTCATGGGCTCTGCAATTTTTTCCCCTTTTCAGATGGGTTTAGCTTTGTGCTTATTTGGCAAAACCTTAACTAGTATGACTTTCATGTTCCATTGAAATAAAGGAAAATGTAGCGCAAAAAACAGAAATTGCATAAAGATAGAAATAAAGCAAATGAGAACTAAAAACCTACCTTTTATGTTTAAGTATGAAAATTAAACAAAAATCTAATTTGGTATGGTATGATAAAACATAGCTAAGTGGGGAAAAAGCTATTGTTTCAAAGGTTCAGAAGGATGTTAATGACCTACCCATTCAATCTGTAATTTAGCCTTCAGGTTAGATTACTCTATCTACCCACTTTTAGCTTGGCAATAGCTCAGTTCAGACAATTGTCTTTCCTTCCTACTTAACAATTATGTGTTTAAATTATAATCGTGAGCCAGGATTTTATTAAAGATGATGGTTTAAAACCCATGATTATAAGAAAAAATCCAGTCATGAAAGGCAAATTAATAAACCAATGAACAAGTTAAATATATGTAATTAATGCACCACAAGGGTAGTCTTTGGGATCTTTTAAAGGAAATTTAAGGAAGCCATTAGAATGTTGTTAGGAAGAAAATTCAACCTCAATTTAAAAAAGCTTTAAAGAAGTCTGCAATTTAAGAAGACATCCAGTGATACATGAACTATCGTTCCGGTTTCATCGCTTGTCTTTAATGTTTGCATATTCTCTTCACTTGCTTAGGCATTCATTCGTGTCTCTCTCTGAAATAGAAGAAGCTAAATGTCCTTCTATTTCTATTCTACAAAGGATGAAAATGTCTCCTCTACTGGCAGAAGATGGAGAAGGGCTTATAGAGAAGTTATGATTTAGGCTTAATCTTGCTATACAGTGCCCTTTGCAGGCATACATATCTATTCTGAACAGTCATTTTAAAATAAAAGAGTTGCCTACTGCACAGTCCTGTGCTTTCTTATTCACAAGAAAGCCCCTCTTGGTTAAATGGGTGTGAATAGGATTGCAGCCAGCCCCTCTCATGATTGTGTGAAGACATATGCTTTCAGTACTAGCTTAAAAACTGCCACCTAGGAGGCCTTGGGCAGATTAGGCTCCACACAACATCTTGTGTCACCTTTCCTTCAGCATCTACTCCTTATGCCTGCAGCCCACCCATGTCAATCAGTTTGCGCTGTTATTGCCCTGCACTGCACCAAATCCATTCTGAAACATACTGAGTTGTATAAATCCACGTAAATAGATCACACAATCTATTGAGAGCTCAGGAGATGATCTTTCTCAGAAGATAGGTCTGGGTACAGAGTATGATCAATTTTTACAATCTTAAAAACACAATCCTATGCATGTCTACTCAGAAGTAAATCCCCTTGATTTCAGTAAGACTTACTGTGTATGTATGTGTGTAGGAAGGATTGCAGTCCAATTTGAGTGTAAACAAGGCCTGTACCTATCTGGGCAGAGTACCTATGTCAGCTGCATAGACCAGACTCCAGCATGAAAATATGCAAAAACGGGGAAACCTTTTGATTCCTCAGCAAAAATTTCAATTGATAGGCAGAGATCAGTGCTTCCAAAAAACATTATACCACAAGGATTATTCAGTATTGAAGAATGGCACACTAATATAATAAAATAACATAAAGGAATGAGGAGAAAGCATTGATCTTAGACCCTGTGTATGGTTATTTAGGTGATAGTAGAAGGTAGGCTAAGTTTTGGTTTTGGTTTTATTTTTTTTAAGAGGGGGATGTCCTTTAGCTGATGCGATAAGACCAGGCAACTTGTATGAATATTCTGATATGTCTCAGGCATGGGTTGACATTAGGGATGGGCAGATGCCCCCTGTTTGGGTTCTCTGGGTGCCTGCCCAGCCCCTGCCTCCGCTTGCACACACCCATATCCACACTCAAGCTCCCTGCTGCTCACTGAGCTGCCCACACTCACCCAGGTGGCCTTGTCAAGCTCCACGATCACCTTTGGGGGGGGGGAGTGATTGCGAAAATTGTCATATTTACATATACACAAAATGGGGCCACGAATCACCCATATACGCAAGATTACAGGCATTTGCTTGCCTGTAATCTTGCGTCTATGGGATGGTGATTGCAAAAATGCACATATTTATGTGTACACAAAATGGGGCCATGAATCACCCATATATGCAAGATTACAGGCTTTTGCTTGCCTGTAATCTTGCGTCTATGGGCCATTCATGGCCCCATTTTGCAAATGCACATATCCGCATATACGCAAATATGTGTATTTGCAAAAATGTGCACATTCACATACGTATATGCAAAATGGGGCCATGAATGGCCCATATACACAAGATTACAGGCAAGCAAACACCTGTAATCTTGCATATATGGGTGATTCATGGCCCCATTTTGCATATATGCAAATATGCACTTGTTTGCGATCACCATTTTCCCCAAAAAAAAATTCCCCCCAAAAAACGGCGATCGCAGAGCTCAATGTGGCCATCTGGGTGAGTGCGGGCGACTCAGCAAGCACAGCTCAGGGGTGCAGGTGGGCAGAGGGGTTCTACCAGATTCCCAGACAGAATTGGGTGCCCGTGTCATCCCTAACTGAGACTACTGCCAACTTGTCACTGAGTTGTTATGCCTCTGTGAAGACTACCACATCAGACTATAGGTGAGGCTCATAAGAGTGAATGCTTCTCTGAAGCAAATAAATAATAAATAAATAATTCTCCCCACATAGAAAACTGGAAGTTAGGTAGAAAAGTTCTAGCCTAGCTTCTTCTCTGATGTCTAGTCTACTATGTACAGGGAATATTTTTATAAGGAGCATTCAATCACTTGATGAACTCTCTCACTTGACCAGAGGTTGTATTGCCCAGGAACAAGTTTACTACTTTAGAGAGAACCAGGCTCATATCTCATCAGTTCCTAATTCAACTGATATTTGAAGATTTTCCAAGATGTGATACTCCCTACCAGCCACAGCTGCAAGGTTCGGCCTTCAGTGAGGCCTCTGGTTTACAGCCTGGAATTGTGAGAACCAGCAGGACGAAGGTTTTGCAGGGATGTGGTGTCTCCCAGGTGAAGGTTTTAACTAAAGAGGGCAGAAAAGAAACCTCCTGTTAGATGTAGTGTTTACTTACTGGCCAGATTGTCCTGCCAGGATAAATCATCAGAAGGGGAGCTCTAGCAGCCTCTCCCCTGTATTTAAGCCAGTGCAGAGACCAAAGAGCCTTTGCTGGGAACAACATCTTGATTTCCCAGAATAGTTCCTTGCCTGGTCTTTGGTTAGCTCTTGTCTCCCTCGAATCTGGTACTGTTGTGATCCTGGTTAGGAATCTGTTACTGGACTTGGACTCTGTGTGGATTCTAGCTTGGAGCTTTCTCTTAAATAAAACAACATGCCTAGGCTATCTGATTTATTGGGGTCTATAAATGCTGTAAACTTTGCCACAAGCTCTGAAAAGCTGGTCTCTGTAACCCAATCTGCTGCAATAAAGAGTTTCACTGTTATTTGTATCCTGTATTGGGTACCCAGAGTATGTCAGAAAGTCGGGCCTGACACCTCACTACATTAGGCTGTCTGTAGTGCAGTCAGTGGGAGTCAGTACAGTATAAGCAGCTGCACAGACAATGTGAGGAGGGAGAGTTTTTAAGGCAGCTCAACTCTTCTCTTCATGGATCTCCCCACTCTGCTTCACAGATCACGACAGAGTAGAACTAGCAAGACTCTCTTCTTCTCGTATGATTTTTTTCCAGTTTTTTTTCTTGCCTACTTTGCACAGTCACACTGAGATGGCCTCTGAGTATGCTCTGGTTAGAGTATAATGTTTCTAAATTTGCTTAAATAAGTAATTTTAGGAAACAATAAATGGTCGTGCAGGGTTGGGGGACACTCTAGCGTTTCCTGAACCAACCTCTCTTGGCTTGAGGAGGCAGCTGGAGCAGGGGACTGTTAGATTCATGATCAACACAGAGAGACAATGCTGCAGGTATGTTTTCCTCCACAGTTTAAGTGTGTGAACTATGGCTGCTTAAGAGCAGCCTGCATTACTGATGGAGGCTTGGAGCCAAGATAAGCTCATCCTGGCCAGGGGGAAATCTGCTCATTCACCAAGTGTTAGGTGGCATCTGTTTATACCTACATTATGTCTTCTGTGTCTTTGTTATTGGGTCTGGGAAAAATACATAGCTAGCTTTGCCTATGATGGTTAAACCATTAACTGTCATAGAGTACCCTTGATGTGAAATGAGTGATCTTAGTACACTAGTGACATTACAGCCTTCAGGTGGAGTTTGCCAATCAACACCATCACACATTTTTGGTGTTACTCAAGGGGCCCAGAACTAATGAGCAGATTGCATCTAGTGCCTTTAGTCTTTAGGCCCTCGTGTTACCATTTCACCACAGTTGCCCTTAAGGACTGAAATTCATATTTATACACAGGGCATGCTGAGTGTTTCTATCCCATATGCAGCAGTGAGAAGCCTGCATGCACGTGGTCTTTCAGGTTTGTGCGCATTCACCCCATCCACCCAGTATGGCACCTCTAAGGGAAAGGGGAGTATTCTGCTTGCAGAGCTACTCCATTCATTGTAATAAAGAGGTAAAACCAGTTTGCATGGAAACTCTATGTGAACATTGGCTTGCATTTGGGGCTCTGGATTAGGTTCTTTGCATCTACTCCTAATGGAGTAGACATGTAGAAGCATCCAGCTCTACAGTGTTCTGTTATTGCTGAGAAAAACTGGCTCTGATATTAATGAAATTCTTTGCAAAATGTCAAGGAAATGTAATCGTGTTGTTAGTGATAACTTACGCAATGTGTCTGATTCCATTTAGTAGACAGAGTATTGCATGGCAGCATATTCATGAGGGTTCTGAAGTTCAGGGATGTCTGCCCTTGTTAGGAAGCTGAATAGTTGCCTAGAAAGAAATTAAACACCTCTACAAACTTCTGCAAAGGTTTCCTGTTGTAACTACAGGACCACTCTCTTTCTTCATTATTCTCTTCCTCGAAGCTGGTATTTAGTCACAGCAGCTGAGATTGCATTTGGAGAAGGCCGATAACTGCACAAGTACTAAAGGCAGCCATAAAGTGTCAATAAATAGCATAAGCAAGAGGCTTCAGCTGTCGGATGGTGACACAAAGATGGATTGTCCTGCATCGGATACTTTCTTAGAATAAGCTTTGAACTAGATAGGAAACCAAAATTAGACTGTAATGGAGAGATTCCATTCTCCGTGGACATTCTGGTTGGGACACTAAATTAATTTACCTTGTCCACTTTGTAGCGCCTCATCTGTTACATTGTGGGGATATAATGCAGTTGTCAAGATGTTCTTGTACTGGTTTAACTTTGTTTTCAGTATCTTTCTGGAGCACATTGCTAATAAACACTGCGTATTTCAAGCAGACTGTCATTGAAAGGCCAGCTTGGATACTGGGGCATGCGTAATAATAATAATAATAACTGGCAATTATTTAGATATTTTAATCTCATAATGAGGAAGAAATACAAGCATTATGGTTTTAATATTCATTGCACTGGATTTGTATCAGCATGAGAACCAAATGATTTGTCTTCGTATATATGAATACACTATCAAATTTTTTTTAACCCATAAAAAAGTTTCCTCTCTTTTATTGTTTTAGGAATGCCAGCAGAATATGAAATCTGGAGTACCTGCCTTGAAATGCCAGAGCCAATTAAATATGACAGGGCCTCACCGAGTGTATCCTCGAAGCAGCTGCAGCAGCAGTGAACTCTCTTTGTCAAGTGCCTGCAGTGAATATTCCAGTGGCTCCTCCTATACTTGGAATGATGGGAAGGCTTGCAGTAAAAGGGTAAGCACACCAGTTACTTTTAATCTGAGCACAGAAGCTGTGGGAAAGGGGAAGAACAAAGTCTGGAGCCTTAAATATACTTCATGTATATTTACTGAGTGCTAAAATAGATCAGAAGAATGTTGTAGCAGATGTGTTTATGATGGACATCTGTAGTATTAAGAGAAAAACTGCTTCCTGACATCAGTTCCACTGATGTTGGCTACTGCTCTATCCTAGGTCCATCTTAGAAAATAGGTTTTCACCAAAGCAACTCTCATAAGGGAAGCACATGTTTATGTAAGAAATTACAACTTTGTCTTCTTCACACAACATATATAACTAGAGTCTGTCTCATAGATTTATTATCCCACCCTTATTCCAAAGAACTCAAGGTAGTATACATGGTTTACACTTTTACTGTCACAACAATCCTGTGAGGTAGGGTAGGCACAGTGAGAGAGAGTGCCTGGCCCAATATAATTCTCAAAGACAGCTTTTGGATGACATATTCTCCAAAGATTGCTGCAGATATAGGAGAAGCCAGGATTTTGGGGCCTTGAATTTCCACCTATAGACATAATGCTTTTCGACATCCCCAAGCTAGCTGTAACCTTTTCCTCAAGGGGAGAAACACCAATTCTCATCTTACCTGTGAATTTCTGTTCTTCTTGAGAGAAGGAGGACATGTTTCTGGCTCCTACCCCTTCACCTGCTTACCACCCATGTTTTCTGGCCTGTGAATTTAGGAGGATGGTATATATTAGGGCAGGTCCCTCTCTGTTCTTCTCCACTCTCACTAGTCATCCATGCATCTAACCCCCTCTGTGTTAACTTATGATAGGAGCATACTGTTATTTCATTGACACATTTGTCTTGTCAGTATAGTATTAGCTGAAATGTGAGGATCAGCCACAGTTTGTCCTAGACCTTGCTTCTCTTTTCTGTTGCTTTTGGCCACTTACTGTTTTGAATACCTTTGGGGACAAATTTACATCAGGAAACAGAGGGAAGAAGCTCCTCCTACTCCAGAAACAGAATTTAAACCCTGCCTTCCTGGCCCTGGAAGAGGGGTCTTTGCCAAGCTTTCTGCCTTCCTTCCTTTGAAGAACAGAAATTCATAGTTAAGACCAGAGTGTATATATTTTTTCTGGTCCAGATTTAAATCAAGAACATTTATAGGGTTGAAACATTTGTATAGGACCTGCAACAACAAAATGCACAAAAACATTGTAATTGGTAGAGCAGTTTGACAAACAGAGTCTTGTTAGACTTAGACTGGCTCCAAAACATTGAATTGCTTGTTTAAAGATGGAAAATAACTCTTCTCAGGTATGAAAACAAACCACAAATAGGGAAATATTGATGAGAAAAGCTCTTCAGACTTGTCATTACTCCTTTCATTGACAAGCATGCACAGACCTCTGATGTGCTTATACATTAAGAGGGTCCAGATTATTTGAGAAACATAGTAAAGGAAGGAAAAGATGACCTGTATATAGTGGTGTTTCAAAAACATGTACATTTTTGTCGGTAAGCTTAGATTGTTCTTTTTTCTTAGTAATGTTTATTAATTCTGTAGTAATAATCTCTCTCTCTCTCTCTCTCTCTTTAAAAACAGTCATCAGTAAGCTGGGATAAAAGAATAAGCATTGGTTCTTCACTCCCCAGCAACCTTTCTAGTCCTGCTGATCATCTACCTCCAACTCGTATCAAGGAAAACCACATTTTGGAAGGGCTAAAGAAGCTACAAAAGCGAAAAATACTACTTGAACCACCTCCTGTTATGTCTAAATGGGGATACAAAGATTGCATGGATTCTAATGAGGGAATCTACTCCCCTGGAATTAAATGCAGTAGTCATAAAGAACAGGCACGTTGCACACCAGAGGAAATAGGGGCTATTTGTGTTGAGCACCAGAAAACCTTTGTGTATGACTCTGATTCGCATGAGGATGCAGATGACGAGTCTTCATCTTTAGCACTGCTATATGAAGTACCAAGCAAAGACTGGAGGCACTACTGTAATAAAGTAACTCACAGTGTTTCTGACAGCCTATTTGGTTGGGAATCTGATAGAAAGCATTTACAAGAAAGAGTTTCTTGTTTTAATTCAAAGGAAAGGCCTGAAAAACTGACTAGTTTTGTCAGTGAATTTCAGTCAGAGGCAAAACCATGCACAAATGTGAAGCTGCCTGTTCTACAGATAGATAAAAGTCTTGCTAATATAAGCTGGAGAGACCTTAATTTACACCTTTCAGATACTGATGACAATGAAATCCTGGACGAATTACATATAGAAAGCGGTGATGAGAAAAGCCCATCAGATTTGTCATTAGTGCCCTTTGTTGACAAGCAGTCAGAAAACGCTGATGTGCATGTAACGAAGGAAAATTTCCAGTTTGCACCTTCTGAAAAAGAAGCAAATCAGGTCCCCACTTACTCAGACATTAGGCCAAAGACGTGTAATTTCATTAAGCAACAAAAAGTTATAAAGAAGACTTCTTCGGAAGAATGCATTACGGTAATATTTGATGCTGAAGATGGCAAACCTATTGAATTCAGTTCACATCAAACTGGAGTTGTCACTGTAACTAGAAATGAAATTTCAATCAACCACCCATATACTGGGTCCAGTGCAGAATACACTGAATGCTTACCTCAGGGAACTGCTATTTTGCAGAAAGTAACAGATGCTAAAAACTACAGTATTTTGCAAACACCTGATAATGAAACTGAGAGAAAGACTCTCCAAAATAATCTAGGGGATGAACATGCACTTGTCCCTTCTATGAACAGCAATGAATGTCCTGTACACTTTGAAAGATCCATGTTTCAAAATACCCCACGACAAAGGCTAGTGAAGCCAGTCTGCAGTATTTCTTCAAAGGCCAGGTCTCCATCTTGTATGCAGGCAGATAGCAATCAAAAACAAAAGTTGACCAAAATTCCCAGCAGAGGTAAGTTTTCACCACAGAAAATGAAAGCCACAATGAGTGAAGACTCCACTACATATTGCCCTGTAACCCTGGAGAAATCTCCATTGTCACCTGTAAAATGCCCAAGGTTCAAAAAGGTGCAAAGTCCAACTCAGAATTCCATTTCAAAAATAGAGATGAATATTCCAAAGGTCTTGTCAAACCCTCCACGAAATTCTAAAATTCTGGGCAGAACAGATTGGCCCAAGAATCAACTCCCAGAATCAACTTCATTGCCTCAACATCTCATAGAATCCATTGACTGTGGAGAGCCACCAACTAAAGATGTTCATTGTGGTTTGACTCCTGTAAAAGCCAGATCCCCATCACCCCCTCCTCCACCAGGAAGATCATCTTCACTGTTGATAAGACCAAGTTATGGATATTCCCCACCTGTACCAAATAAGCCTGGGGCAAGTATTCCCAATGAGACAGTAAAAAATGCAGTTCAGTTGTTACCACAGAAAGGAACATCAATGGCTGTTTTTCATAATATCACTACCCATGAAATGCAAATCAACAAGCTCCCTGCAACACCTAAATTTGAATTAAATCACTTTCACGAGAAAGGAGAAATGTTCACACAAAGCAAATGCATATCAGAGCAAATCCCCAGCACTTGCCAAGGCACTCCCAACATTTTTATAAAGAAAATGTCTCCAAAACCTTCAAACCATTCAGTATCCTGCATTAATAGAGGACTTTGTAATTCCAAGGATGTCCCTGCTGCTTGCATGTCAGAAGATATAAATCCAGTGCAAAATGGACCACTGTCTAAGGACAGTGGAATACCTCAGAAGCTTAAGTTTTCAAACAGCTTCCCCACATCACCAGATTGTCATACAATAATGATGGGGGAACCATTTCTACTTCAGAACAGTCACCCCTCATTATCATTGTTGTCTCAAAGCAATGAGGTTGGAAACAAACCAGACAAGGGACTGAAACCCCATCTGCCTGAAGGACTTAGATTACTCATAAAATCTCCCCAGCACCTTAGAAAGAGCTCCACCATACCAGGGAAGCAGGAAAAAGAAAGTATGAATGCAGCCTCCAAATGCTGTGTGAATTCAAGTAAACAGAGGCAGGGCAAATCTTTATCTCACACCACCATAGATGTAGCAGACACTGAATTCAGGAGTGCTGAAAATGAAATAAGGGAAAGTTTTGCTAAGGAACTTGGTATGGATCCGGCTTCTTCTGGTTCACCTGAAACTTGCAGCTTAATGGAACAAGATGGATTAGAAAACAAATTAGTTAAGAGATCTGTTTCTTCTACTAATAAGACATACTTGAAGCCAGCTCTTGGCATGAATGGAGCTAAGGCCCGTAGTCAAAGTTTCAGTATTCACACTGGAGAAAAATCACCTATACCTTCCACAGAAGGGTTAGGAAAAGTTCGGACACAGATTATAACCAATACATCTGAAAGAGGGAATTCTTTAACCAGGCAGAATTCAACTGTGGAGGGATTACAAATTAAAGCAATTCCTGGATCAGCAGTGATGTCAGACATGGTTCCAAGCTCAACAACAGTTCCAGAAATCTCCTATTCTAGACAGGGTTCTTGCGGAAGTATTAGTAGTTCTAGTAGTCATATTGGTAGCCCAAGCAAACTGCCATTCCATATGTCTCCAAAGGGGGATTTCTTTTATAGCATTTCAAAAAATGAGGGCAACAAATCACCATCTCAGAAAGATGTCCAAAGTAGATCTGTCCATGATGAAAAAGGCAGCGGAATTTCCAAGCATCAACCAGTAAGCAAAAAAAATGTTATACAAGCAGAAACGGCATTGGAGTCATCAACTAGTATTTCATCAGAACAAATTCTGCCGCTTCAGAAAAATCTGGACAGCATGCAATGTCCTCGTAAATATGAAGGAAGCAAGACAGTATTGCAAGAAACCTGCTTAAAGGCATCCGAAGACTCAGAGAAGGTTTCAGCTTTATCTGTTTTGCAGCCTACAATAGAAGAAAAAGTCATGTTGTGTATCCAAGAAAATATGCAGAAGGGACAAGGGCAAAGCAAATCTCCTACTACTGAGACTAAACAAAAGAACGGGGGACCTTCTATTGCTAGTTGGTTTGGTTTTGGTAAGAGTAAACTCCCAGCCTTGAGTGGTAGAAAAACTGATATTTCAAAAGTAAAAATAGAAAAGAAAGAAGCAAAGGTTTCAGCATTTGGAAGTAAGCAAACTAAATCAGAAAAAAGAAAGGACAAAAAGAAAACTGAACATCACTGTGAAGCAGAAAATGAGCTAAATAAGAAAACTCTGAATTGTGATATGTCAGACAGTATTCTAAAAGGAAAGAAAATAGCAAAAGCCACAAATAGTAACCTTGGCCAAATTAGGTGTGAACAAAAGAACAGCTCTGCCACCACACACTCAGGAAAAGACAGCTTTATGAAGGAGCTTTTACACAGGTAAGGATTTTAGGATATGTGGATTCAGATATAGATACGTAAAGCCATGTTTCTTCCATTCAAGTGCCAGTCTCGGGCTCAAACTACACATTGCATTAACTACATAGCATGTAGTTGATCACTCTCTTTGTTTTTACTCTAGAATAAGTGCCAATTCAGATCAGGACCACAGCATACTTGAGGATTAAGCCTCTCCTACTAGGGCAGAAGTTAAAACATTGGGGCAGGGGATCATAGAATCATAGAATAGTAGGGTTGGAAGGGGCCTACAAGGCCATCGAGTCCAACCCCCTGCTGAATGCAGGAATCCAAGTCAGATGCTTCCATTGACACTAATGGAGATTTCTTTTTTTATTTTAAAACCCTGTGTGTGGTGGGGGCGGGGGGGGAGGCTTAATCTTTCCCTTCCATTGTGCTGTGGTCCTGATCGAATTGGGGCCATGCACATTTACACTACAGTAAAAAACAAAGAGAAGGGTCAGCTTCATGCTATGTAATTAACATAATGTGTAGTTTCACATTTAGTGTCTTCTATACAAAAGTCATGGATAACATAATTTACTATGCCACAGTTAAGCATGTCTTTGCAGATGTACAATGTGATTCTTTTCTTTTTTTTCTTTCCAAACATCATCCTTTCTCACTCTTTTACTATGCCACATCACAAGCTGCTTTATAAGATCCTCCAGACATTAAAAAGCATCTTGCAATGCATGTGCAATGGTTGAAAAGCATCTTGCGATAAGGATGCATATTGCAAGCACTTCCCAGAGTGGGTGGAGAGAAGACACCCCACTACTGCTTCACACACATCTATCCTTGTGTTTTCTAGATTATAGTCATAGAATAGAAGTCCTTTAATGCCCTATGTGGCCTAGGAGCTGGATGCTTGAAGGATAGCCTTCTCCATGTTTTACCACCATCAGAGAGAGTTGACTGGTGGTGACAGTAGAGAAGGCCTTCTTTATAGTAGCACCCAAATTATGGATCTCCATCCTCAGGATCCTCACGCTATTTGTGGGCAGAGAAATTCAGGGGAGGGGACAATTTCACTGAATTTCTCCATAGGGAGGAGAAATTGTCAACAGTTTCTCACAAGTAGGGCCATTACCATTGAAAGGAGTTGTAGCAAAGCTTCATTCTTTTTTTTGCAAGGGTTTTTTTTTGCCTCTATAAATGGCAACAGCATCTACTGTGTTGGCAGCCTGGCCCTCATTTTGCATCCACCACAATGCAGGTGTGAGGAGGCAGTGTTCTGTCCAGCTCCAGGGAAGAGGCTTCCAATTTCCTGAAAGTTTTCTTCTCCCATTAAAGGGGCTTCCATTGTTCTGCCTCATTCTCAGGGTGTTCTTTAATTTATTTGGTAGTGTTTTTGAGCTTACCTAATCACTGTGAGGCAGCTGTGTGTGCTGTGTGTGTGTGTTTTCTGTTGCACATCTTTCCATTGCTCTGCAACCTTCTAGGCTGCCTGCACTTCCTGACCTGGAAAAAAAAAAAAAAAAACTGTGGGAGGAATTACCTCATGATGTCTTCCCCTGAGGTTTAATTGAAGTGTGGGAAGCTGAAGAGGCAACAGGCTGCCAGAGAGATGATTGTACAATGAAAAACAGGACACTTGCACACATTCGTCAGCTACCTCCTAGGTGAGGTAAGCCCATGAAACTCAAACCCTACCCATTTTTTAAATTTCTCTTAATTTTTCTTTACCACTGAATTTCTTTTTGAAAGCAATTTCTTTTCTATCAAAACTGAATGAGACTGGTCTAAAAAAATGTGGGAGAAATTTTCAGGACAGCACTAATTTTGAGCAGTGGGGTGGAGTATCTTGGGGTTCAGCTTTTTGCTAGGCTGTACTGTTTCAGACTGCAGGCAGGCAGGCAGGAAACCTCCAATATAAAACTGGTCAGGGAGCAGAATTCATGCCTAGCTCTTCCCCTAATATGCTAGCTTTGTACACAAGGAGCTTTTTGGAATATGAACGTGCATTCAAATGTGTAACCTCACTACCACCTGCCAGCTAGAATGGCATAGCCTAGTAAAAATTGAACCACATAATTGCTACACTCATTTGTATCCGCTCTTTGTTAACCAGGTCAGTGGTCTCTAAAATTAAAGAATAGTAAGTCTTATCAAAGGTAATACAAATTTTAAACAATAGATTTTTTTTAATGTGGCATATAGCATGCAATGTTTTATTTTGTAAGGCAGTACCTGGTTTGGTTTGGTTTCTGTTGATTAATGTCAGTAAACAAATATGGTATCTAACCAGAATTAGCTACATTCATGGCTATATTAACCTTAGTCAACAAATATATTCAGCAATAATTATACAATGCTCTCCAATTTGCCCAACAGTCATATAAATGTTAAAATATATCATTATATCTGAAAAGATTAAATTAATATAGTCCCTGAAATTGCAAGTGACAGATTTGATCAAGGCTAGTTAGAAACATTTATCACTCAAAGGTCTACAGGGAGAAAGATACAGGGAAGTTACGTTAAACATTAAAGGAATGGGGAGAGTAGAGTGATTGAAGAAGGGCAATGTCATTTATCAGAGGAATCACTTTCTACCTGCAGAGTTGATAAGAAAGCAGCCCAGCAGACAAAAAGTGGATCAAATAATGTTTCCTACAGGAGTATGTCGAAGGGCAGTTCCCAGAGCTCTTCTCTTCCAAGCAACTCTATCGGAACTCAAAGAAATCAGAAGAAAAACAGCAAAACAAAGACTGATATGGAAATGCCAAATGAGACACTGGTAAGCAGTAAGACATTATTTCTTACTGTTGCAGAAGGAATACATCTATATATGATAGAAATATGCTTGTCATAAAGGGAAAGATAGGTTAATGTCAACCCCTGATGGTCTGATTAGGGAATCCAATTCTACTAATTTTCATGACTGTCATATGGTGAGAACATATTCTGTCCCTTTCCAGGTAGGGATGCTTGAGGATTTCTCTCAGTCCACATTTTAAGCAAACTGACCTGATACAGACTTCCCAGATCAAAACATAGTTAACCTTTCATTTTTGCACAACTCCAAATTTTGCCATACAGTTCTTGGCTCAAACAAATGTACCAAAATGTCTATATTTTAGGTATATTATATAAAATGTGTATTTTAGGATAAAATGTGTACAAAAATGCATGTTTTGTGGGAGTGGGGATTTAAAAATAATTCACATTTTCATGTGCAGTTAAAAAAAAAATCACAGACAGATATGGAAAAAGGATGGAATGGACATATGAAAGCAAAACTGACATGGACTGGAAATGGACTTTTCCATCCTTACTTCCACCCCCAATTCAAAGTGCTTAGTTTTACCTTTTCAGTTATTTCATGCTCTGATCTGAGAACCATGTGCCCCAGAAGCCTCCTCTGCTTATATCAATCACCCTACCAGTTTCCTCTGTGAACTTAGCTTTGCTTCATAATCCTTTATGATGTGAAATAAGGAGCATCTCTATACCAGCTTAAAATTCCACATTTAAAATGGGGCATTCTGCTTCTGTTTTTAATGCAGGATCATGACAGATTCCATTTATTTATTTATTTATTATTATTAAATTTATTAATCGCCCATCTGGCTGGTCACCCAGGCACTCTGGGCGATGTACAGTGTATAATAAAACAGTTTAAAACAATAAAATTCTACAATAAAAATGTTTTCTAAAATACTCTAACCCACCCCAAATGCCTGCCTGAACAACCACGTTTTTAATGCACGGCGGAAGCTCATTAAAGTTACATGTGCTTCCTCCCCCAGCCTTTTCCCCTTTTTCTGAGTTTTCCCTATGTTTCATTGGTCTAGCTCCTCTTATTGTGGCTTTTCCTTTTTCATGGAGGGAACACAAGCAGAACACAAGCAGAACTCAAGTGCTGTAATTTGATAGCTCATTATCTCCAATCTCTTTAAAAACGGAATAAAGGTAATTTAGTGCAGGAGATGCCCTGGTCATTACTGATGTCATCCAAAGGACCTGCAAACTTCTGTGACTGAGCAATTTCAATCGCAGGATAAAAGTTCTGTGTGAAGAAGCCCAAGGTGTTCCATGCTTAGAACCAAAGGTTTTATACTATGGCCCTCTCCCCATCACTGTGGAATTATCTGCTTTCCAAGTTGAGAGGATATGACTTCTTGCTTGCTTTTAGAAAAGGATGTAAGGTTTGTTTAAACATTCTGACAGGTTTTTGTCCTTTCTGGTTTGTAGCCAATATGTGTGTGTGGAAAGCTGGAATTCCCTCTATTTTGTCTTTTCTTCTCCTTTTTAGTGGCTATCACCTCTTTATTTTTTTCTGTGTCGTTTCTGTGTAGCCTGTACTTTTTAATGAGGCTTTTATGTCTTCCCTTCAATGTTTTGTATGCTTATGAGCTTATGGAAAGACATCCTTTAAATGTGTTAAAAAAATAACATCATATTTCATCAGTTTTAGGTGTTTCTATTTTGTCACAAGTCAAACTGAGGTATAAATAACAAAAGTATTCTGCTTCTATACAATTTTAAATGGAATCAATTCCATTACATTATTCAAATTGACCAGATGTAACAAGGAGTAGATTGTGAGAGATACTGCTCACTTGTAGGCATCTGATATCAACTACAGCCATTTATGCCTTTAAATATGCATTCCAAACCTCCCCATATTCATTTTGTTCTCCATCCTGAGCTAACATGGAAAAGAAAAGCAGTTATTCTTATATATATTCCTGAAATGAGTGATGGCTTCAGAACTACTATGGTGTTGCAGTCTTAAGTCATACTAGGAGTGGGGACATGTTTGTTTTAATGAACCTTTGAGTGACCTATCCCTTAGAGCCAAAGTAGAAGTGAGGTGAATAGGCTATCCCATGTTTTTCTTTTTCATTTAAGGGTTAAAGGCAGCTAGGGAAACAATCTGCATTGTGATTATGGCACTCCAGAGGTGGTGTTACATCTTTTTCCATGCAGTTTTCCAATGAAAATTCTCCCCACCTGTTATTTATCTGTATGTGATTACAGAGTTAATAACAGGCACCCGGAGGAGGGATTTTCATTGGGAAAATAGTGGGGGGGGGGGGAGTGTTAATACTGATACTTCTCGGTATCATGGTCACAATCCATAAAATAGGATCTCCTCATGGCTGCTGTTACCCCTTTAAAAAAAAAAGGGGAGATCCTATTTTAGGCCCTTAATACAGCCCGTAGTAGCTGTCTTTAAAATTCATACGGCAGGACTTCTCCCTTAAAGTATGCTGTCCCATAAAGTTTTGATATCAAACTTCTTAGCAGTTTCTTCTTAGCCTTTTCTGTTGTTGTCACTGTGGAAAAGGTGAGCGATTACAATCCTGTGCATGCTACTGTCTTGTATGAGAAAGTTTGAAATATGAATGGCATATTTCTCAGGGATATATTCTAATGGTAAACCACAGTTTAGAAGCCCTTCATAATGGGAACTGAAAAATCTATTAGCTTAGTAATGATGTTTAGGGTGCTTAAGGTTAAAAGTATCAATGGCTTCCTCTCCACTTCAGGCAAATGTGTGTGCGGGATTATGTTTTCATATAAATAAAGCCTTTACTATAGTTAAAATTGTATTGTGTAGAAAGTTATATATACAAGGTCATTTGTTAAAAACATCTCCAAACCATATTCTGAATATGTATGCTTTAGAGAACTTTTTCCTCCCCCCCCCCCGCCCCTTTTTTGTGGCCTGTAGCTTCTATGGTATCATCTTTCCTTTGAAAATGTAGATGTCCCCTGCATTATAAAACCACAAATTATAAGCATATCTAAGTTTGCCCTTGTAATGTCACTGAAAGGAATGAGAGAGAATGGAAGTCTGGAAATGTGCAATATGCAGGAAATTCAATCCAACTGATCTAGAACTTTGATAACAAAGCGGAGCCCCTTATCACAGCCACTCAATTTAACTATGCCCCATTTAATATGGTGCTGACAGCTTAGGGTATATCTTCACTGTACAGAAGTATTTTTTAAAGCATGCTGCTTTTACAATTTCTTTTTAAACTTTCTTATTATTGTCTAATGGCTCGGTAATTTGCAGACTTTTTGTCTCATTTGGTGAAGCCTTTGCAAATGTAACAATAATAGCCATTTAGGACTTTAAGTATATCTTCAAGAAACACACTTCATTTTATCTGGCAAGTACAAAGATTGTTCTGAATATACATAAATAATGAAGAAATGCTAATTTTTCTCTTTAACTTCTAAGGACAAATTAGTCACACTGAAAAGGCATTACCTTTTCCTTCTCCAAACTGCACTTTGTTAAGCTGAAAATCAAAGTGTTATTAGGACATTGTTTTTGAAGACTGGATTACATTATATGCTACATCTTTGTGGAGTTTTAAAATATGAATTTTCTTGGATTTCTTCAATAAATGAAATAATTAGCATTAGCATGTCGAGGCCATTTGGAATGAAAGAAAATGAATGCCTATAATTTGTGTTTTTAAAAAAGATGGAGATGATGATGGGACAATTGTTGGAAATTTCAGCTTGTCCGCTAAACTAATACAATGTAATCTCTTTAAATGCATAGGCCCTGCATCTTATTCCTTGGTTTTAATGTCTTTTTCTACCTTTGCTTGCTCCTTACTTTGAATCAGATTGTAGAGAATTCAGTAAAAAGAAATAGCTGTGACTGAAAACACTAGCATGTGGCAACATGTCTCATGGTGCATTCTTTTTCTCTAAAATGGAAACAATAAATGCCTTTTGAGAAGAACAGCACAAACCTTTTCAAAAGTCCTGAGCTGAGTGGATTTTCTTTTCCATCCCTCTGTAACAATGCAAAGCACATTAGAGATGAGGGTCAAACCAGTAACTAATACTTGTACTTCAAAACCTGGTGTGAAATGTATGTGTTTAATTTCATCTCAGTGACAAAATCAAATGTACTATTTAACTTTAATACACCTTAAGGAGGGTTTTCAGATCAGAAGTGTATCTTTCATGCACCATAGAATTAGATCTTTTCTTTTTCACTGTGTTAATTAAAGGCCTTAAACACTTAATCCTGGGATTTGTACATTCCGTACAAGACAAAGAGATGATGCCTGGCTCTTGTCTATAATTTTTTTCAAGCCACATTCCATTAGCAACAGGAAGCACAGCCACCTTGGGAAGTAGTGGAAGTCACCACAGGGGCTTTGCTAGAAGTGTTGACTCATTTGCTCATATGGATAGCTCATTTTGAGTCTAATAGTCAAATATTTTGCAAAAAAATAGGAAAGATATGATGGCTTATCTCCCCTTTTGGTTGTGGGTTTTTTAAAAAATTCATATGACAGCCATGGGAATCACATGCATGCGAGTGAAGGGGACCTCCAGTCAGCTGTAATGGAGATGTTATGGGCGCATTGGTTATTTCTTCCTAGGCTGCTGCCATGGATGTGAAAGTATCTGTGTTTTCCATGTATCTTTATGCCACTGGTTGACAAAATGGGATCTAAAGCAGCAAGCGAGCTATCTAGCTCTATAGTAATCTATGAGCAAAACACAAGAACAATGGAAATTATGCATCCAGTCTCATTTTGACGTGGGGACTTGGGACGAAACTAGACATTATATGCCAGTTGTGTGTTTTTTCCTCCCCCACCCTAATGTTTTTACGATTTAAAATGGTGCTGGTAGCCTGTGACTCTGAGTGAATAAAAGGGGCAGGCAGCTGGAGTGGGATGGGAAGAGTGCTTAACACCCTTTCCTCCACCCCAGCTGATAACAATAAGACATTGTATTTTGGCAGAGGTGGGAAAGACGTCAGACACATTAAGTGACTGCAACACAGAGTGAAGAGAAACCTTGTCACACATTAAATTTGCTTCCTGTGTTCTTTAGTATAAATGAATGACACATGATATTCCAGAAGAGAGATAAATACAGGGTCATGAGACCTAGAAGTATTTCTTTATTCTTATTAAAATAAATCATAGCAGAAACTCTTTCCTCATGGGGAATTATACCTCCCCAAGCCTTAATTTTTCTTGACAAGTGCATAGCAGTGCTTTTATTAAAGCATTTAGAACCAATTTAGAAGTCATTCATAACAGGATGAGGTGTATTCTCAATTCTCATTCTGTGTGACTTGAAGCTGTATTAAGCTGGATAGCTAAGGGTGATAGTACAGGTAGTAAAAGTGAAACAGATGTGCTCAGAAATCATACGGCTTCTGCTCTGTGATATTCAAAAGATATATTTGAAAGCCGTTCTAATTACTTTTTCTGTACAACACAGGTCAAAGTGGTAACAGAAAACTTCCAAGAGGATGAAGACACAGTCACTGATTCAACATGTCAAAGCCATTTAATAGGTAAAAACAACAAAATTGAACTGTGTATTAGTGTGCAGCTTATATTTTATTTTATTTTATTTATTACATTTCTATACTGCCCAATAGCCAAAGCTCTGTTTCATCTTTTAATCTTCAAACGAAGATTAAAAATGTTAAAAATACAGTATACAGATTTTAAAAGCCAATTACATAAAAAAAAACAGATAATATACACAAAAGAACATATATCTAAAACAACTTGAAACAAGCAGTCTCAAAGCAAGCAACCATAACCATAAGCTATTCCAGGATCGATTAAAACTTGTCATATGCTGCCAAAAGCCTGGGAGAAGTGAGAGGTCCTAACCTGGCACTGAAAGATAACAATGTTGGTGCCAGGCAGGCCTCGTCAGGGAGATTATTCCATAATTTGGGGGTCACCACCAAGAAAGCCCTCTCCCTTGTTGCCATCTTCTGAGCTTCCTTCGAAGTAGGCAGCCAGAGGAGGGCATTAGATGTTGAGTGTAGTGTACGGGTAGGTTCATGTCGGGAGAGGCGCTCCATCAGATATCGTGGTCCCAGGCCATGTAAGGCTTTATAAGTTAAAACCAGCACCTTGAATTGGCCTCGGAAACGTACAGGCAGCCAGTGCAAGCGGTCCAGAGTCGGTCCTGTATGTTCGGACCTTCTGGTCCCCGTTATCAATCTAGCCGCCGCATTTGGCATGAGCTGCAACTTCTGAACCATCTTCAAGGACAGCCCCACATAGAGTGCATTGCAGTAATCTAATTTGGAGATTACCAGAGCATAGACAACTGAAGCCAGGTTATCCCTGTCCAGATAGGGGCATAGCTGGGCCACCAGCCGAAGTCGATAGAAGGCATTCCGTGCCACTGAGGCCACCTGAGCGTCAAGTGACAAAGATGGCTCAAGGTGAACCTCCAAGCTATGAACCTGTTCCTTCAGGGGGAGCGCAACCCAATCCAGAACAGGTTGAGCACCCTCCATCCAGTCAGGAGAACCACCCACCATCAGTATCTCAGTCTTGTCTTGATTGAGTATCAGTTTATTAGCCCTCATCCCGTCCACTGTAGCAGCCAGGCACCAATTTAGCACATCCACAGCTTCACCTGAAAAAGATGAATAGGAGAAATAGAGCTGCGTGTCATCGGTGTATTGATGACAATGCACTCCAAAACTCTGGATAACCACACGCAACAGTTTCATGTAGATGTTAAATAGCATGGGGGACAAAACTGACCCCTGTGGTACCCCATACTGGAGAATTCATGGGGCCGAGCAGTGTTCCCCAAGCACCACCTTCTGGAGCCAACCATCCAAGCAGGAGCAAAACCACTGCAACCTCCCACTCCCAGCTCAGACAGTCGTCCCAGAAGGATACCATGGTCAATGTTATTGAAAGCCACTGAGTTATCAAGGAGAGTCAACAAGGTCACATTGCCCCTGTCTCTCTCCTGACATAGGTCATCATACAAGGTATCCAAGGCTGTTTCCTTGCCAAAACCTGGCCTGAACCCTGACTGAAATGGATCTAGATAATCGGTCTCATCCAAGAGTGTCTGGAGCTGGTTGACAACCACCCGCTCAAGAGCCTTGCCCAGGAAAAGAACATTTGCCACTGGCCTAAAATTATTAAGATTTTCCAGGTCCAGGGAGGGTTTCTTCAGGGGTGGTCTCACTACTGCCTCTTTGAAGTGGCCCAGGACCACTCCCTCTCACCAGGAAGTGGTGGACCAGTTGGTGAGGTCCAGCCAGCTGTTCCTTCCCTGCCAGTTTTTATAAGCCAAGAGGGGCAAAGATCCAGCACGGAAGTGGTTGCATGAACCTGTCCAAGCACCTTGTCAATGTCCTTGACCTGAAACTCATCCAAAAGAACAGGACAAAGCTGTGCTCTGGATACCTCACAAGGTTCACCTACTATAACACTGGAGTCTAAGTCCCGGTGGATGCAAGAGGTCTTATCCTGGAAGAGCCTACCAAATGCATTACAGCAGGCCTCAGAGGGTCTATGGTGTCCTTAGGGCCAGCATGTAATAGCCCTTGGACGACTCTGAACAGCTCCGCTGGGTGGCAGGTAGAAGATTCAATAGAGGCAGCAAGATGATGTTTTTTTGCCGCCCTCACTGTCCCTGAATATACTTTACCAATGGCACATACCAGCACTCGATTGCATCCACTAGGAGTTCTTCTCCATCTACACTCAAGCTGTCTCCTATTTTGTTTCATCACTCTCAGCTCCGGGTTATACCATAGAGCAGTACAAGCTCTACTCAGGAGATCAATCATGTCAGCTGCCCGGGTCATTTCTGCATTCCACAGATGAACCAGGCTTTCAACAGGAGAGCCTACCATATCAGCCAGGAACCTCCCCAGAGTCTTCTGGAAACCAACTGGATACATTAGCCTCCAGGGGCGGACCATTTTCATCGGTCCCCCACCCTTGCAGAGAGGAAAAGCTGCTGTGAGTCTAAACCTCAGCAGGTAATGATCTGACCAAGGGGATTGATGAAAAGTCCCCCACCTTCAGACCACCATCTCCATGTCCAGTTGAGAAAACCAAGTCTAGAGTATGCCCCACTACATGGGTTGGGCTGATGACATGTTGGGACAGTCCCATGGTCTTCATGGAGGCCATGAAATCCTGAGCTGCCCCAGACAAGGTGTCCTCAGCATGAATGTTGACATTCCAGAACCAACAGTCTGAGGCTCATAGGGCAACCACCATGCCTGCAGCTGTGGGGAAGGCTGGGGCACGTCACAGCTGTTAACTGTCTTTGTATATTATGCAGGTCACAATCCAGAAAACAGAGAATGTCATAAGATAAAATAAATTTACTAAAGTCTTGACCTACTAACTTATTTTACCACCCAGCAATATTCCATGATAAAGTAGAGAAGGGGAAATATGAACCCAACCCATCTCATCGGGGAAATTGCCAAAAGTGGGGCTGGCCTTTGGGGAGAGTAAATCAGTGTTCACCTTGTTTTTCCTGGGCCAACACGTATCTCCCAAGTTCAATGAATTGTTTGATCTCTTGCTTGGATCATATATTTTTCAGTCCAAATCATAGTTGACTTTAGCGCCCCAGCATAAGAAGCACACATAGGGGATGGATCTCTCCAATACTCAGAACCAATCTCTCCGATACTCAGAACCATGGCATGAACCAACCCCAGGTTCATGCCATGAAATGGGGATGTTATTTGGATATGACACATACGTGGGCATGGGTTCCTTGGAGTTTCTCCTATTATGAGAAATCACTTTGAAGGAATGATCCCTGTTATAAAGGTTTGGTGAGTGACCTTTTGTTGAACTGCTTCTGGATATGAATAATTGAAATTAGGTCTCCGTGCCTGTGTGTGCTTTCCCTGCTTAAAAGATACATTGCTACTTTGAAAATGGGAGATTAAATTCCAAAAACCTTGGCAGCGTTGCAAAAAGGTAAAGGTCAATTTGATTATACCTCTTGTTTTCTTATACTCCAAAGGGGTATAAACATGAGCAAGTCAGGTCCCTTTTGTCCTCCTGTAAAATCCCAACTGTGGATAATAAACCTGATAGCACCTAGAATCATAGACTAGTAGGGTTGGAAGGGGCCTATAAGACCATCGAGTCCAACCCCCTGCTAAGTGCAGGAATCTTAAGTCAAAGCATTCCTGACAGATGGCTGTCCAGCCTCGTCTTGAACGCCTCCAGTGTGGGAGAGCCCACCACACCTCTGCAACTTCTTTCCATTAGCCATCCATCTGCTTCAGTGGCCAATTGTATATGGAGACTTCCCCAGAGAATCCTTTGTCTTGGTTGCCCTTACTAAATCTTGTTCACTATCTACCTGTTTTAGCTCCTTCTCTGGTTCCCTATGCTCATCTAACTTTCCTTTCTGCCCCATGATGTTATCTGACATACACATTTCTATTGTTGAGATCTCTTGCCACTCATCTAGCATAATTAGGTAAAGGTAAGAAAAAGTAAGGTGGGAAATTTCAGTAATATTGGCCTGGGTTTCTTCCTCTTCTACCACATCTGGCCATGTCATGCCCTGTCCTTCTCAATTCAACAAAAATTGCTCACATAGTCCTAAGACCCTGTTTATTCATGAGAGGAGTATCAACTTGCAGCTCCTTCATCTCAGAAGAGACATCAGTTGCATCTTGACAGATTGGTACTTTAGTAGGAGCTACTGTCAAGATCCCAGTCTCAGTTAGGTCCGCTATTACTTGCATATTGGCTTTAAGACAACAGAACTCCTTCCGTAATAGGTCAAGACGGTTAAAAAAAAATTCTCATCAACTTGGGCTGGGAGGAAACAGTGGTCAATAAGAAATGTATACACCAGCAAAGACTACTTGCTTTTCCTTTTCTATGTCTGCATCCACCAAGTTATCCTGCTGCACAGAACCAAAGTTATGATGAAATATACCAGATTGATCCAGCAAGTAAGAGTTTCCACACAGAAATGTTGGGTCAACCCATTTGCCACCCATTTCCTGATCTTGTCTCTCTCAGGTTCTCCAACTGCAAATCCCTGTTATCTGTACCTTTCGCCATATAAATCTAGTTTAATGTGTCTGACAGGGGCTAACTTCTCCTTAAATTAGGTTTCTTCACTAGATAGCTCCTCAGATTATACTAGGAGACAATATTTCAGTATTGACCGCTCTGCTGGTGAGGGAAGAAATTATCTGAGTCTCATGTGGCCCTTTTGGTCCCTAAATACTGCCATAGTGACATAGACACTCTGAATTCACTCCATTACACTTAAACTTAAAAAGACAAAAAAGTGGGGGAGAGAGTTAAAAAGGAATACCATATGCCAGGAGAGGGAATAAAAAGCAACACAAATTATTGCAAGCCAAAACACCAGAACAGTATGGAACCAAGTTCATGTAATCACCCCAACAATATACCAAAGTCCAATAAACTTCCACTACTGCCTTTGATCTTCCACCTGACAGCCATGGGATGAGAGCCCTTCAGGTGTGTATTTGCTCCACCTCACCCCACCTGAGACAACATATCTAGCTAGAGCTTGCCAGCAGCTTCTTGGGAAGAAGACTAGAAGGAGAAGCTGGGCACAGACCTGAAGGCAGCCCAGGTAAATCAGCTTCTCCTTTCAGTCCACTCCTCAAGAAGCCTCTGGCAATCTCCAGCCAGATATATTGTCTGCAGGTGGGTGGGGCAGGACAAACACACACCTGAAGGTGTAGGGAATTTGAATTTACGGGTGATTTTTCCTCAAACCACCTGTTTAAAATTTTAACAGGCTCCCATTTCCTGTCTACTGAAATTGCTGTGGGCTAGAAGAAGTGGCTGCCTTGTGCTGAAATGCACTGACTTGCACACAAAGAGACAATGGTTTAAAATAGAATACTTTGATTAGGGAAAAAGTAACATGCACACACACCTTTCATACTTTTAGGTGCCACATACAGCAATGGCTATCATGCATTTATCATTACATGATTTGTGATGCGAGTCCAAATGATGAGGAAAGGCACCCTTCACATATACAGGCACAATACCAGCAAACAGAAGCTCAAGTTAAGCTGTAATGTTGAGGGGCTGTTTTTATTACCTTGGTTTTCTTCTAACTGTGCATGCAGTCTGGCCATACAATTGTAGCCAGTTTTCATACTATGTTTTCTTGTTGGACAACCTGTAAGATAAGTAGATTCTATTATCTAGTCCAGCTCTTACTCTACAATGAATGCAGCAGTGTCTGGAGAGAAGCTAGCATGATCTGAGATTTTTCCATCAGTGCAAATACATTAACATATCACACTTAAGATGTTTTGGGGCCTAGTACTGGCTTAAATTTAAGCCCCAATTTTTGTGAAGGGAATTTGTGTTTGTTACTTCCCTCCTCCAGCTTGTATCCATATAAAAATGTCTTTGCTGCTAGCTCACAGCATTTCTCTCCCAGGGTGTCACATTCCAGCTGATAAGATTTTTGTGTGCTTTGTTTCTAGCTTCCCCCCAATCACAGAAGCTTATATTTCAAAACTATAATTTTAAGACTAGTGTGATAAATCATTATGTACTCTGATTTTAATGTGCCTCCCCCC
Organism: Heloderma suspectum; assembly: GCF_057233095.1. Taxonomy (NCBI): domain Eukaryota; kingdom Metazoa; phylum Chordata; class Lepidosauria; order Squamata; family Helodermatidae; genus Heloderma; species Heloderma suspectum. The sequence goes on along the minus strand of NC_139458.1, from coordinate 160,973,356 downwards.
GACACCACGCTTTTTTTTTCCCTCTGAAAAAAATAAACTTATAATGAAAAAAGTGGAGTAAGTGTATGTACAGCTTAGGATGGAAAAACATGTGGCTAAGAAAGAGAGGTATTTGTAGGGAGTGTCTGCATGTCATGCTAAGCCACCTTGAGAATAAGCCACTGTCAGTTGGTTGTTCACTGAGCAGCCCACAGTGCTCCTGACAGATGAGCGGGCATGCAGTGGCTTGGTGTGGCTTCTTTCCCCCTTGGTGTTCCTGCCCACCCCCGGCACATATCCCAGCACAATGCCTCCCAGATCCGCATATTCCTGATGGCCGAGAGTGCCCTCGCACCCCCGATTGCTTACATAGCTGTCAAATCTACAAGTTGCAAAGCACAAATTGTCAGAGCTTCATATTCCCTATGGAGGGAAACTCTCCCCTCCTCTCTGATCGCTATCCATTTTCTGAGCAATGTTAACTTTGGCAACTCTTTATTTTTCCAATCCTTCAAATTGGTGCAAATGGGATGGGTATTTTATTTTTATTTTTCAGTCCTTCAGTTTTGTGCAAATGGGATCAATCTCTTTTTCCTTCAGTGCAGTTTACATTCTTAAATTGTATCAGTATGACAGCAGCTAGTGCAGTACCCAAGCATACCAATATGCCCTCTGCATGTCTAGAAATACCACTTGTCAAATTCCCCTCTCATAACATGTTGAAATAATAGCTGTCAAATTCTTCCACCTCTTTGGCATTTCCCTTGACAATGAACTCTGAAATGGGCGGCTGAACCAGAAGGGAACTTTTGCTGCAGGTGTAATTACTAGGGATGTACGAAAGTGACTTACCTTTTCGCGGATTATGTTGATGGTGGGGGGGAGGCGTTCTGTCCCTCCCCCCGGAATCCTGGCCGGGGGGGGAGGTGCTCCGTTCCTCCCCCTGGAATCCTCGAACAGCCGGCTGTGCTCCGCGGCAGCTCTGCGGAGCAGCCGGCCAGGTCCGGCCCGACCAGGCCAGAGCCGTCCACAGCCGGATTTCCGCCGCGGAGGGCTCTGGGTAAAAACAAAAAACAAACAAAACACAACCAACCGCGTACACAAATGGCGGCGGCAATGGCCGCCGCCATTTGCATTCCTTCTTTTTACCGTCTTAATCTACGTAAATATTTACGTAGACTATGACGGCAAAAGGAAAGGGGAACGCAAATAGTGTAGTGGGCGCTATTTGCGTCCCTTTTTCATTTCATTCACCGTTTTAGCCTACGTAAATCTTTTTACGTAAAGATTTACATAGGCTAAAACGGTGAATGAAAAAGGGAAGCAAATAGCGCCTGCTACGCTATTTGCGTTCCCCTTTCCTTTTGCCGTCATAGTCTACGTAAATATTTACGTAGATTAAGACGGTAAAAAGAAGGAACCCAAATGGCGGCGGCCGTAGCCACTGCCATTTGCGTACGCGGTTGTTGTTGTTTTTAACCCACCCAACCATGATAGGCTACATAAAGATTTACGTAGCCTATCACGTCTTTTTTTTCTTTTTTTTTTAAACCTAGCCATGATAGGCTACGTAAATCTTTACGTAGCCTATCACGTCTTTTATATATATATATATACACTAGCCTGGAAATGGCGGTGGCGGCCGGTCAGAAGACCAGCCGCCGCCGCCAGAGCCGCCAGAGCCCGGGAGATCCGCCCCAGGTAAGTCTCGTCCCAGGGGGGATCCGCGGGGGGGCTGGCTGTTCCGACACGGAGTTTGGGGGGCCGAATGCACTGGCATTCGGCCTCACCGAGATCCGTGGTGGAATTCTCTGCCATCCCTAGTAATTACTGCAGGAGTATGTGGAGCTTATTTCTGCTCTGCCAATTTAACAATCAATGAAGGATGCAAATAAAACAGGAAAATAATGCCTTGCTGCAGTCCTGCAAATTTGTGCAGGACCAAAGAAAAATAAAATTGAATTAAAAAATGTGAACCCATTTGTACAATTTTTAAAGACTGAAAAAATAATTTTAATCAAGGGCTGCCAATGAAATAGGGACATTGCCAAGTGTCAATGCAGTATCAGTGAAGGGACAGACACTGAGAGCAGAAGAGAAGAGTGGATGACAACGGCACAAGCAAGGTATTGAGGAGCGGCTGGCAGGGGGTTTTGCCATCCTTTCTAGGCAGCTCTCTCCCTGTTTCAAACAACCCATGCTGAAGCGACTCTGCTGGGTGCAGGTATCATGATAAGCTATCCTGAAAACAAGCCACCTTAACCCTACTACATGCCAGAGGCACCCAGGGTGGCTTGTTTGTGAAAAACAGCCTACAACAGAAAAGCCACACTGGGTTCAGACATCACGTTAAGCCATCTATGGTGACAACCCACTGTGGCTTAGCATAATGTGCGAACCAGGTCTTAGTCTCAGCGTAAGATGCTTAGATTGGTGTATGGTCGACAGCATTAGCTAATATGCAAGTTAAATAACAGCCAGTGAATTTCTAGTATGGCACTATGGTGTTTTATCACAATTAAGTACTTTTTGTTTTGTTAAATTTCATGTATAAAGTGTCCGTTCCCCGTCACTTTTAAAATTCTATTTAGTTGTGTTTGGTGAGGTTGAAATATCTTAATGGCTTCTTGGATTAGCCTTCCCTAAAAAGACCCTGAGAAGACAATGTAATGAATATCAATAAGCATCTGAGCTATTATCCCAGACAAGATACCTTCACAAGATACTTTTATGGCTGGAGGAACCTTGAGTCACAGAATAGCTATCATGCAACACATCTAAAGGTATTAATCTAGAAACTGCAAAACCCAGAACAGAATCCTTAACTCTTAACTTCCATCCATGTACACTACCTGCCATCTCTCTCATGTCTCATTCAAAGTACAACTTGTCTATTTGGTTCATTCATATGGATAGGCTGTACATCCTCTGAAATCTGGCTTGTATATAAAGAAGCTATAACTAATTATCTTAGCTGCATTGGGCTGCCTCCAATAGTGTCAGTCCACCACTGGAATGGCATCTGCTGTCTGAACATATACCTTCTCCCACCTGCAGCCCCCACTGTGCCCCCCCCAAATCTGCTCTGAATGGTTGTGGGACCCTGTGGAGCAAAATTTGGGTAGCATGGGGGCTACATGGGGGAGGAAGGGAAGGGGAAATCTTGTTGTGTGAACAGAGGTCAATTTGCATAACACTGGAAGTAGCCTATTCTTCTTGCACATAGTTGGAGGAGGAAGGGTATTGGGGAATCTCTTTCAGTACCTCCACCCTATCCTGTGAGTACCTGTCTTCTAACATCTATGTAAACATAGATATATCATCATCAAGTGATGTAATTTTATTGTGTATGTAGTTATATAGCACCTTCAGTGTGCACAGTAACATAAATAAGTCAGGTTCCTGCACATAGAAATTTACAATATAAATTTCATCACTATGAGAGACTGAAGACAGTACAATCATGTTTAGCAGGATGCAGTTTTCCCTGTCCAGAAGAGTTTACAAGAGTATACAGCTCAGAGTTATGGTACTTTAGGGCACAATCCTATCCAGATAGGCAGCCACCTCCAAACTTGGAGGTGACCGCCTATCCAAAGCAGGGCAGGAGAAGCATGGAGGGGATCGTTCCCTCCGTGCTTCTCCTGCCCTGCATTTTCGGGTAGACAGGGGGAGGAGGCTGCTGTATGACACATAGGATGTGTCGTACAGGCATTCCTGCCCCCCCGCCCTGGAACGCCCCCCAGACACTCCCCTTTTTTGTCACTCTGCACTCCTCTTGCTAGCACGGAGGACAGGGCTGTTCCGTGCTGCCTCTGAGGCAGTGAAGAAGTGGGGGGAGGTCAGTTCTCCAGGAAACAACCTTGGATCATAGGCTCCGAGGTCGGTTCCTGGAAAACAACATATCCTATGGCCATCTAGCCGTTAGATTGCTCCCTAATTGACTTTAGAAAAATGTATATTCCATAAAGGATTAAATGATGAAGGAGAGGCTTCAGGGATGCCAAACTGAAATCCAAAATATAGTATAGTTGTTCATATCAGAATTAAAAACAAGTATCCCGGCAATCCAATCCATTAAAGTTCTTGAAACCTACCTTATAGCCTCCACTTTTGGTAACATCATTTTCTCTTTCCAAGAACAACTCTGCACAAGATTCTGCAGTTTAATTTTAAAGCAATCTAATCAGAAAAAGAAAGTTCTCTCTTTCATATACCTTTTTGTCGTAGGTATCCTTATTTAGTGGAAATGTTGAGCTGAATTCAATGTATCTTGAAATGTTCTTGAAATTGAGGATTGTAGGTATTGTATAGCAGTGATGGTATGTTTCAGATCACCTCTTTAGGCTTCTTACAAAGAAAGGAAGACCAATGATGAAAAAATTTTTTCAAGGGGAGATAGAATTGTTTTGATAAGAGAGTTTCAAATATAACTTTCTTAATAGCAATAAAGCTGGAAAGGTTGTAAACAGTAGGTTTAGAATGAAGTTTCAACACTTAAAGTACTTTAGTTATGGCAATAAAGTCTTATGTAAAGGGTTTTCTTTCAAAAGGTCTAGTGTTGATTAATTCATCATTACAGTCATGCAGTCCTCCGATGCATTCTGGTTTAAACAGCAGCACTGAACAGGCAAGGAGAGTATAGTGAATTACTGTAACACTTTTTTTGGTCTTTATTTGCCCACCCAGTTGTTTATTAAGTAATAAAGACCTTGGTGAGTGTAAGTAATTACGATATAATCACACCCTCACATATATGAGAGAAGGCTTATTTCTTATGAGGCCATACTTCTAACAGCTACAGTATTTTTCCTATGAAGTATATTCAGCATAACCTGTAAGAAAGTTTGATTAAGTTGCAGGCCATAGTAATGGACAGGTAGAAAATCAATGAAAAAATACTGAGGGATCAAAGCTATCTGAAATGTCAGTTATAGGTCATTCATATTACATGTTTTATAAGTTGGATGTGAAACAAAACATAGCAGGGTGGAATGCTCTTGTTCATTTTTCCAGCTACTCCATTCTCCTTCCCTCTGCCCCCTCCCTCCAAACAACCAGTAAGCATCCCATGCCCACTAAGCATGCACTGCACACACACACCCCGGGGGGGGGGGGGGAGATTTCCCCGCTAGGCTTTTTTTCCCAGAGTTGATTTGCACTTCCACAACCCTTAGGATTCTTTCAAGCCTGCTGATATCTCACTCTTGTGTCTGGCTGGTGGGTGGTGTTTTGGCTACATAAGGGTAAGCACTAAAAGCATGTTTTTGCAGTTAGTGCGTGTGTGTATTCCTTCACTAGATGATCTGTGGGATCATCCTTGGACAGTAGCACTAGAGCTGGTGTTGTAAGATAACTGTTGCCTCTGAACCTGTCAATCCCAGTTTGTTTATTTATTACACTTTTAGACTTCCCAATAACTAAAATTATCTGGGCCATGTACAGTTTATTGCTGAATGTTGTGGAGGGGTCATGTCTCACCAACCAGTGCTTGATCCCAGAAGGGATATTTGGAATCACTTCCAGGATTCCAGTAGCAGAGAGAGCAACAAGCCAAAGCCTAGGGTGGAAGGCAGACTGCGTATCTAGCAGCCTGAGGCCTTCTGTCTCTGAGCCTAGTCAGCAGTGGAATCATGAACCCACATATGCTCCTACTCAGAGACCATAATTTTGCTGAAATCAGTGCTTACAACCAAATTCAATCCCATTGATTTCAATACAACTTCAGTGCAACCAACTTTATTTAGATCACAACCAATGTATTTTTTAATAATAATAGAATGCTTTAGTGTATTCAAAGTTCTTAATTCTTACAGGAATATTATAAGGCCAGTGTTCTCCCTATATAGCATATTAGATCATAAGGTTTACAGAGAGTGACTTGCCACCTACTAATGTATGACGAGGTCCAGGTTTGAAGTAGGGACTATCCACCTCCTAGCTGTCATCCTTAGCCAGGCTCCTATGCTGCACAAGCTTTTTCCTGTCATTGAATGAAGCCTTGAAACCAAATGTAGCTCATTAGCAGTCATATCTTACGATTATCCTTTTAACTTTATTCTGATCATGGGTACCCAATTGCTATCCAGTTAGTTTAAAAAGTTTGAATTTACTTCCTCCATGATATTAACTTTACTACAATAAAGTAAATGATATTAACTTTACTACAATAACTCTGGTCTGTGTTTGTTAGTTTACTGTTTGGATTATAGTTTTTAAGGTTTTTCAGTCCTCTTCAAAAATATAGTCAGATGCACTGCATGGAAAGGAAGGAGATGATTAATGAGGTCTGTGCATTAAATCTGGCATGTGTCACACTGTAATGTCTCTGTTAAGCCTGACATATTTGAGTAAATACCATTTACCTTAGAAAGACCTAAGAAACTAAAAGTCAGATTAGGTGAGTGCTTTAATGAATTATTGAGATCAAACAGAGTCATGGAACAAAATAAATGGGATTGAATGACAAAGTACAGATCAGCCTTACAATGTTTGCCTTTAGACTAGCAAGGCAAGGAAAAAAAGAATAATCCCAAAGTTCTTCCTACATAAAAGAAAGATCTATGTGCAATAGATGTTTTTGTTTATCCCCTTCCAAAGTAATATCTTATCATGAAACCTTATAGTGCTTGAGAATGTAACATATCAATGTCAGTTTTAATTTCATCATGAATTTGATAAAAAATGAGAAAAAACATTTCGCAATCATCTTATCACAGTTATAGTGTTAAAGCTATTCATTTTTCACATGATCAGAAAAATAAAGAGAGAGTATTTGTGTTGTCTCTTCACGTGCCATTCAAGGAAATCTATAGTATCCCTAAATGTCTTTATAGGCAGACATAGTAGGTTGCCAGCTGTGAAAACACTGTCAGACAAAACCAGTAGCACTCAATCAATTTCTACTCTCTTTCTGGTGTGGCTTTTTTAAAAAGTCTCTACTGAGGTGTTATAGTTTGATAAGAAGAATGGCAGCAGATCAAGTTTTTCAGCAATCATTTATGTGTGCGCAATGCTACATGTAATCACACATTTTCTAGCACTTCCAGAGGGAGGTTTTTTCCCCTAATGCACCCCAGAGACAACATTTTTTTAATGTATTAGACCTAACAAGAACATGTGTATACATACACAGACATCATTCTTTGTAGTCGTCGCTTTATGGTTTTTGAAGGGAGGACTGGAAAAATAGAATGTAACATGCACACTGAGGTGGAAAGGATTATGTCTCAGTGCATTTTTTAAAGGAAGAATCTGAATACCTGAAAAAGAGTTTATTATATGTCTGTTATTTTAAGGAATGAGCCTTCTTCTATGAACGTTTTAGGGGTCATTAAGGAATGGTTCCTAGTTACAGAGCATAGAGCTAAGTGGAAGCTCCATAGAGTGTACTCTGCTTTGAAGAGAAAAGAAAGGGCATAGTATCTTCTTGTTTTGAAAGTCAGTTATATTTTATTTACTCACTTGATGTATTTTAAAAAATTATATACAGCTTTTTATCAATGATTTCAAGGTGGCTTATAAAAATGAAAATAACAAAAAAGCAACAGTAAACATATACAAAACAACCAGCAGATAAAAAGTCAGAGAGTTTTAAATATTTTATATAGTAAAAATGTTTTAAAATATTGGGTCATAATAACTAAAGACAAAGCATGAAATAAGAATTCTACTGGACCAAGATTAATGGGATGGATTGCCCCGCCATTTGTCTCTTTTGGAATGTTCTTCCAAAAGGGCACAGACTTTATGTTACTCTACAGACAAGTAAGTTTTTATAGAGTGATCTCGAGACTTCAGCCAATGAAGTACACTGTCCTTCAAACCAGCATATGTGCTTGGCATAGATAGGGATTTGGGGTTGATTCTGAAAAAGGGTCTTGTGGTACCTTAAAGCCTAGTATATATATTGTGGCATAAGCTCTTGTGGTTTCCCGTCAGCTGCATGAAGTGGTTTTTCTGAGTTGATGGGCAGTATCCAGCGGTGTTCCACTCAAATAGTGCTAGCAGAGGTCTGCCAAATCTTTCCATTGCACAAGCAGTTGCCCAAGCAGTTGCACAACCAGTTTCACAATGGGTTGCACAAGCAGAATGTGCAGCCAGTTGCACAAGGTAATACAGAACCACTTGCACAACTGCACTTGTGTAAACATAAATTTAGTTGGATTCTCCTCCTGTGCATAGTTCAGAACCTAGTTTCGGCTAGCACAACATCATTTGCACTACTGGAATGACACAGTTGGATACTATCCTACACACACACACACACACACACACACAGAGAGAGAGAGAGAGAGCGAGCAAAAAGGATTTACAGAGTAGAGCTAAAAGCCAAAGAGAATACAAGAGATAGTGTTAGGTATGTCGCATTACTATGCAGTTCAAACCTTTTTACAAGATCCAGTCAGAGGGACTACCTTTGCTTGGTGGTAGAGCACGTGCTTTCCATACAGAAGAGTCTAGGTTCATTCCCTAGCATCTCCAGTTCAAAGGATTAGATAGGAGGTGATGTGAAAGATTTCTTCCTGTGAGAGGGGATAATATTGTGCTAGATAGACGAAGAATGTGGAAGCTGGTATAGACAACTTCCTTTGCTCCAGAGTGGGTAAGACCCACTGGTGATAAATAAGTAACATAATATCAAAGCTTTTGGTTTTGCTTGTTGAGCCAGTGTTCTACAAAATACATTTATTAAGGAACTCAAGTGGAGCCTCGCTGTGAAGCCCATTTCCTTGAATTCCAGACGGGTCGGTGTGTTACAGGAGCAACAACAAAAGAAGTTTGTGGCACATTAAAACTAACAAATTAATTGTGCAGAACCTCTTCTGGGCCACAGGCAACTTGTCTTGTCATTTGCATGTAGTGGCCACCTAAGTAGTAAGGTATATATATACTATGGCTGCATTTGGACATAATAATAAATTAGGTTTTATCATAAGAGAAAAGAGCCACACCAAGCCTACCCCACCCACCCCACAGCAATCCTGATCAAGATCAATGTTTCCCCATGGCTAATAGGAGAGAAACAGCAATCTTGCCTGCATCAGGAGAGAGAGAGAGAGAGAGAGAGAGACTTTAATGCCATTTTCTTGGTAGAAAGGCAGAGTACAAATCAAATAAATACTAATGTTAACCCCACACACATGCATGCATACTAGTGATCCCGATCAAGGGGGCAGCCCCTATCCCTGGTGGCCATGGTGTAGTGCTTCTGAGGGCAAGCACTGAAACAAGAAGCACTACATCGCAGCTGCCAGTGGTAGGAGGCGTGTGCACACCACCTCCAGCGGAGCACACCACACACACACCAGGACCGGTGGACCTGGGCCGCACACAGAAGGGCACAAATGGATACTGCCCAGTATTTCCTCACTAGATGGTGAAAAGGCTTTAACCTCAACATCACCCCCACCACCCCCAAGATCCTGATGCTGAATATGTGTGTGCATGTGTTTGGGAGAACAGGCATTAAAATGGCAAGTGCATTTCAATGTAAGCAAATAATGCACATGGGGGGAAAGTCCCAACTTCACATATATGCTGCTGGGATCCAAGCTGCTGGTGACTGACCAAGAAAGAGATCTTGGAGTTGTGGTGAACAGCTCGGTGAAAATATCAATCCAGTGTGCGGCTCTTGTGAAAAAGGCAAATTATATGTTGGGCATAATTAGACAAGGAATTTAAAATAAAACTGTCAATATCATACTGCCCTCATACAAATCAATGGTGTGACCACACAGGGAATACTATGTACACTTTTGGTCACACCACCTAAAGAAGGTTATTGTAGAGTTGGAAAAGGGCAACCAAAATGATCAAAGGGCTAGGGCAATTCCCCTTTGAGGAAAGGTTACAACATCTGTTCAGCTTAGAAAAAAGGTATGGGGAGACATCATAGAGTTGTACAAAAACATGCATAGTATGGAAAAAGTGGATAGAGATACGTTTTTCTCCCTCTCCCATTATACTAGAATCTGGGGTCATCCTGTGAAGCTGAATGGTGGTGGGGGAGATTCAGGATATTAAAGGAAGGACTTCTTCACACAGCACATAATTAAACTATGGAATTTGCTACCACAAGATGTCATGCTGGCCACCAACATAGATAGCTTTACCCTCCATGAATTAGTCTAATCTCCTTTTAAAGCTATCAGTGACTACTAGTCATGATGGCTATATATTAAAGTATCAGAGGTGTAGTAATTGGAAACTATAGAGTTAAATATCGTCTCCCGTTATTATGGGTTGAGTTTAGACTCTACCACTTTAGCTTGTGCTTGTGATTACTTTCATTTTCCTCTTTAGTTCAGTGTTAGCCTGTTCCTCAGTAAACAGCTTCTTGTTGTTTAGGCCTATAAGTGAGTACTCTGTTTCATTTATATGACATAAATGAGAACTTAACAGTGGTGACGAGAAAAATCAGATCATGTCAGCCTATGGAAAAATAGAGGAATTTAATCCAAAAACAGAAGAATGGCAACAGTATGTGGAAAGACTAGGCCACTATTTTCTTGCTAATGAAATCACTGAAGAGGACAAACAAAAGGTGGCACCACCCTCTGAATCCTACAGAGACAGGCACGGCTCCTTCACAGGGGCTGAGGGGGCTTGGGCTACTTCTGTGCTAAGCCCTCCCTCCAGGTCTGGAGCCTGCTATTCCCCTTTGTCCTCGGAGGAGTCCGTGGGAGGCATGACACCTACATGTTAGTAAGTTGGACATGTCCCAGGTGTACCAACAGATGGAACTGGAGGAGGACTGCAAGAACCTCAACACAAGTAATACATACAAAGGATTGTACCAGTACAACAGTTTGCATTATGGAGTTACATCAGTGCCAGGCGTATTCCAAAGGACCATGGAAAACTTCTTAAAAGAGATCCCAGGGATAGTGGTGAGGATTGATGATAATCGCATCACAGGCAAAAGTGATCAAGACTATCTCTCAACACTCAAGACAGTATTTCAGAGGCTGGAAGAAGCAGGGATATGTTTGAAACAAAATAAATGCTTTTTTATGAAGCCTGAAGTTCAGTATCTAGTTTTTAAGATCATTAAGGGGGTAATTCATACCATGGCAGACAAAGTAGTTGCAATTGAAAAGGCATCAGACCCACAAAATACATCAGAACTTCGGACATACCCAGGGATGTTGAATTATTATCATTGATTCCTCCCAAACCTTTCTGCCTGTTAGAACCTTTACACTACCTGTTAAGAAAAGGAACATCATGCCACTGGGGAGACAGACAAAGAGGGGCTTTCCAAGAATCCAAGAAGTTACTCAAATACACAGAATGCTTAGTCCATTTTGACCCCACCAAAGAGTTAATTCTGTCCTGTGATGCTTCATCCTGTGGGCTAGGGGCCGTTTTGTCCCATAAAATAGATTCAGCAGAAGAACGGCCTATCGGTTATGCCTCCAGGACACTAAATAAGGCAGAACGGGCCTATCGTTGGAAAAGAAAAGCCTAGCTATTATATTTGACATAAAGAAGTTTCACCAGTATCTGTATGGGAAACATTTCACCATCATAACAGACCACAAAACCTTGGTGGGACTATTTAAAGAGAATAAAGCAAAACCCACAATAGCTGCTGCCTGATTACAGATTTGGGCATTGACTCTAGCAGGGTATGAGTACAAGATCCTCTACGAGGCAGGCACTCAAGGTAGAAATGCTGATGTGCTCAGTAGATTACCACTTCCAAAATTGGCCCCTTCTGATGAGCGCCCTGAGGAAGTCATTGCATTGTTACAGCACCCAAAGCAGACTCCCGTGAAGGCATTCCAAATCAGGAGTTGGATTCGACAAGATCCTGTACAAGGAGTACAGAACTGAGCATAGAGGATGGCTGCATCTTGTGGGGCACATGAGTTGTGATACCCCCCCCAAAGGATGGCAAAAAAGTGCTGAGGGAATTACATGAGGCCCATCCTGGAATTTCCTGGATGAAAGCTCTAGCTTGTAGCTATGTCTGGTGGCCACACTTGGATGAAGACCTGGAAGGAGTGGTTAAGTACTACTCCCAATGTCAACTGCATCAACAGACTCCAGTACAGGTCCCCTTGCACCCATTGGAATGGCCAGAGCATCCTTGGTCTCGTTTTCACATAGACTATGAAGCTAAGCAGGGTCAGCCCTGGTTAGTACTTGGATGGGAGACTGCCTGGGAATCAGGCTTCCTGCACTGAGTAGGGGGTTGGACTCGATGATCTTGTAGGCCCCTTCCAACCCTATGATTCTATATATCTATCTATATGCAGGCCCCTATTTAGGGAAGATGTTTTTGAGTCTCATAGATGCTCATTCAAAATGGAAGTTCACCCCCTGAATTCCACAACCTCAGAAGCAACTTGTAACAAACTTCAACAGATGTTTGCCATACATGGCCTGCTGGTGGTAGTGCTCATTGATAATGCACCCAATTTTACAAGTCATGAATTTAAAGATTTCCTCAACAAAAATGGGATAAAACATATTCAGACCTCACCTTATCACCCAGCTCCAAATAGTCTGGTGGAAAGAGTGGTGAGGACTTTTAAAGACAGGATGAGGAAAATGGCTACGGAAAGTTTAGAAGTAAAATTAGCTCGCTTTCTCTTGAAATACAGGACCATACCTAAACCACCACAGGCATGAGTCCAGCCCAACTGCTGATGGGAAGGAGGATAAGGACTCATCTGGATGTACTGTATCCTGACATGAAGGGAGAAGCGCAGAGAAAACAAACCAATCAAAAATACCTACATGACTATCATGCCAAAGAGAGAGTCTTGAGGGTACAGGATCCAGTCTATACAAAAAGCTTCAGTTTCCACCAACCTTGATGGATTCCAGGCAGGATCCAAGAACAAACAGAACCTTTATCATTCAAAGTGGCCATTTTGGAGGGCCGAGTAGTCAGGTGACATCTGCATATGGACAAACACACCAGAAGAACCAGAGCAGTCACCTGAGGGTAATGAGTTTACACCAGAAATGGAGCCCAGGGAAGTAATTGAAAATCCTCAGGGGTCCATTAACAAAAACTGTCAGTCAGCAAGTCAGAGACACTAATGATTGACAGATACCTCAGGAGCTACAGCCTACTCCTGAGGAAAAGCATTATCTAGTGAGAGAGGAAGGGTTCCCAATTACTGAAGAACTATGTCTGAGTTGTGAATTGAGGGGAGAGAAATGTAGTAATTTGAAACTGTAGAGTTAAATATTGTCTCCAGTTATTATGGATTGGAGTTTAGAGTCCACCCCTTTAGCTTGTGCTTATGATTATTTTCCTATTTAGTTCAGTGTTAGCCTGTTCCTCAATAAACAGCCTCTTGTTGCTTGGGTCTACAAGTGAGTACTCTGTAAAATGTATCAATTTGTTATATAGCATGGCTATATATTACATAAATGACAACGTACGAAGAGGCAATATGCCTCTGCTGGGAAACATGAGTGGGAGGCTGCTGTTGCACTCGTGTCCTACTTATGAGCTTCCCACATGCAACTGGTTGGCCACTGTGTGGACAGAATGGTGGAACAGATAGGTGTTTGGCCTGATCCAGCATTGCCCTTCTTACATTCTTTTGTGTGTGAGTGTGCATGTGTGAGTGAATGGCTGTGAATGTATGTCCTGGCTCCATCTCCCACCAGTCCTGGTCACCTGTGCAGCCCACCTAGGGATGTACGGACTGTGTAAAATCCACTCCGTCTGTGTTTCGCGGATTGTCAGGCACCTTTCGTTCCATCATCTGCCCACAGACGGATGCAATTTTTTTTCCCATCATGCAGAAAAAAACCGGAAATTATTACATAACCATTTATGGAAGTATTTACACAAGTATTTACATAATTTACCTCAGTACGTAACATTTAGTGTATTGTCCCCCATTCGATTCAATGTTTCTTCCGCAGAAACTTGCATATTTTTCTACGGATTTATATGCATAAATTTCGGGAAAGTAAAAAAATCATCCGAAAGTCCACGGACTCTGCACAGCCTGAGGGGGGCGCTCCGCACTAGATTCCACAGGTCGGATTCTTAGAAATCCGAGCTCATTTGAATCCATCTCAGATTTCTCCGGCATCCCTAAGCCTACCCCACCCTGTCCTACTTCAAAAAAGGTAGCCCACCTCTACCCTAGAACATGATTTGGCTATCAGCTTGCGGCTACACTGGTACAATCTGCTTTGTTTTTAACCACTACAGTGAGCTAGTTATTCTTGTTGCTTTTATTGGTAATGGTTTAAGAACTGTAAAGTCTTTCATTTGGCCTAAATAGTTTTGGTTATCAAAAAGCCACATTAACTAAATCTTATTTGAAAGGAAATTGGCCTCCTCTATGTGTATCTTCCATAGGGCTGTTTTAAAACCTCTGGAAATAGTTTGGATAGATGTAGTTAATGGGAATTTGCTAAAATTCTGTTATGTAGAAATAACTGCACTTGAGGAATGTACATATATAATAATTCTGTATGTAACTTGAAGATTATAGAAAAACCCTATCCTTCTTGAATAATAAGTATCTAGCATGCATTAGTATCTTCTAAATAATGTCAAGTTACTCTTCGTCACAGTCTGGTGAAGACAAATAATTGCTTTCTGCTTCTACAAGATAGTACACATAGCACTTGTCTAATTGCCAATTCTTCTACAGCATTACTGTGGCATGCAGTTTAGCTATCCCTCCTCTATGTAAAACAGAAATAGCATTGTGGATCAACGTCCTAGTTAGACTTATTTATTTATTTATTTATTTATTTTTGTCCTTATACTTATGTGTAACAAATACTGAACTATAAAAATCAGTATTCCAGAAAACTTAATTTCCTCTTTAAGTTACATGCAGATGATATAATAATGTTATGAGGAATATGTATAATTCCTGACTAATAAAAGATAAAGGGCTGTTTATAGTCACAGTGGCAGAAGTCAGTGGCAACCTAGAGGTTTACACCATTTCACAATTTGAATGTTTGACATCTGTAGCTTTTATCACTTGTTCACAAAAGTGGGAACACAAAAGTGGGAGTTTGTGTTTGTTAGCTAGGTTCCATGTTTGGCTGTGTGAGGTAGAGATGGATATATTTATAATGAACTACTACCAACTCTTATTCTAACCACAATTATGTGTAAGTCAGCGCTACTAAGTTCAGTGAAAAAATACTGTAGCCTTAAAGTTATTATTGCTCGCTTCATCCATGCTTATGGCCAAAAATATTTAGAATACTGATTTCTCTATGTGGCCTTGTTATTTTTGCCATCCCTTGTTCCAGTGGTTCTGTATGTTTTAACTATGTGTACAAAATATCTGTTTAAACTAGATAACATATAAACATTTATGAAAAGCCAGTGTATTCTAATGGCCAGATCAAGGGTGTTGCTTTTGATATTAATATTAAAATTTAGATTACATATGCAATGTGAACTGTATGTACTCTAAAACAAGCCCTAACACTTCAGTGGCTTTTACTTTATTATAGCATGTGGCCATCCTTGACAGAGTGAAGTTGTTTGGTGCAAAAGAGAATTATGAAAGTTCCAAAGATCAGGGAGCTCATTCATCTCACTATAGGGAAGATGTGTGATGAACACTTTCAAGTAGTGAGCTACATTCAGTGTCTTGCGAGTGGATTACCCAACAGACCTTTCCTCTCCGCCCCTTCTGGTGGCCCTTGTGAACTCCCAAAACTTCTCCAGGGATTCTCCCAGGCCTCCAGAGCAGAATCCCCAAACCTGGAGCTGGTTCTGATAGGAACATAAAGGTTTGTGAACTGCTCAGAGAGCTTCAGCTATTGGGTGGTACAGAAAAGTGATTAATTAATTAAGCTGCCTTATACTGAGCCAGACTATTGGTCTGTATTGTCTACAGTGACTAGCAGCAGCTGTCCAGGCTTCAGGCAGGATTTTTTCCTAGCCCTACCTGGAGAAGCCAAGGATTGAACCTTGGGCCTTTTGCATGCAAAACATGTGCTATACCACAGAGCAGTAAGATTACACCATTAAACCCTAAATAATGCCATACAGATCAATGCATTAATATTAATTACCAACCAATTTCTGTCCCAGCCAACGTAAAAGCAAATAATTCTGTTTCCAAAGCTCAGACTAGCTTTTATATTTCAGGCACTTGTTATAAGGAAAACGCAATTCTTTAAATAAATCAGTATTTGAATGTTGGCTTTAAATCATCGCCATTTGTTACCAACTGCTGCTTCCTGCTTAGATACAGTTAGCTTCAGAATCGGAGATTAGAATATCATCTGGTCTGGAGGAGGTGAACTTGTGTCCTGAAATGGAAAAACAAGCCCGTGGATCCATTGAAACTTGCTCTGAAAAATCAGCATGAACAAGTTTCACTTCCTTAAGTTAATTCCTTAGTAACAAGAGTGTCTGTTAATTGATTTCCTCCACAAAATATTAAGCAGTAATTAAAATTAGCATTAAGAAAAGCCACTGAATGTCATAAAGTCTATATATTACAAATAGGGCTCAATGTAAGTTAAAGCAATTGTACACACGCACGCACACACACACACACTCCTTGCCATCAGTGAGCTTACAACAAATATGGGGAACCTTTTTTCCAGCAAGGGCCATTGACCCACAGGGAGGGAAAATCAATTGGAGGTCACACACAAATATTAGTTATAGTAATTAACTATAAGTACCATAAATAAATAATAAATAAATAAATATTAGAATGCCTTGGAAGACAGTGTTTGGGCATTGCTATCTCCTGAAGCTCTGGCTACTCGGGTTGGGATCCACTGCCTAACAGGAACAATACTTACCAAACCATCCCTGGAGTGGGGAGACAAGTGAAGACTGGCTCCTATCAGTGAATGTACGTGTGATACATAACATTTAAGGGTTTCCAGCATTCTTTAATGGAGTAATCACTGAGCTTTATGCAAGCAAGTTGTCCTTTTTTAAAAGTAGGATTTAATTCCATGTAAACTGGGTTAGCAGCCTAACCCTGTGCATGTTTACCCAGAACTAATTCTGTCACATTCAAATGGGACTTGCTCAGGGGTGAGAAAAGTCTAAAGAGTTTTCAGTCTTTCTTGAGTTGCTGATACAGGGAATAGAAAAAGCTAAGAAGAATATACAGCAATGGCTACTACTGCAGAGGTTAGAATCTTTTCTTAAGTAATGGTTGGTCATAATAATACTGCTTATACAAATAAGCACATTACTTGTTATCAGGAGTAGATTTGAGTAGTAAAATGAATGGGAAGGGCTTAAATGTTTCATTGAATACATAAATACTGATTATTAACTTTCTCTGGATTGCAAGATATCCCATTTAGAGTGCAATCCTATGCATGTCAACTCAGAAATCTCCCATTGACCTCAGTGGGGCTTACAGTCTGCTAAGTGTGTATAGGATTGCAGCTGGGAAAGCGGGCTGATGCATGCACCTGGTTCCACCATTAATAATAGTTCTCTACTCACTCCAGTGGAAGAGACAGCTCTCTATGCAGGTACATGCCAAGCTGGCTGCTTCATTGAAGTGAGTGGGGAAGCCTATACATGCAATACCTCCATATCTTTCTCCCAAGTGTGCACAAGGCTCCGAATTATAGTTAGCATGGTTGAGGCAGTGAGAATGTTCACTACCATTTTAGATGAAGAGACACAAAGAGCTGTATCTAACTGTGTTGCTCTGCTAGCGCAAATGCACTAGCAGAAACATAGCTTCTGAACTATGTGCAAGAGGGGAAAGTTACATTTGTACAAGTATGGTTGTGCAACTACTTGCACAAGTGTACTATGCAAGCATGATGCACAAGCACTTGCACAACAGAACGATTAAGTGGAGCTCCGCTAGTGCTATTTGAGTTTGTGGAATGACAGTGTTGGGTACTGCCCAATTGCAAGAAAGCATATGTAAGATGTTGGTGGAATGTTCACATACAGCAAAAACGTAAGAAGTAATACACCTCTTGATTGACTCCTTTACTGGCAAACTTATTCCCATCATAAATCTTTTGTTAAAAATGTATGGGAAGAGGCAACATATGATGAACATGGCAGTGGTTGTTCAGTCGTTAAGTCGTGTCCAACTCTTCGTGACCCCATGGACCATAGCATGCCAGGCCTTCCTCCCGGAGTGTGCTGAAGTTCATATTCATTCTTCATTATCTGTCCTTCCAATACTGTTCCAGTATCTGTCCTTCCAGCTTCAGTATCTGTCCTTCCAATGAGCAGGCAGGGTTGATTTCCTTTAGGATGGACTGATTTGACCTCCTTGCAGTCCAGGGGACTCGTAAGAGTCTTCTCCAGCACCACAGTTCGAAAGCATCAATTCTTGGGCACTCAGCCTTCCTTATAGTCCAGCTCTCACAGCCATACATTGCTACTGGGAAAACCATAGCTTACACAAAGGTTACAATCCTGCAAAATAACTGTTGGGCAAGGGAAAGGGAGGGGAGGAAGACTGAATTATCTCTCTCTCTTTCTCTCTCTTTCTCTTTCTCTCTCTCTCTGTCTCTCTGTCTCTCTGTCTCTCTCTCTCTCTCTCTCTCTCACACACACACACACACACACACCACTCCCCTTCCCTAACTGCTAATCATATTTTAAACCTCCTTTAAAGGGCTTCACTTGAGCAAGCCCAGCTGTTGGCTCATAAAAAGAAAGCCTTGCATGCAGAACCTTTTGCTCATGTGGTTTTCCATCTATCTGGGAATACACTCAGAGAAGTATCCTTAGCATCTCTAGCTGGATCTGGAAAAGAGAGTTAGGGATCATGTAGAAAAAACCCTACTTTGGGGTAGCAAATGAACGGAGATAAATTGAGAACATATGCACATTGTAGTGATGTCAGAGAATTCCGCGACAGATCTCGGTGAGTTTCCCTGAAATCCGTTGTGGAACGAAGCCCCCACCCCCCCACCCCACGAAAGGCGCGCGGGATGAAGTCCCCGCCACCCCCACCCCACGAAAGGCACATGAAACGGAGCACTTACCTGCTCCCGTCCGCACTGCTTTGCGAATGGCGGCTGTCCTGCAGCCGCCATTCGCTTCCTCCTCTCAGTAGCCGTGATAGGCTACGTAAACACTTACGTAGCCTATCACGGCTAACGCAGGGACGCCATTTGCGTCCCTGCGGAGGCTGTGATAGGCTACGTAAGTATTTACATAGCCTATCACGGCAGGGGGGAAAAAAACCCAGCGTACGCAAATGGCGGCAGCTACGACAGCCGCCATTTGCGTCCCTGCAGGGCTGCCCAGCAGCCGGATGTCCGGCTGCGGGCGGCCGGAGCCAGGCAGTGGCTTTGCGGCTTGGCCGCAGAGCGGAGCCGGCCGGGCAGGATTCCAGGGGGAGGGACGGAGCGCCTCTCCCCCCATCGAGGATTCCGGGGGGAGGGACGGAGTGCCTCCCCCCTACCGCGGATTGCCCGGCGCGGAGCCAGGTAGGTGTTTCATACATCCCTACATTTCAGTTTGAAAAGACAGAGCTCTGCAGGTCTGTTAGGACTAGCAGCCAATGGTTGGTGGTTTAGCAAGGTTCCCAGGCACTCTGTAGCAGCACAGCTGTTATATAAAGCCACATAGGAACTGACTGGCTCCTACTGTTACCCAATCCTACTGCTCTAAGAAGCCACAGTACCCTCTTGGGCCTTCTGCAGTGTGGTGATGTGGGGATCAGGCTAGTAGTTCCCTCTGCTATAAGCTGCTATAGTTGTGCAGATAATCAGATGCCTGCAACCCACTACTAGGGTTCAGAGACCCCACTGCAGTACAAAGCCTAACAGTCAGTCTCATTAATCATCTGAAGATGGGGTCTGTCTCATGGATGCCAGCATAAATGATGAGTGTTTCCTCTGAAAGTAATGTTCTTCTACCTCTGAATCTGGGAAGATAATTTTTACATTTGCTTAGTATTTTTATGGGTTTTACCATAGGTACTTTATATACCAGTTTGGCTTTCAAAACAAACAACAACTGCTTCATTCAGCTTTGACTAATTAAATCAAATGGTGCTGTAGCCCAACAGAAATAATCCACTTTAAAACTGACATTGGTTTGGCAGAAATACATTAATTTCGCTTGTTTTTTTCACTTGTTTTAGCATTTCCGAGAATGGAAAGGACAGACAAATAAAGAGCTCTGCTCCACCATCTGTAGTTTGAGATGTTCTTGCCAGTAACACATGTAGCTTAAAGATGTTTATTAGTGGAAAAATACAGGAAAAAAGACCTATTTGCATTGGAGGAGTTATGAAAAAAGAGACTGATATTTGAAAATGATAATGTTTTAAAATGATGGGGCCATCACGAACTGCTACGTTCCCCACATATATTTCCTAAGAAAACAGTCATGTGAGTCAGTGCAACTTGGAAGGTATATGTAAGCTTCATTCACACTTTGAACTTGTGGCATGAGAACCACTCAACACCGTAGTAAGAGCTGCATACAAAAACAAATTGAGTAGGTCAGTAATTTGGATGTGAATGCAAACTATGTCTCAGCATTAATGGCTCCACGGCAAATAATATTTGTGTGGGAAAATGCCTTAAGGTTCACAGTATGGAAAAAGGAGAACAGAATCGAAAGAACTGTGATTACTGTGACAGAGTTAAATAACAAATGAGGAATATTATAAAAAAACATCAATACATAGGAACATAAAATGGAAAGGGAAAGGATTTCTTGCGTCATATTGAGCATCATCAGCCAATACAGGATTGCTCACTACACCATATCCTGAACTCCTTTATTCAGGCTAATTTGAAATTGCCCAAGCAGTGGAACTTTTAAATTTTCCCTTGGGGAAATCTGCCACAGCTTTAAAGAGCTTGCTGTCAGGAGATGTTATCAGACATTTAACCTAGATTTTGCTCAGATTTAAGCCAACACTTCTAAATCTGTCCCTTGGGTATTTATTTTCAAAGCTACATGTAAATTGTCATTACAATCCTTTTAACTGCTATTTGGAGATACTAGTTCCTGACACATGGGTAATACATTTAAGTGACAGCGGCTGTGTTCATGTGAATAAAGACTAATATATGAAGTGTTTCAGTAGGTGTTAATCAAGAGTGTGTGCCTTGGTTTTGGTACTACTCATGCTTAGGGATGTCAGAGAATTCCGCCACAGATCTCGGTGAGGCCGAATGCCAGTGCATTCGGACCCCCAAGCTCTGTGGCTGAACGGCTTTCCACCCCCTGCCCCCTAAAAAAAACAACAACGATGTGATAGGCTACGTAAAGATTTACGTAGCCTATCATGGCTGGGTTTAAAAAAAACAAACAAACCCGTGTACGCAAATGGCAGCGGCTACAGCCGCCACCATTTGTGTTCCTTATTTTTGGCCATCTTAGTCTATGTAAATATTTACGTAGACTATGATGGCGAAAATAAAGGGGAACACAAATAGCGTAGCGGGCGCTACTTGCGTCCCTTTTTGATTCGCCGTTTTAGCCTACGTAAATATTTACGTAGATTAAGCTGGCTAAAAATAAGAAACGCAAATGGTGGTGGCCATAGCTGCCACCATTTGCGTACGCGGGGTTTTTTTTCCCCAGAGCCCTCCGCGGCCAGAAATCCAGCTGCGGACAGCTCTGGCCTGGCTGGGCCTGGCCGGCTGCTCTGCGGAGCTGCCGCAGAGCACAGCCGGCCGTGGAGGATTCCGGGGGGGAGGAACAGATCGCCTCCCCCTGCGTCGAGGATTCCGGGGGTAGGGACGGAACGCCTCCCCCCCACCATCAACATAATCCGCGGAAAGGTAAGTGACTTTCGTACATCCCTACTCATGCTTTGTGTGGATAGATGCATTCTTCACTTATCTTTCTCCCCCAAGAGAATCATGGTCATGTGAAGTTATCAAGGTGTTCTTGTTTTTGTTGTTCAGTCGTTCAGTCGTGTCCGACTCTTCGTGACCCCATGGACCATAGCACGCCAGGCCTTCCTGTCCTGCGCTCTCTCCCGGAGCGTGCTCAAGTTCATATTCATTGCATCCATGATGCTATCTAGCCATCTCATCCTCTGCCGTCCCCTTCTCCTTTGGCCTTCAGTCTTTCCCAGCATCAGGGTCTTTTCCAGGGAGTTTTCTCTTCGCATTAGGTGGCCAAAATATTGGAGCTTCAGCTTCATTATCTGTCCTTCCAATGAGCACTCAGGGTTGATTTCCTTTAGGATGGACTGATTTGACCTCCTTGCAGTCCAGGGGACTCGTAAGAGTCTTCTCCAGCACCACAATTCGAAAGCATCAATTCTTCGGCGCTCAGCCTTCCTTATAGTCCAGCTCTCACAGCCATACATTACTACTGGGAAAACCATAGCTTTGATTAGATGGACCTTTGTCGGCAAGGTGATGTCTCTGCTTCTTACTATGCTGTCTAGGTTGGCCATAGCTTTCCTCCCAAGGAGCAAGCGTCTTTTAATTTCATGGCTACAGTCACCGTCTGCGGTGATCTTGGAGCCCAAGAAAGTAAAATCTGTCACTGCTTCCATTTCTTCCCCTTCTATATGCCAGGAAGTGATGGGGCCAGATGCCATGATCTTCGTTTTTTTAATGTGGAGTTTCAAACCAGCTTTTGCACTCTCCTCTTTCACCCTCAACAAGAGGCTCTTGAGATCCTCTTCGCTTTCTGCCATTAGGGTGGTATCGTCTGCATATCGGAGGTTGTTGATAATTCTCCCAGCAATCTTAATTCCGACCTCTGATTCATCCAACCCGGCATTTCTCATGATGTACTCTGCATATAAGTTAAATAAGCAGGGTGACAATATGCAGCCTTGTCGTACTCCTTTCCCAATTTTGAACCAATCGGTTGTTCCATGTCTGGTTCTTACTGTTGCTTCTTGACCCTCGTACAGGTTTCTCAGGAGACAGGTAAGGTGGTCTGGTACTCCCATCACTTTAAGAATTTGCCACACTTTGTTGTGATCCACACAGTCAAAGGCTTTAGTGTAGTCAATGAAGCAGAAATAGACGTTTTTCTGGAATTCTCTTGCTTTCTCCATGATGCAGCAAATGTTCGCGATTTGATCTCTAGTTCCTCTGCCTCTTCGAAACCCAGCTTGTACTTCCGGTAGTTTTCGGTTCGCATACTGCTGAAGCCTAGCTTGTAGGATTTTGAGCATCACCTTGCTGGCATGTGAAATGAGCGCAATGGTGCGGTAGTTTGAACACTCTTTGGCATTGCCCTTCTTTGGAATTGGAATGTAAACTGACCTTTTCCAGTCTTGTGGCCACTGTTGAGTGTTCCAGATTTGTTGGCATATTGAATGCAGCACTTTAACAGCATCATCTTTTAGGATTTTAAATAGCTCGGCTGGAATACTGTCATCTCTGCTAGCTTTATTGTTACTAATGCTTCCTAAGGCCCACTTGACTTCACTCTCGAGGATGTCCGGCTCAAGTTCAGTGACCACACTATCATGGCTATCAGGGACATTCAGATCTTTCCTGTATAGTTCTTCTGTGTATTCTTGCCACCTCTTCTTAATCTCATCTGCTTCTGTTAGGTCCCTGCCTTCTTTGTCCTTTATCATGCCCGTCTTTGCACAAAACGTTCCCTTGAGATCTCCAATTTTCTTGAAGAGATCTCTAGTCTTTCCCATTCTGTTGTTTTCCTCGATTTCTTTGCATTGTTCATTTAAGAAGGCCTTCTTGTCTCTCCTTGCTATTCTCTGGAACTCTGCATTCAGTTGGCTATATCTTCCCCTTTCTCCCTTGCTTTTCGCTTCCCTTCTTTCGTGAGCTACTTGTAAAG
The DNA here is from genome assembly GCF_057233095.1 of Heloderma suspectum. Classification (NCBI taxonomy): domain Eukaryota; kingdom Metazoa; phylum Chordata; class Lepidosauria; order Squamata; family Helodermatidae; genus Heloderma; species Heloderma suspectum. The sequence goes on along the minus strand of NC_139458.1, from coordinate 160,949,661 downwards.
CCTCATCAGACAGCCACTTGGCTTTCTTGCATTTCTTTTTCTTTGGGATGGATTTCGTTGCTGCCTCCTGAACAATGTTACGGACCTCCGTCCATAGTTCCTCACGCACTCTGTCTATCAGGTCTAATCCCTGAAATCTATTCCTCACCTCCACTGTATATTCATCAGGGATATGATTTAGGTCATACCTGAACGGTTTAGTGGTTTTCCCGACGTTCTTCAATTTAAGCCGAAATTTTGCAAGAAGCAGCTCATGATCTGAGCCACAGTCAGCTCCAGGTCTTGTTTTTACTGACTGTATGGAGCTTCTCCATCTTTGGCTGCAAAGGACATAATCAATCTGATTTCGATATTGACCATCTGGTGACGTCCATGTGTACAGTCGTCTCTTGTGCTGTTGGAAAAGAGTGTTTGCTATGATCAGCATGTTCTCTTGGCAAAACTCTATTAGCTTTTGTCCTGCTTCATTTTGTACACCAAGGCCATGCCTGCCTGTTATCCCGGTGATTTCTTGACTTCCTACTTTAGCATTCCAATCCCCTATGATGAAGAGGACGTCTTTTTTTGGTGTTAGTTCTAGAAGGTGTTGTAGGTCTTCATAGAACCGATCAACCTCAGCTTCTTCGGCCTCAGTGGTTGGGGCATAGACTTGAATTACTGTGATGTTGAATGGTTTGCCTTGGATTCGTACTGAGATCATTCTATCATTTTTAAGATTGTACCCCAGTACTGCTTTTCCCACCCTTTTGTTGACTATGAATGCTACTCCATTTCTTCTAAGGGATTCTTGCCCACAATAGTAGATATGATGGTCACCTGAATTAAATTCGCCCATGCCTGTCCATTTTAGTTCGCTGATTCCCAAGATGTCGATGTTCAATCTTGCCATCTCATGTTTGACCACCTCCAGCTTACCTTGATTCATTGATCTGACATTCCAGGTTCCTAAACAATATTGTTCTTTACAGCATCGGATTTTCTTTTCACCACCAGACACATCCACAGCTGAGTGTCCTTTCGGGTTTGGCCCAGCCGCTTCACTCTTTCTGGCGCTACTTGGAAATACCCTCTGCTCTTCCCCAGGAGCATATTGGACACCTTCCGACCTGAGGGGCTCATCTTCCGGCGTCATCTCTTTTAGCCTTGTGATACGTTCCATGGGGTTTTCTTGGCAAGAATACTGGAGTGGGTTGCCATTTCCTTCTCCAGTGGACCACATTTTGTCAGAACTCTCTGCCATGACCTGTCCGTCTTGGGTGGCCCTGCATGGCATAGCTTATGGCTTCACTGAGTTACGCAAGCCCCTTCGCCACAACAAGGCAGTGATCCATGAAGGGGTGTTCTTGTTTACTTTAGCCCTTTTCACAAGTTCTCACATGTTCCACTGAATATGTGTCAGTGGGCTGGGATCTCATGTTACATTAAACATATATAAGGTAATCCCTCTCCCTCCACTCTACATATTCAGTGTAACAAGTGAAAGAGCTTCTGGTTTATCTGGAAGTCGGCCCTGCTGATTTCAGTGGGAAGTACATAAAGAATAGCTTGCTAACGATCAGAGCAGTCAGACAATGGAACCAACTGCCTAGGGAGGTGGTGGTTTCTCTGTTACTGGAGGTATTCCGGCAGAGACTGGACAGAAAGGCACCATCAAATATTTGTTTGCTAAGCTGTAGAAAATCCATAGAACTGTTGAAAAAAGTAGATATAAAGGTTAAAATAGTGTTCATAGCCAAACGTAAGCACTAACACTGCCAAGCTAAACTGGGCATAGTAAAGGCTTCTGTTATAGTTAGATGTCATAGTCAGTAAATCTATTATTTCAGAGGGGAAACGTACAACATAATGTAGTCAATAATAATATGTCTAAGATCTAATCGCTCCACTCACAAAAAGACAGGTACAATTAAGTCAAAACAAAACCCACCAATGAAAATGAAAAGCCTGGGGAAGCAGAAGTTTATCTCCCTGAATTCAGTGTCAGTGAATACATAAACTATGTGGTGAGCATTGGATTTGGTTGAAGCTATGGTGATGTTATGGATGCCACAACCTTTGGGAAGAACTGTCTTTTAAACAGTTAAGGCTGGCTTAAGATATTTCACAAAAAAAGCAAACGGAGGAACTGATTTGTACACCCTGAGCTTTCGGGTAGGGGCTGGGAATGTGGGATGGAGGGAGGGAGTTGTTAGGACTATCCATGGTGCTGAAATGGCTGTAATTGCTATGTATAAGCAGTTATCCCCACCCAATATACCATGAAACTCAGTTTTTGTAACCTGAAAACTTGTGCCTACTCAAGCAAATTCCATCTAAAATTAAGTATTTATAATAGCTAGAATGGATATTTACCTTTTTATGCCTTTGTATCTTTTTATTTTATTAATCATTTTATTTTATTTCTTTATATCATTCTCCTGAAAGATATGGAGGGAGGGAGGGAGGGAGGGAGGGAGGGAGGGAGGGAGGGAGGGAGGGACAGACAGACAGACAGACAGATGTGGTCCTGAAATAGACTAGTTGTTTGACTTGAGATATTCACATTCTATCCTGAGATTTATTCTGTGTAACTGAGATAGGAGACCCATTCCCGTTCCATTCCACTAGCTCATTTCTCTTACTTGAACAAGCGTGTCTGTGACTTACCTGACCAAGAGAGAAAACTATGACTATATGGACAGACCCAACTCAGCAACATATGTGTAAATCCCAGCGGAGTGTTCTGGGCTTCAAAAAGTAATTTATATGGGTTGTTGGCCCTGAAACACCTCTCAAGACAAATAACACAAAGTGGTACCACAGATATAAACAGTATGTATTGCTCAAACAGTATTAGAGAATAACAAAACTTTTTAATGTTAAAACAAGCAAAACACATTACTACGAATAATGCAATTAGGATGATTAGAAGCACAATAGAAATCGTGACTAACATATTTCTTAGTAAAATTAAAGTTCTGTTCCTCTCAACCAACAAAGCAGTAATCATTAAGATCTTAATAGTTACCTCTCTGGCAAGCATGATTGGCAGAGTTTAGGTAATCATCTTTGGTAGGTTTCTCATTCTCCCAGGATCTCTCTGGGCAATCAGATCAGACCCTTGTCTTTTATAGCTCCTGTGCTGATGACCTCATCCTAAGACCTGGTCAAACCACTACTCCTATTTCTCTCCATGTAGCCCGGTTTGCCATTGACACCAGTAATACCTAGATGAAGGTATCCCTGCTAAACTAAGCAGGTTTCTGCTTCCAATACTTAACCAACCCACTGATGGCAACCTTCCTCCATTTACAAGAATACATTCCATTACTCACAGTTATCTCACAACACACACAACACTAATCACATCTATTACATATCACTTAGAGTTAGCATACACAGATAATTAGGAATAGCACTCCTATGAAATACAGTGAATTCTTATCAACAATACGTGTTACATTCATACTTTGTGACATAACCTTTCAGCCCAGAGAGTCTCCTAACTCAAGTTCATACTTCTATGATGTAAGCTAGTGCTGCTGAAATCAGCTTGAATACCCAGGCTTGAGCCTAGTTAATAAGGGCTAGATTTCCTGCCGAAGTCCCAAATATCCCAAGTTGTTACATTGTTATATAGGTACTGGCCTGGTTAAAAATAATGTGATCGCTGGCAGTAGCTAACCCTTTAGGATTGAGGTACCTTCTCTAATAATCCTATCCTGTTGTGGATAAAGTCACCCCAGGGCAATATGTCTAAAGCATAATAGCAAAATGCTATTATGAGAGTCCCTTAAAACAACAAAGACTGTAACAAAAGGCATCATCTTGCCAACTATATTAGTCTTTGAGCTTTATATAAAATGCTACTCCAGATTAAATTAAAATCTACTACAAACCTAAGCACTTTGCTTAAGAAGATTACGAGTTTGGTCTTTTATAATGTGTTTGTCTTAATTACACAGACTGAGGTTAACTATGCAGCTTTTAACTGCTTTGATTAATTTTGTAGTGATTATTAATTCTACTTGAGCATGTGTGTATTTTTCTTATTTTAAAAAAACCTTCTGTGGCAGAATACTAAAAGACACAGTTACCACAATCACAGCACTTCTTAAGTACAACATATTTTTGATGATATGAGCCTGCCTCATACAAATTCAAACCATTTGATCTATAGAGACCAGCCTTCCCCAACCTTGTGCCCTCCAGATGTTTTGGACTTCAACTCCCATTATCCCCAACAAGTGTCAGGAATCCTGGGAGTTGTCATCCAAAACATCTGGAGGCCGCCAGGCTGAGGAATGCTGTTCTGGACCAATCTTGTACTTTCGGTCGGGTAGTGGTTTTCCAATACTTCTGAAGTATTTCCCTGCTTTACAACCTGAGATACTTTTAATTAGAGATACTAGAGATCTGTGCACAAAGTAGATTTCTACCACCGGGCTACAGTCCTTTTCTTCCCTCAGAAGCTCTTCTAGATGCCCTTTGTTGGGTTTTAGAATCTTTTTCAGCTTCACTAAATTACACTGTATTCCTTTGTCTTAGAATCCTGCTGCCAAATGAGGACCCTGGACAGTGGGATAGGAACTTTCCCTCTCCCAGACTCAGGAAACCGCTCGACTGGACGACATGTTTCTAAACAAGAACTGGATTTAGAAATGGAGGTTTTCACATTGCCTGAGCAAGCTTTTCCTCAAGCTCCTTCTGAGAAAGCCAAAACCCTCGAGCGAGAAGTGCCTTCAACAGCTAAGAAGAACCAGGGATCTGTAGAAAGCATAATTTCTCATTCGGCATCAGATCCTTCCATGACTGCTAAAGGAGTACGGTCTTTTCAGAGTCGCCTTCCAAAACCAGCTACTTCAGGTAAAATGACAGTTATGCCGGAAATTAGATTCTTTATGCCCAGTTATCTGTTTCCCTTAGCAGAGGCCTTTACTAATGATATTGGATAAAAGACATGTGAAATGTACAGTTGAAAAGATTCTTCAAGTTACTGTAGAAGGTAGGGCAGGTTTACTCTGCAACCAAATCAAACCAAAGAGGTTCCAGAAATGTCAGAATGTTTGCTTTCAAAATATCCTTTAAATATATGCAAATTACTATATAAAAGAGTAGTTGGTTTACTTGTGGCAGTTGAACCATTGGGCCATAGTTCATGTGGACTAAAGATGAAGACTGGATTTCTGTGACGCTGCCAGTAGAAGAAAAAATCCCCAAGATTATTCCCGTCATATTCTGTGTTTGCACTACCAAGTTGAATGAATGGCTTAAGATGTGACAGCTATTCCCCATCAGCGGTCTCCGTCAATGGGCTGCATGAAGGAAGGTTGCCCTTTTCAGGTTGAACAGGGTGGTTCCAAGCAATATAACAGCCATTTCATCATATTGGAATGACTGTTGCATTGGATGTAGGTGTGCCACACATACCGTGTTAAGACACACAAACCACTTGTCAGATGTAGTTAGAGAGATGCCTCAATGTTGTGATACTGCAACATTAGGGTAATTTAGAATATGGATATGTTTGATAAAACATGAATGTAATTATTTTATTGACTCTAGAAATGAGTAGCATGGCAAGGAGACTGCAAAACTGCGTGCGCAGATAGATACCAACAGGGGTATGATCTTCAGATATCAACCAGGGTTAGTGTAGTGGTTTCTACTAGGGATGTACGAAAGTCACTTACCTTTTCGCGGATGTGATTCGTGGGAGGGGGAGGTGCTCCATCCTTCCTCCTGGAATCCTCGATGAGGGGGGAGGCGATCTGGTCCTCCCCCCCCTGGAATCCTGCCTGGCCGGCTCTGCTCCACGGCGGCTCCACAGAGCAGCCGGCCAGGGCCGTCCACAGCCGGAGTTCCAGCCGCGGACTGGCTGCTGCGGACTCAAATGGCGGCCTCCGTAGCAGCTGCCATTTGCGTCCAGCCAGGCTGCCGTGATAGGCTACGTAAGTATTTATGTAGCCTATCACGGCAGGCAAAAACAACAACAACAGCGCACGCAAATGGCGGCAGCTACAGCGGCCGCCATTTGCGTTCCCTATTTTTCGCCGTTTTAGCCTATGTAAATATTTACGTAGGCTAGTACAGCGAAAAAAGGGAATGCAAATAGCATAGTGGGCGCTATTTGCGTTCCTTTTTTTCCTGTCCTTTTAGCCTACGTAAATATTTACGTAAGTTATTACGGCGAAAAAAAAGGAACACAAATAGCGCCCACTACACTATTTGCATTCCCCTTTTTTTTCGCCATAATAGCCTACGTAAATATTTATGTAGGCTAAAACGGCGAAAAATAGGGAACAGAAATGGCGGCCGCCGTAGCCACCACCATTTGCGTATGCTGTTGTGTGTTTTTTTGCTTGCTGTGATAGGCTACGTAAATACTTACGTAGCCTATCACGGCAAACAGCAGATGGAAATGGCGGCCATGGCAGCCGGTCGAAAGACCAGCCGCCGCCGCCGGAGCCGCTGCCGCCGGAACATCCGCCCCAGGTAAGATTCGTCCCGGGGGGAATCCACGGGGGGGGCGGGAGGGGAGGCCGTTCCACCACAGATTTTGGGGGGCTGAATGCCAGTGCATTTGGTCACATTGAAATCCGTGGCGGAATTCTCCACCATCCCTAGTTTCTACCCTGCTCAAACAACGTCTACGCTTGACGCAATTGCTGATATAATGAAATAAACATAAAGTGACTGAAACAACTGAACAATAAATGTAAGCCTTTAATAAAAATGAACACCACACTGAAATACATCACTATACAAACAGCATGAAATGCTGAGAAGCAGCTAGGTAACATGTGCCCTTATATATAAAACATGTAAATCAATAACTCTACATGAAATAAAGATGGTATACTAAGGACCCAGTTCTGCCATTAGTTGTTCTTATGAGTACTTTTTCTTATATGTTTGTGAATTCAGTACAAATTCTAATGCAGTAAGGTATTTGTGAATTATTTATGGGATTCAGAGCTGAAAATACAGGTAATTTAAAATGAATGCTTGTAACAGAGGGGCATTTGCCTTTGCTATTATATTGTCTATTTTTGCTATATTTGCATTGTGGGCCATCCGAAATACTAATGGACAGCCCTACCTACTGCCCTGCATTTCCCAGGGTCAGCATACTGGGTTGGTTGAGGAATATTATTGCACCTCTGACTCCCAGTACTTCAGACAAGTCACTGCCACAGGAGGTGGAGAATGTATCCCACTTTTGCCCTGCAAAAGGAATTATCCCACTTTTACCCTGCTCTTCCTCGGATTCCTCGTCTTATGAATGGATTACAGGCTTTTAGTTTATGATAACTGCATTATCTATCTCCAGGCCATTCTCCACACCTTCCCCCCACGTGCCCCTCTGCTCAGCTCTTCACTGTTAGGGATGGCGGAGAAATCCGCCACAGACTCCAGTGAGGCCGGATTCTTTAGAATCCGGTCCTCCGAAGTCTGTGGCGGAACGGACTGCTTCCCCCACCACCCCGCGAAGCCCGGTCGGACAGACCCTACCTGGCGCCGGCCGGTCTGGGTCCGTCCTCCTTGTTCCTCAGCTGGCCGCTGCCGGGCTGAGGCCACAAATGGCATCCGGCATAGCGGATGCCATTTGCGTCCCTGCCCTTTGCCATGATTGGCTACGTAGGGTTTCCCAATCCATCAAAGCATATTTGATGGGCACAGGGGCCTTCAGGGGGAGGAGGAATCAACTTCACTGTGGATGTCATTCCATAAGTCATTCCATGGCTGGGTTTGCACAATCACTTCCAGCCACAGTGGCTTAAATATGCCACCATGGTTTGTAATACGTGCTGGGCACCTGTGGGCGCCAATTCCCTGTCCCAGGGCCCATTTGTAGGTTGTTGTGTCATCCAAGCCCAATGAGGATGGGTTGTTGGTGTGGTTAGCAAACCACCCAGAACCCATGGGCCACTTTAGGGTTGTGGGTGGTTTGCTAACTATGCCAACAACCCACCCTCGCTGGGTTCAGATTAGGGACAGCGGAGAATTCCGCCACGGATTTCAGTGAGACCGAATGCACTGGCATTCGGCCCCCTGAAATCCGTGGCGGAACAGTCTCCCACCCCCCCGCCCCCCCACGGATTCCCCCCGGGACGAAGCTTACCTGGGGCGGCGGCTCCAGTGGCGGCGGCTGGTCTTTTGACCAGCTGCCACAGCCGCCATTTCCATCTGCTGTTTGCCGTGATAGGCTACGTAAGTATTTACGTAGCCTATCACGGCAAGCAAAAACAAACAAACAGCGGACGCAAATGGCGGCTACGGCGGCCACCATTTGCGTTCCCTTTTTTTCACAGTTTTAGCCTACGTAAATATTTACCTAGGCTATTACGGCGGAAAAAAAGGGGAACGCAAATAGCGTAGTGGGCGCTATTTGCATTCCTTTTTTTTCACCATAATAGCTTATGTAAATATTTACGTAGGCTAAAACGGCGAAAAATAGGGAACGCAAATGACGGCCGCCATAGCCGCCGCCATTTGTGTACGCTGGGGGTGGGTGGGTTTTTTTTGCCTTCCCTGATAGGCTATGTAAATACTTATGTAGCCTATCTCGGCAGCCTGGCTGGACACAAATGGCAGACGCTACAGTGGCCGCCATTGGCGTCTGCAGCAGCCAGTCTGCGGCCGGAACTCCGGCTGCAGACGGCCCTGGCCGGTCAGGATTCCAGAGGGAAGGACCGGATCGCCTCCCCCCCCCGTCGAGGATTCTGGGGGGAGGGACGGAGCACCTCCCCCCCCCACGAATCACATCCACGGAAAGGTAAGTGACTTTTGTACATCCCTAGTTCAGTTAACATGACAACCTACAACCATAGACTGGGTTATGGAACAGGTGCCTGCGTTCCCATGGGCAACCCCTCCTACTACGGTGGGTTATCACGATCATGTGAACAGGTCCTTATGTCATTCCATAAGGACACCATAGGATTTCAGCATAGGGATGAAGAGAGTGGTAACTAGGGATGTACGAAAGTCCCTTACCTGATCCCGAAGGTTGATTTGCAGTGGGGGGGAGGCGCTCCATCCCTCCCCTCGAAATTCTGGCTGGGGGGGAGGCGCCTTGTCCCTCCCCCCCGAAATTCTGGCCAGGGGGGAGGCGCCCCATCCCTCCCTGCCGAAATTCTGGCTGGGGGGAGGCGCCCCATCCCTCCCGCCGCGAATCGTGTCCTGCCAGGACGCAAATGGCAGCGGCCATAGCCACCGCCGTTTGCATCCCTGCAGTCAGCCGTGATAGGCTATGTAAATGTTTATGTAGCCTATCACGGCTGAGTGAAAAGAAAAGAAAAAACCGCGCATACGCAAATGGCGCCCATGGGCGCAGCCATTTGCGTTCCTTATTTTGGCACGTGTAGTCTACGTAAACATTTACGTAGACTATGGCAAAAATAAGGGGAACGTTCCCCTTATTTTCGCCGTAGTCTACGTAAATGTTTACGTAGACTACACGTGCCAAAATAAGGAATGCAAATGGCTGCGCACATGGGCGCCGCCATTTGCGTACGCACGGGGGGTTTTTTTCTTCACTCAGCCGTGATAGGCTACGTAAACATTTACGTAGCCTATCACAGTGTCTTTTTAAAAATCTAGCCGTGATAGGCTACGTAAATCTTTACGTTGCCTATCACGTTTTTTTTTTTTTTAAACTTGGAAATGGCGGCGGCGGCAGCCGGTCAGAAGACCGGCTGCCACAGCCACCGCCGCCGAACTTTTGTACATTTTCCCCTATTCTAAAAGGTAGAAATGGCTCCAAAAGGTTGAAATTAAAAATTAAAAACCATAAAGGGCACAATCCTATGGCTGCTAGACAGCAGCTAAATGGCTATAGGTTTGGTTGGTTTCTGGGAACTGCCTCCCCACCCCCTCCCCCACCTCCTCATAGGCGGTGCAGTTCATCCCCATGCTTCACACTCATAAGAGCAGCACGGAGCAGGGGGAAAGGGGATGTTCCTGGGGGTGGGGTGGGGAGTTCGTACATGCCAGTATGACACTTCCTACATGTCATCCAGCCTTCCCGATGTCCCATGGCTAGACAGCTAAAATTGGTCATCTAGCCACAAATGCAGGGTGTGCCCTCCATGCTTCTCCCGCCATGCATTGGATAGGTGGTCGCCTCCGAATTCGGAGGTGGCCATCTATCCACATAGGATTGCTCCCTAAAATACATTATATAAAATATAAAACCATTCACGTAATGACATAGAACAAATAACAGACACAACAACAACATATATCTAAAACAAAAACAAATGGCCAGCGACAACCAAGAGACTCATTACACGCTGCCAAATGCCTGAGAGAAGAGGGCAGTTTTAACCTGGCACCAAAAAGATGACAGTGTTGGTGGCAGGCGGGCCTTGTCAGGTTGATTATTCCATGAACGGGGAGCCAAAACCAAGAAGGCCCTCTCCCTCGTTGCCGCCCTCTGAGCCTCCCTCGGTAGAGGCTACCGAAGTGTGTAGTGTGTGGGTTAGTTCATGCCTTTAGCCCATCCACCCTGGAATGCGATTTCTGATAGCTTCTCCAAAATAGAATTCAGCCCTCGGGCTGAATGAGATTCAGCAGCCCTGCCCCTGACCTAATATGTGGAGTGCTGTACTTGGAGGTGAGAAACATGTGTAAAAATTCTAGCTTATCTATAAATTGACTGCATGGTCTTGGGCAAATCAGAATTGTTGAGTCTTCTTTTCCTACCAGTCAATGAGGAATAGTAAATACTATTAGCCACAATCGCTGTAAGGTACAGCACTTGGAGTTAAGCCAGTATAGTCCCATTATCTGTATAGACACAAAATGAAGGAACAAAATCGTTATTTGACGATTAAATGGAGCCATAATTGTATAAATTAGGATCTTTAGTAAATCAATCATTTAAAGTTAAATTGGGATTTTTAAAGGTATCAGTCTGGCTGTGCAATGCAGGATGAGTGTTTTGTGCAAAAACACTTATACTTGTGATTAAACTGATGCTGACAATTACAAGTCCAAACCCAAGTAGTTATAGCCATAAAGGAGATGATCTATAACACGAAACCCTGGAAATCATTTGAAAGTCTGGCCAGCAAACGCACTCCTACAAGCATAGCAGCTGAGGTCATCTGACCCACCTGTGAGGAAGATAATTAGCTGGTTCCCTAGTCCCCCACCTCCATTTTAGGACCAGGACAAATCCACCTGCTCTTAAATGATATGGGCATATTTGGAATAAAGTTGTTCTGCCTGGGTTTTGTCACTTCAACACAACTGAGTTCTGAATCAGGCTTTCCAGTACTACATAAAGGGAGGAATATGTATAAGGCCACCTTAATGGGTTCAGCCTGCATAATGGTGTAGCAAAAATACCTTCCACCCCCCACGTCCACATTCATGTGAGAATTAAACGTTTGGCTGAAGTCTGGTGCAAGAGTACCAAATAATGTTTTGCTAATGTGTCAATATTTAAATTGAGCAGAGGAGTAAATAGGCTGCATTAAAGATTCTTGAGAGTTTATGAGAAGTCTTCTAATTAAACTTCTTGGAATTTAGTTGATTTAGTAATATTCCCAATGCAGTTTTGCAGTGGTTATAATGGAATGCAAACAGATATCGTACGCTTCATTGGAAACTCCCCTGTTCATTTCAAATCAAAACTAAAGAAAATATATTTTTAATTCACATTATTTTTTTTTAAATAAGCGTATTGTTAATTAATAGCACAACTAAGGGAGATTCAGAAGAGAAATCTTAGTTATAGATTATATGCTACATGCTTGGATAGCCACATGTGTGACCTCAATTCAGCAGTGTGCTATAGAGTAGACTCGATGATTAAACACTGTCATTATAACAAATTGAATAGAAACTGCAAGCTCTGAATTGCTTCATAAGAAGTCAGTCGCAGTAAGATTGTTCTGATCTTAATGCTAATATTCACTGCACCAGCCTTCTAGGGTTTGTTTCTTAATTAAAATGTCTTGAAGGAATGTAAAAAAGTAGTATACAAGCAGATTGGGAGGTCAATTTTCTCACTCTCAGATTTTATCATGTGACCCATCTCTCTGTCTGTCTGTAATATGCACAGACGCACGTGCGCGCACAAACACACACACACACACACATTGTGAATCCTACAAAACACTGTGAATTTACTTATACTCTTGTTTTACAGGGTACTAGTTTTTAAAAGGAGGAAAATGATATGGCTGATAAGTTTTTTTCCCCCCATGTCTGCCAGTATGCCTTTTTCTTCTCAGTTAGAAGATCTAACCTATCTGTACCTTCTTTAACACATTAGAAATTAAAAGGAAATGTTGGCAGTGGAAAGAAGGGCCCTTCATATTGTGAAGACAAGGGTGTAGCATAGCACAGTCAATGCAGTACCAACTTGGGGTTTATAAAAATGCAGTACCTGGTTGCACCAGCAATGCTTTGGACCCATGGCTCATTTACACATTAGTGTAAACCCAGTTTACTAAAATTATAGTTGGGAGCCTCCGTGTACATGTCCATACTGTGGAAAGGACTCAGCATCTTACCCTTGTGATTGTTGAAAAAATGTGAATAGATGGAAGCCAAATCTGACAGAGATTCAGACATTTTTCTTGGATATTTAATGATGTAGCTCTAATGATTCCTATGTGCTCTATTCAGAACACTGTTAACCTTTCCCCCCTTTTCCTTCTTTTCTTCCAACTTGTTAACTCCTCTACCCAACAGATGCCTTTCCTCTATCTACTAGGCAACCATTTCAAATATTGCATTTTAAGTAAAACTACCTTTTACAGAAGTACTCAGAGTGAATAAGTAAGAGAAGCTGACCTTTGCATAGAAAATGGAACGAAACACTGTTTTTCACACAATGATGTTCAACGTCTTTTATTTCTTTCTGTTATCCAGGAATAATGAGCCCTGTGAAAAAAAGTGGACGAGAGGAGACTTCTCTGACTTCTGCATCATTAGAGCATTCAGAAAAAGAAAAAAGTGGCAACAAGAAGATGTTTCCAGATTGGAGCAGCAAAAAATCTATTAAAGCCAAGGTACAAATGAAAAAGAGAACTGGGCAGTAATATTTAGTTTTTTATTGCTCAAAGTTATGACTTGCTCTTCCCACAAGGACCTCAAGCAGCATACAGAGGTACGGTTGGTTACCCCTTTTTATCCCCACAAGAACCCTGTGGGATTACACTGGCAAAGGGCTGTATAGCTCACTTGTAGAACACATGCTTTGTATGTAGAAAGTCCCAGGATCCATCATTGGCTTCTCCAGCTAGAACTGGGAAAGACAGCCTGTCTGAAGCCCTGGAGATCTTTGCCAGCCAGTGTAGTAGACTATACCAAGCTACATAACTCAATGGTCTGGGTCGGTATAAGACGGCTTCCTATATTCTGTGTATTCATGTGAGTTGTGACTGGCTCAAGGCCACCCAGTGAGCTTAATGACAAGTGGAGATTTTAAGCCAATTCTCCTTGGACCAAGTCCACTCCTATTGAATCACTTCACCACACTAGCTATCTTAGCTTTTTGACACTAGAACTGTGATAAAATAACCATATTGCTAAATACCTTGTGCAACAGTAGGGAGAACCTTGCACTCAACTACCATCCTTCCATCCAGTAATGTATTATGTATGTTCATCATAAATAACGAATCGTGTGCGCTTTGCTCTTTAATTTACAGACTTTACAAATAAATGATAATTGTTGTTATTGTGAGGATGACGACGATGATGATGAGTCCCATAATTAATTTGCAGGGGAGGAATCTGTGACATAATGACAAGTCATCTGTCACCTTGAGAGATTAAGCCATCCTTTGCCCCTCCCACCCTTAAACACTTTAGAACCTTGCGTCCTTTTACTTTCTGAATATATGTTCATACTCTCTTTTTGTTAACTGCTATCCTGTTCTGTCTCTCATTTTGTACTTTCAAGAAAACTGAGTCCAGTTACAAGAGAATCAAAAGGACAACCAAAAGGAGTGAGAAGTGGGAGACACATGAAGTATCTCCCAAGGTTTTTCTTTACTGCAGCTGTTGGAAGCTTCAAATTTGATCAGAAAAGCAATGCACATAGAGAGGGTGCTTAACCCATCGTGGATGGACTTCCCAATCAAAATTAGCTCTCCCAAAGCTACTTTCTTCCCTGCAAGGGGAAAAGTCTATGAAGCCAGTATCTGTTCTCCTACAGGAGAAAAACACCCAGGCTGATTTTCTCTTGGGAAAATGGCCTGCAAGGGCAACACCCTTCTGATCCTGCTCCAATCATACCTGGAGCCCCCTATGGCGGCAGTAAAGAAAAAACAAAAACACTCCACGTGCCTCTTGCATTGCATCTTGTTTCATCCTGAGGGTGTACAGTATCTTAATGTTGTGGTGGGTGTTCTCATTTGAAATAAAAGAAATAGATGACAGTCAGGTATTTTGTCCCAGTGAAGGTTTAGAGTAAAACTGTAACCCTGCCCAGATGTGACTCTGGATCCTTTAATTTAGAACAAAATATCTGTAGCATCCAATACTGCTGCTGTGCTCCCACTGTTTCTATTGTGCTAACCACCTCACATGTAACAGGAACTAGTGTTTCCAACAGAAACTGTGGAAATGAGCAGAAATCATTTCCAGAAGGGGCAGGTCAGTGGAGCTCCCTTGTGCAAGTTCTATTGACCTGCCCTGATAATATAACGGGGAAGTAGTGTGAATCCCTTCCCTCCACTACCCAGACAGCTGCCAGCATGAATCAGGCCACTACATGCATGACATTGGTTTCGTGCAAAACCTGTAACCCTTGAATGTATGTTAGTCCTGAACATGTGAAAAGTCTCTAAGCCACACAGCTAAAAGCATGCAGTGTCAGTGTACAGAGTCTCCACCAGACTGTTCTAGCCAGACCGTCAGGTGAGAACAAGGTGTTACAAGGAAGACACGGCTTTATTTTCCCCTAAAAATGCCGCCCAAGCTGTTTTTCACTTAGCTGAATTTATACCCTTAAGCATCTCTCCTTCCACCCACTGATATTCACCTGTATGTCTTTATACCCCCTTATTCCCGCAGTCTTGGATTTGGAAACGAATTTGCTGTGATAACAACTAGTTCAGCTTTCCGATGTAATGGAAGGTAGATGTGCCAGTCTGAATTCCTGTTGTGTCACTGCTCATGGATCACTTCTGCTCAAATGCTTTGTTGTAACATAAACGAGAGAAGAATCTATGGGTACCTAGGTTTGATTTCTTGAGAATAGGGATTAACACATAGATTGTGCCTGCGCAGTACCAGCTGGAGGATGAAATCTATTTTCAGAGATTTGTGACATTTAATTACATAATCAATAGCAAATTGAGGCAGCTAAATAAATAGGTCAGACTGAGAGAGACAAAATGGCTTGCCTATTGTACTGCACTTCAGATTCTTTGCGTTCAGTGAAATATTTTCTCTTCTGTGTCATGGATTTGTCTTTCATGTTGCTTTGTACAGGACAGGGCACTGAGAGTGTGCACTTACTCTGCTAGCAGTAGCAGTGATACTGAAACAGAGCTGGAATATGAAACAAATGATTTTGGAACTGGAGGGGAAAAGTTGGTTGGTTTAATGAAGAACAACAAACAAGGTAATTTAAAATTTGTACACAGGTATTTATAGATCCCACCTCTGTCATGGCAGCTGCTGTTTGTAGTTTGCTTGTGCTGTGTCTACCTTATATTCTCATCTCTTTCAAATCTCATTTTCCATTATGTGCTTTTTATTATATACGTGCACCAGTTTTTGCCTCTCATACCATGCTTGTCACTAGAAGCCAAACCATAACTTTTTTTTAGTCATAAATCCCTAAGTGTAACTAAAGAAGTCCTCAACTGGATTATTGCTCCAATTGTGTGTGTGTGTGTTTATTTATTTATTTGCACACTTTGGCAGTGCAGAATGACCCAGTGAGCCATGAACAATTTTCTCACCTCCGTATATTACGATGCACTGCTCACACTGCCACAGTTAAAGCTGTGTCAGGCCTTCCCTTCACAAGTAGCCAATATGCCCATTCTAAAGCGTGAGCAAGCTAATGAATTTTGGTCCATTGTGAATATAGCTACTGATCATGCCATTTTTCTATTTTTGTGTGTTAATTTACATGTCATGAATATACCAGTGTAACTGGTATAACCAGTAATCAGAAGTGGGCAACTTGTGGACCTCCAGATGTTGTTGGAGTGCAACTCCAGGCCTGATGGGAGTTGCAGTCCAACAACATCTGAAGGGCTACGAGTTGCCCATCCTTCTCAAGATTTATCTCAGAGATGTTTTGGAAAAAGATACTTCAAGTGAACCATGATGGCTCAGCATGATCTCAGTCCCAAAGGACATTGAAAATATCTAGGAGTTAAACTAGTAGTTCACACATGGTCATTCACACTGTGACAGCTGAAGCTCACATTGACGTACAGGCACAAGTATCAGGCACAGAGGCAGTTATGTACAGGTCAACAGCACACAAAACTATATGCATATTGATATACCACACAGCTGAGAGCCCTTGGCTAGTCCTGCTTGGAATGGCTAAAAATTAATGCATGCTGTGCTTCATGTGTGCTACTGGCCTCCATATGAATTCTTCCACATTTGTCACCTCAACGTCAGCATGTGTAGTGACTCCCACACCAGGTTTGTGAATTGGCCCTCAATTATAGAAGGTGGAGGGAGCAATGCATGCCGTTCATCAGAAGAAGTAACAAAGAACGTTGAGATATGCCTCAAGAAGCAATGCTCTGTTCACTATTACTTTCTCACAGTGGACTTTTGACTCCAAGCTGGGAGATGTTCAAATACATGAAATAAAATGGCAGATCGCATAGGGCTTTTTTCTTTCTTTTTTTAACTCAGTGTGTTACATTATAGGTTTACTGCTTCTAGTGGTTCCAAAGGCAGTCCCCAGAGTTTCTACATTGGACAGAAGAAAAAAAATGCCTTTTTTAACCTGTGCAAGTACCATTAAATGTTTTTGACTAACTGAAGGACATATGAGGGGATTCAGTGATGTATATATTGCAGGCTAGACTGTAGCAAGTGGATTTGACCCAAGGGAGACTGTTTTGAGAGAAAAGAAAATAGGGGGATAATTATTTTACCTTACAATTAAATAAAACACTCTCTTTCTGAGTTTCTGCAGTGACTTAATTAAGGACTTCTGAAATGTTTCCAAAATCAATATTCTGATATAGGAGACCTTTTCCATTAGAGAAATAACAACACATTTGTGGTGGCCCCAAGCAGATGTCCTCATGCTCAGCATGCAGCTGATCACTAATTGTAGAGTTGGATGGGTGCCAACATTCAGTTCCCCTTCAAGCAGGTAGTTTAGTGATGTCATACCTAATTGTTTGTTCAGCGGTACACATCAGAATATAGTCTGTTAAGGATGTGTGCATCCTCAACCAGATGATGGAATCAAGGGTCTCTTCCTCCACAGTATTCTGTTTGTTGTAAAGTGGATGCCAGAATCCATCCAATAATGATAATTATAATAATAATAATGATAATGATTGATAATGATAATAATATAACCATAATGACAAATAGGAACAACAGCAACAGATCATACAGCATACATGGTTCAAAGGGCTTCACACTCATTGTCTTGTAATCCTTACAACAACTCTAGAAGTTGTCAATACTATTATTCCCATATTTCAAATTGGGAAGCTGTTTAAGAGAGAGAGGGGCTTGCCTAAATCTACCTAAAGAGTCTGTGGCAGAAGAAAGATTCAAACCTGGGACTTTCTAATGCATAACTTGGTCTTTTGGCCACTATGTTACACCAGCTCCAAACCAGCACAGAATTTTTTTTCCATATACATCACTCTTGCAGCAGCAAGGGAGATGTTTATGTTAAGAAATCCCCATATACCTGCAAGTGCTTGCATATACTTCAGAGGTTGTAAGCCAACAGGAGCCTTTTAATCAGGTGTGGGCAACCTGTGTCCCTTAAGATGTTGTTGGATTACAACTCTCGTAATCTATAACTATTGCCTATGCTAGATAGGGCTAGGGGTGTATGAAACCCACTTACCATTCTGGTTGGGGGTGTCTGCAGTGGGGGGGAGGCAATCCGTCCCTCCCCCCGGAATCCTGCTCAGCTGGCTCCACTCCATGGCGAGTCCGCAGAGCTGCCGGCCAGGCCCATCTGGGCTTCCATCCATTGCCGGGCTGCGTAGGGGATGCCATATGCATCCCTGCTCTTGTCGGTGATAAAATATTTACGTAGCCTATCACGGCAAGGAGCAGGGACGCAAATGGCATCCCCTATGCTGGACGCCATTTGCAGCCACAGTCTGGGGCAGCGGATGGACGGCAGCAGCAGACGGACCCGGACCGGTTGGCATCAGATACAGTCCGTCCAGGGAGGATTTCGGGGGGGAGTAGTCTATTCTGCCACGGACTCCGGGGGTAGGGATGGCGGAGAATTTCTCCCTGAAACTTCGGGGGGGGCGAGCGCCAACGTGTTCGGCCCCCCGAACAAGTTTCGGGGAGAAATTCTCCGCACCCCCCCGCACCCCCCCCCGGGACGGGACTTACCTTTGGCGAATGTCCCTCCCGGTGGCGGGTCCAGCCGGCGGTTCGGCGGGTCTTCGTCCAGGGCAGGAGCGGCAGCCGGTCTTTCGACCGGCTGCCACCGCCGCCATTCCAATAAAAGAAAAAAAAACGCCCCCGTGATAGGCTACGTGACGATTAACGTAGCCTATCACGGCTAGATTTGCAAAGTCAGCCATGATAGGCTACGTTAATCGTCACATAGCCTATCACGGGTGACTTTAAAAAAAAAGCGCGTACGGATAATGGCAGCCCCCATAGGAGCCGCCATTCGCGGAAAGATTTACGTAGACTACAGCGACCAAATAAGGAACGCGAATGGCGGCTCCCTATGGGGGCCGCCATTTGCGTACGCGCTTTTTTTTTTTTTTAAGTCACCCGTGATAGGCTACGTGACGATTAACGTAGCCTATCACGGCTGACTTTGCAGATCTAGCCATGATCGGCTACGTTAATCGTCACGTAGCCTATCACGGGGCCTTTTTTTTGTTTTGTTTTTTAACTTTTGAGTTCGCGGCCAGGCGAGGCGAGGCGCCTCCTCCCCGGCCTGAATTTCGGCTGGGTGAGGCGGGAAGCCTCCCCCCCCGACCTGAACTTCGCGGGGGGAGCAGCGAAGCGCCTCCCCCCCACCGCGAACAAGCTTCGAGGACAGGTGACTTTCGTCCACCCCTATCCGGGGGACCGTACTCTACAGAATCTGGCCTCATTGGAGTCCATGGTGGATTTCTCCGCCATCCCTAGATAGAGCTGATGGAAGGCCACCAATATCTGGAAGGCCACATGTTGCCCACCTCTGCTTTTAATGTGTGTTTTGCAGTGAGGGTGGATTGATAATTCAGTACATGGGTGACCAAGGGTATGCAAATACCCTTGCTTGAATTCTTGTGAGAAGAATCAAGACAGGCATGGTCTTCTCCGAACTGGCCATGCCTTGATTCTGCTTGAACCCCTGGAGCACCCACCTGTTACCTCCTAATCTCCCTTTCCCTTGGCAAAAAGACCTTACCTTGGGCAAGGGGAATGAGGTGTGGTAGATGCTTCTATCAATACTCTGTGTCAATACTCTGTATCAATACTCTGTGCATTGATAGAAGCATCTGTTGTTCAGCCGTTCAGTTGTGTCCGACTCTTCGTGACCACATGGACCATAGCACGCCAGGTCTTCCTGTCCTGCGCTCTCTCCTGGAGACTCTTACGAGTCCCCTGGACTGCACTCTTATGAGTTCCCTGGAGAGACTCTTACGAGTCCCCTGGATTGCAAGGAGGTCAAATCAGTCAATCCTAAAGGAAATCAACCCTGACTGCTCATTGGAAGGACAGATACTGAAGCTGAAGCTCAAATATTTTGGCCACCTAATGCGAAGAGAAAACTCTCTGGAAAAGAATGCTGATGCTGGGAAAGACTGAAGGCAAAAGGAGAAGGGGACAGCAGAGGATGAGATGGCTAGATAGCATCACTGATGCAATGAATATGGACTTGAGCACGCTCCGGGAGAGAGCGCAGGACAGGAAGGCCTGGCGTGCTATGGTCCATGGGGTCACGAAGAGTCAGACACGACTGAACGACTGAACAACAGATGCTTCTATCAATGCACAGAGTATCTTTTCCTGCCAAGAATCCTAGGATTTGTAGTGAGTTCTCAGGGACTCAAGAGGAGAAACTAGTATTTGAACCACTGATGAGAATTGTTGGCCCTGCCATCCCCTCTTCCCAAAGGTTAGGAGTTTCTTTGCCAAGGGGGGGCAGGGGAATAGAAAGCAGGGATGGCAGAGGGTATTCAGTGAGGCTTCTATAGTGTTCTAGTCAAACATTCAGAAAAACCCAAGCACTTTTAGGATGATTGGGAGAGCAAGTGTCCATTACTAAGACAACTGCTAATTAGGGATGAACAAATATCTCCTGTTCCATTCTGTGGTTGGCTCTTCTCTGTGTTCCAGTTTAACCTGTAGAAGTTCTAAAACTAATTTCACAATTGGTACATGTGCCATTTGCCACAGTCTTCACTTTTCTTCATCCCCTGCCCCATCGAGGTTTTGAATATGCACAAGCGCATATGTACATTAAATAAAATACCACACAAAAAGCAATGTTGATATGATCAGGTGTATTGTACACATTAATGTGTGCATTAATTCAATCACAATGCAAAAAGAACATTGCTGTGACTGTGTGACTGCAGCAACATTCCTTTTTTGTGCTGTGATTTAATCATTGCACATACACACTTGTGCACATAAGTAACTTGCAATGGGGAAGAAGATATGAACTGAAAACTATGACAGACTGCATATGTACAAAGGTCCAGAAAAAATAAGGAAAACCCCAGAAGAATGGTAGATGGCTAAGTCATTAGCGTGGCTCTGCAAACAAGATCAGGTAATTAGGAACCCCAGAATTGGAGGAGACATTTGGATGGGAAGAATTTTATCAGCATCTCTTGTGCCAACTACCTTTGAGTCTTCTTACAGTGTTCCTGCAAGCTCCTGGTCAAATATTATCATGCTTTTCTGAGTACTCACTGGAAGGACAGAAGCTGTTGCTGCTGCCCCCAGTGATGCTGGTCACTCACCTTCCTGGCAGCATCTCACTTTTATTCCATCAACCTGAGCAGAAGAAGAAAAAAAGGCTGCTGGGCTGTTTTGTTTCTCTTTCTAGCTCAGTTGCTAGTCTCTTCAGTTAAGAGCAGGGAAAAGCAGCCATACTGAAGAAAAAGGGAAACAAAACAGCCCCAGATAATAATATCTTCTCTGGCTGAAATTAAAGTGAGGAACTGATGACGGGATGAGTGAGCGGGGCTGGTGCTCTCCTTGCTTGTAGGATGGAGCAAAGAGGGTGTGGAAAGGGGCTCTCCAGCCATGAGTACCTGAGTTTGCAGTTGAGTTCAACAGCTGTAACAGGTGCATGGAAGGTTTGGTGCCTGTGTTGCCTCATTGAGAGACTACAGCAGCCTTTCCCAGTCTGGTGGCCTCCAGATGTTGCGGACTACAACTCCAGCATTGCTGATCATTGGCCATGCTGGCTGGGGCTAATGGGAGTTGAAGTCCAAAACATCAGCAGGGCACCAGGTTGGGCAAGGCTGGACTACCGTGCTACACCAGTTCTTTGAGTCAAGTCAGTAAAAGTCAATTCAGCTCTTTTGACCACAGTCTTCACCATTGTCATTTCATTTCATTTTTATTTATTTCATTCCTAGCCCAATAGCCAAATCTCTCTAGGTGGTTTACAAAGATTAAAACCCTTAAAAATACAATATTGTACATAATGTAAAAACTATTTACATACAAACATATAAACAGACAACAGACACACATACACAACTTAAACATCAGCAATAAGAAATCCGAGGACCTGATTAAAAACCTTATTTCTCATTTTTGCATTTCATTTCTAAATGACAGAACTGAATATTCAGTTTTTCACCAGTAAATGCAGCATTTTATAGGGAGCAAATGTAGAAGAAAGGCATATTACTTAATGAAGATAGAGAAATCCATGATGGCCATAAAAACATATAACCTCATCAGTCACTCTCTCCACCTCTCACTTAAGGATTTAAGATTAGCAGAATGACAAACTAAAAATGTAATTAGCAGAAAGAAAGGAATGTTTAAGACTAGAAGCTAGGCATGTGCTCAAGTAATGTAGGGCAGATGAGCCACTACGATTAAGATATACATTTAAGCTAAACTACTGTTCAAAACTCTATTCTAAAGTAAAATTAGCAATTTCACTTCAAGCAAGGAAATTACTGACTATTAAAAATAGGAGCGCTTATCTCATATAATTTCCTTTTTTCTGTCTTTTTTTTTTTTTAAAGCATGAAGCATTTGCTTGAATTGCAACCCGGAATCACTTTGCTTTGCAAGTTTAAATTACACCATGCCTTTCATAACATTAGATGGATTTTGTTGTTGTTGTAGATGTTATATCCCTCAATGTTATCTGTTCTCTTGAATTATTTTTAATGTAGAATAAATACATAGCATGCTAAACTTCATATGGTCTCAAACAGATGTACTGTGTGTGTGTGTATGTGTGTGTGTGTGTGTGTGTATGTTGTTGTTTATTTAAATCTGTCCTTAGCTGAGCAAGAAGAAAATAGTGTGAGGAAGCCCTTTATGGGGAGGCCCATGTCAATCTTGGATTTATACCAGCACAGTCTCTGTGGCCATTATGGAGAGGATGGACCTGAGCAATTAGCGCATTACAGTTTTATTGAGCAGCTGAATGGAGCTTCAACTAAAGATGGCAAGAGAAAAAAGATCCCTAGTGTGAGTTCTCTCGCTTTTTTGATGCTATTACCTCTCTCTGACTTGAGGGATATGTCTGGTTTGCTTTCTTTTTCTGCACGCATCATTACTGTTTATTGATGTCCAGATTGAAAATGTCACATGGACTGCAGGGAAGAGTAAAGGAAACTTTTAAGCATTCTCTTTCCTCAAGGCAAGTTATATATGGCCATGACTTTTGTAGCATTGTCTTGTGAACGCAGAACATTAAAGATGGGCTGGCACTCTGAAACCCGCTGTAGACTTTTTTTTCATTTTTGTTTTTACAAGAAAAAATCTGGGTATGTGCTTGCAGCTGCTCTCAGCCATTTTGCAGTAAACTACAAAGTAATATGCTATGAATATAAATAGCACGTCTCTGTTGAAAAAGGAGTGGTGGTGAGAAACTCACATAATAACCATTGAAGCCTGTATCAAGATCCAGAATCTCCTGCTTTAAAAATACCTGTAATACTCATTATATTTATACATGAACAACAATCTGGGCTACATTAGACAAGTTGCTAGTGTTGGATTTAGAGGTTCTGAACCATCAGTGCAGAGGGTTGTTCAACCCTACACTTAATTAAGCATAACGTTCATTACATACTATCTGAAAGTATAAGCTCCTAGAAGCGTGATGGTAGTGTTGCCATTAAAAAAATACCTGAAAACAAACCACATGCCACAAATGACATTGGCATATTTATTTCATTTATATCCAGCCTTTCTCGAAGGGGCTAAAGGTGACACACATGGTCCCCCTGCCCCCCATTTTATCCTTGCAACGACCCCATGGGGTAGGTTAGGCTGCGAGATGGTGACATGCCCAAGGTCCTCCAGTGAGCCTTCTGACTCAATAGTGATTTGAACCTGGGGCTCCCCAGTCTTATTCCAGTCCTCTAACCTCCACGCCATGCTGACTCTTCTTTGCTTATACAACAGAGTATAGTATCCCATGATTCTCCTTAATGTAATGTTTGAAGAAATGTAGTTTTAGTATTTAAAAAACGGACACACAAAACAGTGTCAGTAGAGCCTTACTCAAGTGTAAATGAGGGGAAAACAATTAGACTTTCCATTTAATTCCACTGCTAAAATGTTTAGAAATCACAACTTAATTATCCAAGCATGACAAATTATATAAAAAGAAACAACCTTGCTTTCTTAAGTTCAAGATCTCAAGCTACAAATAGATGAATTGGTTTAGGTTGCACTATATCAAATACATGGAATTTGTTTTTATTCTTCATTTGTCTGCTGCATTACTTAAATGCAGCAAATCTCTGCACTGTGCAAACCCAGCACTGGGGAAAAGTTCAGTGAAATGTCAGAAGTGCCATGTCGGGCAACTTTTCTCCACACCAGCATTTTGTTATGAAGCAAGCATGTAGGGCTGGCTTTTAAGAGGTACTATTTGAATGCTTTAAACCATGCTCAAAAAGACTATTGCCTCTTGGAACATAGTGAACGCTCACTAAAACACATGGAGTTTGCCTATTAGTATTAGACTTTTCAGAATGACAAATGAGGAGCAACGACCATGAAGAGCTGGTTGCCCTGAATTCTTGTTTAAACCAGCACAGACAAATGCATTCTCTACTGCAATTTGTTCACCAGAGGCCTAAGATCCTATTAAAAAAAAAATGATACATCTTATCCAGAATGTTATCACACAGATGAAAAGAAAAAAATGGGGAATTAAAAAACAACATGGCTTTCATAAATCACAAACGAGCACTCTGCAGTGGCTTTGTGTAGCTCAGTTAAATTGGACTATAAGGCACTAATAATGTGGTGGTTACAGACTGGTTTTCTAATAAGACATTCTTTAAGGGCACTCTCTGCTAAGACGTGTGCTTCCCTTTTTTGGCAAGGCTTCCATACCTTTAGCAACTGTGTGGCAGGAGCAGTTTTTGCTCCATTGCACCTCTGAGGAAAAGCCGCACCTAACAAGTATTGTAACATAATATATCATAATAGACAACATATTATTAGAAGATGCAGCACCAATGTACTGAAGCCAAGATTATATATAATGTATTTGTTTATTATAGAGTCAGGGAGAACATCAGACAGTCTACTGGTAGTCTGCTAAGCAATCTGTAGTTGGCCATGGCTATGATGGTTGCTGGCTCTACCCTCTTCCTTTCCCTGGAAGAAGGAAAGACCGATACATCCCACTAACACGCACAGGTTAAGCAGAAGATCAATTAGTGGCTCCAGCATTATGGCAATGACAAGCCATAAGCTACATACTGTAGAGGGAAGAAGCAACTCAGGGAGGAGAGGAGGAGAGGATGGAAGGAAGGAAGGAATTCTGTGACTATGTGATTCCAGTGTCTGTGTGTGCTGTCTGCTGTAATTAAAGGGGCATAGGAGTACCCCTTTATTTAAGTCTGAAGAGTTCTATTGCTTATAAAAATGACACCTGTTGGACTAATAACCTGAAGTTTGAACTACTTGATGAGATATAGGATTGTGCCAAATTTCTAACTGATCCAATAAAAATTGCTATGGGTGCAGCAAGTTTAAAAGTGCTGAAAGTTGATACATTTACCCTTTTTATTCCACTTTTTAAGCAAGCATTTCATATTTCTTTCAAATGTTGGTGTAAACTACTTATGTGGTTTATCCGTAAGTCTTTAAAAGTTACTAGTTCTTTTTAAACCATTATAGATACAACTAGACGAGTTACGTATGTTTTTTTAAAAGAATTATCTACCTACTAAAACCACTACTATGAAACTTTGAAAATGGAATAAAAATGCTCACAGAAGTCCAAAATATTTGCTGTCAAGAAATTTAATAAGGTGGAGGAAGAAAGTGATAGGAATAATTCAGATGACTATACCATTTATGGTAAGTCTTAAAACATAGGAGGGGATGGAGTCCAATAAATCACTTATCCAGTACTAGTGACCAGTCAGGACTCTCATCTCAGGTTGGTCTGCTACTACACAGACCTGAACTGGAATCATAGGGTTGGACGGGGCCTACAAGACCATCAAGTCATGCAGCTGTAGCAGGATGAATGCTGTATGTGGGTATTTGGCTGCAGTTCTCTCTTTATCCATTCTCTTTCTTTTTGGTTTCCCGTCTATTTGGTCTCTCAAATCTTCCCCTCTCCCTTGTAATTGTCATATAAAAAACTCCTCCTCCTCATAATCTCCTATAGCAGCTCCTCAGGGCCAAAACTGTTCTGCTCCAGGAATCCTGCAGGGATCTACAGATTCATAAACAGGAAATACTGCAGGGCTATTGTATCAGTACTATGCCAAGGCTAATACTTGTAAAGATCCTGAGCACCAACTAGTGGCATGGGAGACTGTGTAAACTCACAGGAGGATTCCTCTAGCAATACAGTAAGCCTCAGAAGCTTTATAAGTCAATACAGGACAAGGACTACATGGGGCAGATGCTGGTCCCATCAGGATTTGGCCTTGAAAGTCTAAGTAAAAGTGTGTGTGCATGGAGGGTAAATTGGAAGCAAGCACAATTTGTGACATGCACAACATCATTACTGATTATGGGGCATGTCTGCTAAGCCTTAGCTTTCAATTTCCTGGCTTTGTGGAGCTTGAGCCAAGATGAGATAGCCTTAATCCTGGCCTTAAACTGGCAGGTGGTGGCGGTGGTGGTGGTGGTGGTGGTGGTGGTATTATTATTATTGTTATTATCATTATTATTAACTACTACTGTGTAGTGTTTGTATTTGGATTATCTACCATGGATCTGCAGACTGCTGTTGGGACTAGTCTCGTCTTCAGATTTCTTTATCTGTAAAATGAGTAGACATTTTCTAAATATGACATGCTTAATTCCTTGAACATTATAATCCAAATGTGCGATTTGACCTATAGTCTATGGTGTTTCTTACTTTCTAGTATTATCTGTTCTGCATGTTATCAGTCGTGCATGTATTTTGATTTCTCAACCATGAACTCAGATTTCTCAGCTCAGTGTTCCCATATATAAACTTTGTTGAAGAATCGGTTTGATGTTTAATTTTTATGGTTTGATCTGTAATGCTTTGGTATGGATTTGTTGGTGCACATGCATGTAACTCCAGTGTATAGTAGAGAGTTGTGACTGGTTTCATTCACAGTTCAAACAAAAGAGTGCTAAAGCTATTACTGCAGAAGAATATCCTTTTCTGATCAAATAGCATTTTTACTAATCATGATATTACCAAAAATGGGAGAAACACATTTTTTAATTGTATCAGCTCAATTTGATTTCTAGTTATCACTTGAATATAATCCACTGGGGGCTTTTGCAGATGACAGAGAAAGATATCTTAGTCTATGTGCTATATCAGATGCCAGTGATGTGATGCTACTTCCTTATGTACAGTGTTCACTGGTTGCAGGGGGTTGCAGAAATGCCCTATCCTTTCAAATAGGAAAGGGCATTTCTTGCTGGTCTTTGACACTGAATTTCTTGCTGGACTTTTACACTGAAAGGACATTTCTTGCCAGTCCATTTTTTATTTTAAAGGGCTTTATAAGTGCTCCTGCAATTTTGTAGTACAGCCTAGCCTCTTAAAATATTTCAGAAAGAAAGGAAGAAGGTATACAACTTGTCACACCATAGCATGAACATGGAGGGTGGGAAAGGATGTATTGCTTGACACTATGGCAAAGATATTTGTACAAACATGCAGTCAAAACTATGCAAATCAGATTTTCCAACAAGAAAATATAGCATTTTGAGTGTAGGGAAAATTTCTCTGTAGCTCAACCATTATTGTAGCTCAAGAACTTTCTTGAGGTTCCCCACAGTAACTCTTCCTTTATATCATGTGCACATGCACTCTGGAAAGGCCATACCCATAACAATGTTCATATGCAATTTCAATATGTTACACGGGAGTTAGTGAACAAGAACAGCATTTGGTGGGCTGCAAGATTGACTATGTAGTTTTCATAGGGCTTTACCAGAAACCCATTAAAGCCAAACAGACATAGAAAACCTGAAATTATGCATTTCTTTGTCACTTAAGAAACTTTTCCCCTCCAAATAAGGACTCACTCAAAGCAGCTTACAGAATCTAAAAACATAAAAACAATAACTAATCATTAAAGCACAACAGCAGAGTCAAATGCTTGTTTAAAAAGAAATTCCTTCACTTGCTAGCAGAACACAGATAAAGAGGAAGATGTCCTCTTGGAGCAGGGAGTTCCACATATTGGGTACTGCCACCGAGAAAGCCCTCCTGGGTGTTGCTACCAACCGTGCCACTAAAGGCAATGGCACATACAAGAGGGGCACAGTAGCTGATCCTAAAGTTATGGAAGTCAGAAGGACAAGGATTAAAACTTTCACGACCTGTTAACAATACTTGATAATGATCATAATAAGCGAGCTAAGTGAGGAAAACATTTGTATTCAGTGAACATTTTAAAATGTAGTTCTTCTCACACTGAGTCTGATCCAGCCCTCCAGATGTGCTCGTGCAGAGGCTAGCAGCCAGCTGCTGACCTGTGCTTTCCAGTGCCCCATGGCGTAAGTACCCAGTAACTTTTCACCCTGCATTATGTTCCTTGTTATAATACAAAGTCTGGCTTCTCTTCAGGTGTAGATATATACACACACACATATATCCTCTCAGTGTGTCAGTAATTCCACTGCAAGGCTTAGTTACCTAATGAGACTTGCATTAACCTAAATGTAGCTTTCCATTTGTTTTGTTTTTCCCTTGTGCCGCAGAACGGTTTTTGTATTGTACGGATGATTCAATAAGGAGATTTGATGGTCATATTACCCTGCCTTGCAATTAAAGAACTAGCTAGCAGAGACAAGCCCATTTAAAAAAAAACAAAACAGCAAAAATAAAAAAAAACACCACTATACTTACTGAGGAAACACTGCTGATTTGGCTGCGGCTTTCAACAGAACTGAAATGGCTTCATTCCCAGATAAACTCAGGGATGAGATTTTTTCCAAGTGAGTGAGTTGATTTGGAATTAATGACATAAATATGTCTCATTGGACTTGTGATCCTTCAGATGTATCATATTAGCACAAAGTGTTATCCAAATTAGCCCCATCAAAAGGATTATTATGTTTGGTGCCACTTATACGGCTTGCCACCTTGAAAAATTCCACAGCACTTTACAAACAAAGACTTGACTGCAAAGATCTCTGCGTGCTGAGAGTTTCTCCTCTCCCAGCTATAGCCCCTTTATATGTTATTATATGTCCCTCTGCACTGTCCCTGGGAGTGGCTTTTGAAGGATATGAAGGTCTGCTTCATGTGTTCAGAGGTGGACAGATATCGCGACCTCCTCTGTGCGCACTGTGCAGAAGTACCTATAGATCATTCAGGCATGAGGATCTTTGGTTCCAAGCCAGTATACTAGGTGATATGTAACAGTGCTGTAGCAGCCATATCGGGGGTCAGACTAAGTAGCCTCATGCAGTCTCATGCTTCATGTTCTTGCTGAGCTCTTTCTCCCTTGAATATATTGTTGTAAGCTGACGAGACACAGGAATTCCTTATCTTGTCAAAGGTCATACAATTGTATATCTTGTTCTCTGCTGTTCTCTTCTGTTCTCTCCTTATCATGGCTACCCTATAACCCAGTTCTTGTATTATAAACAATGGTGCTAGGAGGAAAAATGTTGAGGATTGCAACCCCATGCGGGAGGGGGAGGAGGAGCCGTTTCATATGTGTCACAATGTCTATAAAACCAATGTGCTAATGTAAATCGGGGCTTCTGGCTCTTTGGAAACGATTCCAGCCTTAAGCCCGCGCGTTAAATAAAGAATCTCTTTTTCCTTCACTCCGTGGTCTCTCTGACTCTGGGTTCTGCAACATAAATGGTGCCGTGACTCGGATGTGGCAGGCTCTGAGCCAGACAGGTGGCAGTTGCCTGCTCTTGATCGCCGCACCGGGAAGACGAGCTCGGCGCATGCCTCCCTTTCTTGGCGCCACCGACCTTTTTGTCGAGTGAATGGGAGAAAGCCTGCACCGGGATCGCCCAAACGGCAGCGAGCAGCAAGAGAACCTTGGGAAGCGGAGGAAGGAACTTGAGCCCTGCCTGTATCGCAGCTGCAATTGAGTTGAAACCCACATTGGAAGCCTTCAGGAGAAAGGCAAGTATATGGGAAAAAGAGGGCCCCGCCTTTAGGGAGAAAGGCCACTGGGCAGAAAAAAAGAGGGCCCCGCCTTATGAAGAAGGTCAGTGTTGGTGGTATACGTATACAAAAAGAACCTACTCCTTGCGGGTAGAAGGGGGGCCTGATCACACCCCCGAGTGGGCGCCAGTACCTAGCACGCCAGTACTCAGTAGGAAGCTGAGGAAGCTGGGGAAGCCGTTTTCCGCTCTGGTAAAAAGTGGGAAAAGTGGGTGGCAGGGACATATGGATGTAGTGGAGAGATTGATGATTGTGTGAGTGGCTACTGCGGTTTCTGAAGCATACCGTTGACCGTCCGGGTGCCCAGGCCAGTAGCAAAGTGCGTGGTGTGAAAAATCCTCTTGTGTCGGCCAGTGAGACCCCTTACTCACTGACCAATTCCCATTCCCTAATTGTGTCTGTCTTCAATTTAGGAGGGAGGCTATGGGTGGTGGGGGAAGCAAACCTTGCACCCCCTTGAGATGTATGTCAAACAAAGAAGGAAAAAGGTTTTTTTTTAAAAAAAAGATTCAGAATAGAGAGAGAAAACAGCAAAAAGCTCAAGGTCGAGCTGAGAGGAAAAAAAACAAGATCTGAGGCTGTTAATTAGAAAAATGTTGCAGGACAGTCTGGCTTTTAACAAAGCGTGGGAGCGTGAGAGTGTAAGGCCGAAAAAGTAGCTGTTAGCCTAGCGCGCCGAGAGAGGGGGGGCAGGAAAATTGCCCACAACGTTCTGAGTTGTGCAACATCATCACCTCGCCTAATTGAGATGAAATCCCTAAGAAATGGAAACTGAAAACGAAGACCCAGAAGATGAAGGCAAAATAGAAAATAAAGGTGAAGAATCAGCCCCCAGAGCACAGGCTAGACCCCTCTTCGAGTGAAAAGTGTGCCATAAGACTGTCCCAAAGCAGAATGAAGCGGAAAGACCACGTTGAAGATCTCTGTCAAGGTAACCGTGTTTAGCTTTGAACTGTGTTAAAATTGCATAGAGCCTGTAGCTACTGACCATCAGCTATATGATTTCTGAAGAGCGTAACCATTAAGCTTTTGCCGTGGGATTCCCTGCAATGAAGAAATCTCACTGATTTGAGTGTCCAGTGTTACACTGCCTAAGTGTGTGTGCTAAAGAGACCGAGAAACCAGACAGCATGTTCCTGGCCAAGCCAAAATCACGCTACTGCCATGCTCCTGGAAGCTGCAATAAACTGTGTAAGCTGGGAGACCCAACCTGATTGAGAAGAAAAGAAGATATTGGAGCAACTGTCTTGAAAAACAATGAGATCTGTGTAGCTGGCTGGCTGACGCTGTCAGTGATGTTACAACTTTAAGACTGTTTTCCTGTTTGAGACCCCAGCGAAGAAAGCTAACCCGAGTTATTTGTTGCCCGTGCCAAAGCAAGAATTTGGTGGCCCTGTACCTCATCGTGTCCTGTTTTGAGCTTGGGATTTACAAATACAAACAAACTGAGAAGCTTGCCTTTGAAGTCCTGCAAATCACCCCACCGCCTCCCCGAAGATTAATGGCTGCCTGAAAAATGCAAGTATAAAGCGATGCCCATCACCCCCCAGCGTCCTGAGTTTCGGCACTCAGTGTTTCAGTGCTTTCGTGTACCAGGTTAGAAGAGAAAAAAAAAAAAAAAGAGTAAGTTTTTAAAATGTCTGTGAGAGAACCTGACAGAAGTAAAATAAAATTTACAGAGGAGTTGCCCAGGTTAAAGCATCATGGCTAGAGAGCTGAGCTGTGCCGCTCTGTTTAAACAGAAGCCTTGCTAAAAAGTTAAAGGCCCTTGTCTGTCAGAAGGGGTGTAGGGCCACACTTCCCCTTTTTAAACTGATGCAAAAGTGGAGAGCCTTTGCTGGAAACATCGCATCTTCATTGCCCAGAGCCTTCTCTGTTTGCCTCCATCATCATCTGGGCTTTTTAGAGACACTCTGCACATGAACTAAAATTTTAAATTGTCACAAACTTGCCATGGACAGTGCTATGAAGCTTTTGATAAACTTGAACTCTCATCGCTGTGGACCGTGTGTCTATGTTTGTAGTCAGCTCAGTGTACAGCAGGCTGAGTTTGATCTATAACTTTTAGATTTCCTTCTGCCAGAACTCATGCAGCATAGAGTTGCCGATGCAAAAATGGTGACCTAGAACTCTGCGTGTGTGGGTATGCCCGTCCCTTGATTTTAATGAGCCCTGAGCTTTCAGCCAGAAGACCAGTATGATTGCTGGATCTGCTCCATCATGCCTTACCATGCAAGAAGTGTTTTCCATTCATTGTGTTAAATTGCAGAAAAAGTTTGTTGTATATATTTTATGATTTCTTAGATATCATAAAGTATATGTGATATTTGCAGATTAGTGTTAGTTGCAACTCCAAATGATACTAAGTGTGGTTCCCAATGGATGACGAAGAGAAAAGACAAAAGCAAGTAGAAAAGAAGGAATAGAGAAAGTAGAAGACAGATAGAGAAGAGAGAAAAAGAAAAGGCAAAAGGCAAAGAAAAAACATTTGTAAAAAAGAAGCGTGGCCATAGTTGCCCCCAGGGTAAATTAAAAGCAGCTGATTGTGCCTGGAGCTTATTACCTGGGGTAAAGTAGCCACAATAATGTAATAGTTCTTTAAAATGAAGAAAATGTAACTAGAAGGAGAAGAAGAGCCTATCCCAAATGTGTGTCAGTGGGACTAGTGTAAGGCAGAAAAGTTTAAGTAAGTTTAACTTGAAAAAGACAAATAAAGAGACAAGGCTGGTGCATGGAGCAGAAAGTTTTATATAAAAAGTTTGAAACATGATCTGCAATACAGGCAGATCAGCAAAGAAAAAGAAAGCAAAAGAAAGAGAAAAAATTTGTCTTCCCATACTAATAAATAAAAAGTGTTATCAAGCACTTTGGGAAGCGAAGTTGTTTACAGGAAGCTGTGCCTGAGAACCAAACACTTCTAGCCTATGCTGAAAATGCTTGCTAGTGTTATGGGTAACATGTATAGTATAAAAACCCATTTAGTGCAATAGCTCGTGGTTCAGAGAAGCTGTCTGATCCAAAAATTAAGTACGCCTGTGTGCTGTAAGTTACCCAATAAAGCCTCCTTGTAAGTACCCCCCCCCCCGCTGGAATCCCAAAACACAAGTGGGGCTAGAGCGCCTCACCCAGTATCAAACCCTGCTGTTAGAAGCCATGAAAGCAGGTATGAAGAAGTCAGTTAATATGACCAAAGTGTCTAAAGTGCTGCAAGGTGCCACCGAGGCCCCAGAGCGTACTTGGAGCGTCTTTCAAATGCCTATCGCCAGTATACCTCCCTCAACCCAGAGGCCCAAGAAGACATGGATGAAAAAAAGAAAAGAAGAAGACCCGGCAGAGGCAGAAGATTCTTAAAAAAAGAACCAGTGTGCCCAGTGTGGACAAGATGGACATTAGTGGCATGAATGCCCAAATAAAATAAATCAAATACACAAAGGAGAAAACCAAAGGGGCCAGAATGGGCGAAGAGGGAGACAGCTTGAGAGGGGCCGTGACATTGACTGTGAGGGGCAGTGACATTGACTTCATGATTGACACTGGAGTGGCATCAAGAGCAAGCAAACGTTAGCCTTAAACAAGAAGTCCAAACACTGAGCAAAGGTCTTCAAGCCCAGCGTCGCTTTGTCTTAAAAAAATAAGCCATTCCCATCACAGAAGTTCATCCTTTCCAACCAAGAGTTAAAGTATGAGTTAAAGAGGGAAAAATAACCCTTTGACTCCCAGATGGAGAGGACTGAAAACTGTCATACTTTCCACCCCCGCAGCTATGAAAGCAGCTAGAGTTAAACCCTAGATACATTGGACACGAGTCAAGAGAGCGAGAGGGGGAGAGTAGACTGTAAACAGAAATCCTGAAAATCCTTTAAAAATCATTCTGAAAAAGCAGTAAGAAGACTCAGGCTAGACCTTACTGTGGACACACCGGGAAACTGTCCCCCTGCGTACGGTCAGACCTGCAACTGGAGAATTGAAGAAGGGGACTAGACCCTACTGCAGCTTGCCAGGTGAATAGCTGCCCAGCGTACGGTCAGATCCCAAAGAAGATCAAACATGCGTGTTGTAGTGTTAGTAGTGTTGCATTGTGTTTCCTTAATAAGGTGCAAAAAGGGGGGTCTGCCCCTAGAAAAAGAAGTTTGTCCCAGTGATTTGCTGATAATTACTGGCTTCACCTGGCTAACATCACGAGAGTAAAACATTTTTGTTTGCCAAGAGGTATACCTGCAAACAGGCTTATTAGCTCTTGCCTAATACCTGTCTGTAGACATCCTGGGAACATTCAAAAAGATACCATGTTAAGAATTTATGGTGTAAGTTTAACTTATTCCCAAAATGCTAATTGGGGCGTAGTTGCAAAGATCCTACCCCCTACAGAGTTCACTCTACGCACCCCCATCATTGCTGAAACAAATGCTACGTGTGCACGAATGCTTAATTGTCAAAAATTTTCCAGAAAATATAAAGCTATCCCTGGCCCCCTTCCACTGAAATAAAATTCAAAACATATCTTTTAATGATGCCCACATACTTTTGCCTCATGGATAGTTTTAGACATGTAATTCCCGCACTTGGTCATTCATTCCTGCCAACTTGTCTGATAACCACCCATGTTGCCTCAGCCGCCAATTGAACTGGTGCCAATTCTTCCCCTGTAGCCCGAGAAAATCCGTCAACGGCAGCCTCGAGCACTCCAACTAACTAAAAATTGTAATAGTCATGTGCAGTTATATTCTGACTCGGAAAAATTGGCCTTAGCAATGTCACTGGTTAAGGTTCCAGGTTTAGCCTTGGCTGATGGTCTGGAAATCAACCGGTTAGCTTGCAGCTTAGCCAAAAGCATAAATGCCACCTCACGAGCATTGTCATTGTTAAATAAAAAGCTGCGTGATCTAAAAGGTGCAGTTCTAGAAAACAGAGCTGGTATAGATTACCTCTTCCTTCTTCATCATTTAAGTTGTGAGACACACCAAAAGCTCTGTTGTTTTAACTTAACTGATAATGGCAATGCTGTAGATGAACAGATCAACAAGCTGCACAATATAGTAGCTAACAAAACAATAAGACAAAACAATTAGCTCAATTAGTTAACCCCTTGGCTTCCAGATCTTAGCTAGCTTAAAAGCATTGTTCATCCTAATTCTACCAGTATTGTTCATAAAAGTTCTGTTATGTCTCTGCGTTCCTTGTCTTATGCGCTGTTTAACCAATCTGTTTTATGTCTCAGCTAGTAAAACTGCT
The DNA here is from genome assembly GCF_057233095.1 of Heloderma suspectum. Taxonomy (NCBI): domain Eukaryota; kingdom Metazoa; phylum Chordata; class Lepidosauria; order Squamata; family Helodermatidae; genus Heloderma; species Heloderma suspectum. The sequence goes on along the minus strand of NC_139458.1, from coordinate 160,914,470 downwards.
GCCCTCTATGCTCTAATAGCCCAACAAGAGGCTAAGTAATATGTATGTCACAAAAAGCTTTGTATAGTTATCAGAAATGCTATAATTGTAATGAAATTATGCATTTAAGGGGGGAATGTAGCAGCCATATCGGGGGTCAGACTAAGTAGCCTCATGCAGTCTCATGCTTCATGTTCTTGCTGAGCTCTTTCTCCCTTGAATATATTGTTGTAAGCTGACGAGACACAGGAATTCCTTATCTTGTCAAAGGTCATACAATTGTATATCTTGTTCTCTGCTGTTCTCTTCTGTTCTCTCCTTATCATGGCTACCCTATAACCCAGTTCTTGTATTATAAACAATGGTGCTAGGAGGAAAAATGTTGAGGATTGCAACCCCATGCGGGAGGGGGAGGAGGAGCCGTTTCATATGTGTCACAATGTCTATAAAACCAATGTGCTAATGTAAATCGGGGCTTCTGGCTCTTTGGAAACGATTCCAGCCTTAAGCCCGCGCGTTAAATAAAGAATCTCTTTTTCCTTCACTCCGTGGTCTCTCTGACTCTGGGTTCTGCAACAGTGCCAGATAAGAACTCTTCTCCTGCTCATGGTTATTCAGAACTTTCAGGCATGATCATTAGCAATGTAAAATTCAATCTGCCCAACACTAATCGTTGTTTAACCAGGGAGGGCCAAAATTAGGTACCCCCACACAGATATACTTGGAAGTAAGTCCCATTGAATTCAGTGGAGATTACGTCTTACTTAAACATATAGAATATGGTTGTTGGGCTAATTTTATGATACCATAATATTTAAGCTTTCCACTAAAACATGTAGTCCAATTTCATAATTCATATTAGTACTTCTTCACATCACTGTTCTATGGTGTACTGTTCATTCACTTTACCCTTGCTACTATTTACTAGAAAGGTTCAGAGAAAGATGGGATCTAAGGTTATGATTTTCGAAGAAATTAGATGGAAGTCCATATCTTATGCACCAGTTTTTGCCTCCAGAGAGCACTGGATGTCCGACTCTTCGTGACCCCATGGACCAGAGCACGCCAGGCCTTCCTGTCCTGCGCTCTCTCCTGGAGCGTGCTCAAGTCCATATTCATTGCATTGGTGATGCTATCTAGCCATCTCATCCTCTGCCGTCCCCTTCTCCTTTTGCCTTCAGTCTTTCCCAGCATCAGGGTCTTTTCCAGGGAGTTTTCTCTTCGCATTAAGTGGCCAAAATATTTGAGCTTCAGCTTCAGTATCTGTCCTTCCAATGAGCACTCAGGGTTGATTTCCTTTAGGGTTGACTGATTTGACCTCCTTGCAGTCCAGGGGACTCGTAAGAGTCTTCTCCAGCACCACAGTTTGAAAGCATCAATTCTTCAGTGCTCAGCCTTCCTTATAGCCCAGCTCTCACAGCCATACGTTGAGCCCTCCTATTTGCCTAGCGTTCTGTGATTCATTTTGTTCCCCCATAGGAGTCAGAGAGACCTGCACAAATGTGTGTTGTTCATTTCTTGTGATAAGAGAGGGGTTAGGGTTTCCTGACAAGTTGTCATAGTTTGTGTAGGTACAGCTTGTCAGTTCCTGTTAGCTGGTAGTTCAAGAAAGGTTGTTTTTTCCTGCTCTGAAATAAATGTTAGTGTGAACAAATGTGTGTAAAAGTATAACTTCTAGCCAGGCTGCATTGGTGATACCCTTGCCTACAGAATAAGCTGCTTATGTGATTTAGGGCACAGTCCTATCGATTATGCCCTCAGTGATTGGAGACCCCCAAACTCAGAGGCTTCCCATCATCCAATGCAGGGTAGGAGGAGTGGCAGTGGTGATCTTCCCCTGTCTGTCCTCCCACCTGCATATTTCAGTAGATGGGCTTTTTAGTGACAGTGCTTTGGAGGGGGCCTTTCCAGCAGCTGCATTCAGGGTTTGGAACTCCCTCCCAAGGGAAGCCCACATTGCAACCTTGCATTTAAAAAACTTCCTTTTTAGGAAGTTTTTGGATACATGTCTTAACTCTACTAGGAGCTGTTTTAACTGTTTGGTTGGCCAAATTTTTGTTGTTGTTTTAACTTCTGCTTTTCTTAATTGTATACGTTTTTTTTAATGGTATACTTTTTATTTTATTGTTGGTTTTATTGACTGTTATCAGCTGAGGTTTTCTGGAGTAAAGGCCACATAAATATGTTTTAAATAAGTGGGAAGGGCAATGGAATCTCTTTAATGCTGTGAGCCATAGAACAGCAGCAAATTATACGTTGCTTCACTTGCCTGATTGGGCATGCATGTGCTCAGCCTCCTGCATATTTTTTCATAGAGGAGTTCTTTTCATTTTCATTTCTCGAGGGTGTGGGTATGGTTCCTGTCTGTCTGTATTTTAATGATAACCAGGCTAAAACCATTTTAATAATACCTGAAGAAACAGGAATTCTGCTGCAGCAAAGGAAATGGCTAATAAATAAGGGGAACATCTTCTAAAATTTCCCAGACATCTCTAATATATTGTTCTGTATCAAAGACAACTATGCATTTCAAATAGCTTTTTCACAGGTTGATTAATAAATATTTGTAAAGGAGGCAGATTCCAGCTCTGAAATAGTAAAAAGTCACATTGTCCTTTAGGGATAAGGTAGGATGCAGTGATTTTTTTCCTCAGAGGCACCATTGGCATGAAACATGTGCACCTGAAGACACTTCTGCTTATGAGTAGACAGGTCTGTGATTTCTAACAATGTGCCCCCAAATCTATCCCCCTGCCCTACATTACACACGATTCCAGAGGGTTTCTCGACTCATAGAAAGGGACAGTAAGCTCATGTCTATGCAGAACACTACATGGTTACTTGAATCCAAGCTGTTTATCTGCCTCCTACTCTCTGTAGTATACACTAATTGACTATTGTTATAAACAATTGAGGGAGTAATCCTGTGGCCCCTAGATATTGTCTGAGGGGCCATAGGATACTGGGGATTCTCCCCTCCATGATTGGAGACAGTGCTCTGACCTCGGAAGGCAGAGTCAGATCTCTCTCTCTCTCTCTCTCTCTCTCTCTCTCACACACACACACACACACACACACACACGACCCCTTGCAGCTAATGTGAAATAACTGCACCAGCTGGGTGTTTTGGTGGGTGGGAAGGGGAGGAGACTGGAGAGCCCAGGATATGAACTACCCTGAGACCTCTCCAGCCTCCTTCCCTCCCCCTACGAAGCACCCCAGCTAGATGGGCAAAAAAGCCCATCTAGCAAAAAATGCAGGGCGGGCGGGGAGGATGGGAAGGCAAAGATTGCTTCTGTTTCTCCTCTCACCCTGCATTGGACGATCAGGAGCCTCCGAGTTTGGGGGCTTCTGAATATCAAGGGTGCAATCGATGTGCCGTAGGTGGCTCTACACACTGGATATGCATACCAACACACGCACCCCAAATCCCTTTGCTAAAAAGATTGACTATTTGACTAATATTGATATGCATTCAAGTTATTATAGGTATATAAAAAATAAAATAATCACAGTGAATGGCCTTACAACAGACTACCTTATTTTATTCTTGGCTATTTAACTTTGAACATACATTGTAACCTTTGTACATTGTTAAATCTTGCCAACCCAATTGAAGTCTCTTCACTTTCCCACCCTTATTGATGTCTTGAAATGTTGTCTCTAAAAAATACTTGTGCATTGAAACAATCAATGCTTGTCTGACTTATATAGCACCCATGCTTCTCTTTGATGTAATTCAGCTTTCTTGTAAAATTGCTGAACGGACTGAAAAAGGATGAACCTCCAGGCCAAACACATGCACTTTATGAAGGCATCAGCATTGTACAGATCTCAGTTTTATGGTTCAGCTACCTCAAAAATATAATGGGTTGTATCCAGAATCTGCCTCCCATAGACAGAAGGGTGTCAGGGTGGAAACTGAGCCCATAGAGCCCCAGAGCAGTTCTGATTCTGGGGAAGAACAGTAATCCGTGGGAGAGGAGCTCGCTCATCTCTCACAAGCACAGCAGCTGGCAGAGATTCCTCCTGCCAGCATTCCTGGGATAGATAGTGACCCTGGCAGTGAGAGAGCGCTGGAGGGGGGTTTGCTGGACGCTTGGCGCAGACACAGGGAACGATGACAGATGGAGGGCACCGAAAGGAGGCATTCCACTCGTTTGGCGCTTAAACAACGGTTGCATCCTGAGGACCCAAGGGAAAGAGGGAGGATCTCTCCATAGCCCATAAGTTCAGAGTCTTCCCGTGGTTCCCCTTCAAACGGGGACCAAATGCCTTACCTGGAGCTTAGGCTACTCTGCTATCTTTCCCCAGTGCTGTTCCTTGCTTAGTCGCTAGTGATTAGTATCTGAAAGAGTCATAAAGTAATAAAGGAATAAAGCCTTGGAAAGAATCCTCATTGTCTGTGTCCTGAGTTGGCTATTGGAGGGGACTGCAAGAGGCAGCTAGGGGGCTCCTGACAAAGGGCTCCTTTCAGGGGAAGGATTTTGGTCCAGCGGAGGAATCCCACTACATGGAAGGTGGAGGTGATGATTTTTTTTAATTCCTCCCTTCCCGTGCAATCCACTACACACACCCTCAGATCTGCTTCAGAGGATTGGCAGTCCCTCCGGAATAGTGGATAAGCTGGTGCTGTAGAGGGAAGGGAATTGCCTCTCTGCATTTTCTTCTGGAAGGAAAATTCTGAGCAAAACTCCATTCTGGGAATGCTCCCACTGGTGGAAAAGAAACTGGATCCTATCCAATGAATCTTGCTTTTGAGTTGTAATGCATCCTGAAATACTGTTTCACTTCCAGTCTAAATAGAAAACATTAGAGGATGTAACATATGCAATGGCAACTGATCATATGCAATTGGTCTTTCCAGTAAATGGCTAAATTAAGGACTATACATTGGATAAAAAATAAAATTTGATCCCTAGTTTACTTAATTGTGTAACATTCTTTAAAAATGTCAAAAATATGACAGATGCAGTCATTGCAACTTACAGTATTGCCTAAAGTACAATAACGTTTCTACCATTTGTCATCATGAACTCTTCGATCTTGAAACTGTAGAAACAAAAGCTTTGAGTTTTATTTCCCTTTGCATTCCTATTGTTGCCAAGAAGTGGATTATAATAATCTAATACAATAAACGCAACATGGGATTGAATAGGCATTCAAAGCAACAAATGACAAATATTACTTAGGAAATTTGTAAGATAGTGTAATTGTTATAACAGCACAAACGTTATTACTAATAAAAGAAAGAGATAAAAAGTAAATTGAATACAATAAACATGGCATTGACTCAATCAAGATAAGAGAAGGAGGAAAACAGTGCTGTTCAAAAACATAGCCCCCACCCTTTTAATGCAGGACTGGGAAAATATTTTGACTCCAAAAGGAGAATCTGATCAGCTGAGCTAAATTACATGAATAATGTGAATGTATTTCAGAAAATTGGTTTCTTTATAGCCAAAATGCACCTTCTTCATTTGTAACATTGATATGCTCTGCATTACACACTTAAATATTATGAAGAAAGGAATAGGAAATTACTGATCTACTAATATGAGAGTTATGTTCTCAGCATGATGAGCGGGGAATAAGTTACATAGCTTGCATTAATGAGAACTGTGTACAGCATTGAAAATGAACTGCTGAATTGTTTGTATTTTTTTGGTGGTGCCTTTCATCATCCTTGCAGCTTCAGATTTGGCCAGACTGTGTGTTTTGCTTTCCTTTTACCTTTACCAAGCACTGCAAGTTAAAAGCTGGACTATAACTGTAAGCCTTTTTGAGCGCAAACCTAAGCACGTTTACTCAGATGTAAGTTCCACTGACCTCAGTGAGCCCTGCTACCTAGTAAGTGTGTTTAGAATTATAGCCTTAGAGAACCTTTGGGCTTTGCACACCTTATTTTCCCAGAAGATTACAGTTTTGCACAATAAATATGCATTTGTTTTTCCATTTTTTTGTTATGTAATCCTTACATCTTCCATCAGAATTGCTGTTATTTTGTAGGGTAGTGTATTTTTCCAGCCCCAACTGCATTGTAGTTTTTCATCATACTTCAGAAGGCCCTGTTCAATGCAATGTAAAGCTGTTATGTTATTATACAATACAAGGGAGTAGAAACCAAGAACTGGGGGTGAGGGTAGGAAAGAATGGGTATACTTTACCATCAGGGATAGTATCCAACATTAGTCCTATTAGAGTAGACCCATTGAAATGAATTGGACCTATATTAGTCATGACTAACTAAAGTTCACTTAATTTCAATGGGTCTACTCTAAGTAGGACTAACACTGGATACTGCCCCAGGAGGCCCCAGCCCTGAAGAAAAGAGTTAATGCTGAATTTAAGATGTTATGCAAACATTTTTGTATATCTATGTATTTATATGTCGTTTCCAGATTTGGTGATGTCTGGAACTAATTAAAATAGCTGTTTAAAGAGAAAAAGCAACATTCTAAATATCGAACTGCTGGCCCAGGCCCTTCTCTAGAGGAGAAAGAGAGAGAACAAACACAAGTTATTCTGGGACTTACACAAACATAGAGTTGGGAGGGATCTTAGATATTATCTAGTTCAACTCCCTGATCAATGCAATGCAGGTTTTGCAGTACAGGATGCAGCAACAACATCCTTGACAGACGGCCATCAAGCCTCTGCTTAAATACTTCCAGCAAAGGAGAACCCACCACCTCCCAAGACACGCTGTTCCACTGCTGAGCAGTGCTCACTGTTAGGAAGTTCTTCCTAATGGTTATTGAAAATCTGCTTCCCTGCACTTTCCACCCATTGCTGTAGTCCTCGTGCCCTCTGAAGCAACAGAGAACAAGTCTGTTCCATCTTCTGTTTGATAGCATTTCAGATATTTAAATACCTCTATCACCTCCCCTTAATCTTCTCTTCTTCAAGCTAAACATACCCTGCTCTTTCAAAGGTTCCTCATAGGACTTGGTTTCCAGACCCTTCAGCATCCTGATCACTCTTCTCTGACCATATTCCAATTTGTCAGTATCCTTCTTAAAATATAACACCCAGAACTGGACACTGTACTCCAAAGGCATTCTGACGAATGCAGAATAGAGCCGAATAGAGTGGAACTATTATTTCCTGTGACCTGGACACTATGTTTCTGCGAATGCAGCCTAAGATTGCATTAGCGTTTTTTTAACAGCTTAATTGCACTGCTTCTTAGACTTGTAGTCTGAGAAACAGTATGCCCTCCATGTAAGATGTGTTTTAAAGAACTACAAGACCATCTTAGTTCGTGCTGGCTGGAGGTAATGATAAGCACCATGATAATCAATAGTGGCAATGTTTGTCCAGTCCTGGGTTAGAAACAATTTAATGAGGTTCTTAAAAGGCCACCTCAAAGGACAGCTCCCCTGCAACCCTTTTTTATCTTGGATCAGGATCTGAGCTGGAGAAGGGGTGCCGCCTGCCCCCCCCACAACAACTCCATTAGCCTTCCCATCCACCAAAGTCATCTCCACCAGCTTCCCAGCCTCCAAAACACCACAACTTTTCCCTTTTACTTACCTGCAAGCAGGAATAGTGATGGAGAGAGGGGAGGAGCAAGTTGCTGTTTTTCTCTTCCCCTTCCCTCATTGTCCTGACATGGTGAAGGCCCTTGGGAGTCTTCCCAAGGGCTGTTGCAATGGCAGCAGCCCTTGAGAAGATTACAAGTCCCATTAGCTAGTGCTCTTTTAGCCTTGATGCACTGCTACACTGTGTGTTAGAAATTAGAATGAGTGAGAGAGACACAGAGAGGAAAGGAAAAAATCCTCTGCCCTGCTCTTCATCACTGCTACTGCCACTGTCCCCACTTACAGGTAAATAAAGAGAAGACTGGACAGAATGGGCTGGGGCTGCTGGGGAGGGGGTCCTTTCATTTCCTGAGCTGCTTGGAATAACTCAGGATGTTAATACGTGTTTCCTATTTTGGGTGAAACAAATTGATTCATTTCCAAGTCGATCTGAGGAGAGCCCAGGGAATTCATGGAACTCTAATAATCAGGGACAATGAGATACAAGGGACAGTGGGATCCAGTGCTGCTGATAGGATTTACAGGTCTTGGAACAACTGTGAATAAATGAGTTAGGTGTCTATTCATGCTGCCTTCTCTGACTGTAAATACAAATCCAGATGCCAGCAATGCAAGGAGCATAATCAATGGGAATTAAAAGTGGCTCAAGGATACCAATCAATCCGCCACTTTTTCAAAATAGACAAAGGACCATGTCGGGAAGCAGAGGCCGTGTTATAAGTTGCTCCCAGAGAAATGATTATTGGACACTGAAGGAAGGGGAATATCTATCTTGCTGCAGGGTAGGTAGTGTTGCTATGACAAAGAGCCTTTCTGGATCAGACCAAAAGCCCATCAGACAAAAGGGGAAAGCCACATATATATTAGCTGTTTTTAAACAACTTCTGACCAGATGTGTGCATACGAGTGTGTGAGAGGAAGAGCTTGTAGTGCTGAAGAATTGATAAAATAAAGTTGACGAAATACTTCACAAAATGGGGGGGGGGTCCACATGTATCGCCTCGCTGTTGCTTGATATATACAATATGGGTAGGTAAGTATTTCCATACTGGAATTATAAAATATATGGAGCACATCACTGGCAAATTTATGAAATTGAAATAAGAATAAGAATAGTAAACAGTTCAACAGTTTTGCAGGCATCAGGATTAGTTGAGTCACAAGCAATATCCAACAGCATTAGCACAACCACATTTCATAGACTAATTCAAAATATTGCAGGTTTAATGCTGGAAACATGGTATGTCTTTGCACATGAGGATTGTGTGCAATGAATGTGTATTTGTTGAAAACAAACAAACAAAAACACTGAACATATGGAAAAGTCTCTAGGTATTCTTTATCTTGAACTCAGAACTGAGACTCTTGGTTGATTTTAAGGCTGGAATCAGTAATATAAAAATAGTACACAATATAGTCCAGTAATAGTCTATTACTTTCCTCCAATCTATGCCAAAATTGAAAAAGCGAAAGCAAAACCCTTCTGTCCAAATAATCTTTTACTTAATACAGGGAAGTATAGGATGAGGGCATAAAAGGGACATGCAATATGACTTCACTGAGTTCGGCTAACTAAGGGTGCAATCCCTTAGCTAACTAAGGGTGCTGGGGCATGCTGGGAGTTGTAGGACTTTTTTTTGCCTAAACACGCATAGGATTGTGCCTTTACTTACTAATAAGCAGGTTTAAGATTGCAGCCTGTGAATATTGCTTGACATTGAAGGGAAATTGGACTCAGTAGTGAGGAGAAACTTCATAGGCAAGCATGCTGGATTAGCAACAGGGTTTTCCTTTTCCTCTTAACTGTTCTTTTTCTTTTCTGCACCCAATTTCATTTATCTCCTCATTGCCTCCACTTCCCACTTTTTTTTAATGGAAGGTTTTTTCTGTTTTTCCACCCAAATCCTTCCTAATCCATTTAGGGCACAATCCTGTGGCAATGGCTAAAAGCCTCCGAACTCAGAGGCTTATGGCCAATCTATGCAGAGTTGGAAGAGTGGCAGAGGCAATCTTTGCCTCCACCCTCCTCTCACTCTGCGTTTTGGCTAGATGGCCTTTTTTGCCCATCTAGCTGGGGCACATTGGAGCGGGAGAGAAGGAGGCTGGAGAGGCCTTGGGAACCATTGTATTCCAGCTTCACTAGTCCCCTCCCCTGCCCATCCACCAGCATGTCCCCTTTACCCCCTCTCCGAAGTTGCCTTGCAACCTTGGAGAGGAAACCAGCATGGTTCTTTCCATACCAGCTGCAAAGGGGAGGGGGAGGGGTGGGGAGCATGGAGTCCTGGATCTGTGGTCAGAGCACTGTCTCCCACCTGGGAATCTGAATTATCCTATGTCCCCCTAGATTTTGTCTAGGGACCATAGGATTGCTCCCTCTCTCTGTTAGAACATCTTTTTTTTTCATATGGTATAGGGAAACAGGATGGATATTCTGGCTGGGGATGTGGGGAGCTGTAGTCCAACACATCTCAAAGCTACCAACTTGGGGAAAGGCTGGTAGATAATCTTACAGATCATGACAAATGAAAGGGTTTTAAAAAATGTTTTGAAAATCCTGTTCTATACTTCAGCTTGCTTTAGAGCTGGGCATTGTGAAAGTAGCTCTGTACCTTTTTGCACTAAATAGCAGTATCCACAGAACTAGCTCAGCATAAGTCTCCATTGTTATCCATCCATCCATCCATCCATCCATCCATCCTCTTAAAATGGTGGAAGAAAAGGTCAGCTGTAGGGTTTCTGGAAATGAAGATGAGGAGTAGGAATTCTTAAGTTCAACCTGATGATTAATCAACTAAGGGAGCAATCCTATGGCCACTAGACACTGTCTAGAGGGCCATAGGGTATGCTCATTTCTGGGAACCGACCTCAGACCCTGCGCTCCAAAGTTGGTTCCCGGAAAACTGACTACCCCCCTCATCCTCTGTGAATGATGCCCTATCCTCTGTGCTAAGAAGAGGAGCACGGAGCAACAGCAAAGGAGCATTCCTGGGGGCATTCCGTGGTGGGGAGAGCAGCATATGTGTCGTATGGCAGCTTCCTCTCCCAGTCTCCCCCCCCAACCCAACCCCCCCCCCCAATGGCTGTCTAGCGAAAAATGGCAAGGCAGGAAAGGTGCAAAGGGAATGATCCCCCCCCCCATGCCTCTCCTGCCTTGCTTTGGATAGGCAGTCGCCTCCAAGGTTGGAGGAGGCCACCTAACTAGTTAGGATTGCACCCTAAGAGTTTCCATCTTAATTTTTCTATTTGTGTATCAGCTCTGTGCAACAAGGAGCACATCTGAGGTGTTCTCAGCAGGTGTCTTCCTTCTAGGTAATTGTGTCTATGATATGAGCCTAAATCCTACTCCGTTCTTTTTAATGGGAAAAAACTCAAATCCTAAATATGCTTACCTGGAAGTATCTCTGCTTCAGTGGGATTTTTTCCATGTAATTCGAATTGCTACCTTATTCACAACTAACTTTTCTTCAGTTGTCTACATCATATTTAATATTTTTTATTCTATTACTTTTATAATTGTTGAAGAATTACTGTATTTTCCTATTAGTAAAGGGCACATTTATTTACCAAACAAAAGAAAAGAAAGTACTGTACGAACAACAACGATCCAAATCTGATCCAAGGAGAGTAAGGGAGAGATGTGACATTATCACAATTTGCAGTAAAGAAGAAAAGGGCTAATTCAACCAATTCAGTGCATGTGTGGAAATAGTGTTATTTGGATACAGACTGCACATGCTCAGAAGCTGTTGACCAATTCTGAACTTAATAGCAAATTCATAAAATGCCAGTCCAGGTTCATTAAAAAGGTGAGTCTTAAGAACAGGCAAAGTTCTACCAGTGAGCTGACGAATTATGAAATTTGGCAGCATCACTAGTAAAAAAACAACAACACCCTTTAAAATATAGAATTATTAATATATTTTAAAGACTCCCATTCTTTCTCTTCCTTGTTTTAAAAAGTTTTGGTCCAGTTCCTCTCTGAATATCCACCTTTTATTTTCCTAGAATGACCCAACTTTTAAAATATTGCAGAATTATCTGCTGGACCTCAGAAGCCAGAAGAAGAAAAAACTTCCATTCTACAATAAGCTTCCAAAAATGATTTCAGTTTAAGAACTAAAAATAAGGGTTAATGGAAGCCGATGCCATTAATTTTGAATTACGTCATGCTTTTCTTTCCCTGCTTTCTTCACATCAGGCTTTTCTTCCTTCCCTCTGAACTTGGCTTCCAGTATCCCATGCAATATTCATATATTGTTTCTGATTGAAAAGCAATATCTGTATATACCGTGATAAACCAAGAGAGGGACACCGTCAATCTAATAGCAATGAGCAATGAATGACAAATACTATTTCAGATGACTGTACATTGCAGCTATATAATTTAGTCATCTTTTAATAACATTTTACAAAAGCTTATAAGAGTGATGTAAGCTTTAGTGGCATATATCAGAGTCCCCCCAGCTTGAATTGCTCTCATTAATCATTTAAGACACTTCTTACTGCTATATTTCCAGTAAGTAGCTGCTTTGGATTACTCCATTTTTTGCTTAATAACTGGCAAGGCCCTGAAACTACTGTCAAATGTCTGCAGACTTAAGGACTTCTTTTAACAATTTAGGGAGTTATTCTTAGTAAATAAAAGGCTGAGTTGTTACTCAACTATTTCAATAATTGCCATCAAACACTTAAAAATTATCTATCTGATACAGTCAGGGCCAGAAATATTGGAACAAGGATAACTGTTTTGGCAGTTGGCCTCTGTACACCACCACGTTGAAGTTGAAAGGGAACACACCCAGATGGGAGTGAAGTCAGGACTTTCAGCTGTAATTCAAGGTGTTTGACAAAAGTGGGGCACTAACCATTCAGGAAGGACAGCCGGTGGCATGCACACACCCCAATCGTTGGTGGCTCATAAGTAATGGAACGAATGGCTGACAAGCAGCTGCACGGCCAGATGTGGCCTGTTTCCTGGGTACCCCATGACCAATCAAGCAGAGAAAAGGCCTGGAGGTGGTTCTGAGTATTATATTTGCATTTGGTAGCTGTTCATTGAACTCCCAACATGAGGCCCAAAGAGGTGTCCATGCGAGTGAAGGAGGCTATCATTAGGCTGAGGAAACAAAAACACTGGGAGTGGCCAACACAACAGTTTGGAACATCCTGAAAAAGAAGGAATTAACTGGTAAGCTCAGCAACAGCAAAAGGCCTGGAAGACCACGGAAGACAACTAAAGTGAATGACTGCAGAATTCTGCTCATGGTGAAGAGGAACCCTTGCACAACATCTAGCCAGGTCAAGAACGCTCTTGAGGAGGTAGGCATGTCATTGTCAACATCTACAGTCAAGAGACAGCTTTATGAATGTAAATACAGAGGCTTCACAACAAGGTGCAAACCACTGGTAACACTCAAGAACAGACAGGCCAGACTAGCCTTTGCCAGCAAACACCTAAAAAAGCCCGCCCAGTTCTGGAATAAGATTCTTTGGACTGATGAAACCAAGATTAACTTGTACCAGAATGATAGGAGGAGAAAAGTTTGGAGAAGGAAAGGAACGGCTCATGATCCAAAGCATACCACATCATCTGTCAAACATGGTGGAGGCAGTGTTCTGACATGGGCATGTATGGCTGCCAATGGAACCAGGTCACTGGTGTTTATTGATGACCTGACTGCTGATAAAAGCAGCAGGACGAATTCTGAAGTATAAAGGGCTATACTTTCTGCTCAGATTCAGCCGAATGCTGCCAAACTGATAGGATGCCTCAAGTTCTGAACAACTTTCGCCCAGTCTCAAATCTGGCATTTTTGGGCAAGGTGATTGAGCGGGTGGTGGCGGTGCAGTTGAAGGCACACTTGGAAGAAACTGATTATCTAGACCCATTTCAGTCGGGCTTCAGGCTTGGGCATGGGACAGAAACGGCCTTGGTTGCCTTGGTAGATGATATGAGGAGGGCTCTGGATAGGGGTGAATGCTCCTTCCTTGTTCTCCTCGACCTCTCAGCGGCTTTTGATACCGTTGACCACGGTATCCTCCTGGACCGCCTGGAGGGGTTGGGCATTGGAGACACTGTATTGCGGTGGTTCCGGTCCTTCCTCTCCAGCAGGTACCAGAGGGTAGCACTGGGAGAGGAGGTTTCGGACCCGTAGCCACTTACTTGTGGGGTGCCACAGGGTTCCATCCTCTCCCCGATGCTATTTAACATCTATGTGAAGCCGCTGGGGGCTATCATCAGGAGGTTTGGGGTGCAGTGTCATCAATATGCAGATGACACGCAGCTCTCCCTCTCATTCAAATCTTCACCAAGGTTGGCCGTAGAATCCCTATCCAAATGTCTGGAGATGGTGAGTGGCTGGATGGGGAGGAATAGGCTAAAGCTGAACCCTGACAAGACCGAGGTACTTTTGGTGGGAGACAAGAGGAGGCTAGGGGATGTTGACCTGGTGTTGAATGGGGTACGGCTACCCTTGAAAGACCAGGTCCGCAGCCTGGGGGTCATTTTGGACTCCCAGCTGTCCATGGAGGCTCAGGTGTCAGCTGTGAGCCGGACAGCGCTGTATCAACTCCATCTGATACGGCGGCTGCGCCCCTTCCTTCCCGACCATCTGCTCCCATCGGTAGTACATGCCCTGGTCTCCTCTCGTTTAGACTACTGTAATGCACTCTACATGGGGTTACCCTTGAAGACGGTTCGGAAGCTGCAGCTGGTACAGAACGTGGCGGCTCGCCTGATTAAAGGCAGCCACCGGCGAGATCACATCACTCCAGTGCTGAAGGAGTTGCACTGGTTACCAGTTGTTTTCCGGGCCAAATTCAAGGTGTTGGTTTTGACCTTTAAAACCCTATATGGTTCCTGCCCAGCCTGTCTTAAGGAGCGCCTCCAGCAGCACCAGGCAGGCCGCTTAACAAGATCAGCCTCGGATGGCCTTCTGTCTGTCCCATCAGCCAGGACAGCTAGACTGGTGGGGACGAGGGAGAGGGCCTTTTCTGTAGTGGCCCCCACTCTGGAACTCCCTCCCTAGGGAACTCCGTCATGCCCCCTCTTTAATGAGCTTCTGTCGTGCATTAAAAACGTTGTTGTTCAGGCGGGCATTTGGGGTGGGTTAGGGTATTTTAGAAAATGTTTTTATTGTAGAATTTTATTGTTTTATTGTATGTTGTACATCTCCGAGTGGCTGGGTGACCAGCCAGATGGGCGATTAATAAATTAAATAATAAATAAAAATAAATATTGCAGATGGATAATGACCCAAAACATACAGCAAAAGCTACCCCAGAGTTTCTCAAGGCAAAGAAGAGGGATGTTCTTCAATGGCCAAGTCAGTCACCTGACCAATAGAGCATGCTTTTCACTTACTGAAGACAGAAAGACCCACAAACAAGCAGCAGCTGAAGGCAGCTGCTGTAAAGTCCTGGCAAAGCATCATGAGGGAGGAAACTCCACATTTGGTCATGTCCATGGGTTCCGGACTTCAGGCAGTCATTGACTGCAAAGGATTTTCATCCAGGTATTAAAGGCAACCCTTAAGTTTGAAATGATGTTAGTTTGTTCCATTACTTATGAGCCACCAACGATGGGTGTGTGTGTATGCCACTGGCTGTCCTTCCTGAATGGGTAGTGCCCCACTTTTGTCAAACCTCTTGAATTACAGCTGAAAGTCCTGACTTCGCTCCCATCTGGGTGTGTTTCCTTTCAACTTCAATGTGGTGGTGTACACAGGCCAACTGCCAAAACAGTTATCCTTGTTCCAATATTTCTGGCCCTGACTGTAGATGCCCTTTTACAATATGCACCCATCATTCCAGTGAAAACAAAAGGGAGGCTAAACATGCTGTAAAGCAAGGGTTCAAATAGATTTCAGTAAATGTCAAATAAAACACAAATGGGCAGAAATGCAGAAATTAAATAGGCATAAATTACATCAGAGGTAATTTTTAAATTAAAATAGTTAACCTGACGTTAATAGTACATGACACTTCTTATGGTAGGATGGCCTTAAACTTCACCGAGATCATATATCTGGTAAGTTGGGGATCATGCATCCATAAAGCTGCAAAAATGGAATTAGAAATACAAGAATAATGTTTATTAGAATTTCTGGAAGTACGTAGTAGAAAATAGAGAGTAAGTGGAATGTGGTCCCTCTTGCAAGAATAATGTTTTAAGCTAAAACCTAACAATACAACCATACCTGAACTCTGATTTGAAAAGGCAGGAAAACAGAACAAGAGCTTTTGAAGCTGATGCAAATAAAGTAATACAAGTTATCATAAATTAACAGTAGTCTTTCACAGAACTGGCAAACTATTGTAGCTTTTGTTGGTATAATTGATATACATTTACACTTATCTTGAATGGAATTGTTTTGTTCTAAATTGCTTGATTACCCACAAACATAAACCTGCTGATAGGTCTGCTGTAGCCAGGATATAACAGACAGCTACACACAGTGAACACAGGAAAACCCCACATCAACAATTGGCTGTGTGGCACACTGATAGCTATGGCAGCAGTAGTATGTAGCCTTCTACTGTGCTTTTATTTTCCTGAACCAGGGTGCCTATCTGAAAGTAAACCCCAGATTCTAACTTAGCATCCCCATCTCTCTGTTGACTTAATCTTTATGTATAAGATCCAATCCAAAATAGAAGGTTATTTCAATGTTTCTGAAGTGTCTGGCTCAAGTTTTGGCTTTGGTAAATGCCTTGGATATGTTAGTGCTAAGACACTAAGGGTGAAGTCCTATGGAGATAGTCATTGAACAGCGGAACTCAAAGGCTGATGACTATCCAATGCAGGGAGGCCTGAGCACGGAGGCGATCTTCACCTCTGTGCTCCGACCACCCTGCATTTTTTGGTTAGACAGGCAATTTCACCTGTCTAGCTGGGGAGCTTTGGGGGGGAGGGGGAAGGCTGCATGGTGCATAGCAAGCTGCGTAACGCAGCGTCTGTTGTTCCCTCCACTCCCCCAGGACCACCCCCTTTTCCCCATCTCCACGCTCTGTTCCCGAGTGCAGAAACTTAGCCATTAGACATTTTATATGCAAAAATCCATTAACATTGTCTAACAAGTTCTCACCCCTATTACAAAAAAGGACCTTTTTTCTTTTTATGAACTAGCTAAAATTTGTAGGGAAAGCACATAAAGACTTGATAAGCAGATCTGGTTCCCTACAGTATACCTGCAGTTGGAAAAAGACTTACATGTTACAGAATAGAAGTGGATACATTCTAAATATGTGTGTACCTCCTTCTACTGTAGCAAGTGAAGTTATTTTAAATAAGTTGAACTGAGCAACTGCCTATATATAATTGTAAGAGAATCACACCACCACAAAAGTATAGGGTTTTTAAAATTCAAGAAGCTGATACATGTTAGCTGTATTTCAGTGCCATCTTCTTTGCCTTCTTTCTTACTCATTTGCTCATAAATTGTCTGTGTGTGGGAGAGTTCCATAAACCCAAGTGGTTATTGCTCAAAGCCCAAATATATAAATCAATTAATGCATCTTATTTACATGTAATTCACAATTTTGGTAGGTAGGGATAGAAACCACTCTGTGCTCCAAACTTGTGTAGATTTCACAAAACCTTACAAAGAGCAGTTCAATAGAATTAAAGCTTTGGCCAGTTCTAAACAGTATTTCTAAATATGTCCTGAGACGACTGATGTCAAGAGCAATTTCTAACCAATGTTAAGCCAGTTTTGCGAGACACTTGGGAATCTAATGAAAATCCATTTCAGATTTTATTTTGGAAGGATCTGAGATATGGGGAACTGGTTACGTTCTGATCATTGCACCAGATGGCATCCCATTTGGTGTTTGCTAGCTTCTTTGCAGCTTGGCATTTTGTTTCAAGGGAAGAGGGGTGAGTTAAATAACACACACACACATATATGTGTGTGTAACCCTTAAACTGCCTGATCAAAAATCCACTGAAGCATTGGAAAGGTTTGTCTTACTTTGACAACTGTTCATTTAATTCCCATTTGTGGCTTCTGATGATGTGGCAGGCAATAATATAGTACAATTTAATCTTAAAGTAATAATTCTTTCAGGGAAATATCATGGCTGAAAGAAAGTAACCTCTGCACATCCAAGGCATTTAAAGTACTGAAGAGAAAAATGGAAACAACACTGGTTCTGCTAGTCCACTGGTATTCTGTGTGACAAATGTGTTCATTTTCTTAAACCATATTCCACGTATGCCTCACTAAAACAAAGCTAATTGGAGGTATTATTAAATTGTGTTGGTAAGGGGTATTTTCAGTGATGAGAAAGGAAGCATGTATTATGGTGGTGCTTAATAAATATTAATAATTAGCATTATTAAGATGATATAAATTTAATTATCACCACCACCACAAAAAAAACAGGCCCAGATTCAGAAATGGGTTGTGATAGCCTTCTAGGAGATGCTGGAGCTAAAAAAGGAAGGGGACTGTTTCGGGAAGGGGCTCATTCCTTATTCCTGAATACATGTCCATTGATGAATGCCCTTATTGAATAGTTCTGGGACCACTGAATCTCAGTGTAGTCCCAGTGGTGCAATCCAAATGAATTGTGATATAAGCATTATAAAACCTCTCCCACAACTAAAACTGAAAGATTCTTAACAATAAATCTGGTGAGCGGTGAGCACTCTTTTAAAAATGAGACATATAAGAGGTCAGCCATGCTGGCTTGTTATGTTAGGGTGCTGGAGGACACTTTTCACCAAACAGTGACATTCATCAGAACTTTAAGGAAGATTAATCATTTACAGTTGTATTTGTGCAATCTAAACATCTGTTCTTGCTGAAAAATTTGGCCACTAACTAATTTCCTGATATAAAAAACAAAACAGAAAAGTAGCTTTGAACCAAAAGTATGAATATAGCTGCTGTATTGTTTTTATGTTGAGTTGCAGCTAGGTTCATCATGTGCCCACTAAAATATTAATACATTTTACAAACGTCATGTATATTCCAATATGCATTTCAGTAGTATTTCAGTCCTCCTAGCGGCCGTCTCTCTCTCTCTCTCTCTCTCTCTCTCTCTCTCTATATATATATATATATATATATACACACACACACATATTCTAGTTCATTTCCAGATGTATCTGAGAGAGAGAGAGAGAGCTTGGCCCTCATTCATTTACTATTGACTAGCAGAAGTGTTAAAATGATTCCACAAGTGATAAAAAGCTGAAGAGAATAAAAATGCAATATTTGTCACTCAAAATTTGGGACATGAAATTTGCCAGAAATAGCTGCCAGAACTATGGCAGAGAGGGCAAGCCAAGACAGAGGCCCAGTTTACATATTCAGCAGAATCTACTCTTAAGGCTTTTCATTAACAGTACTAATATAGTTTGTACTTTGGAGATTGTATGTTTTGCATTCTCCTCCTCCCTTAAAAAAAAAAAATCCTTGTGGATTAAAAACAACAACCCAGCAACGAGCCTGTCAGGGAGAAAGGCTCAGCATAACTTTCTTCCTGCCATTTTTTGTCTATGTTCAGAGAGTAGCTTTTTTTTTTAATGAAGAACATTTCCAACAGGCAACTATTTTTTCTACCTGCAGTGCAAAGCAGTATAGTTAGGAAATCCTGATATCGCTGAATGTATAAACTGAATCTTTTATTGCCAAAGGGATCTGCAGCCTTTCATTATGGCCTATACCAGCTCTAAGGCAAAAGCAAGCTGTTGGATGAGAATCTTTCTCTGCTGATATAGATTTGTTGGGTTTTGTGAGGTTCAAGCACAAATGTTTTAAAAACTGAAACAGCGTATATGTATTTGGGTATTAAAATTACATTATTTAGGGTGCAATCTTATGCATGTTTAGACAGAAATAAGTCGTACAACTCTCAGCATTCCCTAGCCAGCCCCTTAAATGACTATTCTTAACAAAGGTCTTGACAGTTTTCTTGGACATGAGAGTGAGTTGTCTTATCTTTTTTTTTCTTTTCACCATCCATCATTTTCTGCACCTTGCACGTAGCTTATTTCCCCTATTGCTTTTATTTGTAGTGTTCCAGTGGGTGTCTCCTGCAGTCTGCTTTTGGATCTGACATGAATTACCTTTTCTCTGCATGACCTGTTTTGTGTTTCACATTTCCTTCTGGATTAGGCCAGATGGGTCACATCTAGGGATCTTTATAAACCGCCCACAGAGCGTTGGCTATTGGGCAGTACAGAAATGTTGTTGTTGTTGTTAATAATAATAAGGATGTCAGAGAATGCCGCAATGGATTCAAATGAGTTCAGATTCAGCAGACCTGTTCTTTACTGGGGGGGGGGGGATTTGCGCAAGTGCGCACTCATGCTAATGTGCACTTGCAAACAGGAACAAAATTCTCATACATCCCTTTAAACAATCCATTTCCATCAATGAGCAAATGAGGGAACAAAAGATGCCTGACAACCTGCGAAACACAGACCGAACGGATTTAACAAAATCCATACACCCCTTGTCATGTCCCAAGGCTGTGCACTTGATTTGCAAGGAAAATATTAAATGTAGACTACAGGTTACATTTAATCAGTTGACTCTTATCCATTCACTACCCCAAGAAGCTGTGGTGGGCATTTCATGACCATTCTGTGCATTAATTCTATAACTGCCATTTTTCATGGTGACTAACATCATGAACTTGTGGCGTGTCTACACAAGTTAAATCTGTACATGGGCCTGAAACGTCCAAGGTTCCCTACACTTCTATTATTTTACAGGGGTCGATGGCAGATCATGAACTATGCTTCCTTGACTATTGTGGCTGAGCTCCGTAACTAAAAATAGATTCTGAGGCTCACTCTAGTAAAATCTATATTCAGTTCAGTCCTTTTTATGATAAAGTCCCTTTTATGATAAAGGCAATTTATGACCTGCCAACCTGACCACAGCCTACCAGACATGGATTGTGGTCTGCCAAGTTTTTTAAAAGGAGGGAGTGACCTCCTACTGCTATACTATCTCAGAATACCCCTTGCATTTATTTGTTTGTTTATTTCACTGTTTTCATTCCATGCTTTATCGTCTGATGACTTTCAAAGCAGATTAATTATATTGCAATCATATGCATGTCTCCTCAGAAATAAGTCCCATTGAGTTCAATGGAGCTTACTCCCAAGGAAGTGTGTATAGGATTGTACCCACTGGGGAGGACACAGGCCATGCATCAGATGGGGAACCTCTGCAAGCTGGAGGTTCCCCATCTCTGCATTACAGTCATCTATGTATTCTGAGGTAGTATACAAGACTGCTTTAATTATCCCTTGGATGGATTAACAGGTTGACTCAAGAAAAAGTCCCATTAATGAAGGAGTTGCATGACTCAAAACATGGGGTGCTTCCAAGCAAGCCTTTATTGTGTCATTGCCTGCCTTGTTCACAGAATTTTACGGGGGATCCAGATGTCATCATCTTCCACTCATAACCATCCTATTTTTTTCCCCATCACTTCTTCCAGCTGTTTCTTACCACAGAAAATCCATTAAGGAGAAAAAGATGGACTAACTGCACTGCACCTTCTAACTGGTAATGCTAGAAGTCCTCTGTACACACACATGTTGGGCCAACAAAATTACTCTTAGTGCACCTTTTGAAGTCTTCTCTCCCTTGTTTATTTGTACTTACGCCTTCCCATCTGTCATGTCCTGTCAAGTTCTTTTCTCTGTCTGGGCTGTTTTGGACATAGTGGTCCCAGCTTCACAGTTTATGAAGCCAAAAATGTGCATCAGACCCACTCACTCCTCCCTTACCCTTCCCCACCCACACCAGAGTCTGCACTTTTATCCTAGTTATAGTAAACCACATTACATCTGAAACAGAAAACTGTGGCGTAATGTGAGTTTACTGTGGTTTTAGATCCTGGTTAGTAAGCTGAAATTAAGCCACAGTTTCCCAGTTTGGATGTAATGGAAAACTGTGGTTTACTTAACCAGAACAGAAACACTGAAGTTATTGTATGAGGGGCACCATGAGGAAGGATTACTTGGACCAAACACTTGTTCCGAATCTGGGATGATTATGACCAAACTTTCCCCCCACACACTCTCTCTTTTTCTTTCTCTCTCTCTCCCACAACCCCTCCCCCCATCACCATTTTATAGTCTCAGGCACACCATCATAGACAGCAGATGGCCGTTGGTCAGCTTGGTGGCTCACTAGTTTTGCAGGTTCTGGTTCAGGTATGTCCTGATCATTTCATATAGCTTTCACTTTGGGCACAAAAATCACAGAATCCCTGGAAGAATTCAAAAGGTCACCATTTCTATCTAATTGTACAGCATAAGAATTCTCCATACCAAAATGACTGTACCTGATTAGCCAGTATAATAAAAGGATTTATACATGCATATATGAAGATAATACACTGTATATCCCACTCTATCCCATAGACTCAGATTAACTTACATTTTAAAACATAAATCTTTATATAAGCAAATATCAACACAATTATCTTTAGCTGTATTTTTTTTACACTAGAGATACGTTTATAATCATCTTAAAGCCTAATATCCCAAGGAAATGTATTTTCCCATATTATTCCGTTCATGGCAGTCCTCTTGCCTTATTCAACTCTGTATCCAGTCTTCTTTATATCCCCAAGCCTATTCCCTCAGTCCATTGCTAGCCCATCTCCACAATGTACTGAAACCTAACAACCTCTTTCCACAATAGCATTCATCTCCTTCCTTCTAAAAAGGCCACCAATGTGATATGATCCCTGTAAGCAACTGTCAAAAACATGGTGAATTTCTGGGGGAAAGAACAGAGACACATAAGAATTACCTTGCTGAATCACATCAGAGCTCTATCCAATTCAGTCTCCAGCACTGGCTAGCTACATGCCCCTTGGAAGCTCACAAAACCAGGCATAATGGCAAATAGCCTTTTGCTGCATTTTGGCTCCAGTATATGATGATTGGAGGTATACTGCTTCCAAACGTTTGCATGGGTTAATAGCAGCTACAGGATAGCTATGATGTGCTGGATGCATTTTACATAATAGTATTCTATGGTTGAATAGTACCTGTTGTACTGACTGCATTTTAAGGACTACAGCTTAATGTGCTTACTGCCCTCAAAGGAAACTGAAGAAGCCAAGCATCCTCAGTGCCACTGCCCTCAAAGGAAACTGAAGAAGCCAAGCATCTTTTATAGCATTTCACATTTCTTTTTTCCTAGTTTGTGAGAAGTTCTTGAGGCAGTACTAGAGGGTTGAGTTTCCTTTTTCAGTGACAGATCACTGAAAACATATTGTGCCATAATATATGTTCAGTACAAGCTGAACATGTAATTAACCAGCAGAGATGAGAAATATCAGTGTCCATTCACAGAAGATTGGAGGTTCTAAGGTTCTCAAGGCAGTTTTCTCCCTCCTCCTTGATTTCCCATTCATGACCACCCAAAAAACCTAGATGTACTTTACGGCAATCATGGCTAACAATGCCATGTCTCTTCTGAAGATTAGAAAGCTTTCAAAAGGAGAAGAGATGGCACTCTGCCCCTTTTGTCCCTGGCACCAAAAGTTTACCCATGGTGGAGAAACCCAAAGGTATTGCCCCACATTTTGTAATCTTCATCTTAAATTTTGTAATGTGCAGTGTATGGACATAGTTGTATCCATTGCTAACTGTATTAATAATGTAGGATTCAGACAGGATTTAATTGCTCAGTCCAGTATAGACTGGTCATAAATCCTTGAAGCTTTTATTTTATGAGAAACCCCAATGAACTTGATTAACTTCTTCCATGGTACTTACAATTACAACTGGATGCAGCAATATTACAATCCACTACCTAGGAGGACTCCAATTACAATCAGTGGGCTGGTTTGGACTATACCCTGATCCATCGCAAAGTGTGGAGCTTCTCCTTCTCAAGTGGTGCACTATCCCCACCCGTTGCACTTTCCCCACCTCCACTGTCCTGCTCTCCCCATACATGCAGGGCCAGACCATCTGAATGCCAGATATAAATCATGTACTTGATTGATTGATTGATTTGTACTCCACCTTTCTACCAAAAAATGGCACTCAAGGCAGCTTACAGAAACAATTACAATTGATTAACACAATAAAACAGTACACTAAAATACAATAAAAACAAAGCAATTATATAATAAAATATTTAAAAAACATCACCCAACCCAGCAGACCCACATACAGGCCAAAGATCTTCATGGATAAAGTGGTATTTGCCTGCCAG
The DNA here is from genome assembly GCF_057233095.1 of Heloderma suspectum. Classification (NCBI taxonomy): domain Eukaryota; kingdom Metazoa; phylum Chordata; class Lepidosauria; order Squamata; family Helodermatidae; genus Heloderma; species Heloderma suspectum. Next base: position 160,890,739 of record NC_139458.1, on the reverse strand, counting down.
TGGAAAGACAGCAGAGACCAAGTAAACCTAGCCTCCTTGGGAAGGAGTTCCACAGCCTGGGAGTGGCCACTAAAAAGGTCCTCTCTGAGGTCGCCACTGAATGCACATGCCTCTGAAGGCAGTGTTCTCAAAAGAAAGGCATACCCATAAGATCTTAAAAACCGGGCAGGCTCATATGGGAGAAGGCGTTCTTTCAGATAGCCTGGTCCCAAGCCATATAGGATTTTTAAGTCATAACCAGCACTTTGAATTCTGCCCAGAAACAGACCTGTAGTCAGTAAAGCTGCTGTGACAAGGGAGCCACATTCTCCCTGTAATTGGCCCAGTCAACAGTCTGGCTGGAGCATTTTATACTAGGGCTGTGCAGAGACACCCCCCCCAACCTGCTCCAGGGGCCAATTTGGAGCTTCTGAATCCCCTCAGTCCAATCCAGAGCTGGACAAACCCACTTTGGCTTCTGGATCCGAAGCATGATCCAGACAGCTGACGCACACACCCCCATGCAGCCGCACGAGCCCCGCACCCACCCCCACCACAGCCGTGTAAGCCCCCTGCTTCTCTTCCTCACCTGGACCTGTGGGGAGTGCCTGCCACCACTGCTGCCTTGCAGTGTGTCTCCATTTTCTTTTAAAATGGCAACTCTTCTTCCAGTAAGTAAATGGTGCATCGATTGCAGTTGCGAAGGGGCCATTTACGTGATATTACAGATGTAATATCCCATTTATGCCTGTAATATTGCCCCTTTACAGCTGCAATCTATGCACCATTTACCTTCCAGAAGAAGAATAGTCGCCATGGAGACGCCCTCTAAAATGGCGACAGCTGTAGGCGCTCCCCAAGGGTCTAGGTACAGAGCAGGGGGCTTGCACGGCTGGGCAGGCTGCCTGGCTTGGGCCAAAGTGCTTCAGGAGCACTTTGTTTCCAACCTGCTTTCAGCCACTTTGGGCCACTCCCAACCCATGACAGAACCAGTCCACTTCAGGATGCAGGGTTTGGGCTGAAGTGGTGCACAGACCTATTTTGAACCCGCTGAAGTTTCTGAGTCGTTTCTGAAGGCATTACAGTTGTCCGAACGGGATGTAACTAAGGCATGCATGACCATGACCAGATCAGACTTCTTTAGGAACGGGCGCAGTTGGCACAATAGCTTCAGCTGTGCAAATGCACTCCTGGCCTCCACTGAGACCTGGGGATTCAGGTGAAGGGCCAAGTGCAAGTGTACACCCAGACTGAGTCCCTGAGTCTTCAGGGCGAGTGTAACCCTATGAGGCACAGGTTGAGTCCCTATTCCCTGACCTGCCTTTCAATTGACTAGGAGCACCTCTGTCTTGTTTGGATTAAGCTATCATGTGTTTGCTCCCATCCAGTCCATTACCAGCTTCAGGCACCAATTTAGAACCAGAACAGCTTCCTTGGATTTAGATGGAAAGGATAGAGTTTTTTTTCTGATTTAATTAGGAAATCAACCACATGATTTGCATACATATAGGCGGCAGTCAGGTAATCTGTCCCTGCATGTACAGGCAGGGGGACAGCACGCCTGGTGAGCAGAAAGGAGCTGTGCGCACTCCCTCCCCTCCACACCTTGGGCTACATTGGGGAAGAAATTATCATCTGAACTAGCTCATATCTTTCTAAGGCTGTACATGCTTTCTAACCCTGTACATGCTTACATGGGAGTAAGGGTTGCTGAACACAATAGGACTTACTTCTGAGTAGACACTTATAGGATTGTGCTGCAAGATTGATACTTGAGAGTAGGTTCCTAGCCTCTTTTCCTATTTCTAACTTAGAAAAATTAGTTAGTTGGAGAAACCCTGCCATACTGTAAATGTCATGCTTATTTACCAATTTTCTTGGGTTGACTTTTTCTATCAGTCTCTTAATTACTAATGTAATTTTTAGTTGGCAACTTAATAAACTGTTTGCTTAGTTAATTCAGATAGCAATTTATATGATTATTGCCTGACTATAAAATCTTTTTAATAGGAAAACATTTTTTTGTATCCAGTAGAATAACAAGTTCTTTTATTATTCAAACACAGCTTACTTCTTGCTGTTTTCAATAAGATTTTTAATAAATATGTAAATTTAAAAATTAATTTACTGCATATGTTTGGCAGTGTGATGTTTAAGCTGACAAAAGTTTGATGGATTGTAAAATTATCCCCCTAAAAATCATCAGTCATAGTAAACAGAATGTATCAACCTCTGGTAATTTTACAGCTTTTTCTTCATCTTATCTTCTGTTAGGAACTCACTTAAAATTGATTATAATGCACTATATTTCTGCAGCCATAATTCATTCATAGATTAATTAGATTTTAGGTTAATATCCTATCATAGTATGGGACATGAGCCAAGAGAATGTTTTCCAGTCGTTACAGAACTGCAGTGGAGAAACCTTGATTACTGTTCCCATGTGGTTTCAACTGCCAGGACTAATCACTAATCAAATTCAAACCACATAAAATGAAACATCCTTCATGGCATTTATTTTATAGTTTGCCTTTACAGTACTGTGGGTTATTCATTGACGTAACTGGATAACCTGAAATAAATGTTTCTTAAGGAAAACAAGCAATTTCTTCCCATAATTATAATTATTTTCGATTCACCTTTTTGAAATGATCCAGACATTCCAGGGCTCACATATGCAAGTCTTTGCCAGTATCCAAGGGGGTGCTTACACGCCTGCCAATTCTCTTGCACCCCAGCGATTCTGTTGCTCAAGCAGCCCCCACTCAAGAGAACTTAGGCAACAGCGATTCAGTGCTTCTGGAGGCAACCCAAAACAAGCGGAAATGCTCGTTTCTGGAAGGAGACTGATCTGACAGTACATTAAACGTAACAGTACATTTGTATGGAAGGTTACAACGTTTTCAGTTTTGTCATGGCACGCAGTTGGAAGTGTGGATGTAACATACTATGTATAATAGTATGCAGCAGAACAGGCAGTGGGGCTGCATGAGCCTTGATTGGGTGCAGTGTAGACATCCTCAAATACCCATGTGTTCCCAAATTCTGCCTCTAGTTTTTTAAAACGTTTCTGTGATTCTATATTGCGATTCTGGCTGGGTGTGCCATTTCAGATGGAATGCAGCAGCAGCATTAGAACCCCACCTGCAGTTGTTTGAGGGCTGCTGGCTATTTGTTGGCTTGTTTCTGCATAGAGCACTTTCAGAACTGGAATTAGGGGTCTCTGTAAAAGACTCTAGGGAGCACCTGCTGCTTTGGTGCCAGTGCTGTGCTACTTGAGAGGTGCAGAGGGACAACGTGCCCCATCAGCAAGCCCATTCAGCAAAGACAAAGCCCATAGCCATGTTACTCTCCCAGGCCTTTTAAGAAGGATTTTAAAAATACGTTTTCTGAGATGCAGGAAGGCTGGCTTGCTTAGTTGTAAGGTAGCTAAACATTATTGCAAACTGCCCTAGAAAATGTGAATTGAAGGGCGGTATCTGTTTTAAATAAATAAATGAAAAATAAAAATTGTTTTGAAATATACAGTAACAAAATAATGTTCATGTGTCGAACCAATAGCGCCCTTACACTTTGCCTGCACAAGCACATCTTCATAGCATTCCTTAATGCTGTATTTCCTAATACTTTTGCAGCAGGTTTATTGTCCCCATGCTTCATGTTTATGGACCTGTACACTGCACTTTGTTTCTGACCTCTAGCATGTTTACATGCATACATCCTCATCTCATGATTGCAAGCTGTTCTTTACATGGAGGGATGGCCAGCTGTAGTTTTTGTTTTGTTTTAAAGCAAGCCAGTTTGTGGGTAAATACTAAATAGCCTCAGATTGATCAAGTTGTACAAATACAAAAATGCAGAAAACAGCATTGAAAAGGCATTTCTATAAGGCTTGAAGAAATAGGTGGGTGCATTCTAAATAATAAAAAATACGATTATCTCCTTTCTAGAGATCAGTGAACTGGTAGATGTGGCACACAATGAAATTAACATGGAACAATGCAAATGTTGAAAATCCTGATAAATGCAGACAAGGAAGTATAGGACAGTGGTTGGAAGGAAAAGTATTGGGAAAAACTGTTTTCTGAATGACTACTGGTAGCATCTTGGTAATATTAGCACTTATAATATATGAAATATAGGCCAGAAGCGCAGTACACATCTGGGCAAAACTTGGTAAAATATGTGTATTGTTAATGTTTTTAGTAAGATTTTAAGTATATCCGTTTTGTTGTTTTATTTGCTTTATGTTAGTTTGGTTGTATGCTGCCCTGGAGACCAGACAGGATGAGGGGCGGTATATAAATGTTTTAATTAATTAATTATTGCACAAGCTACTAGTAGTATTTTCTGGATGATCTCAGCAAAAAATGTGCTAATCTAGACATCGACAAGTATCAACATTTGAATTCTGAAAAGGCAGTATAGGAAAGCAAGGACAACAGTGGAATGTCCAACTAGCTTTCAGCAGTTTGGCAGTTTGCACTAACTGTGCAGGATTTGACAGCTGGTAACTTAGGCAGGTGTAGATTTTAATAGAGACTGAGCCATTTGGCTTTTCGGTCTTTTCAGAATGTTGATCAGAGCCAAATTCTGACTAACACTATTCCTTGTATTCTGGAAGAAGAGCAGCTCAGCCATCCTCACCAATTAGGCTTCATGCTCTCCCTCTTTGCTTTTATCTAAGCTTGATTGCACTGATCAGAGCAGCAAATCCCAGTGAATATACACATGGCAGCACTGACCCAATGCAGGCCATGAAACTGTTGCTTTAGGGCTTACAGAAGCAACTATGCAGACAAACTAGGCAGCCTGAAGAAGTTCCTTGGCTCTTAATGCCAGAGTGTGTAGGAGAGATTAACCCCTTTCAGTGGAGCTCCTGCTGCAAACAAAAGTGAGGGATTTATTGCCAAACTCTGCTTATTCCTGAGCAGATACCAATATTCCTGGAGCTAGCATATGTCTACTACATATGAAATATTGTGGAATAGTTCAAGATCGAGAAATGAGCACCACGAGTATCTATGGGCAAACTCACAAAATAATATTGGGATGCACCAGTGGTGAAAACCCATCATTTTTCGGGGACCTTGCTTCTTTAGCCGCTACCATTACCCTGTAGTTTGTGGGACTCCTGGGCCCAGTAACTGCACTTGCCCCTTACCCTGCCATCTGTACAATGTCTGTCTGCAACCTCTATATAGTGAAGTATACCTTGTGAGTGGCCCACAATTAGGGATGTACGGAATTCATTTACCTTTTTGTGGAATCCTTCGCTGTGAGGGGGGAGGTGCTCCGTCCCTCCCCCCAGAATCCTCGACAGGGGGGGAGGTGATCTGGTCTTCCCCCCCGGAATCCATGACGGCCGGCTCCACTCTGCAGCCAGGCCGCGGAGCAGACGGCCTGGTGCGGATGCAAATGGCGGTCGCCGTAGCGGCCGCCATTTGCATCCAGCCAGACAGCCATGATAGGCTACGTAACAATTTACATAGCCTATCACAGCTAACCTAAAAAAAAAAAAAAACGCAGCGGCCACCATTTGCGTTCTCTATTTTTCGCCAATGTATCTTATGTAAATATTTACATAGGCTAGAACGGCAAAAAATAAAGGAACACAAATAGCGTCCACTACGCTATTTGTGTTCCCGTTTTTTTTCGCCGTTTTGTCTTACGTAAATATTTACGTAAGATAAATCGGCGAAAAATAGGGAATGCAAATGGCGGCCGCCATAGCCGCCGCCATTTGCGTACGCTGCATTGTTTTCGTTTTTGTTTTAGGTTAGCCGTGATAGGCTATGTAAATTCTTACATAGCCTATCACGGTCCAAGGATGGCAATGGTGGTGGCAGCAGCCTTGCCGCGACCGGCCAGGAGACCAGCCGCCGCCGCCAGAACCGCCACTGCTGAATCCGCCACATCTGCCCCAGGTAAGTGCTGTCCCAGGGGGATTCCGCAGGGGGCAGGGGGGCAGGAGGCCATTCCGCCACAGATTCCAGCGGGCCAGATTCTAAAGAATCCAGCCTCACTGGAATCCGTGGCAGAATTCTCCACCATCCCTACTTACAATCATAGAATCATAGAATAGTAGGGTTGGAAGGGGCCTACAAGGCCATCGAGTCCAACCTCCTGCTCAATCAATGCAGGAATCCAAGTCAGAGCATCCCTGACAGATGGCTGTCCAGCCTCGTCTTGAACGCCTCCAGTGTGGGAGAGCCCACCACCTCCCTAGGTCATTGGTTCCATTGTCGTATTGCTCTCACAGTCAGGAAATTTTTCCTGATGTTCAGACAGAATCTGGCTTTCTGTAACTTGAGCCCATGATTCCGTGTCCTGCACTCTGGGATGATCGAGAAGAGATCCTGGCCTTCCTCTCTGTGACAACCTTTCAAGTACTTGAAGAGCGCTCTCATATATCCCCTCAGTCTTCTCTTCTCAAGGCTAAACATGGCCAGTTCTTTCAGTCTCTCCTCATAGGGCTTTGTTTCCAGTCCCCTGATCATCTTTGTTGCCCTCCTCTGAACCCTCTCCAGTTTGTCTGCATCCTTCTTAAAGTGTGGTGCCCAGAACTGGACACAGTACTCCAGATGAGGCCTAACCAGTGCTGAGTAGAGGGGAACTAGTACTTCCCGGGATTTGGAAGCTATGCTTCTATTAATGTAGCCCAAAATGGCATTTGCCTTTTTTGCAGCCACATCACATTGTTGGCTCATATTCAGCTTGTGATCGACAACAATTCCAAGATCCTTCTCGCTTGTAGTGTTGTTGAGCCGCATATCCCCCATCGTGTAACTGTGCCTTTGGTTTCTTTTTCCTCGGTGCAGAACTTGGCATTTATCCCTATTAAATGTCATTCTGTTGCTTTCTGCCCAGCACTCCGGTCTATCCAGATCACTTTGAATTTTGTTTCTGTCTTCCAAAGTATTAGCTATCCCGCCCAATTTTGTGTCATCTGCAAAGTTGATCAGCATTGCCCACACCTCCTCCTCCAAGTCATGAATAAAAACGTTGAAGAACACTGGGCCCAAGACTGAGCCCTGTGGTACCCCACTCACTTTTTTAGCTGTATTTGACAGCTTTTTCTTGCTAACGTTCTCAACTCTGACTTAGTTTGGATTGGTTGCCTGTCTTAGATGTGATCACTTGGGCTGGCCATCTGGAATGGACTATTTGTTAAACCAAAAGTTTACCCAGCCTTCTAGCCTATTCCTGTAAATACTTTATAGCACTGTAGAGGCCCCGATTATGCAAAGAATTCAACCAGTATATGAACCACACTGTTGTATGCTATGTTAACTAGTAAAGCACAGCATATGAGAAGCTTCCCTCCCTCCTTTTGAAAACAGGTCTTGGAGTGGATTTTGAATTTGTGCTGTGATCTTGTACATCAACTTTCATTTGATTGCTTAGCTTAAAGAGATACCTTGAGTCTGTCTATAACAGGGGTGGGAAATCTTTTCACCCAAGGGCCACATGCGGTGCCAGGCAGCGGCTTCAGGGCCACACACACACACATACATGCACAGAGACATGGGCTTTCTTCACACGGAGCTTTTATCCTGTGATTGAGATTTCTCCTTCATGGAAGTTTGCGGGCTCTTTACATGACGCTGTGGTCCTCAAGGGCATCTCCTGCACTAAATGTCCTTTGTTCCGTTTTTAAATAGATTGCAGATAATGAGCTATCAAATTACCCTGTTGTGCTCCACTTGAGTTCCTTCCGTGAAAAGCGGAAACGCGGCAAGAAGAGGAGCGAGATCAATGAAAGATAATGGAATACAGGGAGAAGAGGGCGGAAAGGAAGCACATGAAAGGGATTCATTGTGATTCTGCATTTAAAACGGAAGCAGAAAGCCCCATTTTAAATGCAGGATTTGAGGCTGATACACGCACATCTCCTCTCCCTGCCTGCTGAGGTGGGATTGCTGGAAGTTGGGAGAAGCTTTAACCTCCCACGCACACAGCCCCACGAGCAGTTCTGACTGAGACTGCTGTTTCCCACTGCTATGACATCCTGGACATGCATATCAATTTTCAATCTGCTGTCAATCTCAGACCATGTTCAGACAACACATCACAGTTCATCATGGATTATTTAACCCATGGCGAGCTGTGATGTCCATGGGCACCAACTTCATATACAACCCTTGCTTGGGGGTTGGCATGTCATGCAAACATAGTGAGTATAGAACAGACCGTGGTTGTTTATCCCTCACATAACCCTCACTCGCTAGGTTCGCATGACACAACAACCCACAAGTAGGGGTGACATATTTAAAATGCATGCACCACAGCGTCACCATGAGTTGAATGACCCATGGTGGGCTGTCATGTCATGCGAACAGCCCCTCAGTATTCAAGGCAGATAACTGCAGCACCTTTTTACATTTTCCTTTCCTATTTGAAAATGGGCATGGATCATCTTTAGTGTTAGAATTCAATGCACAAGATGTTTGGAAACTCAAGTCCCAGGTGCACAGAGTTGCATCTGTTTAACAAGAAGCTATGATCACTTCTGTGCAGAAACTGTTTCCACAGTTGAGTCCCTGTGCTAAATCCCCAAATGGTTTTTGAAACTCAGGGGGCTTTTGAATGCAGATTTCGAGTTCCCTGGGGGAGGGGGCAGATGATGAGAGGAAAAGTTGTCAGAGATTGAGATATACATACAGGGTACCCTAGTAATTAGGGTACACATTGATGGTTCATATGCTGCTCTAGTTTGTGGACCAAACTATCCCCCCCCCCCAATATCTTTGCATTCATTTCCAAAGGAATGTGCAAAGGCTTTCCAGATATTCAGATCAAAAGAGTGTAGAAATGCTTTCAAACCATTTAGATGAAGCACCTCTTGAGGATAAGCTTTGCAGCCTGCTGAAGGAAGCTCCTTCCCTCTTTCTTTATGCACGTCTCCCAGCAGACAAGCCTGCTACTTGGAACTAAGCATTAGGAAAAGGTATTTTCCTTCATGCATTAAACGTAGCTTGCTTTTCATAGCAAAGTGGTTTATGCACAGCTGGCTCAGGCTGCTGATAGCTTCTGAAAACTGCCACTTGGAAAAAAACTACTGTGTTTCCCATGTCCTGCCTCTGTCCTCCCCCACCACCACCCCAAAAGTCTGGGGCAAAAAATGCACTCTTGGAGTTCATAGGCTGAGAATCTAGTTCATTTCCCAGAAGAGAGAGTTACTAGTATAAAAAGTCATTACCCACCACCAGTTACTCTACACTCCAGAGCCTTCAAGGAGATGCTGTGGAATACGATCTGATATTCTACCAGTTCAGCAGGTTACTGACACTGAGATATTACTTTAAGGGATATAAGACATAATTGGAGAGAGACAAGAAAGGATGAAGGGCCCTTGTAGTAGATGAAATAAATCACCTTGCTCGGGGAAGGCAGAAGTGATCATGGATCCTCTCAAATCCACTTGAGGTTTGCTCTTGGTTTTAACAGGAAATTGCCAGGAAATCTGGCTCTTGGAGTGGTTGATTTAGCCTAATGAGCTTCCATAGACTGTGGGTGTTCATTCCACACAACCCTCTTCTGGCACCAAAGTGAATGGGGTTACTGTATGAAGCCTCTAGATTGGCCAGGTCTACTAAAAGCCTGGCATACTGCCTTTTCTTAGCTACTAGAACAGGTAGTGCCAGCTTCCTGGTCACTACCACATAGCTGAAAATTTTGACCTAGTGTCTCAGGACCTCTTTCACATTACATGGTTGCCTCCATTTTACTCAACTGCAGAATGGCCACTGGGTTTATATTAGTGAGATGGCTATGTTATTTAGATGGCTTTGTTACTTATATAATCAGATCACTGAAAATGGCATGCCATAGTCTCAAAAGCAAAGTCTTATATGAGTTGAAGAGAAACTAGAAGCCCTATATTATGAATTTAAGAATTACCAAGATTGCTCTTTTTATTGGCATATTAACTTTTTTTAAAATTTTAATATACCACCCTTTTCCATTATTTCAATGAGGTTTACAGAAATTAAAACATAGGTTGGATCCTGTCTTCCAATTGATGGAGTTCTGCTTGTGTCGGAGGAAGGTGTGAGGCAATTTTTGCCGATTCCTGAAGCCCCTTGTAGCCCCTGAAAACCTTCTCCAGAGGGTTGGAAAAACCTCTGGAGTAGCATGAAAGATAGCACAGTGAGTTGCAGGGGGAAGGAAGGATTGTTGTTGTTGTTGTTCAGTCGTTCAGTCATGTCCAACTCTTCGTGACCCCATGGACCATAGCACGCCAGGCCTTCCTGTCCTGCGCTCTCTCCCGGAGTGTGCTCAAGTTCATATTCATTGCATCGGTGATGCTATCTAGCCATCTCATCCTCTGCCGTCCCCTTCTCCTTTTGTCTTCAGTCTTTCCCAGCATCAGGGTCTTTTCCAGAGAGTTTTCTCTTCACATGTGGTCAGGCTCTTGAACAGTGAAGCCTGTGTCGTATGCAGTTGTAGCACAAGGGTGGAATCATCACTATTCAGGAGGGTCCCCCAACCCTCAGGAGAGGGTTTTTGAGGTGTTCAAGGGACTGCAGGGTTGAGGAGGGGATGAGAAATTTTGGCGGCACAAACTGCCTTCTGTTCACGTAACTATTGGATACAACCCATAAGGCTTAATGTATTTTAAAAATATTTTTAAATGCCTGGGTTGTCAAAATGATTTTGCCTGGTTGCCCTAGACTAGAGTAACATGCCACCTTTCTTTTGGACCACACAGTATATAAAGCCATTTCATTCACACAGACTTTTTTATGCGTGGTAAAGAACTATAGGTAAGTTTGGAACTCATGGGGGGGGAGTAGAGGGGAGGTGTTAGAAATGCGTTTTATTGAATTAAAAAATGGTAAATACAATTTGACACAATGGCATAGGGCACCGTCCAGCCAGAATTAAGCACGTTTAACAGTGCAATCCTGTTGAAAAACCTAAGAGCTATGCTACATCAGAGCAAGCATCCATCTAGTCCAGCATTCTGCTAGCAGTAGTCAACCAGCTACCCACGGAAACTGACAAGCAGGACATGAGTGCGACAACACCCTCCCACCCATGTTCCCCAGCAATTGGTGTACACAGGCATACTGCCCCTGACACTGGAGGTAGCATATAGCTATTGATAGCCTTATCCTCCATGAATTTGTCCAATCCCCTTTTAAATCCTTCCAAATTGGTGGCATCACTACCTTGTGGTAGTGCATTCCATTAGTTTAACTATGCACTGTGCGAAGAAGTGTTTCCTTTTATCTCTCCTGAATCTCCTACCAATCAGCTTCATGGGATGACCCTGGGTTCTAGTATTATGAGAGGGGAGAAAAATGTCTCTCTATCCAGTTTCTCCACACCATGCATAATTTTGTACACCTCTATCATGTTGTCCCTCACTCACTTTTTCTCTAAGCTAAACAGTCCCAGATGTTGTAACTTCATATAGGGGAGCTGCTTCAGCCCCTTCATCATTTTCATTGCTCTTTTCTGCACTTTTTCCAACTCGACTACAATATCCTTTTTTAGGTGCAGTGACCAGAACTGTACACAGTAGTCCATGTGTTTGCACCATACATTTGTATAAGGACAGTATGATATTGGCAGTTTTTTTTTTTATTCCTTTCTTAATGATCCCTAACATGGAACTTGCCCTTTTCACAGCAGCCACACACTGGGTCAACATTTTCATCAAGCTGTCTGCCACAACTCCAAGAGTCACTGCTAGCTCAGATTCCATCAGCTTATACTTGAAGTTGGGATTTTGTTCCCCAACATGCATCACTTTTGCCATTTTGATACCCATTCTCCCAGTTGGAGAGATCATTTTGGAGCTCTTCGCAATCCTTTTTTGTTTTAACCACTCTAAAGCATTTGGTGTCATCAGCAAACTTGGACACCTAATTCCAGAACATCTATGAATAAGTTCAAAAGCATTGGTCCCAATACAGATCCCTGTGGGATCCCACTGTTTAGATCCCTCCACTGAGAGAGAGAAGTGACTATTTATTTATTTATTTATTTATTTCATTTCTATACCGCCCAATAGCCGAAGCTCTCTGGGCGGTTCACAAAAATTAAAACCAAACAACACACAATAAAACAATTTAAAATATATAGAACATTAAAACCACAATATAACAATTTTACTCTCTGCTTTCTGGTCCTTAAAAAGTTACTGACCCATAAGAGGACCTTTCCTCTTATTCTATGACTTCTGAGTTTGCTCTGGAGTCTTTGGTGAGGGACTTTGTCAAAAGCTTTTTGGAAGTCCAAGTAAACCATGTCTACTGGAACACCCCTGTCCACATGTTTATTGACACTCTCAAAGAACTCTAGAAGGTTAGTGAGACTGGACTTACCTTTGTGGAAGCCATGTTGATTCTTTTTCATCAGAGCTTGTCCTATATGCTTAATAATTTTATCTTTAATAATGCTTTCAACCAATTTACCTGGAACAGTCGTTAAGCTAACTCACCTGTAATTTCCCAGATCCTACCTCAATCCCTTTTAAAAATTGCCATTGCATTGGCCATTCTCCAGTCCTCTGGTATAGAGGCTGATCTTAGGAACATGTTACATATTTTTGTTAGAAGATCTGCAGTTCCACATTTGAGTTCTTTAAGAACTCTAGAATGGGTGCCATGTGGGCCCAGTGATTTATTAACTTTCAGTTTGTCAATAAGGTTGAGAACATCTTTTGTCACCACTGCTTCCCTCAGTTCCTCAGACTGCCTTCCTGAAAACGTCAATTCAGGAACAGGCATCTGTCCTCTACGTCTTCTGCAGTAAGACAGATGAAAAGAATTCATTCAGCTTCTCCACAGTCTCCTTATCCTCCTTTAGTACTCCTTTAATTCTGTTGTCATCCAACAGTCCGACTGCCTCCCAGCTGGTTTCTTGCTTCTGATATATTTAAAGAATTCTTTATTGTTGGCCTTGATGATGTTAACAATATGCTCCTCAAAGTGATTTTTTGCATCTTCTTTTGCACTCCCTTTTGCCTGTCTAAATGTACCACACCCAAAAGGCCTTGGGCTGAATTTTGGATGAGTCATGAACACTGATATTTTTTATTATGGTAAATCTTAAATATGGATTTAAAATAATTCTATTCACGTTATTTGTTTGTGAGTTACCTTAGGTTAACTTATTTTCTCCTGAAAGCATATCAGTCATCTGATTTTATTGTGGCAATTTTGTTTTTAAATGTGTAAGGCACATTAATTCAATACCTTCTCCCTTTCACATTATTCAAAGATACAGAGGTCACACAATTGTAGTTCTCAACTTCACAGCTAGCTATTCATTCATCAATAGCCATTTTGTTCAGGCCAATGGGCAGGATCCATTCACCGCTCATGCTAATTGTTCTTTTTTCTCATGCAATTTACTTTTTAAAAAGTTCTCTTCATGATCCTTCTATACCTCTTTCCAGAGATGGATAGATAGATACGCACACACTCTTCTGTAACTATAATTGCAATTATGGAGAGTTGTTCTCCTGTCAGACTTTTCTTAAGCATAATCCCTATGTAGATTACTTTCTGCTAAGTGTATATTGTTTTCTTATAAAAATGATGAACAGATCAATAATTTCACAAGCACTTCATATCAATGCAATTTTTCCTTGAGGCAGAAAAGAGAGACCCTCTCATTATTTATCTTGAGAGTGTGATGGGGTCCCTTTGAGAAGGTCATTGTCTGCTTCAGCAAAATAATCATGGGATTTCTGTTCAAGCAGGAAGGAGAAAAATGATTCATTATTTCAAAAATTATTTTACTGTCGGACAAGAAAATAGATGAAGGCTTCTAACAATATATAAGGGAGAAAAGGGCTTTACTTATTATTTAAGGTTACACTTTAAAGGAGGGAAAGGTTCAAACATTACATTTTTAGCTTTGCTGTAATATAACAGAGGTCATGCAGTTACAGTCTTCACCTTTGTAGTTTCCAGGAGATGATTTTACAACTATTTTCACTGTGGAACTTTATCCACCATACACTTTCTTTCATTTGGTTAAATGAGATCTGTAGACTGTACGCTATCTAATAAAAAACTTTCACTGAGAATTGGCACCAAAATTTGCCCAAAGTGAAATTTTGTGGCACATGTAGAGGTTCCTACTTGAACAAAACATCTAAAGAATTATGAAGGAAGGAAAAATAAAATAAAAGGGACAATTTTTTTTCATGGCTGGGAGTTCTATGCATGCCACTTTTGTCTTTCACCTTGGCTGTGTCCAGGCTAACACTCATGATGCATTTTATTTCTACTCTGTACCTGATTGTTTCACCATGTCCTGGTATGTAAATTGCTACAGAATTCTTATTCATACACACTTCTTCCCCTGGCAATTGAGGGCTTGCATTTTAATCCCTCCCCCAATAATTTGTACATTTACACAAGTCCATTATTTGGTTATTTAGAAAATGTATACCCTTCCAATGCCCTTCCAATGTATTTGCATAACTCAGGATAAATTACAACAAATAAAAACATAACAATCCCACGAAGAAATAAAGCCATATAAACCAAAGGGCTCCATCCAACATCGCATGAGCAGACCTCCACCTGCACAACGGAACTTCCTTTCCTCCCCCTTCACACACACCCCATGTGCCCCACAACCTGATCTAGGCCCCATTGACACCGGGCTTTTACTCCAGGGCAGGTGCAGGTCGAGGTCCGTTGTGATAGATGACACAGTTGTGACTTCGCAGCCATCCTTGGTTTTTGCCCGGAAAATGTGGAGTTCCAAGGGGCCGTTTTACTGTGATTTGGGGGGATTGCTGCAGGTTCCCCTGTGGTTGCAGGCCATCTGTTCCTTCCCCAAACTAACTTCACATTTTGCAGTGGCCGTGTTGTAGGCGTGTGTAGAGCCCGCATCACTCTGTGATGCCCCTTTACTCCTGCCATCCCTTCACAGCTGCGCAGTTACAGAGGCACAGAGGGGCGTTTTTGTCTATTTAATCACACTTTGGCACCGTTTTGCAGCTTCATATCATTGCAGTGGTTGTGGACTCGGTACCCAAGGGCTGGGAGGGGGGTCTTGGGGAAGGACCAACATTGCTCCGGCCACCATTTTGGAGTGATGGCTAAGCACGTAGTGCTCATGCTTGTGAGCGCGAACCATCATGAGAGTCTCGGGCTGGGGAACTGACAACCTGATGGTGTGAAAATGAAGGCGCACAAAACACCCAATTTTTACCTTAAAAGGGACGGAAAGACACAGCAGAGCCCCTCAAATACAAAACAGCCAGTGAAGTGTCGCACCCCCACACTCACGGGACTGCGCAGCTGTGCATTTCAGTAAAATGGCAAAAAAAAGAGGGCACAGCAAGTCTGTAAGGGAAGTGCACAGTACATCGCGAGTGTATCGCAGGGCATGCTGACTCGAAGCCACATGGCTGCGCAGTTGCGACGGGTGGGGAGTCAAAGCGGTGCCATATAGATGGGGCCCTAGAGTCTCCCAACCCTCTGGAGTAGATCTGGGAGTAAGGGGCTGCAGGGGAGGAAGGAAAGTGTTCTGCCAACAATGTCTGTTCCATTGGTGGACATATATTATTGGATTTCACCTAAACAGGCTGGGCAGATAAAAACATCTAAAATGAGGTTCACTACATAAAATCAACTTCCTGGCAAGACAAATATTTGCTAGCATAGGAGAGCTTTAACCAGATAAAAACAATAAGAAAAAGGGCCAAATGGGTCTCACAGGATAAGGTATTCCACTATCTGGCTGTGACCACAGTGTCTCATCCCAACCTATAAGGCAGCTTCACAGTTCACTCTCCTTTGGAAACTTATTTGTTGGAATTTAGTGAGTTTAAACTCTACTTTAGAATGTTCTTTAGGATTGAAATGATCAGTCACTGCTTCAAGTGTGACCATTTTAAGATGTGATATATATTCATTTGTCCTCTCATGCAAAGTGACCTCTGGCAGAAGGGCACCGACAACTGTCCTGCTTATTCATTACCAAGTACTGCTAATTGGTATTGGGCGACATCACTGAATAGATCTCAATAGTTTGCTTGGATTCTGGATACATTTGCTGTCTAAATAGTGCTGTGACACTCTTACTTCTTGCATTGCCTGGCCATTTTGCCTCATTTTACTGTTTTATGAACAGAGGCTCTATTCTGAGCCTAATCAGAATAAGGTACCAATGAATTCTATAGGACTTTATTTCTGAGTAGACTTGTAGAGGAGTATGCTGTATGAGCGGTAATCACAGAATGCAATATGGACTGCTCATGCTTCTCATGTGATTTTTGGAAGTAAACTGCCCCCCCCCAAACCTTGCTGAGGTGGATGTATCTTTAGTTTTCAGCAGTTAGAAAACTGCTGATTCCAGCTTAAAGCCTAAATGAACCTTTTATAACACAAATTCCTTCCTATACACCAACTATCAAGTTCACCCATAAGGACTGACTGCAATTTATCACCAGTTACATTAGCAGAAAGAAAGATCTGATTTGTATTATTATTTGATTCAGTTCCAGTGTTTTCAAGGCAGTTATTAACCATAGAAAATTTGCATTTTTTAAAATGAAAAACTGACGAATGTTAATAACTTGCACTATGAGGCTTTTCTGTAATTTACTCAGTGCTCCATTAGTTATTTTATATCATAAATACAAAGTAGCTTCAGTGATTTCTAAGACATCTAGCAGAGATAAAATATTAAATCAATATGATGAACAGTATAGATTATGAGATCAATATGACCTTGGATAAGCAAAGGCAGAGACTTGCAGATTTAAACAAGTAAAAAGCTGGAAAATTATTCCACTTCTTAGTCACACTTTTATTTTTTTTTAATACTTTTAATACTTTTTAATACTTTAATACTTTTTTTAATACTTGATACTTCTGATCAGGGATTAGTGTGAAATGAAAGACCTTGAGTTATACAATTAGGTATTGATTTTGTTGATCTATATTTAATTCTCATAGCAATTTGGCTACATGTGTGTTTAGGCTTTTTTCTTCTTCTTCTGTACAGTAGCATTTTGAGATATATATATATGGCTAAGAACAGAGCTCATTTCACTTTTCTTCGTTAATCTAAAACCTGATTGCTCTGTGCACATGAGACAAAGGAAGGTTTTAATTTCTTGCAGGCAACTGTGAATTTGATCATCTTAAAAGTGTTGCTTAACTAAACTGAACATAAAAATGCAGCTTGGCTATAGGGAATCATACTACCAGTTAATTGCATATTTAAAATTGGGTTGTACCTTTATGCACACAGCACTGACCAGATAAGAGGCAAAAGTTGTTTTTCCAAATCCTCAAGTGCAATTTGGCTGCTGTACTGTGTAAATATGGGCAATATAAGGGCTACCACTCTGTTTATAAGGGCAGTAAGGGCAATGACCATGCTGGCGAGGAATTATAAGAGTCGCAGTACAACACATCTGGAGGATACCATGCTGGGAAAGGCTGTGCTAGACTATTGCAGTGCCTTCCAAATTATTCCATGGTAGAATAATCAAACATAGAGAAGAGTTCTTGGTAGCTTGTCCACATTATGGAACTCCTTCTCCTTGAGAACTTACCCAAGCTTGATCCAGAGTTGCTATAGGAGGCATTAAAGTAACTTTAAATTTTGGCTGACTTCATCCAATGGCTGAGTCTAAACTTTCAATTGGGTGTGATATTTTAGTATCTTGTTGCATTTATATTTGTACATTTGTTTTACTTACTTAATACATTCCTTAGTTGCCTTTCAAAGCTGCCTTTGAATTGAGTGTGATATTTTGCTACCTTGTTGTATTTATTCTTATTTTCATTTGTTACTTCATACTTTTCTTAGTTGCCTGTCAAGACTGCAGTCTTCCCAAGGCAGCTTATAATATAAAACATACAATATAAGAAGTTCATAAAAATCATAAGCCAATTTTAAACAAATTTAAGGATTTTAACCATGATCCATCAGTCTGTAGGTGCTCCTGTCCCCATTTTCCATCCTTTCTCCTCCCAGATAGCTCTCAGGCAAACATGCATGTACCATAGCATACCATCTATTATTTGCAATGGGAAGCCTGTACTCACCTCCCATACTGTGATTTACCCATCCCTGTCTTCTCTAGAGATCCAGAGCTGAGCCCAGTCCTGCATCAGTAATAGATCTTGCCCTTTGTGTTTTCCTTAATATTGTTACACATCCAATTCCAAGCAATGGGAGTGGATAAAAAGTCATACATGCTCATTTTTGTAGAAAAAAATAACAGGTACGTTGCATTTTATTTGTTTGTATTTACAAAATATATCATATTATGGGCAGTATCCTACACTGCCTGCACACTAGCGGGACCTATTGCAAGCACAACCACTAGGAAGCTAGTGGTTCCTGAAACAACCAGGGCAGGTCAACTGCGATCTATTGCCCTGTTCCAGAAATTAGCATTTCCTTTCATTTCCAGGGTTGCTTTCGGAAGTGCTGGTTCCTGTTGGACTAGCAGTGGTTCCCGCTGGCACAACAGAATTAGTGGAAGCACAGAGGCCCTATAGGATATTGCCCTATGGTTTTTTGGTTTTGCTGTTCAATACACAAAGACTATGTGTAATCAAATTACTTTGGTGATGAAGTTTTAATTAAAACCTTAAGGATTCAGATTATATAATCTCCTGACGTTGTGAGTCATCAGTGAATCCCACACAAAAACTGCTATAAACAGATGTAGAACTTAGTGATACTGTTTTGTTGTTGGGGTTGTTTTTTTTTGTTCCCCCCCTTTCCTTTGCCATGATAATGTGAACACATAGCAAATAAACTAAGGATCTGGAGTTAGTCAGGGTCTATCAGGCAAGCTTCTGATAGTAATGATTTTCAGTCACTTGTGTAGGCCTGATTTGATCTGAACAGTGGCCTAGAGGTTAAAGTCTGCATATACTATTACTAAATCCATGAGTCACCCAATTCCTCAAGATGCAATATATATCTGATATCCTGCAGAATGGCCCTTATCAGCAAAAAGAAGTACTGATTCACACTACAAATGCATTAGTAAAATAATGATTTAAACATGAGCAGAGATTTTGAGCCAAACTCTGCTTCCTAGTGGCTGAAATCAGTAGTGTATGTAGATGCATTGTAGTGATGGGTGAATCTGAACCATCTATATCTCCAATTTATAACTGAATGCTTGAAATGTCAGTTGTTTCATTTATATATTTTGCGTGTGTGTGTGTTGCCCAGGTTGTTCTAAACACCTCTGAAAACAGTTCTATATTTTGTATTCAGGATAGTCCCAACCTGTACCTAGCTTTTGTTTTAGGAAAATGCACAACTTTCCACTAATACCAAAGTTATAAAAGATAATCACAGCTTTTATAAAAGCAATGGGAGGATTTTTCTCAGGCACACCGAATCTTCATCTTAATCATTTTCTTTCACTTACGGGGGGGGGGGGATCCCGAAATTCACAAGAATAGCCTTCTTTCCAGGATTCGTAATATGTAGAAAAGAGATTGGTAAAATGTTGGAATAGGCAAAATATAAAAGTAAAACACAGTCAAAGCAAAGACTGAGAAGGGCAAATGTGACAGGTTCTACTGTGGACATATGTCAATTTGTGAATCCTTGCTTTATTCCATTAACATGAGACCAGAACAGTTCATTTCCATAGATTTTATTCAGGCATACTTCTTTAAGAAGGAAGCTGAGATGTAATTGAGTTTATTTTTAGATGTATAATTAATTGCACAGCCTTTTTTAATTATTTGCCCATGTGTATTAAGGATTATATTGCATAACTTCTTTATTCCAATGACAGCAGGATGCACATATTAATCTGTTCTGCAAATAAAGTTGCATTGAAGATTAAATTAAGGGGTGTACTGGAAAGAGGGTCTTCATATATTACTTGTCTAACAAATGCATCATAAGCAGTTTCTCACAGTCTAACTTCTAGACTTGCCACTTTATAGGATAGTTGGGATTTTCTTCTCAAGTACAAAGAATTCCAAATCTCTTGCTCTCTCACTCTCTCTATATAAAATCCAATATAAAAATACTTCCTGGAAAATTGTTCAAAATGGAATAACAAAATACACATTTTCCATCCCAGCACTAATTCTGTATTTTAGCACATTGCAGTTCAGTGATACAAAAGAAAATCCAGATCCCTGTTAATAGAACTTAGGGACATAGCTGCAAAAAGAGACAAGGGATTTCACCTCTAAACCTAAGGGTGGAACTAACAAGTTAACTCTAAAAAAGGCAAAGGTGTCCCCAGCCAGTTGTGTCCGACTCTAGGGTGTGGTGCTCATCTCCATTTCTAAGCCGAAGAGCCAGCGCTGTCTGAAGACGCTTCCGTGGTCATGTGGCTAGCATGACTGTACACCGAGGTGCATGGGACGCTGTTACCTTTCCCGCCGAAGCAGTGCCTATTTATCTACTTGCAATTTCTTGCTTTTGAACTGCTAGGTTGGCAGGAGCTGGGACTGAAGACGGGAGCTCACTCGGTCACGCAGCACTCGGGTCTCGAACTGCTGTCCTGCCGACCTTCCGGTCTGCGGTTCAGTGTCTTAACCACTAAGCCACCGCGGCCTCTGAGCTAACTCTAGGCAAAGACAAAATTATTTTGATGGATCTAAAAACACCGACGAAAATTACTTCTATATAGCATTGTAGTGGTAGTACTATAATGTACTGAGTGAAATCCAGTGAAGAAGGTTTTCCCCTGATGTAACTGCTTCTATCAGAAGAACCAGGGGAGGGGGGATTTTCCCCTGCCTCCTGCACACCTTCACGATCTGCTCTGAAGGTTGGGGAACCCTCCAGAACAGATTTTGGGGGTGCCATGGCAGTTACATGGGAAAGGAGAGAGGAAGCAAGTCCTATCATGCGAGTAGACTTCCGCTTGTGCAGTGTTGCATTCTGCCCTTTGCTTAGCAATTTAATATGATGGCATCT
Source organism: Heloderma suspectum (assembly GCF_057233095.1). Taxonomy (NCBI): domain Eukaryota; kingdom Metazoa; phylum Chordata; class Lepidosauria; order Squamata; family Helodermatidae; genus Heloderma; species Heloderma suspectum. The sequence goes on along the minus strand of NC_139458.1, from coordinate 160,869,853 downwards.
ATGACACCTCACCCTGTGGAAGTGAGAGGTCTAACAGTGGTATTACCAGCCCACTGCCACCACTTGCGGTATTTCTCTTCCATTACCCTGTACCCCCAAGAATTCCAGGGCAACTCTGTTGCTGCTGTATAAACTGCCAGCCCCAGTTCACATGGGTTTTGGCCTCCACTAAGCTACATTGGATAAATAACACTTCATTTATTTTCTTAACAGTAACAGTTCACGTTCTTGCAAAGCCAAGTAATATAACGTAACCAGCACACATAAAGACATCTAACTCCTTTCTTCCTCAGTTCCCAGCTTCCAACTGTCCGGAACCCCACTGACCAATCCCAACTCAGCAAAGAAGCCCAGTCTCCAACCAGTGCAGCTAATCCCAGCAATAAATATAATCTGCTGAACAGTAATAAAAACAACAGATGCCCATTTCACATCATGTCTCCTCCCTTCTTCCCAAGTGGAACACTGATATTTTTTGCAGCAACCAACAGGATTTTTCCTAACATGGTCAGTGACAGATCCACATTCACTGAAACTTTCCCTGCTCTTCATGTCCAGGGCTTCTGGTAATGTAGCAATGTTAGAAGGAAAATTCCAGCCTCAACAAAATCAGGGAAGAGTGCCTCACTTGGGACTGACTCCTTTCTGTCAGAACTCTCTCTTCGAACCTTCTTGGTGTGGATCTTTTGCAGCAGTCCATTTTGCCCTGGTTCCTAGTCCCCATTACTGCAAACCACTTCCCCTAGTACCTCTTTTGAAAAGCTTCGATCCACGTGCTCGTCCTCACGTCCTACCTATCTTGTCCTTTGTAACTTTAACTGCAACAACTCCATCTCACATTTCATTCACTTCTCCACAAACTTGTGCTGTGCTCTCCTGTCCTCCATCTTCAACCATTCCTGTGATCATAAACCCTGCCTTATTAGATTTTCCTATCATGGGAGCAGCGTAAACACAGTCAGCTAAACATGCTTATGGAGCTATTTTATGACCTTCATGCTCAACATGCAAAGCTCTGGCAGATGGGTTCATGGGGATACTGGGGGTGAGACTGATGTGTGCACCCATATCCTCATCCTCACTTTTGCCCTACACGCAAGCAGGTGAATGCCTGCATAGGGCTTAAGTCTGGATCCAACTCAGGTTATGTGTTTTTTTCCTCATCTGAACTGGATTAGAATACTAATCAAACCGGAACACCCTGAATTGAATTATTATATTTGCAGAAGCTCCATGTTATCTTCTATACAGGGAAAAGCTTCCTACACTCCATTGCACACAGGTTATTCCAACTGCAAGATCATTTGCACTCATACATAGGAATGTGTCTTTCTTGGGTCCTGATTGTTATTTGGAAACCCACTGATTTTAGTGAAGCTTATTTTCATGAAGTATTTAGTGTAGAGTGGTTTCAGTCAGTAAATATAAGCTTCATTGGGTTACCTCACTCTAATAATGGAATAGGCATGTACAGGTACTATAGTCTGATAGTGGAAACATAAAGAGGTAAATCATGGAAGTAGTATAATCCAGTGGCAAACACAGGTCCATCTGCTTTTAGAAAATGTAATCTCGATTGTTTCTAACTTTAGTGGGTTCAAGCCACTTAAAACTGATCAGGCCCAGATGGTTTCAAAGACTAGGGTTCAAATATAAGAATAGTACTGTGGCTTAAAAAAAGAAGAATACTGTATGATATTTAACATAAAGCGAAAGTGTTACATTTTGGGCAGAATCCAAAATTGCTTCCAGAATGGCAATTTAGCACTTCTGGAGGCAAGCTGAAACAAGGGGAAATGCCCATTTCTAGAAGGGGAGAGGTTGGTGGACCTCGCGTAAGGGAGCTCCGCTGACCTTCCCCATTCCAGAAATGAGTGTCTTCTCTCATTTTGGGGCTAAAATGAGAAGTGCTAAATTGTCGTTCCACAAGCAGTAGGGGCCCCTTATGGACCGGAAGTGGCAGGGCTGGACTAGAATCAGCAGTCAGCTCCACTAGCAGATGGGCAGCATTGGATTCTGCCCATGATAATATAAACCATGTAAAGTATGGGGGCATAAGTTTGTTTACTAATGTATCCAAACAAAAGCCTAAACACTTGAGACCTGAACACTGTAATTTTCAAAGTGCTCCTTCCTGCAATACCTTTTCTTCTTTGCAATATTTTGTATATTATCTATATTCTTGGATGATCCTAAATCAGCCATTTCACTTGCTATCAAAATGCAAAGTAACAATGTTTGTTCTTGGAATGCCAATAGTTTATTGATCCATTCATTTCTGCCTGGCACTAATACTGAAAATGAGGGATGAGTGTGCCTTTTCTCTATGAATAGCACACCTCATTTAACAATGGATGCTGCAAAAACTTTGTATATCTGTAAAGCCCCTAATATGTTCAATGTTATCATATATTTCTTTGATGATATTATCTGGAACAAGAGATGGAGACATAAGATTAAAAAAAAAGTTGTGTGAAAAAACTAGGTCTTTCATCTTATTGGAATTCTCCCTAAAACAGCTGATAACAAGTCTTCTGCAAGCAAAGAGATAAAATTGGTATTGTACAATCCAGCTGTGTGTTTTTAATATAATGTGCCAATACAATGTCCAGTGCTTTGTTTTCTGTAGTTTCGTCAGATTGCAACACTTCTCCAAGCAGACCTAGCCAATATCTGATTGATTCTGGTCTGAGGGGATTGGACCATTTCAGTGTAATTTCCTCCCCTGTTGCTCTCATTTCTATTAGATGTTGTGTTCATGAAAATCAATAGGTTCATGCAAAATGTGACGTTATTTTCTAGCAAATTTCATTAATGTCTGCATTATACAGAATCTTTTTTTTTTTTTTTAAGTAAATACATGTGATAAAGATTGGGTTATTTTCTCCCCAGATTCCAGGTTCTTTACTAAAGTTCTAAATACACAGCTTATTAAAACAGATACATTAAACTATACATTAGTTGGATAGCAGAAGTCATTTCCTTTCCGCTGACAGTGGCTGGAGATATGCTGCTTCATTCCATCTATGTGTAAACATTAGATATTACGTTATTTCCCACTTAAACCAGTAGAGTATTTTTGTTTCTAGTTTGCACTATTAAGGGTGCAATCCTATCAAGATAGGCAGCCGCCTCCAAACTCAGAGGTGAGCGCCTATCCAAAGCAGGGCAGGAGAAGCATGGAGGGGATCGTTGTCTCCTCACTCCTCCTGCCCTGCATTTTTGGCTAGACAGCCAATTGCAGCTGTCTGGCCGCGGGAGCATGGAGCAGGGAAGGAGGCTGCTGTACGACACATAGGATGTGTTGTACATGCTGTTATGCTTTCCCTGCCCCAGAATGCCCCCAGCCATGCCCCTTTCCGGCCGCTCCATGCTCCTCTTGTGAGCGTGGAGGATGGGGCTGTTCCGCGCTGCCTCCAAGGCAGCACGGAAGTGGGGGGAGGCCAGTTCTCTGGGAACCGACCTCGGAGCACAGGCTCCAAGGTCGGTTCCTGGAAAATGACATATCCTATGGCCATCTAGCCACTGTCTAGCGGCCATAGGATTGCTCCCTCCATGTTCTGTAGTCACACAAAGGATGAAAGTAAGGTGAGGCACTTCAAATGCCGTCAGGAAGATCTGGTGTTGAAAATTTGGTTCTACCAAAATAGTAGAGCTTCATTTCAGGAGACACTTAAGAATCATTAAAATCAATGGGACTTGAATGGGATATCTGTATGCAAATATCTCAATGGTTTTAGTAGGACTTAACCATATCTATTTCCTTCTGTGTTATATCCTATACTATCACTGTAATTGTGGCCACCTGAACAGGACAGAGGTGCAGTGGCGTCCACATGAAATAAACAATTGAGTCAGTTTCTTTGAGGAGTATCCAGTTGTCCTTAAATAATAATTCCTGAAGAAGAATGGAATATGCAAATTACTCTGGAGCCCGTGGAGATACTTTACACATACAAATTCCAAAATCAGCTGCTTAAAATGTAAATGGCACTTAACTATTTTATAAATTGAGTCTTATTTGTCTGGGCAAAATCATTAAAGCTATGATTTATCCCAAAATGGACTTTATTATTGCATTTAATTATAATGGAGGATTAAGTCCAAAAGTATTTAACAATCCATTCCTTTTTCTGCTGTGAATGTTGGACAGGCAGTAATTGACTATTTACAATTGGGATAACAATTTTTGTTTTTGTAAGAGCTGTGTTTCTAATTCCTGCCTCTCTTGAATTGTTACAGAAATTGAAGCAACCTGAGGAAACAAAGGAAGATTCTGAGAAGAGGTTATCTAAAATTTCCCTGGAGTCTCTCAATAAATTTAATAGCAGCAGAAGCATTTTATTGGAAAAAGAAAAGAACGGTCTGAGCAAGATTGAAGGGCAAGAAGAAGAAAATGGGAAGAATGAAGAAGTTTCTCTAAATAGTTCTGATAGGCATGGTATAGACCACTTAGAATCCTTGAGTGATTCTTTATATGATAGCTTCTCGTCCTGTGCAAGCCAAGGCTCAAATGATGTATAAAGCCACTCTAAAGTGGCGAGCAGAGTGAAGCACTTAAGGAACAGAAGACCTAAATAAATAAAAGCAGTTGAAAATATTCAAGTTGGCAAGACTCATAATAGGGTATCTCCATATATAGTCATATAGAGCAATAAAGAGGGAGGAAACTGCATTATAATAGAAAGGCTGAAAGTTCAACACCTACAACACATTACTTTTTAAAAGTCTTAATTTTGCACTTTTATGAATACTTGTACAGAAGTTGTAAAAAAATGTTCTTCAGGCTGGGGTGGGCGGGAAAAAAATTATATTTGTAGAAAACATGACAGCAATAAATACTAATTGGTGCCATGCTCCTGAATTCGCAGGTTACTAACTTTAAACACTGATGTTAATATTAACAAAGTTAGTGATCTTTTTTGTAAAATAAAGATTTATAAACATTCTAGTCTTAAACTGTATGTAGAAGCACTGCTTTAATGCAAATTTGAGCTTGCCAAATCGTCTATAACAAATTTCCTTGGACCACATTGTACAACATACATTTTTAATATATTAGTGCAATTTTGAAACAAAGTTTCTCTATGAACTCAGATATTTCTGTTACTATTATTTGGTCAAAACTTTCAAGAGATTCAACTTCCTGTTTATCTGTAGCTTTCTATCATTAATATCTGTTGTGTTGATTTAATGTCAATCTCATTTCATCTTAACTCCGTTAATCTGGGAATCATGAAATAAAATGCAATTTAGATTTGTAATCTACATTTTAAAAATTTTTAAAGGAAAAAAATGGTGCTAGCAAAACAAATGTGGGGGGGGCGAGTTTCCTACAAACACTGTTTATATGTAAGGAAAAGTCTATTTCAAAGGTGGAGTGTATTTTTTCTAGATGTGGAGTATTTATAACAACTTTTGTACAGCAGTCTGTAAGCTAGCTATATTTGGGATACTTTTAGCCCTTTTACTATGTTTGTAGAATATGCCTGTTCATTTTCCCCCAGTATGATGTTGTACTATCAGTGTTACATTGTTAATACTTTTGTGCAATGTTACATTTCATGATGTTTTGGATATACCGTCAGGGTGGAATTTCATTGTCTCTTACCATCATGAAATTTCTTTTGGAATTTGTCTGAATAAAAGTCATATCACATCTGGATATCAAAACAATGAAATACATACATATCAACAGACATTCAACAATGGGTTAATTTTGTTTAGACAAAAGCTAGCTGGAAATGGATTGCTAAGATCTATCTTTCTGGTTTGACCAAAATATAATAAAGTGTCAGGAAATAAATGTAGTTTTTTCTCTTTCCACAGAAAGAGAAAAAACTACAAGAAAAGTATGGGGGATAATTCTCCAGCCATTTTCTTTCTCAAACCAAGGAACCTCGCATGCTCCCTGACTAATAAATGTGCAGGTAGGAAACAAAATCAGTCAAAAGAATTTGCTACATGGCAACTAAAAAGTAATTTAAGCTTAATTCAAATCTCTCTAGCGCCTGCTCTCCCTTTTGAGACAAGATGGCGAAAGATAAAAAGCAAGGTAAGGTCTCAGAAAGATGAGCCTGGGAAAAGCCATCAGGGTTGGCCATATGGATTGTTGTAATGGAGCAGCTTTCAACACAAGGCGCATAATCTTGTGCAAGGTGCAGGACACCAGCAACAAAATGGAACTCCACGAAGAACTGTAGGCAAGGGAGAAGTGGAATGGTGGCCTGAGCCGTTACAAAATAAGACACGCACCCCTTCGAAGGCACATGCTAATCTTGAAGAAGAGGTCTTTCTGTCAAACGAAACATGGCTGGGCATGTTCTTCTCCATCGCCATTGGGCCACAATGACGACGCCCCGATTCGGCATCCTCTTTGAAGCGCCTGACGGATACAAAGTGCTCTTGCCCGCCCGCCCCTCCTCTCCAGGACCAACCCAGCGCCTGCGTGAGCAGTCCCGCCAGTGCTGCCATACCGGCGTCGAGTGTAGACTGCTCTACAGGATACAGCCGCCCCGCACTTCATTGCCTGGCAGGCGGTTCCCGCGCTCATTTTCTCGGGCTGGAAGAGGCGACGGCGCTGCAGCCCGCGCGCCTTCCCGGGAGTCAGCAACGCACAAATACCGCCCCCCGCCTGGCGATTGGCTCGTGCGTAAGGGGGGGCGCCGTGAGCTGGGGCGCCGCTCGAGCACAGCGGCGAGCGAGGGGGGCCGGTTGTCGAGGGAGCGTGGCAGGTTTCTCACGGCGCGTCGGCGAAGCTGCTTCTGCTCCCGCTCCGGCCCCGGACGCCTTCACGCTGACGAGAAGTGAGCGGCGCCCCGGGACGCGCGAACGCCCCGGCTCAGCGAGCCCTGCGGTGCTACGGGTGAAAGCGAGGCGCTGCCTGCCTTGTGCTGCCTGCGCTGCGCCTCAAGACCGCGAGCGGGGCGGGAGCGCCGTCCTACGCAAACCGCCTCCTTCACTTGCCCCCGAGACAGCCGAGACGAGGAGAGCGTGTCGGGGGCGCCAGCGCGGCGTGGGCCTGAACACGCGCCCTTCCCACCCGCGTTGCGCCTGCGTCCGTGGGACAGTGGCGCCACCGGGGCAGAAGTCCCGGCCCCGCTCGACGGAACGAGACCAGCCCCAAAGCGGCGAGGCTGGTTTACCGCGTTTTGCACTGAGGAGAGCAATGCACGTGGCCATCTAGCGACCTCCCCGCCCCCCCTAAAGCCATTAAGCCCAGCGTCGGAAACTGCCGGGCTGCGCCCTGGCGGGCTAACGCCTCACCCATCCCCGCCTCAGAAGCGCCAGTATTCCCTTCTCCGCGTGAGTCTGCGCTCACACAGGTGTGTTGCCGGCGCCTCCTCCCCCCCTGCACGCGTTTCCTCTCCAGCTGCCCATGCCCCCATCACAGCAACAATTTTAGGCGCGCACTCGCCGGCACACGCGGGATTCCCTGCCTCATCGGCGTGACAACTGTCTGTAATGCTTAAGTAACGCATTAGAAAAGAGACTGCCCGGCACGCGACGGTCATACGAGAGCGCCCCACGCGCTCCTTTTACACACAGATATAGCCGTTACTGCACTTTAAACACAAGTAGACCGAGAATACCAGCTGGGAACCCAGCGAAGGCGAACCCTTCTAGGCACCCCAAAGAATTCTGCACGCTATTAACAGGTGCGTATACTACACATTGGAGAGTGGGAACTGAGGCGGAGAGAGCGGCTTGCCTAGGGCCACCGAGTGAATTCATGGCAAAGGCCGGATTGGAACTGGAGACTTCCTGATTCGTAACCACACTAAGCAATTAACCATGCGCAACAGTTCAGATTTCTGCCTACAACAGGGAAGGACACAGGGCCCATGGGCAAATGTAGCAGTCTAGGACACGATATGGCAGCTCGCGAATCTCCCCCCCCCCCATACATTCTTAAAAAAAAAAAAAAAAAAACATGTTTCTAGCCCTCAAGGTTGTAGAGAAAAACTTGGGGGAAAGTTGGCTCTTTCTCTTGGAAGCATTAAAACTCCGGTCTTCCTTTGATTAGGAAGGATTCCTTTGACTCAGTGTCCTGCATATTTATGCTGCCTCAATAATCACAGCAGGTCTGCCTGCCCGCTACTCCAAGCATCCCCCTTCTCTAGCCCTCTCGCGGTAGCATCCTTTACCTTCTCTGCATTTCAACAAGCTGCTGCCTCAAATGCTGCCAAAAGCTACCTGGAAAGACAAGAGCACGTAAACACCAAGCTGGAATTTAACCCCGTTTGTCTGGGTTGAACGCACATCTCTGTAATGAAGAGCAGGGGGCGAGAGTGGTTTGGTGTGCCTACGTTGGAGTTGTCAATCATCTCCCTAGGTGATGCCCCGAACTATTATCCTAAACACACACACCTTTCTCACTAACCTCAAAACTGCTTTCTGATCCGGGTTGGTTACTCTCCCCCCGCCCGCACCTTCGAGAAAATGATCTAGCCATGCAGTTCCTGCTCGTTGGGGTCAGGAACAAATGATCGATCATAAGCAATCATGCCGTATAGAGTAAGATCGCAGCCTATTTGGTGTCCCTGTTATATGTATCTATGGAAGGACTGCCTATGCCGCTCTCAGCAGAGTTCCTTCCTCCTTCCTCCCTGAGCCTCCAGGAGGGCAGTTCCACCAGCTTTTGACCAGGGAACGGTGCTGGTTTCCAGTTCTGCGAGGCTTAGAATAGAAATACTGCGCCTGGCTTCTCTGTGAAAGACTCCAGGTAGGTAAAAGGGCACTTTTGCCTGTTTTAACCAGACAACAAAGCGCAGCGTATGGGCCAGATGGGGGGCTCCGAACACACACCCCGCTTTCTGCACGCACGTTAACAGTTTAGGGTGGGCCTGGGAAATAGAGGGCTGTCCTACAGTTTGCGGGTCAGTGTATGAACCAACACCTCATTTCTTCAAGAATACATTCTAGCGGGCTGCGTGTAGCAGGAAGTACTGCGCGTGTATTCACTTCTGTGCTCAACTGATGTACTCATTCACACAACCAAAATCCTCCTGTCACCCACAAAAGTGTGGCGGGTGGGGGAGGAAAGCCACCATTAACCACTCGAATTGCAAAATCACTTGGAAGTGATTGATGGATTGATTGTAGCAGGTAACTAATCCACTCTAAGTCACCTCGACTATAGTATTCCCTGCTTTTTAAAGGGTGTTTAGGAAACTGCCCCTTATATCGAGGCGGGGGGGGGGGGAGTCTCATCCACATACCATCCTAAGATGGGGAGAGAACGCGTATGACGGAAAGAGCGAGAGAGGGAGGAAGGGAGCAAGGCTGCGTGCGCGAGCGCGTGTGTGAGAGAGGCTGTATAGCGGAGCAAAGGAGTAACCAAACCAGATGTTTAAAGTTGGTGCTCCGTGGAGCTATTGTACTGCCGGGTGTTAGATTGGTGTCGTGCTTCCTCCACACCCATCGAAATCAGCCTGGGGTCTGCCGCTGCGAATGTACAGAGTCACTTCAGCAAGTGGAAAAGGGAGCGGGGGGCCGGGGCGAAGGGTGAGCGGCCTGGCTCCCGCCCCTCCGCTGCGGGGGCGCAGGTGTCGCGAGAGGCGCTCCCCCCTCCCCTGGATCGTCAAGATTCTGCCTGCCTTCCTAAACTTTCTCCCCGCCACCCCAGGAAGGGGGGAGGGCGATCACGTGGGCCTAGGGGAGGGCAGGGGAGGGGAGGGGGCTGCTCGTGGGGCCTCTCTCGCCCCGCCCCGCCCCGCGCTCCCTTCGCTCGCTTTTTCTTGGCTCGGCGCCTTCCGCGGTGGTTTCAGTCTCTCAACTCCGGCGAGGCTGGAGGGAGTCGAGGCGGGAGGAAGGGCGCCGGGCTAGGCTGGCGATGCGGACGCGGGCGTCGCCTGGTGCCCCCGGAGCGCCTCTCCGCAGAGGCTGCAGCAGCGCCAGTCCGGCAAGGCAGAAGCGCGCGGCTCCCCCGGCGGCTCCCGGCTGCTGCTGCTGAGACCCGCGCCCCTCGCCCAGCGCCGCCGCCCTCCGACGGCGCCAAGAGGATGTGGCTCCTCGCCGTGGCGACAACTTTCTGGGGGTTGCTGCTGGCGCCAGGTAAGAGCGCGGCGCGAAGCCTGCCCCAGACCGCGGCGCGCCCCACCCCTCGCCCGGCCTCGGCGCGGGCCCCCGCAGGTCCAGGGCTCCGCGTAGCCGCTCCGCAAAGTTCGCGCCTCCCATTCAACGGCGGCCGCCGCTGCTGCGGGCGCCCCCTCTCCCGCTCCCAGCGCCGTGCCAGCAAAGCAGCGGCGGACGCTGCTCTCGCTGCTCGCAGCCTCGCCTGCGCGTTTGAGCCGCTGGGCGCAGCTCGACTGACTCCGCGCCCGGCGGTTGGTGCCGCCTCGCGGAGCGAGGCGCTGTCCTGTCCTACCATCTCCCCGTCCCCGCGCTCGGGGGGGATGCAGCTTGCCGAGGAAAGCTCCGCTCGGGATCGCCTCAGCAGCCCCTGGTGGCTCGGAATGCATGTGGGCCAGCCCGCGAGGAACCAGGTGCTCGCCCGCGGGAAACCAGCCCGGAGCTCCTACTACGTCCCACCGACAGACCCGCGCAGTGAGGCTTCGCAGCCGGACTGCAGCAGTGCACCCCCGCTCCCGCCCTCCGCCAGTCCCAGGTCCCTCCTTTTGCGATCCAGAGGCTCGGGGAGGGAGAGGGGACGCCGGTTCACGTTTCCGAGCAGCTGCCTGTTCGCAATCCCCGCGGCAGAGGACTCCCCCCCCCCCGCGAAATGCATTGAGCGGGGAGTAGTTTGTAGATCCCTCGCAACTACAAGCTACGTCAAGGGGGCATTCGTTCTCCGTGGGTGGCATCATCCTTCGGTAGCTTTTATGCAGTCGTCTTACTAAAATAGACCAGAAATCTCTTCTCGCCCTCCCCCCCCCCTTTCGTGAACTGAACTGGGGAGAAATCTGGCTAAGCAAATTTGGTGGGGAGGGGAACTTGCTCGGGCAACCTTCGACGGCTAAGAACAATAATACCTTGCTGGTAACTAGCCGAGCCAAGGCTCAGCGCGATTTCCCGTTAGCAGCTCCGACTCAGCACCAAAGCCAGCTCCCCGCGGGCTACCGAGGCAACTGTTTCGATCCAAACCGCACCTCTTAAGCACGAGCCGATCCTCCTTTCCTGTTCAGGGGGAGCCACTCCTAAGCGGGTGCCCTCGAAGATGGATTAACAGGGAGTACGCCGCCGCCACGCCCCAGCGATCCCTGCTGTGCACTGCTCAGGCACAGCTCCGACAAACAGTAAATACGGTAAACTCCCTGGCCCTCGCTCTAACTTCCAGAAGAACCTCGTTTACATGATAAAAGAGGGGAGCTGAGGATGCTTTTCAGCTGTAATTGTGCATGGCAAAATAGTAATTAAATCATTTGCAATTAATTAGTAGTTAAGTAAACCCTTTGGCACAGGAAAGCTCTGGAGCGCATCTATTAGGAGCGTTACTTCCTCCCCAAACATCGTTTGTTTGCTTTTTAAAAGCGTAGTGCTTTTAAGGAACTCTTAAGGAAAGGAGAGAGGACGTGTTGGTGAGCAAAACAGATCAATTTTGTTACTGTTCATTATGGCTCACTCTGCCCCCTGCTGGATGCAGTTTTCGCTGTTGCAGCTAGGAGGTTTGAAAACTTGGGAGCAAAAATAGCAGATGAAGAGTTTTGCCCATGTTTAGAGTTCTGCTGTTGTACGCAGTCAGCATTATGGTCTTAACTAAATGTGCTAGGGCCAGAACCAAATGCAGGATCAAGGTGTGTGGCTTTTAAACACACACACACACACACACACACACACATATATATATATATATGTGTGTGTGTGTGCGCGCGCGCGCGGAGAAACCGCAGTATAGAAGAGGAAGAAGAAGAAGAAAGGGAAACTTAACAGATAGCATAGTCCTAAGCATATTTAATCAGAAGTGCTACTGAGTCAATGGAACTTGCTTCCTAATTATTTCCTTACACCATGGCCTTATGCTTGTTTACTCAGAAGTTATTCCCATTAAGTTCAGCGTGGTTTATTCCCATGTAAATATGTATAGCATTTTTAACACATGCTAAACAAAAATTCTCTCTATTCTAGGCTTTGCTTTGCAAATACAGTGTTATCAGTGTGAGGAATTTCAGCTAAACAATGACTGCTCATCCCCGGAGTTCATAGTGAATTGCACTGTGAATGTTCAAGATATGTGTCAGAAGGAAGTAATGGAAAAAAGTTCAGGTAAGGTGAATTACACCCATTCTCTCTCATTATGGACTGTCCATCTGCTCTTCCCTTTGCATTTTCTGTCCAATCTAATTCAGCTCTTCGGGTAATTGAAGTGTATCTCTGTAACTACTTTAATTTGATTTGAATGTATAGTGTGCCATTCATCTACTCTACTGTACATCACAAGGTTGATAATTTCACTTTAAATTGAAAATGCTGAAGCTTACTTAAAAGAAATTAACAAAACTACAATAAAACAGCATCAGAAGTCTCAGGCCTCTTTAGAATACTGGTAAATTAATAACAAGTTCATTTAATCTCATTACAGTTAATTACACAGGTCTTCTCCCCTGAGTTAGATGGAAATGTAGTGAATTAGTAGCTCCCTTTATTTACTCTAGCAATTCATACACCCCAGTGGTTGATCGTGACAGAGAATAACATGGAGTTCTGAGGCTTCAGTCATTTAAATAAGATTGAGAAATGTGATTGAATTGCATAGAATGTGCTAGAGATCAGAAAACTAGCTTTGGAATTGTGTATATGGTTCCTAGAAGATTTATCTATTTCTTATGTAACAGAGTTCATGTCAAGGACATAATTATGAAAAAATAGTTGACAATTTGTTGACTAAAAATATTGATGATATCAACTGACGTTCTGCACACCAAATGATGTGGTGTAACATGGAAGGACTGTATTTTTAAAAACAACAACATAGATACCAAGGCCCGCAACACTCCCATGACTGCGTTTAGTATTGTATTTATGTCAGACAGGTTTTGGGTGACGTGATAAACCTGGAAGAAACTGTTTGGCTGGTTGGAAGGCATTTGCTCTTATTACTAATTATAGCCATGTGCTCATATACATAGAAGCCCACAGACAAGCACTGACTCCTGAAATGGTATCTTAATTTTTGAACCCACAGAGGTGAAACTGAGACAATATCAAAGCAAGTTAATAGTATACATAGGGAATACTCCATAGTCCTGACCTTGGAGGAAAAACATCTATTGTGGAAGGGTAGAATATATTTGCCAAGGAGATCAACATGTTATCATGCCTGTTGCTCTTGGAATGCTTTAGTGTGCATATCAATGACATTGGAATGTGTGACAATGAAAGACATAAATATAATCTCAGGATATACAATTTTTAAAGCTTAAAATATCTGCAGTAATAAACAAATGATCAGTTGTAATAGATATGAAATTTTCTTGTGATAAAGGACGTAACTATAACCATTATAAGCCCACATAATTTATATTTGCTGTTCATAGTGTGTTTCCTTTTTAAAGCCTATGAAAGTGAAAGGGAGTTATCAGTTCAGTAAATTGGGAGTGCATTATTGACTCGAGGCAGGAATCTTAGATACACAAACACTAACCTTCTTAAATGCACTAGTATAGACCTGAACAGTTCTGAAGAACTGGGTGGGAGGCTACTCTCTAAAAATGTGGGGAAAAGCCCTCGAGTTCAGCATGCACGCTTTCAGAGCAAATATTACCTCTTAATCCTCATACTATCCAGAAATCCTCCTGCTGGATGGAAATTTAAGGTAATTATGCCCCTCTGGTGTACTTTTGGAACCTATAAGCAATTTTGCCAGGTATCTGAAATGCAGTTTTAAAGGCTCTCTCACTGAGATACAAGGCAGATGTATTCTGTTTTTTGTTTTTAAAAGGCTTTAATGGATGAAATGAAAGGCTATTAAAATCATTTGCAAACCAATCCCAATAGAAATATTAAAAAGCTTTCCTTAGTTCTACTGTTCCTAGTATTGCTTCTGATAACCATAACATTTTTATTTTAACTTACAATTTGAACTTTAACAGCCTCCCAGTAACCACATCAGTAATCTTTTAAGCTGAAGGTTAGTGAGGCAGAAAAATGTGTGCCAGCAGAACTCCTTTATCTTGGATTGGCTTGCTTAAACCTTTTTGGATGCCTAGATTTTTAAGTGATGGATTCTTCGGAGGTTTTTTTTAAAATCAGATTTACAACTGGATTTTCAAACTGATTGATTAAGCTACCATGACTATGTGAAGTTCAAAGTAAGAACCATTCTAATTCTATCTTAAAACTTTTAGAATGAAATACATGTGCCTTCCCCATTCTAGAGAAATTGAATAGTAATAGCTTCCATAAAAAAGGAACATTTTTAATGCTTTTTTTTCAACCTGTGCATTTTGCACCAGGGTATAACAGTAGTATTCTGACTTAACATCAGAACTTTCCTTTTGCCTGTTGGGCCATGCATATATATAACATCTTGTGGACTACCATCATTGTATAAGTGTAGAGACATTTCTCACTTTAGAGTGGGAGTTTTAAAATAAAGGGTATACATTCTCACATTTAACATAGCTATTCAATGATTGATGATATTTCCATTAAAAGTATATTGTTATCCACATCAAAGGCAACCCAGTCTATAATCAACCAACAGAAAACTCCAATGCACTTTGATTTTAAGCCAGTTTAGTCCCATTGAAATCAATGGGCTAAAGGTTTCAATATTCAACATTCTTACTTGAAGAAAATTCCATTTACCTAAATAGGACTTGCTTCCTTATACATGTGATTAAGACAGGGTTATGAGTAGCTAAATCCAAAACATGGGCTTAATTAGATCACAGGGTAATGTGAAACGGTGCAGGGCTCAAACATGTTTCTCTGCAGTAGCCTATAGATTTCAGAGGCACTACTACATACTAAGACGATATACACTGGACTGCAATCCTATACATACTTACCTAGGAGTAAGTCCCACTGAACTCCATGGGACTTTTATTTGAGTTGACATGTATAGGATTGCAGTATTAGTGTGCTTTAGTTCAGCTTGTATTGAATTTGGTAACTGATGCTTAAAAAATGTGTGCAAAATAAAATGTCATATTCTCACATTTTTGCTCACAGTTCAGCATTTGTTCAACAGACCATTTTATAATTCAGTTTACCTTTACTCTTGTTTAGCACTAAAGGCTTCAGATATTGATTTTCATTTAATAAGAGAGCCACTGAGATAGAATATTTTTACCCAATATATAAAATAAAATAATGTAAAAGGTAAAGGTGTCCCCAACCAGTCGTGTCTGACTCTAGGGTGCGGTGCTCATCCCTGTTTCTAAGCCGAAGAGCCAGCGCTGTCCGAAGACGCTTCCGTGGTCATGTGGCCGGCATGACTGAACACCGAAATGCACGGAACGCTGTTAAAATAATGTGCAATCCTGTAATTGCACATGTGTGAGCTCATGTGTGTGCGTGTGCGTACACACACACACACAATTTAACTAAGTAGGGTCAAAAGACTCAAATTTATTTTTTATAAACAATTTCTGTCCTTAAGGAAATTATTTTTCTGCCAGTGTACAGCCTAAAAAGTGAAATGCAGCATACTGAGACCAAGTTTATGGTCTAAATTAGTAACATGATTGATCCAGGGAACTACTACTTGCAGGATACGTTCATCTAATTGTCTCTTTTGCAATAGATAAGATTACTTACTTACATATTGTGGTATATCATTTACATGCCAATGACAATGTTACTCTCTTACTTCCTTCATTAGTATTCATTAAGTTGAATTTTGACAGCTACACAGCCTATGGTAAAACTTTTACACAGATAAAATAATGGAAGAAACACACTAAAAGCCATCCCCCCAGCCCAGGTATCCTTTAAAGCAGAATTCTCCTTACTTGAAAACTCAGGTATTAGATTCTTCTTTTTTTTAGCTGAATCCAGAAAAAACCCAAACCATATGTTTATGCAAAGCCATACCCATTTATTAATGTTTGTGATTACCTAAAACGTAATAATGGCCTTGGCTAGGTTGGAACCGTATCATCTAATACAACATCCACAGAGTAGCCAAGAAGCTGCTTCAAAGCTCAAAAGCAGGACATGAAGTAAGGGCCTTTCTGTGTTGTTAGAGTCCCACTATCTTTTAGCTATTGTGGCTGATAGATCTGAATATAGCTATTTTTCATGAATTTGTCTGAACCGTTTTTTTACTAATCAAAACTAGTGATCTCATTTTTATTCTCACAACAATCCTGTGAGGTAAGTTAGGCTGAAAGGAAGTGACTGGCCCAAAGTCATCCAGTGGGAAGCGGGAATAATTTGCTGGCCCTCCTCAGGCAGCCAAATGTTGCATGTGTGTCCATCCATCTGTCCTATTTAACTGTTATGTCTGAATGAAGGGGGGGGGGTGAGTGTGTGTGAGAGAGAGAGAGAGAGAGAGAGAGCGCTTCAGTGTGTGTTCATGTTTTCTGTTTCTGTGTGCTGTATGCAGTAAAAGGGGGTGCTTGTGTTTGTATTTGAGTTCTCAGCCATGGAAGAGATATTAATCTTTTGCTTCCAGGAAGGTATGGAAGACTAGTTCCACTAAAATATGTAGTAAAAATGTTTTGCGTTATATTGTTTACATTGTTGACTGCGCACACAAATGTCACGTGTGAGTTTAGTATTAGGGGCAGAGTAGGAGGCCCATTACAGACAGCTAGACCCAGGGCCCATCATGGCCTTGATCCGGCCCTGCCTCCCACTTGAACAATGAACATAATAAGCCTTCCTCGCGTGTAAAATGGCCAGCTGTGCATTGCGTGCTGCTTTTGTGTATTCACTTACATGCATATGCACTAGTGACAAAATGTATGCAGTACCCCAATTGGAAATTTATCTTCGATAGACCCTGGGGAGGGAGCCCTAAGACTGACACCTACTATTACAACTCATATTAAACATTTGACGTACATCCTCTTGCTTCTCATATGCCACAACTATATGCCTCCATCTTTAACCAAAAGAAATGTTATTAACAGCAGATGCAACAAAGAGTATTCTGGCACTTCAAAGGCTAAGAAATGTATTTTGGTATACGTTTTGGGGTACTCTTAACCTTCTTCATCAGATGTATGGGTTATTATGGGGAGTTTCAGGTGCATATGGCATCTGTATGTGTTTGGGGGTGGGGAAGGGAGATTGTAAACAGTGAGGTGTCACAAGACTCCTTGTTGTTTTTGCTGCAATGGGCTAACATGGCTACCCTCTGCTGTTTATTAATAACACGACCCTATGCATGTCTACTCAGAAGCAAGCACTGCTGTGTTCAGTGGGTTTTACACCTAAGTAAGGGATGGCAGCCTGGCACCACAATCATGTGTGTGTGTGCTTCACAGTCCCACTGTGTTCAGTAAGACTTACTATCAGGTACTGTATGCGTGCACCCCTCTTCTTGCCTTCAGATTATTATTGTATGGCATAGAAATAACTCAATGGGTAAATAAATTTGGGCTGAAATGCTGAACTTACTTACTTTTGGGGGAGTCGGTGTGCTGCTGTCTTGCTGCTGAAATGGGTGGGAGGGTCCCCAGAGAGGGATAGCTATCAGCAGTAGCTGAACCTGCAATAAGCTCAGTAAGACTGCCATTTCAAATGTGTTGTGTGCACTCACACCTGGCTTCCTGGGACCAAAAGAAAAGGAGAGGTTCAAAATGAACCAGGATGTTCCTTCTGCAGATCAGTGGCTGTTTTACGCTTCTCTCTACGGCCAAATGTTGATCATAGCTGCAACTTCACTCATTGGCTGAACACACTGAAAGGTGGTAGCAGGCTCATTTCTCAGAAAACGATTGGAATGTGCCTGAATGTTTGGCCTCCTATCTTGGGTTCTACAAGGGCTGGAGACTTGCTTTTAAACATTTGAATCTGGACTATCTAGTGCCCTGCGTGGGATACTAGACTGTGGTTCACAGCCCCCTTATCCTGTGGTTAATCTGGCGGAGGGGGGGGGAGAATTGGCAAAAATCGGATGGAAGCAGCTTGTGTGAGCAGGAAGTTGCTTACATGAACTATCCCAACCAATTTTTGGTAGTTCTGCCTCCCACTGAAGCTCCACACACCACATAACCTTGTTGATCATTTGGTGAATAATGAGCCCAAACAGTACATAATAGTGACATACTTGGCTCATAAAACCATTGTATCAGTCTTAGCAGGTGGGCATTTTGAGAAATAAAGCAAGGTAGTTTCATCTCATAATCAAAAGAAATAAAGTTTTCAGAGAGAAAGGAGGATGACACGAGTTTAAATTGTACACCTAGTGAGATGAATGGACAAACACATATGTTTCGGATTATGTTCTGGTTGTGCAGAATACATAGAGAGGAAATCACTTGTGTATTAGAGAATCAAATAATGAAAACCACTTCAGAATCCAAGTTTTGAACAAAAGAACATATAAAAGATGGGAAGTTGTACCCAGTTAGCTGATGGAAGGCTCTTTGATCCAGTGAAGGCTTCCTTCAGTGGAAGGGGGGCATAATTTTCAGCAATTCCCTCTCCCCCTCCAGCCTCAAATCTGTTCAGAAAACTTCAGAACAGTGTGGGAAGTGATGCAGGAGGGAGGGAGAACTGGTGAAAATAGCCTCCTCTCCTAAAAGACACATTTTTATATGCATTTAATCCTAAAAAATATGTGTTCGTACATTTTTTGAGCTCAGAACTACGTATATTACAAAATTCAGAGATGTGCAAAAACCAAAGGATAACTGCATTCTGATCCATTTATGAAACTTCGGAAGTGCAAATCAGGTTGGTTCACTTAAAAAAGAGAACCAGACAAAATCCACTAGCATCCTCAGGAACTATGTAGATGAAGAAATAGAATTTCATTAGGCATACACAGGCCATGCTACTAAGTTGTAAAGGAGGGCACAGATGACTTAGCATTCATTTATAGGCTAATCATGGACAGTGATGTAGGTATGAGGGTATTCTGCTGCAGAGCATGAACTGGATGTAATGACACACAGAATCTTCTTCCAACTCTGTGGTTCTCGCATTCTGACACTATCTGCACCTGTAGAGAGCATGCCAATACATTGTCACAGGGTTACGAACGGTGAGCACCAGCCCTTTGAGATTATGATCCCAGTCCTTTTAAGACTGCCAGTGCCTGTCTACTTTGTAGCTACAAAGAATTGCCACTGGAAATTATAACGGGAGCGCATTGGAAAAGACTACAAAAACATATTCTAATATGGAGCCAGGTTCTACAAACATTTCTACACATTTTCTTACATACACACACTCTGTCTTGAGAATGACTCCCATCGATTTCGATGGAATTTCTTCAAAACAAGTGAGTTTAGAATTGCATATTGAAATTATATTTCAATAAAATATCTTAACTGATATTGATATTTTCAAAATGAACTTGAGAACCTGACTTCAAAGCTGCTTGCAGTTCAAAGCAAATTTAAGAACAAAGTCACCAAATGAGAGTTTAGTAACCAAATGCTAAAGGAGGTTTGCTCCTGGTCAGTGCCTGCATAGGAAGCTGCCTGGGAGCCCCATGTACACCACCTTGAGTTCCATGATGGAGGAAATGGGCAATATAAATTTCCTAAATATATAATAAACACCTTGGATATTAATATAAAAGCACAAAAGCCTTTTATCTATAAAATCCATGAGCTGACTTACAACAGCCTGATCAGAACCCAATAAAGGTAGACTTAATGGCTGCATTTGGACATTATGCTAAACTATGGTTTAGCAAGTTGTGAACAAGTCTAGCTTCCTCCCAAGCGCCTGTATTTATCCCCTGCCCTCTCTTCAACAGGAGGAGTTTGAAGCTTTTGTTCCAGCTTTTCATTTACCACAGCTTGCCATGTTAATCACAGATCTAGGTCTAGTCAACAATAACTATGGTTAGTTTAAACAAGCCAGCTTCACAAAGCATGGCTTGAAGTTGGCTTGTTTCCAACTAACCATAATTAATGTTAACCACAGTTTGTAACTCTGAATGTCACAAGATAACACAGTTAAGTGAAAGTGAAAGCTTCTAACATCCTAATCTCTGCTGTGCGGGAAGAGAGGTAGGCAGAGGGTGTGCCACCAGGAAGAGGCTAGGCTTGTTCATGCCTCACTAAATCATAGGCTGCATTTCAATTGCACGCTAAACTATGTGATTTCTGTGGCTCAAAAAAAGGTGCAGACTAGAAATTGTAATTGTGACAAATGGGACCTGTTGAGCTAATAACCTTGGCATCCATGAACTACTTCAGGGGAAGGCAAGATGTGGCCTGTGGTCCAGATGCAGTCATCCCAGCCCCCCACACTCTGGGGGAAATTGTTTTTTAACCAAAAATGGCATCTGGAACACTACACATCCCTAAACTTTGGCCCTTTTAGGGCTGGGAGGGCTGCATCTGGCCTGTAGGCCAGGTGTTGCCTACCCCTGAAGCAGATCATGGATTTCGTTAATGCAAAACTTGGGGGGGGGCTCTGTAGCTGCTACAGAACCCTAAAAGGGTCAAATTTAATTGACAAAAAGCTAAATGTGATCTTAGTGCTTTCTAGTAGTCCAGATGAAGTTTTTTTCATAAGTTTTATAAAAAAAATTACTTCAGGTTGCCCAACAGACTGTGGCCCATTGGGGGGGGGGGATGGGTCCAGGACTCGTGAAGTTGCCTGACCCTGATCTACTTGAAGAAGTTTATTAATATGCCAAATTTCAAACTGATCAGATAAAAATCCACTTAGGTACAGCAAGTTTAAAAGTGCTGAAAATTGATGTATTTGCTTTTTCACCTCCATTTTTTAAACAGACATATCATATATCTGTCAAATTTTGGTGAAAAGTACTGATGTGGTGAAGTTCTGAGTAGTGATTTAACAAATACTATGGATTTCTCGCCCCATTCGTGCTGGCAAAGTTATGCAGTTCATGCTCCATTTTGAAGCTAGAATACAGTGTTACAGTTTGGGACTTTGAGCTATTTGTCTATAGTTCAGTATTTGGGGAGTTTTTAGCTGTCTGTTTACCACCTAATAGAAGATTAAAATACTTCTAAACAAAGTCTACACCTAGGATTATTTGGGAGGTTGCAATCCAGGTTTTCTACTAACAAGAATTAGTACAGGAAAATCTTTTTTAATCCATGCTTTATTTTTATTACAAATATGCTTATAACATAATATCAAAATATATTGTACATATAAAAACATGTCTATTGTTTAACAGAGCTTTGCTAAAGATACTTTGATCTTAATAGCTTAAAAAGAAACAGACTTAACCATTTCTTATTCTTAGACTTCTAGTCTTAATACTTTAAAAAGGAGAGGTTTCATCTAAGTACCAGGTTCCCTATTGGGTATTGAATAGGCTGTTCAGCTGACAGGCACACAGGCCTGGTGAGCTTCTAATAAGATGCTCCCGCATTGTAAAATCATCACATAGTGTTTGTGTAGAAATTACTTCATAACTAATGAAGTTGTTGTTCAGGCAGGCATTTGGGGTGGGTTAAGAGTATTTTAGAAAATGTTTTTATTGTAGAATTTTATTGTTTTAAACTGTTTTTATTGTATGTTGTACATCACCCAGAGTGGCTGGGTGACCAGCCAGATGGGCGATTAATAAATTTAATAATAAATAAATAAATAAATAAAATATTTGTTGTGTTCATTCAATGTTAAATGACCCAGTGCATTCAAGTCAATGGGATGTTCTTATCACATAAGTCCAGTATGCCCAGTGCAGCATTCTGACAGTGAGGAAGGGGAAGGGATAGCAAGAAATTGTCAACTGAGACAAGAATGAAAGTAATTTTAAGAGCTGAGGGCATCACTCTGCCTGACAGATAGATAATTGATGAAGAAAGAATAAGGGGCGAAAGAAAAAGATACGCTGCAATGCTGTGCAGGGTTAGCCAGAAGTAAGCCTTTCTGAACACAGAGGGACATATCTATTGATTTGCACACATCTACTCAGCTAATGATTTGTCTCTGTGTGTTTCAGAAACATTCCATAAGGTGTAATACTGCAGAGCTGTTGTATCACTACGATGCCAGAACTAAAACTTGTAAGGATCCTGGGCACCAACTAGTGGCACAGGAGACTGTGTAAACATGAAGGGGGCATGTTGACTTTTTTTAACTTGGGTCCCATTCCATCCTAGCTGTGTTCTGGGGTTAGGAGTGGGAGGGAACTCTTGTCTGCTGGGCTTCTGCCTTGTTATACACTGGAACATACCATGCGCAACAAGATTTACATTATGCTGACAATCAAAAAATTTTGTGAGACAGAGTATCAGAAAATGTTTATGTAGCAAGAGAGCTGGCAAATGGCTTCTGTTGACTTTGTGCCTGACAGACAGAACATTGAAAAGAGGAGAGAGGAGGAGAAAGGAGATGTAACTCAAAAGTAAACATTACTCAAAAGTAAACCCTCTGCCTTTGAAAAAAGAGATGGGAGGTTTGAACTGCAGCTGCTATAAACTACGATCCTATGCATATTACTTAGAAGTGAGGCCTACCGACAGGGCTGGACATTTCCTACCATATTTTCTTATTCAGATCTAAGTTGTATTTCATTTACTAAGACATACTGTCTAGTAATCAGAATATAACTGTAGCCTTGTTTTGCAATCCATGCCCTCCATTATAAACAGCTCTAGAACGTTATTTATTATAGTTCAGCACAAAGAAGCCTTCTGGGTAACTCAAAAGCTGACTTTCTAGTTGGGGACTTCTGGATATTGATTTGTTCTAATTGGCAAGCATGGTTTCTTGCATTTATTGTCCGAGTACAAATAAAAAAGAAAGTTAAGTGTGCACCTTCAAAAGAAATCATGATTACCATTAGTTGTTCATAACCCCATGTATCATATAGGTCGACTTGCAAGAAAGCAGATTCAAATAAAGTGGGACAGGGAGAGATTATCAACACTCAAAAACCAGAGAATTTCAATGATAAACCCCAGCCAGTTTAAGACCAGAGCTAAAGCTAACTTATGTTGGCTCAAGCTCCACAAAGCCAGGAAATAGTGCCTTAGCAGACATGCCCTGTGATTAGCAATTATATTGAGTAATGTCACAAATCGTCACCTCCCCATGGCCCAGTTCACAAGCAGCTTGCTGGTGGGCCAAGGCACTTTGCATGTGCCTCTGCAGATGAGGTGGGGCCAGGTGAATGCTGCAGTGACCCTCAGCATTGTCACATGGTTGGCACCGGGTGACAGTGGTTGGCACCACTTGCTTCACCTTCTTTGTTTCTGCTCAGTGCCTGCCCACCCCTCCATGGCTGTTAGTTTAGGAATTTACTGGGTGCTTTGTGAGCTGGATAGGAAGTTTTTACCTGCCCCCTGGGACAGGGTTTTTCACTTACCCTGCACTGACTATCGGGGAGAAAAATTGGGGATTGGCATGGGTAGGGCACCTTTTGGGTCACAATGCAGGGTTGTGTAGGGTTTAAAGACCTACAGGCATACCTAATGTGCACCCAGAGGCACCTTTATGATGAAAGCTGGTTTCTATGCCTTGTCCTTTGGGTTATGAGGCCTGGGGATGGGAGGGACACAGCCTTTGAGTACTGCCCATGATGCACTCAAAGCCTTGGGCCTTGAGGAATGTGAACCGGGAAGGCCTCCCTCAACATAGGATGGTTGGCCAGAGTGAAGCCTTAAATTGGGCCTTCCGTCTGGGGCTGGGGTGACTCACCCATAATCTTGTTGCAGGAGGAGGTCCTTAAGGGACTTTTCTGCAGAGTTTGTAGATCTCACTGCAGACCCCAGACCCCATTGTTTATTTGTAAATAGTTAAATAGAAGTGTGGCCCTTAGTTTTCTCCAACACCTGTGTCTCACCTCTTTCTTGTGGGTGGGTGGACAATATGTTTTTTCCAACTTACACTCCATGCACCCACATTTTTCTTTGGGCTTTCAGGGCCAAATCCAGATGGGTAGGATGGAGTCCCTGGGATCAGAAAAGATAGCCACATCCTATATTCCCTTATGAAGTGTCTGAGACTTACTGTATTGGAGGAATCTTCCTGTGAGTTGACCCATGCCTGTACGTTGTTTATATCAGACAGGATTGGTTAGACAGTGTGGGGGGGACACTTCTACTAGCACCCTTTACCATCCTTATGCTGGCTTGACACAGAGGAAGATTTGACATGGCACTGCAGTAAAACTGAACGACATGGGAGTTCAGGTTTCTTAATCTGAACTGGGAACTGCAACAAGATTAACGTTTTGAGATTTCTACCAGAAGGTATGCTGCAAGACATATGTGG
This sequence comes from Heloderma suspectum, assembly GCF_057233095.1. NCBI lineage: Eukaryota > Metazoa > Chordata > Lepidosauria > Squamata > Helodermatidae > Heloderma > Heloderma suspectum. The sequence continues at coordinate 160,845,574 of NC_139458.1, read as the reverse complement.
TTGCCTTGGAACCCAAGATACTTGGTGGGGATAAAGTAAACTGGGTAGTATGGTGTTGCAGTTGAAAAGAAGTGATAAGTGGGATAAGCACGCTCTTCCAGCTCATCACTTCCTTGCTTCAAATTACATCCTCCCAATATCACTTCACCCTGGAAAAGATGAGTGGGCCTAATTGTCTAACTTGTTATTCAGTGTTAGTCCCAGTGAGCACTTTTAGAAGAGAGGAGGTGCTGGCTTACAAATGCCCTGAAATATAAATAAGTAAGCGACCCATTCATGCTCAAAATCAGTACATTCCCATTACCACTCCTGTTAAGATGGACTGGTTTGGGGTGTTTCTTAAAAATCTATGGAACAGGTAGATTATTTTCAAAACTTGCTTTGACATTTTTCATTACTGGTACTATCATCAGTCCAGTGGTGCTAGAAACCATGGCTACAAGTACCACAACCTAAGTCATTAGCAGCCATACCACTCTCATCCGTACTGCATCAGAGAAAACCCATATCTCCCACTAAACCCGTCACACCAGCTACTGATGTGAGCAACACAGAGGCATAGGTCAACTATGCATACAATAACACTCAAGTTGCTTCATAAAGCAATAGAGGACCATGACAACATGGGCATCTTTGCTGGTCCCAGGCACTCCATCTTCTTCACCTGGATTTGGGCCTGAAATGCCATGCAAAAATGTAAGTGCATGGAGGGCAAGTTGTAAGCAATCATAATTTCTGACATTGTACATAATTAGTTAGGATGCGTGGGGCATGTCTGTGAAGGCATTAGCCTTATCTTCCAATTTCTTGGCTCTGTGGAGCTCGAGCCAACATGAGATAACCTTAAGTTCGGTCTCTAACTGGTAGTTTTTATTATTATTATTATTGAATCTTCAGTTAGCTCAAGGATGCAGAACAAACCTGGTGTAAGTTAGTGATTGCCATCATTATACATTATTTTGCTTCAACTCAGCGTGGTGTGCAAATCTTATCCCACTGAGGATCTGTGGGTATTTAGCTACTGATGTTAGTAATTTGAAATCAATTAATCTATAGCATATGAATATGGAGCAAGCAAGCAAGTGTAGGCGGGAAGGAAAGGAACAAACATGAGACGAATATCCAACCTCCAGGGATTATAATAGATTGCTTTAAAAAACAAGGTTTCTGAACATTTAGAATTGTGTAGCTTTTAAGCATATGTTTCCCATTGTTTCTATTCCATTCACCCAGCATATGCTTTGCAAGGCCATTTGTAGAAACCTAAAAACAGCAGTACAGGATTAGATATTCTAATTAAAAAATGGTAAAAGTATAAAACTTCAAACTATACTGTCAAGTGGTCTAGATAGTGGATTTGCAAGTGAATTCCCTTTCCAATTGAATTCACCTACAACATCGCTTTTAATTAATATGTAAAAATGTTTTATTTGTTTAGTTTATAATAGCATTTTCTTGTGCATGCAGAGTTGTATAAAATACTTGCAGTACAATTAAAGCAATTACTGTAATTGGGCACTTCAAATAGCATATTAGGAAACTGGAACATTATACAGTACAGAATAATAAATGCCATTTCTAAAGCTTTGCAATATAAGTTACTGTCATTGTAATTATCAGAAACCAAGAGGAAAACTAATCTTAAAAGTTCACCTTAAGTAGTTAATGCTTTTATGTGTCACATCCATATATTATTGTTGTCACATTCAGTTTTGCCTTACCATGACCCTGAGTTAGCTGCAATGTAGTTAGTGAAGTTTTTACTACAATGCAGATGCAGTGATAGTAAAAGAAATAAACTACAGATCTTTAGTTTTTCACATAGCTATCAAAGGAAGAGAAGCCCCTGCCAAAAAAGAAGTTGGCCTCTAGTTGCATCAAAAAAAATTCAAGAATCACACTTTTTCTTCACTGTTGCAAAAGTTTAAAAGTTTAAATTTTATTCACATTCACTTTTAAAATTAAACAAGTTTAATATATTCAGGAATTTCTAGGCATTAATATTTACAGGCAAGTGAGTCTATTAGAAGATTGTGTAGTTTCCCATTTTATTAAAGATTCAGCGCTGTTTTTAACACATTACCCTGAGGAGGCGAAACTGGAAAGGCGGAAATAAAAGTGACCCCAACATCCCTGTGCAGATTACCTTTTAAATGCAGTCATATATAAGTTGCATACATTTTCAAGAGGTTGTCTCCAGGACTGCATACATACCTACGGGATGTATAGAATTTTTTTAGGGGGCACTTTTCTCCTTAATATAATCCTTTAAGGGTGCAATTCTATGCATGTTTAGACAGAAAAAGTCCTACAACTCCCAGTGTACCCCGGACAGTCATGTTGGCTGGGGAACGCTGGGAGTTGTAGGACTTTTTTTTTCTAAACATGCATAGCACTGTATCCTAAAATGAACAGAACATACATGCAATTTTACTCATCATTAAAAATAAATTTGGGCAGGTTACTCACACAGTAGCATTGGACAGGCTTAAAAAGAAAGGCTATCTCTTCCAATATGTTGTTAACAAAGAAGGCTTTGTAGCCGGACAGGCTGCCCCCACCCCACTGCAAAAAATAGCATGTTTCCTGCTGTCATTGCTTGTCTTGAATAACGTTATAGTTGCCCATATCTGAAGCACCCAGCTCCTTTCTGCTGCCGATAAACGAGGCTGCATGTGAATAAAAGAATTATGGTATATGTTATTAACTTTCACTATATACTATAAATTCAGAGCTCCAGATATATTACCATTCAGAAAATGTTTTCAGATGCTAAAGCTGTAGGGCATGTTCTCTTATTAATGAATTGCTTCCAATCTTACAGTTGCCTGTAACACTACAAAGGAAGCAGAAGATGAACTAAATTAAGTGCATTAGATAAGGTAAAACCATGGAGAGCTTATAATAAATTGCTTTTTTTAGTGGTTTTAAATACAGTAAGGCAGTGATGGAGCTAGAAGTTGACTTGAAGTAGTTTATGATTAAAAAAAACATGAAAAGAATAAAAATGCAAAAACAATTTGATGCATTATTTTAAAGGAAGTTGCAATTTCTGCTTGAGTAACTTTAATTTCTCACAAGGATATGGACAATAGCTTTTTATGTTTTTCCATTTCTTGGACTTGTTGTAAAGGTATATACAGTGATAGGATATGGTGCCCACAGGCTGCTATCTTAACAGTTCAAAATTCTAAGCTTCCGGGCTACTGGAGTGCAGATCAAATTTCACATATAAATGAGTAAATTCCAGAACAATTTTCAGTGACCTACCCAGATATATGAACTACCCTTTCTTCCCTTTCAAAGTGCATGATCATAAACAAGTGGATTTAACAGCAGCAATCCTTTCCATTTTATTGCCTGGAACTTTGGGCAAGCATCTGAATACTCTCATCTACTGCTAACCCCCAAACACTAAAGGGCTAGAAATTTTATAGTGCTATTATTGCTAATGATGCTGTCAAAAAGAACAAAGCATTAAAAAAAACAGTGGAAAGGTGCTATCTGCAGAGACCACAATGATATAGGCGAAATCTCTAATAAAAATATGCTGGTCCTTTGTAGAAGTGATATTGCTGATCATGAAGCTCATTCATTTGTTATGGGCCTACATAGGCCCTTCCACATGGATTTCTATGGCTAGTGCTGATTTAGACATAATGCTATGCCATGGTTAAAGCAAACCATGGAAGGGAAGGGGGAATTTCACTCTCAATGCACCACATGGAGTGGCTTTTTCAGAAATGTGAGGAGCTGCCGCTGGAAGGAGGAAAATAACATGTGAAAGTATAAATGCTTTTGCTCCTGTATCAGTGGAATAAGTCCAGAATATTGGGTGGGACCAGAGTTGACCCTCTGAGAACGGCAGAGGGAATTGGGATCCGACAGACTTTCCACTGGAGGAAGGAAGCTGGGCTGGGTGGCGATTTTCACTGAATTCTGCTTTGGTTTGGGAAGGAGATAAACTATTACAACATGGACTTTAGCTAATGTGTTGGGAGAAGGACTCTTTGCTAGATCTATCATATTCTCAGTAGGCTAAATGAGATAAATTATGGCAAGATTTCCACCTTATTTGTCAACTACTCTTCCGGTGGACACACCCTTATTTGTAGTGCTAAATGCTATAAACTGTGAAGGGAAGACATAAGTACTCATAGGTCCGTAGTGGGAAATTGCAGTAATCACACAGCATCCTGGAACTTATTCCCTTTCTCCCTGACAATTGGAGATGTGTGTATCTCTTTCACTCTTCACTGCAATCATCATTGTACATACAACAAGAGCACTTGCCAGAGAAGGCATGAATTCGCCCTTAGAGTTCTGATCTGAAGGAATGGAGTATCCTACCCTAATAAAAATGACTCCTGCTAAAACAGATTGTTTTACAGGTTACTTCATTTACAAAAGTAGGAGAACAGGTTCAAAAGTGGGAACTGCACTTAATAATTTAATTTTTAAGTGGAACTGCAATAATTACCAAGCTTCAATGTCACATAATACAAATTAAACAGCCTGCTTTTTGCATAGAAATTTTGCATAGAAATTTTTTTACCCTCTTATTGTAATATGTTTTGAATTCCATTAGATAAGGCATTTGTAAATGCTACTTTTTTCAACCCACTGAGAATTATAAGTCATCCTTGTGATATGATTCAAAAATAGTTGATAAAAAAGGAGAAGCAACAGAGGAATAGCCTGAATATTAGAAACATTTTGGATGCAGCTCTGTATTCACTTACCTGGAAGTGAGCCCCATTGAACTCAATGGGACTTACTTTTGAGTAGATACATATAGGATTGTGCTAGTAGGAATGTTTGAATATGGCCGCTTAAGTCATATATAGACCATACCTGGGAATTTGTTTCTTCTTCCACCCTTTTGTCTGCTGTTTGACCTACATGGATGGATCAAAATATCTAAATATATAAGGTAACAGAAAATGGATTTCTTAGGGTGCAATCCTATGCATGTTTAGACAGAAAAAAATCCTAAACTCCCAGGTCGGCCAGGGAATGCTAGAAGATATAGGACTTTTTTCTGCATAGGATTGCACCCTTAATCAGTGAAAATGTAAAAAAAAAATGTCAGATTAAGGACTGTATAAATGGAATGCTTGGACAATTTAAAAATGTGCATAAGAAGTTCATCTTCTACAAATTCTATACTTTATGGGAGTGATTCTTTGGAATTAACAGCAGTAATGATCAGAACTCTTCAACATCTAATATATGTACTTTATAAGGAGGACAACACTTTATGATTATGCACTTTCCATATATGCTTAGGCTCCCACTCTAATCACAGGGTAAATTCTGCATCTGTACAGTAAAATGTGGGTTAGTTCAACATTCAGAGCTAAATACAATGTAATTTAAGGAATGCCATCTACTATAAAAAGAGTAGATAATTTGTAAGTTGAGAGAGACACCTCCATCAATGCCAGGTGCTTTAAAAGAAATGAACTTGCAGACTCTTGGAAAAACAGGAAAAAAATAGGAAATTGTAGAAGGAAGAGATAAATAGGCCCATTTACAAAACCCTTATCAGGAATGAGCTGAAAAGCTTTTATCAGTTTACACACAAGGTATTCAATCTTGTCTTTATGAGCAAACAAATAAGAATAACATCCAAATGAAAACAGTCATAAATCACATAAGTGTGCCATTAAGAAAAGGATAATTATTAATTACTAGCTCTCCATATGACGTGCTGAAAAATTAAATGTAATGGATAAAGCACAGATTGACTTGAAGCATAACCAAGACTGCAAATGAGGAAGGAGGGGAGGAGGAAGCTGGGACAGCCCCATTCAGCCAGTGGCTTTTCAGTTCTCCATATTAAGACTATGGAAGCAATTCACCAAATAACAATTAGAATTCAATGGCCCAAGAATTCAAGAACAAACATAGACATATAGGAAACATTTAAATTCTTAAGTCCGACCCTTTTTTTCTCTAGAATTGTAAGTATTTTTGTGAATAAGGTGACTTCCACTTACATTTGAAAATAACCGTGCCAATAGAACTTATATTTAGGGAGAACTATGCTATTTTAGCATAGTTAAATTTTGGCCACCTAATGCGAAGAGAAAACTCCCTGGAAAAGACCCTGATGCTGGGAAAGACTGAAGGCAAAAGGAGAAGGGGACGCTCTCTCCGGGAGAGAGCGCAGGACAGGAAGGCCTGGCGTGCTATGGTCCATGGGGTCACGAAGAGTCGGACATGACTGAACGACTGAACAACAACAATGCTATTTTAACAACATCAGAAGATGCAACTTTATATATTTGAAGAGTTTCACTTGTCAGCTTCAAGGCATGCATCACAAGGAAAACCTGTATATATTTTTCCATACCCAAGCATCCAGAAGTACCTACTCTGTTGTGGGCTTTATAAGAAACTAACAACGTTATTGTTGTTCAGTCGTTCAGTCGTGTCCGACTCTTCGTGACCCCATGGACCATAGCACGCCAGGCCTTCCTGTCCTGCGCTCTCTCCCGGAGCGTGCTCAAGTTCATATTCATTGCATCCGTGATGCTATCTAGCCATCTCATCCTCTGCCGTCCCCTTCTCCTTTTGCCTTCAGTCTTTCCCAGCATCAGGGTCTTTTCCAGGGAGTTTTCTCTTCGCATTAGGTGGCCAAAATATTGGAGCTTCAGCTTCATTATCTGTCCTTCCAATGAGCACTCAGGGTTGATTTCCTTTAGGATGGACTGATTTGACCTCCTTGCAGTCCAGGGGACTCGTAAGAGTCTTCTCCAGCACCACAGTTCGAAAGCATCAATTCTTCGGCGCTCAGCCTTCCTTATAGTCCAGCTCTCACAGCCATACATTACTACTGGGAAAACCATAGCTTTGATTAGACGGACCTTTGTCGGCAAGGTGATGTCTCTGCTTCTTACTATGCTGTCTAGGTTGGCCATAGCTTTCCTCCCAAGGAGCAAGCGTCTTTTAATTTCATGGCTACAGTCACCGTCTGCGGTGATCTTGGAGCCCAAGAAAGTAAAATCTGTCACTGCTTCCATTTCTTCCCCTTCTATATGCCAGGAAGTGATGGGGCCAGATGCCATGATCTTTGTTTTTTTAATGTTGAGTTTCAAACCAGCTTTTAAACTCTCCTCTTTCACCCTCAACAAGAGGCTCTTGAGATCCTCTTCGCTTTCTGCCATTAGGGTGGTATCGTCTGCATATCGGAGGTTATTGATAATTCTCCCAGCATTCTTAATTCCGACCTCTGATTCATCCAACCCGGCATTTCTCATGATGTACTCTGCATATAAGTTAAATAAGCAGGGTGACAATATGCAGCCTTGTCGTACTCCTTTCCCAATTTTGAACCAATCGGTTGTTCCATGTCTGGTTCTTACTGTTGCTTCTTGACCCTCGTACAGGTTTCTCAGGAGACAGGTAAGGTGGTCTGGTACTCCCATCTCTTTCAGAATTTGCCACAGTTTGTTGTGATCCACACAATCAAAGGCTTTAGCATAGTCAATGAAGCAGAAATAGACGTTTTTCTGGAATTCTCTTGCTTTCTCCATGATGCAGCAAATGTTGGCGATTTGATCTCTAGTTCCTCTGCCTCTTCGAAACCCAGCTTGTACTTCCGGTAGTTCTCGGTTCGCATACTGCTGAAGCCTAGCTTGTAGGATTTTGAGCATCACCTTGCTGGCATGTGAAATGAGCGCAATTGTGCGGTAGTTTGAACACTCTTTGGCGTTGCCCTTCTTTGGAATTGGAATGTAAACTGACCTTTTCCAGTCTTGTGGCCACTGTTGAGTGTTCCAGATTTGTTGGTATATTGAATGCAGCACTTTAACAGCATCATCTTTTAGGATTTTAAATAGCTCGGCTGGAATACTGTCATCTCCGCTAGCTTTGTTGTTACTAATGCTTCCTAAGGCCCACTTGACTTCACTCTCTAGGATGTCCGGCTCAAGTTCAGTGACCGCACTATCATGGCTATCAGGGACATTCAGATCTTTCCTGTATAGTTCTTCTGTGTATTCTTGCCACCTCTTCTTAATCTCATCTGCTTCTGTTAGGTCCCTGCCTTCTTTGTCCTTTATCATGCCCGTCTTTGCACAAAGCGTTCCCTTGAGATCTCCAATTTTCTTGAAGAGATCTCTAGTCTTTCCCATTCTGTTGTTTTCCTCGATTTCTTTGCATTGTTCATTTAAGAAGGCCTTCTTGTCTCTCCTTGCTATTCTCTGGAACTCTGCATTCAGTTGGGTATATCTTCCCCTTTCTCCCTTGCTTTTCGCTTCCCTTCTTTCGTGAGCTACTTGTAAAGCCTCATCAGACAGCCACTTGGCTTTCTTGCATTTCTCTTTCTTTGGGATGGATTTCGTTGCTGCCTCCTGAACAATGTTACGGACCTCCGTCCATAGTTCCTCAGGCACTCTGTCTATCAGGTCTAATCCCTGAAATCTATTCCTCACCTCCACTGTATATTCATCAGGGATATGATTTAGGTCATACCTGAACGGTTTAGTGGTTTTCCCGACGTTCTTCAATTTCAGCCGAAATTTTGCAAGAAGCAGCTCATGATCTGAGCCACAGTCAGCTCCAGGTCTTGTTTTTACTGACTGTATGGAGCTTCTCCATCTTTGGCTGCAAAGGACATAATCAATCTGATTTCAATATTGACCATCTGGTGACGTCCATGTGTAGAGTCGCCTCTTGTGCTGTTGGAAAAGAGTGTTTGCTATGATCAGCATGTTCTCTTGGGAGAACTCTATTAGCTTTTGTCCTGCTTCATTTTGTACACCAAGGCCATGCCTGCCTGTTATCCCGGTGATTTCTTGACTTCCTACTTTAGCATTCCAATCCCCTATGATGAAGAGGACATCTTTTTTTGGTGTTAGTTCTAGAAGGTGTTGTAGGTCTTCATAGAACCGATCAACCTCAGCTTCTTCGGCCTCAGTGGTTGGGGCATAGACTTGAATTACTGTGATGTTGAATGGTTTGCCTTGGATTCGTACTGAGATCATTCTATCATTTTTAAGATTGTACCCCAGTACTGCTTTTCCCACCCTTTTGTTGACTATGAGTGCTACTCCATTTCTTCTAAGGGATTCTTGCCCACAGTAGTAGATATGATGGTCACCTGAATTAAATTCGCCCATGCCTGTCCATTTGAGTTCGCTGATTCCCAAGATGTCGATGTTCAATCTTGCCATCTCATGTTTGACCACCTCCAGCTTACCTTGATTCATTGATCTGACATACCAGGTTCCTAAACAATATTGTTCTTTACAGCATCGGATTTTCTTTTCACCACCAGACACATCCACAGCTGAGTGTCCTTTCGGGCTTGGCCCAGCCGCTTCACTCTTTCTGGCGCTATTTGGAAATACCCTCTGCTCTTCCCCAGTAGCATATTGGACACCTTCCGACCTGAGGGTCTCATCTTCCGGCGTCATCTCTTTTAGCCTTGTGATACGTTCCATGGGGTTTTCTTGGCAAGAATACTGGAGTGGGTTGCCATTTCCTTCTCCAAAACTAACAATAGCAAGAGTTTATTACAAGCCCCAAGAAAAGAATGGAACGACAGCAAAGAATGGAATGAAGTAGTATTTCGTCAGCTCTACCTGCATATGCTGGGATCCTTTGAGGTTTGTTTGGTTTTGTCAAGGAATGATGAAAGCTAAGCATTCTGCAGTAGAAAGATAACATCAGTGAGACCTGTTGTGTTTAGATTAGTTCTAGTAAGACACAGATTGCAGGTATGTATACCTAAAGCAATAGCCTAACGCATAAATTCACAACAAAAGATTCAGTCACCACTTCTACACCTAAATTGGCCCTGATATATACTGGGAAAGGGTTGGCACTTCAGGAGTTCATTTTATGAGTGAAGGATAAACGATCATAGAGCAAGAGGAAGAAAATGAATTGGTACAAACCACAGACCAGAATCGATGTTTTAACAACATCAAAAGGTGCACCTTTATATATTTGAAGAGTTTCACTTCTTAGCTGCCAAGCATGTGTTGCAACCCACCCACCCCACGTATATATATTTTTCCTATCCAAGAGTTGGTGATTTATTCATCATATGGCTAACGTGTTTTTTTGGTTACAAAAACAGGATCTGCAACCACTTTGCTAAGTCAGATCCGGGAGAAATGATTCCATGCCCCATCTTAAGCAGTTGGTTAAGAACGGCTCTCTGTGTCACTTCAATAAAGCCATAGTAAAGCACTTTACTTGTTCTCTGTTCTAGCTGGTTGATTACAAGCCTGATGTCCTAACTGTGACCAGTGGCTGGTTAAGACCACAATTTACAAACTGTGACTGTGTTAGTTTGGTTGGGAGTTATTGTTGGATGAGTGGAGTGTAGGTTAGGAATGTACGAAATTGGCCTTACCTGGCTCCGCCGGGTTCCACTGGGTGGGGGAGGTGCTCCGCGCCTCCCACCCCCCTGGAATCCTGGCTGGCCAGCTCCGCTCCGCGGGGATTCCGTGGAGCCGCTGGCCGGCTCCGCCAGCAGCCGGACATCCGGCCGCTGGCTAGCAGGGATGCAAATGGCGGCAGCCGTAGCTGCAGCCGTTTGCATCCCTGTAGTCAGCCATGATAGGCTACGTAAAACTTTACGTAGCCTATCACATCTGACTTTAAAAAAACACAAACAAATGCACGTACACAAATGGCGGTGGCTACGGCCGCCGCTATTTGCGTTCCTTATTTTGACCCGTCTTAGTCTACGTAAATATTTATGTAGACTAAGACGGCGAAAATAAGGGGAACGCAAATAGCGTAGCGGATGCTATTTGCGTTCCCCCTTATTTTCGCCGTCTTAGTCTACGTAAATATTTACGTAGACTAAGACGGGCCAAAATAAGGAATGCAAATGGCGGTGGCCGTAGCTGCCACCATTTGCGTACGCGCATTTTTTGTTTTTTTGTTAAGTCAGACATGATAGGCTATGTAAAGATTTACGTAGCCTATCATGTCGTGTTTTTTTTTTTAACCTAGCCATGATAGGCTACGTAAATCTTTACGTAGCCTATCACCTGTTGTTGTTGTTGTTTTTAACACTGGAAATGGCGGCGGTGGCAGCCGATGGGAAGACCGGCCGCCACCGCTCAGAAGATCCTCCTCAGGTAAATCTCGTCCCGGGGGGGGATCCGTGGGGGGGCAGGGGGGGCAGGCCGTTCCACCACGGAGTTCGGGGGGCCGAATGCACTGGCATTCGGCCTCACCGAGATCCGTGGCGGAATTCTCTGCCATCCCTAGTGTAGGTGTTGAATGGTTGATTGTATATCTGAATGGTGAGTGGCTGCTGAGTGTGGGTGGGTATTTTTACGGCAGTAAGGATGTGCTTAGGAGACTCTGATACAGGGACCCATGGAGGGGGCACCTGTCAAGGGCTCCTTGGAGGCCTCTCTCAGTCTTATCCAGTAGCCAAGTCCAGACACAGACAAAGGGATTCCTTTCAAAGCTTTATTCTTCTTTTACAACTTAACAACTATACCGATTGCAACTAGATCTGAGCAGCACAGTACCTATGCCCTAAGTTGGAACAGTTGGTCCCCATTTGAAAGGGAATTACTGGCAGACCCCTGAACCTAAGGACTAGGGAGAGTCCCTCCCTTTTCCCTTGGATCCTCTGGGTGCAGCCGTTGTTTGCGCGCCAACTGGGCACTACGCCTCCTTTCTGCGCCCTCCATTTGGCGCTGCTCTCTGCATCGGCGTCGCGCGTCCACCAAGTCTGCTATCCGCGCTCTGTCACTCCCTGGACTGCTAACTAAACTAGGAATGCTGGTGGGAGGAATCTCCGTCAGCTGTTGGCCCTGGGAAAGAGGAGCGCGCTCCTCTCCCAGGAGCGACTGTTCTTCCTCAGAATCAGAACTACTCTGGGATTCTATGGGCTCAGTGTCCACCCTGACAGCACCACTATTCCAGTGACTTGGGGCAGAAGGAGATACAGCAGGAGGAGGGGGTTGGGACATCAAAATAGAATGGACCAAAGACGTTTATACACTGTTCCCCTCTAGCTCTCATGTACCTGGTAGCAATTCCACTGTGCCCTCCTGTCTTGCAGTGCTGTTATTTAACGCCAGATAGGTCTGCAATAAGACCGCACTCATCCATGATTTAATCGTAGATGAGGGGGCCGACCTGGCATGTATCACTGAGACTTGGGTGGGTGAGCTGGGTGGAGTCAACCTGACTCAGCTCTGCCCACCTTGGTACTCAGTGCAGCACCAACATAGGTTGAAGGGTCAGGGGGGGGGGAGTTGCCGTGGTTCATAGAACTTCCATCTCTATCACCAGGAGACCACTCCACCTTGGAGTAGGCCTTGAGGGGCTGCACCTGGTGTTGGGCCATAAAGACAGATTGGGGATGCTGCTGGTGTACCACCCACCCTGCTGCCCAACATCCTTCCTGACTGAACCGGCAGAGGCAGTCGCAAGTGTGGTGTTGGAGGAACCCAGGATGGTGGTTCTGGGTGACTTCAACTTCCATGCTGAGGCTGTCTCCAGAGTTCCAGCTCAGGACTTCATGGCCTCCACGACAACCATGGGGCTGTCTCAGTATGTCACCAGCCCAACACATGGAGCAGGGCACACCCTTGATTTGGTTTTTGCTCCAACTAATGAGATGGGTAGTCTGAAGATTGGGGGGGCTCCAAGTAACCCCATTGTCATGGTCAGACCATTTCTTGGTGAGATTTGAACTTACAGCATTACTCTCCTCTTGCGGGGGTAGGGGACCTATTCGGATGGTCCACCCCAGGAGACTGATGGAATCAAATGGATTTCTGAATGCTTTGGGGGATTTTCCAGTGGAGAGATCTGGTGATCCAGCCATGGCCCTAGCCTCACTGCAGAACTGTGAGATGCGGAGGGCCATCAACTTGATTGCATCTGAGTGCCCTCTCCAGCACTGTGGAGCCTGTTCTGCTCCCTGGCATACTGAAACAGGCTGGACGTCGGCTAGAGTGCAAATGGCACAAGACTCAAAGTGAAGACGACTGAGCATGCTCTAGAGTGCATAATCATGCCTACTGCATGGCAGTGCGGGCAGCAAAGAAGGTTTATTTTGCCGCCTCCACTGCGTCCTCAAGTAGCTGTCTAGTGGAGCTGTTCCAGGTGGTCCAGCGGTTGTTAACATCTTCCCCAGTAAATGAGCACAAGGATTTAACTGGAAGAAATGCATCACTGTTCTATTGTGGCAGAGAACATACAAACCTTTTGTCAACAGTGAAGGAATAGGAATTCTCACTGAGATGTAGGCTGCAATCCTGTACCTACCTACTTGACAGTAACCCTGTTGAACTAAATTAGATTTACTTCTGAATAGACATATATAGTGCTGTTACTAACTTAAGATTTCAATCTGTCGGGGTTTTCCTTTTACCACAGCCTTGGGTCACACAGTACCTCGAATTGTGCTGCTCTTTGCATTGGGGAGAAGTGACATCGCCCTACATCACACAATTGATGGACCATAATGAGCTAGGCAGTCCATATCCTTGCCAATTAGGGTTGGACTAGTTGTGTATTTGCTACACCTCCCTTTTTTGGTATTACATCATTTCCATGGGGAAGGTAAAGAGCATACATGGCTCCACCACTATGCAGCAAAGAAGCACTACCCTGAGTAACATACGAACTAGGACTGGGTGGTAGAATTAAGAGAGAAAGAGAGAGAGAGAAATTATCTAGATGCATAAAATAAAATGATTGTAACTTGTGTTCATATTAAAAATATGATGTGCGAATCACAATGAGCAAGTATATGTATGGGTTCCTCAGGGCTTTATTTTATTCCCCATGCTTTTCAACATCGACATGAAACTAATGCAAGACGTGGCGATGTGGGCTGAGGTATCACCAATATGCAGATGACACCTAACTCTGCCACTCCTTTTCCTTTAATACAGGTGAGGCAATTGATGTTCTGAACCAGTGCTCAGGCAGGATAATGGACTGGATGAGGGCCAATAAACTGAGACTCAATCCAGACAAAACTGAGATACCGGCTTTGGGTAATTTGTCTGTTTGGTTAAGTGGTGGCCATCCTGTTCTGGAGGGGGTTGCACTCCCCTTAAAAGATCAGATTCATAGTTTGGGGTGCTTTTAGATACATCATTGTCACTCAAGGTACAGGTGGCTTTGGCTTGGAACACCTTTTATCAGCTTACAGTAACTATGGCCTTACCTGGACAGAGATTCCCACGCAACAGTTATTCACACTCTAGTAACCTTCAGTTTGGATTACTGTGATGTGTTATATGTGGGACTGCCTTCCAGAGAATTTAGTTCACTCAGAACAGGACAGTTAGACTATTAACTGGGAATGGCCAATGAAATCATATTATACCAGTTCTTTTTCATCTGCCTAGCTGCCAGTCCATTTCCAGGCAAAATTCAAAGTGCTAGTTTTAAGTAGTCTTAAAGTAGCTTGGAGTCTTAAGTAGCTTGGGGAGAATCTCCTTCGATATCTACAACCCTGGTCATGACCCAAGGTATCTGTGCCCTAGTGGAATATTCAGAGTTTTCCAATAGAGGCTTATCATAGTGGGCCATTACAACAACACAATCCTATGCAAGTTTACTCAGAAGTAAGTCCCACTGTATTCAGTGGGGGGCTCACTCCCAGATATGTGCACTGGCTTGCAGCCTAAGTATGGAATGTGGTCAGGGATTATGGGAGCTATAGTCCAAAACATCTGGAGGGCTCCAGGTTGTTGTTGTTGTTCAGTTGTTAAGTCGTGTCCTACTCTTCGTGACCCCATGGACCATAGCACGCCAGGCCTTCCTGTCCTCCGCTCTCTCCTGGAGTGTGCTCAAGTTCATATTCGTTGCATTGGTGATGCTATCTAGCCATCTCATCCTCTGCCGTCTCCTTCTCCTTTTGCCTTCAATCTTTCCCATTATCAGGGTCTTTTCCAGTGAGTTTTCTCTACGCATTAGGTGGCCAAAATATTTGAGCTTCAGCTTCAGTATCTGTCCTTCCAATGAGCAGTCTGGGTTGATTTCCTTTAGGATGGACTGATTTGACCTCCTTGCAGTCCAGGGGACTCATAAGAGTCTTCTCCAGCACCACAGTTGGAAAGCATCAATTCTTCAGCACTCAGCCTTCCTTATAGTCCAGCTCTCACAGCCATACATTACTACTGGGAAAACCATAGCTTTGATTATACGAACCTTTGTCGGCAAGGTGATGTCTCTGCTTCTTACTATGCTGTCTAGGTGTGCCATAGCTTTCCTCCTAAGGAGCAAGTGTCTTTTAATTTCATGGCTACAGTCACCATCTGCGGTGATCTTGGCGCCCAAGAAAATAAAATCTGTCACTGCTGCCATTTCTTCCCCTTCGATATGCCAGGAAGTGATGGGGCCAGATGCCATGATCTTCGTTTGTTTAATGTTGAGTTTCAAACCAGCTTTTGCACTCTCCACTTTCACCCTCAACAAGAGGCTCTTTAGATCTTCTTCGCTTTCTGCCATTAGGGTGGTATCATCTGCGTATTTGAGGTTGTTGATAATTCTCCCAGCAATCTTAATTCCGACCCGTGATTCATCCAACCCGGCCTTTCTCATGATGTACTCTGCATATAAATTAAATAAGCAGGGCGCCAATATACAGCCTTGTCGTACTCCTTTCCCAATTTTGAACCAATCGGTTGTTCCATGTCTGGTTCTTACAGTTGCTTCTTGACCCTCGTACAGGTTTCTCAGGAGACAGGTAAGGTGGTCTGGTACTCTCATCACTTTAAGAATTTGCCAGAGTTTGTTGTGATCCACACAATCAAAGGCTCTAGCTTAGTCAATGAAGCAGAAATAGACGTTTTTCTGGAATTCTCTTGCTTTCTCCATGACCCAGCGAATGTTGGCGATTTGATCTCTAGTTCCTCTGCCTCTTCGAAACCATGCTTGTACTTCTGGTAGTTCTCAGTTCACATGCTGCTGAAGCCTAGCTTGTAGGATTTTGAGTATAACTTTGCTGGCATGTGAAATGAGCGCAATAGTGTGGTAGTTTGAACACTCTTTGGCATTGCCCTTCTTTGGAATTGGAATGTAAACTGACCTTTTCCAGTCTTGTGGCCACTGTTGAGTGTTCCCAATTTGTTGGCATATTGAGTGCAGCACTTTAACAGCAGCATCTTTTAGGATTTTAAATAGCTCAGCTAGAATACTGTCATCTCTGCTAGCTTTGTTGTTAGTAATGCTTCCTAAGGCCCACTTGACTTCACGCTCGAGGAAGTCCGGCCCAGGTTCAGTGACCGCACTGTCATGGCTATCAGGAACATTCAGATCTTTCCTGTATAGTTCTTCTGTGTATTCTTTCCACCTCTTCTTAATCTCATCTGCTTCTGTTAGGTCCCTGCCTTCTTTGTCCTTTATCATGCCCGTCTTTGCACAAAGCGTTCCCTTGAGAGCTCCGATTTTCTTGAAAAGATCTCTAGTCTTTCCCATTCTATTGTTTTCCTCGATTTCTTTGCATTGTTCATTTAAGAAGGCCTTCTTGTCTCTCCTTGCTATTCTCTGGAACTCAGCATTCAGTTGGATATATCTTCCCCTTTCTCCCTTGCTTTTTGCTTCCTTTCTTTCCTCAGCTACTTGTAAAGCCTCATCAGACAGCCACTTTGCTTTCTTGCATTTCTTTTTCTTTGGGATGGATTTCGTTGCTGCCTCCTGAACAATGTTACAGACCTCCGTCCATAGTTCCTCAGGCACTCTGTCTATCAGGTCTAATCCCTGAAATCTATTCCTCACCTCCACTGTATATTCATCAGGGATATGATTGAGGTCATACCTGAATGGTTTAGTGGTTTTCCCTATGTTCTTCAATTTAAGCTGAAATTTTGCAAGAAGCAGCTCATGATCTGAGCCACTGTCAGCTCCAGGTCTTGTTTTTACTGACTGTATAGAACTTCTCCATCTTTGGCTGCAAAGGACATAATCAATCTGATTTCGATATTGACCATCTGGTGATGTCCATGTGTTGAGTCGCCTGTTGTGCTGTTGGAAAAGAGTGTTTGCTATGATCAGCATGTTCTCTTGGCAAAACTCGATTAGCCTTTGTCCTGCTTCATTTTGTACACCAAGGCCATGCTTGCCTGTTATCCTGGTGATTTCTTGACTTCCTACTTTAGCATTCCAATCCCCTATGATGAAAAGGACATCTTTTTTTGCTGTTAGTTCTAGAAGGTGTTGTAGGTCTTCATAGAACTGATCACTTCAGCTTCTTCAGCCTCAGTGGTTGGGGCACAGATTTGAATTACTGTGATGTTGAATGGTTTGCCTTGGATTCGTTGAGATTGTACCCTAGTACTGCTTTTCCCACCCTTTCGTTGACTATGAGTGCTACTCCATTTCTTCTAAGGGATTCTTGCCCACAGTAGTAGATATAATGGTCACCTGAATTAAATTCACCCATGCCTGTCCATTTGAGTTTGCTGATTCCCAAGATATTGATGTTCAGTCTTGCCATCTCATGTTTGACCACCTTCAGCTTACCTTAATTCATTGATCTTACATTCCAGGTTCCTAAACAATATTGTTCTTTACAGCATCGGATTTTCTTTTCACCACCAGACACATCCACAGCTGAGTGTCCTTTCGGCTTTGGCCCAGCCGCTTCACTCTTTCTGGCGCTACTTGGAAATTCCCTCTGCTCTTCCCCAGTAGTATATTGGACACCTTCTGACCTGAGGGGCTCACCTTCCGGCATCATGTCTTTTAGCCTTGTGATACGTTCCATGGGGTTTTTTTTGGCAAGAATACTGGAATGGGTTGCCATTTCCTTCTCCAGTGGACCACATTTTGTCAGAACTCTCCACCATGACCTGTCCATCTTGGGTGGCCCTGTACAGCATAGCTTATGGCTTCTATGAGTTACGCAAGTGCCTTCGCCACAACAAGGCAGTGATCCATGAAGGGGAGCCCCCAGGTTACCTACCCGATAAACATTGTGACCACCAGGTATTGCCAGTTCAGAATTTTCTGAATACTCATTAACATAGACTCTACATGCAGTGTCATTACTTTAACTGAACCCCAAAAGTTGTAGCTCATGTGATAATTTGTTTCTGTGATCTGCTGTATCCAGAAGAGATGTTTAAGGGAATAGATCATTAAAAAAATAGGCAATTACTGATATACCACTAAAACGTTTTTGGTCAAACATTTTTTAGATTACCAACATGGAACTGGTGATTTCAAAACATTTGCTATTGAAAAGATCAATGTCCGTAGGTTTAATTGGATGGATGTGGACACTCAGCTGTGCAGGATGAGGTCTTTTGAATACGCAGATTAAACACATATCATTCCACTGGCATGAAAGGCTAGATTTTAAGAGCATTTTACCTCACATGTGATTTAGGTTTTTAAGTAGCTGCAGGGTTGTTGGTCCTGCTATGATTGAAAGAGATATGAAACCTTTCAGTTGGGGTTTTTCACAGTTTGGATTCAGCTTTCAATGACTGAGGTCTCTTTCATCTGCTGTTCCTATCTAAAAGGTGTATAAAGGATAATTTGTTTTTGCAATGGCAATTCCTCATTATTTGTTGCACTCAAGCAGCTGGAGTTATGGCAGCGATTTTACCTTGTTTTTTTGTAGATGACCTTATATAACATATACAGGCATTTTGTTTGTTTGGATGTAGCTCTGGAAGGGGACACATTTAACATGTTTCAGTGGCCTCTTACTATGTGAACTTTTAAAAAATAACAAGAGGAGAATGGAACTCAGCAGTAGAAAAACAGCTTAATAGCAAGCTCTTATCAGAAACATCAGTTTTACAAATTTTTCTATTGTAGAACCAACCAAATGTTCAGAGCAGAGCTTGAAGATCAAGAAGACCTTTCATGCCTCCTATTTAATAATGTCAGCAATTAACAAGCGCTGGCACAAGCCCACTAGCTCTTCACATCTTGGTGACATGTGCCTCCTTTATTTCTTGTAAAGTTTGGATCTCTTTCAGGCATTAGGTTAAATCCAAGCTTTGTCTTCTGCAATGGAAGGGCGCCTTCCATCTAGAGAAGGCTTTTGATCCAGCAGAAGGGAAAGAGGTGACCTTTGTCAATTCCCCCTCCCCCTCCAGTCCCTTATGCCTTCCTAAAATCTGATCTGGAGGGTACCTCAACACTCCACAGCAGATTTTTGGATGGCACCAAGGGTTGCACAGAGACAAGGGAAATGGCAGAAGTCACCTCTCTCTTTCTGCCAGCAGGATTAAAGATCCAAGCCACTGTCTTGCCTTGGTGGTTGCTGCAATTCCCACAGCCATTATTTTGCCAGAGTAGTTGCAGCAATTTGCACAGTTGCTGCCACACTGGTCAAAAACTGTTTAAAGAGTTCAACTCACTTGAGCTGTCGTGATAGTGTCTTTAAAAAAGGTAAAGGTGTCCCCAACCAGTCGTGTCTGACTCTAGGGTGCGGTGCTCATCCCCGTTTCTAAGCCGAAGAGCCAGCATTGTCCGAAGACACTTCCGTGGTCATGTGGCTGGCATGACTGAACACCGAGGTGCACGGAACGCTGTTACCTTTCCCGCCGAGGCGGCACCTATTTATCTACTTGCAATTTCTTGCTTTCGAACTGCTAGGTTGGCAGGAGCTGGGACTGAAGACGGGAGCTCACCCCGTCACGCAGCACTCGGGTCTCGAACTGCTGACCTGCCGACCTTCCAGTCTGCAGTTCAGTGTCTTAACCACTAAGCCACCGCGGCCCTTGATAGTGTCTTTACAACTATGCAAACAACACCCATCCTCTTGCCCATGCCCTGCATGGTTCCTGATAATATTGTCACAGCAGCCCAAATAGACAGATGTCATTATAGACAGTCACTGTCTGGTGTGGGAAAAATTGCAGGAGCTGATGTAACTATTCTAGTAGAAGAATGGCTGAAAGGGGACTCAGTCCTAACCTTCCCAATGGGGTAGAAAAGGTGGAAAAAGGAGCCTGGGGAAGGAGGACCAGCCAGCAGCTGCACTAGGTGGATCCTGAGCCTGAGCCTGCTTCTGCCCCCGCCCACAGGTACTTAAGGCGGGGCTGCCAGAGGCAGCACCTCGGCGTGCGCCTCGGTGTCGCGCCAAGTGCGACGCTAAGTGCGCACTTAGCGTCGCACTTGGAGTCGCGTAGGACCTGAAGATCTACCCACCTGCCTCTCCAGAGACACCAGCAGCCACAATACCAGCAGCAGCAGAGGGCAGCAGCTTTAAAGACAAGGGGAAGGGGCAAACGTGGACTATTTGCTCCTTCTTAGCTGCTGTTCTCGTTTATTTCTTTTATATTCTTTTAAACTGTTGTGTATTTTATATCTTAATATTTTAATATGTGCCTGGGAGGACTATTGGGCAACTCAGGGGGTGGGGGAGGTGCCACCATAACTGTGGTCACGGGCAGGGGGAGGTATGGCGTTGGGGGATTAACAGGCCAGCTGAGGAGAAGAGGGGCTAGACACCTTACAGCTGTCCCCTCTTCTGGTTCTTCCCCCAACCTGATGGTTCCTGGCAGCCTTACCAGTCTGCCCTCGGGTCTGGTGGTGCTGCTGCTGAATGCCAGGTCGGCCCAAAATAAGACCTCCCTCATCCATGATTTGATTGTGGATGAGGGGGCTGACCTGGCATGTATTACTGAGACCTGGGTGGGGGAACTGGGAGGGGTCACTCTCTCCCAGCTGTGCCCTCCTGGGTACTCGGTGCAGCACCAACACCGACTTGAGGGTCGGGGAGGGGGGGTTGCCGTGGTCTATAGGAATTCAATCTCCCTCTCCAGGCTTCCTGCTCATTCGAGTGCAGATCTTGAGTGTTTGTACCTTGTGTTGGGTACCCGGGACAGATTAGGGATTCTGTTGGTGTACCGCCCACCCCGCTGCCCATCAGACTCCCTGCCTGAGCTGACAGAGGTGGTCTCGGACTTGGTGTTGAGGACCCCCAGGATGATGGTCCTGTGGGATCTCAACTTCCATGCCGAGGCTGCTGTATCCGGGGCAGCTCAGGACTTCATGGCCACCATGACAACCATGGGGCTGTCCCAACATGTCATTGGCCCAACGCATATAAAAGGACACACGCTTGATCTGGTTTTCTCGACTGGACAGGTGGATGGTGATCTGAAAGTGGAGGAATTAACATCTGTCCCTTTGTCATGGTCAGATCACTTCCTGCTGAGGTTTAGACTTCTGGTGGCCTTTCCCCTCTGCAAGGGTGGGGGACCTATTAAAATGGTCCGCCCCCGGAGATTAATGGATTCCGATGGATTCCAGAGGGCTCTGGGGGATTTTCCTGCTGGTATAGCTGGTGCTCCTGTCGAAGCCCAGGTCGCTTTGTGGAATGCAGAGATGACTCGGGCGGTTGACACGATCGCACCCAAGCGCCCTCTCCCTCTGAGCAGAGCCCAGCCAGCTCCTTGGTATACACCTGAGCTGAGGGCAATGAAGCAAGAGGGGAGACGGCTAGAACACAGGTGGAGGAAAACTTGTGCTAAGTCTGACCGAACACAGGTAAGAGCCCACTATCGAGCCTACTCTGTGGCAGTGAGGGTGGCAAAGAGGCAGTTCTTTTCCACCAGCATTGCATCTTCTCAGTGTCGTCCAGCAGAGCTTTTCCGAGTGGTTCGCGGCCTGTTACATTCTGGGCCAGGGAGAGAGACGGTGGAACCCTCGGTAGCACGCTGTGACAAGTTTGCGCGGCACTTTGAGGATAAAGTCGCTCAGATTCGTCATGAATTGGACACCACCATTAATGCAGTTCCATTGGTAGAGGCGTTCAGAGCACCGTCTGGTCCAGTTTTATTGGATGAGTTTCAGTTACTGAGGCCTGAGGATGCGGACAAGGTGCTTGGCCAAGTCCGATCGACCACTTCTGTGCTTGACCCTTGCCCTTCATGGCTTATTAAATCAAACAAGGAGGGGTTGTCCGGCTGGGTCCAGGAGGTTGTAAATTCCTCCTTGAGAGAGGGAGTGGTGCCTGCTGCTTTAAAAGAGGCAGTAATTAGACCACTCCTGAAAAAGCCTAACCTGGACCCAGAGGATGTTAACAATTATAGGCCAGTGGCCAACATCCCCTTCCTGGGCAAGGTGGTTGAGCGGGTGGTTGTAGGACAGCTCCAGGCACTCTTGAATGAAACGGATTATCTAGATCCATTTCAATCGGGCTTCAGGCCTGGTTTTGGGACGGAAACTGCCTTGGTCACCCTGTGGGATGACCTCTGCCGGGAGAGGGACAGGGGGAGTGCGACCCTGTTGATTCTCCTGGACCTCTCAGCGGCTTTCGATACCATCGACCATGGTATCCTTCTGGATAGGTTGTCTGGGTTGGGAGTTGGAGGCACTGCACTACAGTGGTTCCGCTCCTACTTGGATGGCCGATTCCAGAAGGTGGTGCTGGGGGATTATTGCTCTGTGCCATGGCAATTGTGCCATGGGGTTCCACAGGGCTCTATTTTATCCCCCATGCTGTTTAACATCTACATGAAACCGCTGGGGGAGGTTATCCGGAGGTGTGGGCTGAGGTGCCATCAATATGCGGATGACACCCAGCTCTACCTCTCTTTCTCATCAAAACCAGGTGAGGCAGTGGCTGTTCTGAACCAGTGCCTGGGCATGGTAATGGACTGGATGAGGGCTAATAAACTGAAACTCAATCCAGACAAGACGGAGGTACTGTTAGTGGGTGGTTCGTCTGCCCGGCTAGGTGATATTCAACCTGTTCTGGAGGGGGTTGCACTCCCCCTAAAGGATCAGGTTCGTAGTTTGGGGGTGCTCTTGGATCCAGAACTGTCACTTGAGGCACAGGTGAACTCAGTGGCACGGAGCACTTTTTATCAGCTTAGGCTGGTATACCAACTACGCCCTTATCTGGACAGAGACAGCCTAGCTACAGTTATCCATGCTCTGATAACTTCTCGTCTGGATTACTGCAATGCGTTATACGTGGGGCTGCCTTTGAAAACGGTCCGGAAACTTCAGCTGGTCCAAAATAGGGCAGCAAGATTGTTAACAGAGACTGGCCTGCGAGCTCATATTACGCCAGTACTTTTCCAGCTGCACTGGCTGCCAGTCCATTTCCGGGCCCGATTCAAAGTGCTGGTGTTAACATTCAAAGCCCTTAACGGCTTGGGGCCAGGTTACCTGAAGGATCGCCTCCTCCCATATGTGCCTGCCCGGACCTTAAGATCATCATCAGCGGCCCTTCTCCGTGAGCCCCTGCCAAAGGAAGTGAGGCGGGTGGCTACTAGGAGGAGGGCTTTTTCTGTCGTGGCACCCCGGCTCTGGAATGAGCTCCCTAGTGAGGTTCGCCTGGCGCCTACATTGTACTCCTTTCGGCACCAGGTGAAGACCTTTTTATTTTCCCAGGCATTTTAGCTTTCTAAATTTTTATCTTTGCTGTTTTAAATCTGTATTTTAAACTCCTGTACTGCTGCTAGGTTTTATTGTGGTTGTATTGTTATATTGTGGTTTTAATGTTCTATATATTTTAAATTGTTTTATTGTGTGTTGTTTGGTTTTAGTTTTTGTGAACCGCCCAGAGAGCTTCGGCTATTGGGCGGTATAGAAATGAAATGAATAAATAAATAAATAAATAAATAAGATACTTCGGGTGCAATCCTATGCATGTTTAGACAGAAAAAAAAGTCCTACAGTTCTCAGTATCCCTCCAGCCAGCTATGCTGCCTGGGGAATGCTGGGAATTGTAGGACTTTTTTTCTGTCTAAACATGCATAGGATTGTTCTATAATATGATGTGGATCCACATCAGTCTCTTTACTGGTGTGCCCAGTGTAGCTTCTAATCACAGGCACTCACAGCTTGGGTAAAATTCTTCTGTTATGCTTCCATGTTCCTAGCCATAAAATGTTTATCTACTGATACTGAAGTGTTCCATAGACTGGGTAGGAGGCAATGAAGTAATTGTGCATAATCACAGGCATACTATTTCCAAGACAAATGACTCCATCAACATGTAAGCTTCAGTTCTGCACATTTTGCTTAAATACACACTTTGTTTTCCAAACACATTGTAGTCTTGAGTACTTTCACTGAAAATATTAAATGCAAGAGTTTGGGCAGACTTTTTAAAATAAGTTGTTCCACACTGGCTTGCTTCTGTTCTTGCTAGACAGAGAGAGGTAAACACAGATCTTTTTAAAGAAGGAAAGCGATTTGTTTTAAATTAACCATGAAGCTTACCTTCTCACTTCCAGGTAGGCCCAAAGCAAATTGGCAGAAAAAGAGTAGTAGAGAAATTTAGAGTTTGATAACCATATTATTTATGTATCAACCCCAAAGCTCAATTTCTATCAGACCACATGAAAGAAGGTACTCTGACATTACTGACAGCTGAGTTCACAAGCACTATTCACTTCTCCTTTTAGTAAAGTATGAATATTTATTTTATAACCCCTATAAAACATTTAAAATATATATTCAATGTCATGTAAGCATGTACTCAGTTTCATTCAATTAAAAAACAAGAAAGTACAGAACAGTCTCTGAAGAGCTTCTTACAAGACATTTTTCTTCCAATTGCTGTTTATACAACTTATTACAATACCTTTGTTACAAGAATGGAAAGGCAGAGAGTTTTATAATCTTTTTCTTTGTGTGCACTGAACAGTGCTCTGTAGATGCTGAATTCTCCCATGAGCTTTTCATTGTTTGGGTTTTTCACAGAAACAGTGCAGAGGAGAACTTTTTTAAAATACTGAAAATCTAAAGCATAAAAACAACTGTGGGTTCTCATGTAATTCATGTAATACCTTTTGAATGTGATCAAATTAAATGATCAGATCTTAAGCAAGTACTACTTTATTTATACAGGGTTTTGTTTTTGTTTTTTTAAACAACCTTTAAAGTGTTCTGTGCCAAAATGTATTGATTTTGCAATTTCCAGGCTTTATGGGAAGCAAAGGTTTAAAATGGGGGGCGGGGGAAGGAGCTTTCAGAATGGTGCCATTTATTTAAGCTCTGCGTTTCCCATTAAAAACACAACAGGTGATGGTGAGCTAAATCCCCTGGAATGCACTGAGAACCAGAACCACTATTTCTGAAAACTTGGTAGTCTGTTCAAATAGAAAAAGACCTAACATACAGCAGAAAGCATGTTTGTTCATACCAAGCTAAATCAACTCTTGTTCTGTGTCACAGGGATCCTGTATCGCAAGTCCTGCGCATCCTCTGCAGCTTGCCTCATGACCTCTGCCGGATACCAGACTTTCTGTACTCCTGGGAAGATAAACTCCGTTTGTATAAGCTGCTGCAATACTCCACTCTGCAATGGGCCCAGGCCAAAGAAGCGGGGAAACTCTGGCACCGTGCCCAGGGCTGTTATATTAACAACCATAGTGCTCTCTAGCTTGGCACTTCTATCACCAGTCCATTGCTAAACTCTAATGGAAGATTTCTTTGTTGGCATCATTTGTCCTGTGTCATTTCCTTCAAAGACACAACTGGTTTCCATTGTAATGTGGCTGTTTGCGTCCAACTGCTAAAAGAAGAGTTTACTTCGAAAATTCTCAGCAACTTTGTTGGCAAGAGAATAGATCTAGTTGTCTGACTTTCCAGTGTGCACTTTAAAAGAAAAACAAAATCAACAGTCACCCATGTAGAACCCATATCCATTCATGTTGTTGGAAACTAGTCTATTGGAATAAGCACTTAAACTTGGAGGGGTACAACCTGCAGGCTGCAAACCCTTTTGTTTGTTTGTTGTTTAATTTCCATTTTGAGCATATTGTGTATCATCTGACTTTGTTTTATGAGGATTCACAGTTCATGTTCAAAAAGGCCATTCTGGTTAGCAGGACTAGGGTCTGTGCTGGTCTCCAGTGGCATCATTTTCACATTCAGCTCCAGTGATTCAAGACTCGATTTCTGCAAACTGCAGTCAGGCTTGGTCTCGCTCTGAAAAGTACTTAAGAAAACCTTGTTAGCAGTCTTAGTAGAAGACTTGCGCCGGGATGACATGAAGATCAATGGGCGCCGGGAGCGGCCGCTACTGGCTATAGAATTCAAATTGGCTCTTAAAAACTTCTCTTTGTTGGCATGTTCTAGTGTCAGGTGACAACGGAGGACTTGAAGAAATACATTCCGGAACTGCTGGGAGGAGATATTGTACAGGAGTGGGTTCACTACAGAACTGAGGTAGAAGAAGGTATCAGCTATAGGGAGAAGGGTAATGTAGGCTCTGAAGTAGGAGACCGTCCAGTCCTGCTTAGGTCTAGCAGCAGCCATGATCCTTCGAACTTGATTTGGCAGCCAGCATATGGCCAGAGTTGCAACAATCAGTCCTGCAAGCGAGGAGAAGAGAGAAAGAGAGAGCATGGGAAAACAAATCATAAAATATTTAGTATCAGTTCTGCACTTACTGGCTAGGAAATGATAACAATTTTTCAGTGTTTTGCTTGATAGCTTCTTCTGCCAGTAGCAAAATTTGTTCAAAGAAAAAAAAAGGCAAGCCACATTTTCAAGGTCATTGCAGTCTGTGTTCTGATAAGTATTATGTAATATTTAAGCTAGCATTTCTTTTTACTCTTTGGCATTGGTTAAGTTCAAAGACATTATTTCAGTGATAGCGCATTCCTCAAAACATTATCTATTCTCTTATTCCTGCTCCATCCCTTCCTCCTTCCTCCTGTTTTCATTAAAATACAGCCATATTAGAGCAGGCAATACCCAAAAGATGGTCAGATTCTGTTTATATTATACAGAACAAATATGCATACAATTGCATATTTGGCATTATTTTTGGTAACCTTTGTCTTACAGAAGATATTTTTTATGTACAGTGTGAATGGCTCTTTTTATGACAAAGAGTATATAATGGGTGTTTGGAAAAGAAATTCCCATTGAATTAAAATATAAAGTAAAATGGCACAGGAAAAAAATCTCTTAAGCATACTAAGGAAATGGAAATGGTTCCGATAATATGAAATATGTTAAAAGCTTTGATATCCATGCATTTTGTATTCACCTATAAAAGTGTATTTTCTCCATTTCATTGAGGTCCAGGTTATTTATTTATTTATTTTTAAAAGAATATGGACTTTAGAATGTTCGTCCTTGATTCACAGCCATAACCACACAACTGTGGCTTTCGTGTTGGTGGCTACAGCAGGGCAAAGATTCCGAAGCCTCTTGCCGAGCTTCATGTGCCCCACCTAAAAAGAATACTTAGCATTTGTTTACTGCTTTAAAATGTTCAATGTGCTTCATATGCATTACCTTATTTTAATCCTTACAATGACCATATGTGATAAGTCATTTATTATCCCCACTGAAGAGACAGTGACTTGCCTAGAAGTTCATAGCAGTAGTGAGATTTGAACCCTGATTTGTAGTTTAGCCTCGAAGCTACTAGACAACACCACCTTTCTACAATGGGATATGATTTATACATGATGTTCTGGATTACAGCCAAGGTCTATTAGAGGAACATTATTAATCAAGCTTAAGAAGACTCTCCGCTCCCAAGCTGGACAGTACAAAGGAGAATGTATGTAGATTCCCTTTTTTTAGAGGACACAATGGTATGGGGGAAAGGGTTAAAATTTGTCCTTTTAATTATTAAACTGTTCTATAATGTAATTCCAAAGTTTTTAGCCTATTCTGCAATGGTGTCCCTTGTTTTGCAGCAAATGTGCCTTATGTGTAAAACAAAACGTTTTCTGTAACAGAGGTATCCCCCAACCATTGCAAGATATTCCTTGATTTGTGCATTTTGTACCTCGCTGTTTACTAAAGCTCCTGTTTGCTTTAAAGCTACTTATACAACTTTAATTTTACAAAAGTATTTGTAAATAAGCATTATGCTTATTTCTGCTTCTGCCAAAATTAATCTGGACATGTATTTAATCATAATTATGTGGAAACACCAGGGCCAGCCTTATCATGACACAGACTGATGTGCCTGTATCAGCCTGTGGAGTGGCGACTTGTGCCATTCCGCTCACCACCACTGCCCTGCCACCAACAGCAGATGCTCTGGAGACCCTTGCCAGTTCTCCCACCGCTCTCTGGAGCAGCCACCCCCCCAGCACACGCGCCCCACTTTCCCTTATTGCAGCCACGGCTGGGCCCTGGGAGAGCTTGGCTGAACTCTCATGAGAGCACACCCAAGCTGTTGTGATAGTGTGATCTCACAAGAGGTTGAGTGAGCTCTCTGGGGATGCAGCTGAGCTGTCATGAAAATCCCATAGCCAGGAAGAGGCGCAAAGCGGTCCGTGATCTCACTTCAGGCAGCAAGATAAGTTGGGCCTACGCTGGGAAACGCTAAAACAGGGAAGTAGAATAAATCAAGAGGTCCAGAATTCCAAATCAGGGGGGAAAAAAACTTGTTTTAAAGAATGTAAGGGAATTTGACAATGCTGACAGAACAATAAATATGAATGTAAAGAAAAGAGGAGGAAAATTTGCAGCAGCACCTTGGAAGAGCCAGGACTGAACATAAACTGTGTGTGATAGTTGTTTTGTGAACCTCTTGATTTGAATGTTTAATTTTGGTTAATAAAAGAGATTAATTTTTGTAATAATGTGACATTTTTTTAATATCGAAATCTTTCTGGATTCTTTGCTCTCATTATACTATGCCATATATCAATGCATGTTACTTCTATGCCAGGGAATAATTTTGTAATCGAGGTATCTTAGTGCCTTCACCTTTGCAGCAACAAAGCAACTGCTGGTGAACAGGGTAAACTGCCAGACAGTTTTCTCTTGTATGAAGCCCTTACATTCATATTCCTTCTTGCTGCAAAAGTACACAAACTATATTAGCAGACATACTGTATTACCAGTTTCATCTGTTCTTCTCCATGATCCACATAACTGTCAATATGAAGAACAAGACCTATAGTAGATACTTTGCTTCACTTCCAGCTCCTCATTAGTGTACAGATGGTATAAGATACTCACATAACAAATGTCCCATAGTCATTTATCTTTCTATTTCTAATAGCCTATTTTAATAGACTATTTCTAATAGTATCACATGTGAAAGAGGTGAGTCAAGAAATCATAGTTGCATATTTAATTTGTCTTAGAGCCCAAACACACAATCAGGAGTCATCTGGGGCAGCTTTTGCTAGGCTGTGCTGTTCCAGAGAAAGTATGTTAATATGTCGTGCCACCAAACCGTAGTTTGTTTTTTTTATATCTAAACCATGATATGCAAGGGGCTGCCAAACCAACCAGGCCATCAAACCAGTCTTTGAAGTTGGCTTGGAAACCATAGTTTTTGCTGTGGTTTGCCATATTCACAACTTCACAAGTCATAGTTAAGGCCACTGCTCCATCTCATGGGGCTGCTGCTGCACTGTGGAAATAGTGAATTTATGGAGCTGAGTACTAAGCAAATGAGAAAACAAAAGCATAGGCGCAGGTCTCTGTTGTACTTTGAAAACTCAGTTCATACAGCCATGGTTTGGAGTAATGTCTGAATTGTACCATTAGGGAATCACATTTTGAATAGTCCCAAAACAAAACAAAAAATATCCCTGAACATACAAAACAAGACTCAAAAAAGGGTATGAAATCCTTTCTCTTTGGGATGCTAGTTTAAAAAAAAAACCTTGATGGAACCTGTTCTCTATGGGATGCTAGTTGTTTTTTGTTTCTTACATGCAGGATATCTGTGTGTATGCATATAATGCATATACACATACAAAAACTATAGATATCTATGCATACACACATTCAGACAAGTAGCCCCTTAGCTATATCTTGAAATTTATAATTTGTTTGTTTAAATAAATGGTAATTGTAAAAGCTGACCAGATAGCTATTCTGATAGTTTTATCTGCTAGGGTGTCATTGGAGGTGTTTTTCTTTCATTAACCCCACCCCTGAATGGGAGGGGTGATCTGGGAAGAGGTGGAAGAGGGAAGGCTGCATGGTGGTCCCAGTCTGAATTGGGGCCATGTGCTCTTACACTAGAATAAAGAAAAAGCTAACCCTTCGCTACACACTTTGCAATTAATGAAACCTGTAGTTTGGCTCTTAGTCTCTTTCTTTGCTCTCCACTTGCTTCGCTTCAGTTCTGTTTTCTGCTGTCCTTTGCTATAGTCCTGCTTTTTAAACACAGTAATTTCCATCCCCACTTGCTGTCTGATCATTCCTCAAGTAAAAGCGTAGCGAGGTCATGCTCTCATTCTTGTTTCTCTGTGCTGTCATAATCATTAACATGAACTAAAGACCAATGTGGCATGGCATAGGAGAGTCACTGAAGACTCAAATACAAAGTTACTCCATCTTGTCTTTCAAATACATGTGGGACCCACAGATATTTTTATTTATTTAAGCAATGAACCTTTAGAGAGCTTTCACTCAGGCCTGTAGCCAGACATTCCATGATGAGGTGGGGGATCGTTGCAGAACAGCCTAAACATAAATACAGGTAGACAAAGATATTTAACTGTATTAACTATAATGAAACTAACATTTTTTTATTTAAAAAATGAGGGCCTAGTACTCATCAGTTATTCTAAAGCTTTTGCACCCATTGGCCAGAACATCAGCATGCAACAGAAGTTTCTAGTGAACTATTATGTAGAATATGGCATGCATGCTTTATCTTCACAAGCAGAAGAGCTCGAGAGAGAGGTCACCATCCAAACTTCCTCTTCTTCTCCCTCCCACTGCACCTCTCTGTGTCCCCCCAAAAACTGCACTGGAGAATCTCCCAACCCTCTGAAGATTTGGGGGCCATGCAGGAGGCTGAGGAGGGGGAATATGTTATGACTGTTCCGCTGGCAGACAGACACTGACTGGGTTCACACAATACAATAGCCCATACTCAATGGTTGAGTATGGGTTGAGTGTGGGTTGTTGAACTGTAGGTTGTTGAGACGTGGGTAGGGATCTTAAGAGAATTCCGCCACGGACTCCAGTGAGGCAGGATTCTTTAGAGTCCAGCCCCCCGAATCCGTGGCGGAACAGCCTCCCCGCCCCCGCCACCCCGCGGAATCACCCTGGGACGGAGCTTACCTGGCGGCGGATGCGGCGGCTCCGGTGGCAGTGGATGTGGCAGCGGCTCCAGCTTTTCTCTCGGCCACTGCTGGGCTGCTGTGGCCGCAAAATGGTGGCCATTGTAGCGGCCGCCATTGCGTGGCTGGCTTTGTTCGTGATAGGCTATGTAAATACGTAGCCTATCATGGCAAATGGCAGCCACACAAATGGTGTAGCGGCTGCCATTTGCGTCCTTGCCTTTTGCTGTGATAGGCTATGTAAATACTTACGTAGCCTATCATGGCTTACTGCGAGGACGCAAATGGCGGCCGCTATGACAGACGCCATTTGCAGCTGCAGCAGCCCAGCTGTGGCCCGGCCGATAGCTCCACGGAGCTACTATGGAGCAGAGCCGGCCAGAGAGAATTCCAGGGGGAGGGACAGAGCGCCTCCCCCCAACCGCGGATTGCCCAGCACGGAGCCAGGCAAGTCTTTACGTGGGTTATCATGTTATCTGAACCCAGCCATGATTTTTTTAAAAAAATGGTTTGTTAACCACGAACAACCCACAGTTCACAACTGAAAAACCATGGGTTCTTCTCATGGGTTGTTTGTGGTTAACAAACCATGGGTGTTTTTTTTTATCGCAGCTGGGTTCAGATAACACAATTAACCATGTTTCAGCAACAACCCACAGTCAACCTGTACTCAACTCTTGAGTGTGGGTTATTGTGTTATTTGAACCCAGCCACTGTTGGATACAATCGAAACTTTAAAATTTAAAATTGCAGAGGGGATCTGGAATATCTACAAGAGGCCTCTACAAGTACTTCTTTGGTTCTGGGTCTGCTTTTACTTGTTACCATAACAAGTGATACCAAGTTCTAAACCCAAAGCAAAATTGTTATTTATTTATTTATTTATTTATTTGATTTAAACTCCACCTTTCTACCAAAAAATGGCATTCAAGGCAGCTTATGAAACCATTTAAAATAGATTAAGGGCGCAATCCTATTGGGATAGTCGGCTGCGTCCAAACTCGGAGGCGGCTGACTAGCCAATGTAAGGTGGGCGGAGCACAGAGGCGGCCACCACGCGCCGCCTGCCCTGCCTTTGCAGCTAGACAGCTGATTTTGGCTGTCTAGCTGGGGACATCGGAGTGGGGGCCAGGAGGGAGGGAGGCCAGACAGAGCATCATAATGATGCTTTCGTGGTCTACTCCCTGCCCCCAAGACTGCTCCCTTTTCGCTCACTCCATGCTGCAGTTACGAGCACGGAGATGGGGAAGAACCTCACTACCTGTGTGGCAGTAGGGGAGGGGAGTGTGGTTTCTGGAAACTGAGCTCAGAGCCCTGGCACTGGGTCAGTTTTAGGCCTTAGTGAGGTATTAATAATGGATACTCCTGCATATTTGTCCTATCCTTATATCCAAGAGTGATCAAGAATGCTCCTTAAAACTACCAGCTTCATGCTAGGTTCAACTGTAGAGGGTGAGATGTTTTCAGGACTAAACTTGATGCTACGTTAAATGTGTAGTGTCTAGGTGATCCTAACTAACTCTAGAGTAAGCACATGGGGGGCCAATCCAGACTGGGACCACTGCATGTGAATAGAGGAATTTTACCTTCCCCCCCAGCCACTTCCCCCCCCTAAGTTCACCCCCCCACACACACACACACATGCAGGGGCTAAAGAAACTCCATAACGCATTGGGCGAGTCTGCACGTCATGATAAATCACCCTAAAAATAAGCCATGGGGGGTTGGTTGTTCGCTCCCTAACCTATGTTACACCCAACAGACAACTGAGCACTTTGCAACTTGCTATCGCTTGTTTTCCCCTTAGTCCGCCTGCCTCCTCCCAGCACGTATCCTATGGGTCTTTGAGGCACAACCCCTCTTGTATCCTCATCCCTTCGGAGGGAAACTTTTCCAGCTTGCTGCCCTGCTCTGTTCACTGTCCCTTTTCTGTGCAGTTTTTCTGTTCACAACCTCCCCTGCAACCTCCATGCTTTAGAAGTATGCAAATAGGTTCATTTAATATATGTATGTATGTATGTATGTATATATTTTGTGTCATTTACAAGTGCGCACATTTGCCTGTCTGCTATTTACTTTCTTTGGTCTTATCAGCAGTACAGAGCAATGGCCCCTCTGTATGTGTTGAAATCCCACTGTCAATTTTATCATCTCACTGTATTAAATCTTGAACTGACACTTCTCCATTTCCTCCCCCAACTCTGTGCTTCTCTTGACCCTGAACTCTGAAACCAGCAGCTGAATGGGACAGTATTGGGGTGGGAGGGTGTAATTACTGTGGGAATATGAGTGTGATTACTGCAAAAGTATGGGAGAACTTATTGCGAAAATGGCTTCATTTTTTTAAATTTAATTTTTCTGTCATTCCCAAGTGTGCACTTGCAAATGACAGACTTTAAAAACAAAAAAAGAACCCATTTTCACCATAAGCACACCCATACCCCCGTAGTAATTACACCCACTCATTCCAATAGAGCCATGCCGTTCAATTGCCACTTTCAGAGTTCTGGGTAAAGGGAAGTGGTGAAATAGGGGAGGAAACTGACAAGTGTCAATTCAAGAGTAATCCAGTGAGAGGATGAAATTGACAAGTGGGACTGAGACATGTATAGAGGGGATATTGATCTGTACTGCTGCCAAGACAAAAGAAAGTAAATAGTGAACAGAAGAATGTGCACACCTGCACACTTGCAAAGAACAGAGGACCCCCCCCCATTTGCTTACTTCTGAAGCACTGGGGGAAAACAGGTTGCGAAGGAGTTACAGACATTTCAGAGTGTCATTTCTGTATCGGTGGAGGGGTGGACAGCACTGAGGAGGGAGGTGACAGTAGTGACATGACGAGGAGCGGCTGTCTTTTTTGCTGCCTTTGCCAAGTGGCTCTGTAGCTGCTTGGGGCAAGCCATTGTGCCAGGTTTGCATGCCAAGCCATGACTAGGCACACTGGAAACAAGCCACTCTGAACAACCCAACAACAAACCATTATTCTCAGGGTGGCTTGTGCATGGTTCACAAACAACGTCAGGTTCAGATGAGGAAACCATGTCAGGTTCAGATGTCATGGCAAACCACCTTCACACAAACAAAGCTGACAACCCACGGTGGGTTGTCATGTCAAGCAAACCAGGTCATTGTTTTGGTCTCTCTTGCCCTATAGTTATGCAGCACCCTGCCCTCAAAGAATCTGCTGAAAGTTCTTTCAGGTGCATGATAAGACCTATTTGTTTAGATTGTCTTTTGGCAATAGGTTTAGGCCAACAGACAGCTGAGATATAAAATGTGTATTAATCTGAGATTTTATTGTGTTCTAATATTTATTGGCTTTTAAATTAAACACGGTCTCTCTTAAATTTATTGTTACCCATCTTGAGTCCTCAGGGCTGTTTGGGCAATACATTTAATTAAATAAATATATTTATGTGGAGCAGAATTCCAGCCCTTACCTCTTACAGATATATGTAAACGGGCACTCAGATGTACAAAGTACAATATTTTAAAAATCATGCGGACACCACTGAACTATGATCAGCATCCTTGACTGTAAAACATAAAACAAAAATAATGCATTGTCAGGTTTTGTTTTTCTTATCCATAGTCTTGACATTGACCTTTACTGAGAGTATGAACTGCTGCACATGTAAGGTTCTCCCTTAGAGTCTTCAGAAGGAACCAATTGCTTGGTTGTACATACAGCAAGTGAAAAATGAGCTGGTAATAACCTTGTACAGTGCTGTAGAGGTTAGTCTTTCATGGGGCAGGCAGAAGACGATGTGTGTAAACTTTGTCATTTTTATAAGGACAAGTAATTGCTCATCTCTCTACCCCAGAAAAATGTTCTTTGTTTTTCTTGCGATGTGAACAAACATTTGGGCTTGGATGCTTCAGAAATTACTACAAGCCTCCAAGGGAAAACCTTCTATTCTCATTCAAGTCATAATAAGATAGGGTATAAAATCCTTTCACTCTGTTTAATGTGCTTTCACATCCAATACAAACTTGAGTATGACAAATGGAGTGGGGTGGGGTGGGGGGCTCTAACAGACTATGTATAGACTTAGTGTTGCTTTATAAATGAGCAGAATGGGCTTAAGTAATGCAGTGTGAACTTTTATGTAGACCAGTAAACCAAATGCCCTTATAAAACAGGAAGCAATATTTTCTATTAAAATGAGCATCTGTTCTGTCCTTAGAACATATCCACTGGCCAGGTACTTACTGTGCTTTACAATGCTACAAATTTAATCAGAAGCCAAAGAGAGCAGTAGTTTCATTTCCCCTCCCAATTACTGCACTAGAACGACAAGAAACATTCAATGACACAGATTTTATTATTTTCAGAGAAGCATTTTCCTGCAAAAACAAAGTAAAGCAAGTGTCCATCCATCTGTAGCTTTAACTTTTATGCAGTAAAAACAAATGTGCTCTCTTTCCCATATAATGGTCTGAGGCATGTGCTAGTGCCTTTCCTGTTCATGTTTTCAAGCTTATATTGTATTACGGCGCAATCCTAACTAGATCCCTCTGAACTCGGAGGTGACTGCCTATCCAAAGCAGGGCAGGAGAAGCACAGAAGGGATCGTTCCCGCCACGCTTCTCCTGCCCTGCTTTATCAGTTAGACAGCTGATTGCGGCTGTCTAGCTGTGGGAGGGCAGAGCAGGGGAGGAGGCTGCTGTACGACACACAGGATGTGTCATACAGGCAGCTACGTTCTCCCTGCCCTGGAACGCCCCCAGCCGTGCCCCTTTCCAGCCACTCTGCGATCCTCTTGCAAGTGCAGAGGACGGGGCTGTTCCGCACTGCCTCCGAGGCAGTGTGGAAGTGGGGGGAGGTCGGTTCTCCGGGAACCGACCTCGGAGAGCAGGCTCTGAGGTCGGTTCCCAGAAAACACCATATCCTATGGCCGTCTAGCCACTATCCTATGGCCATAGGATTGCTCCCTTATATTGCTTATTTAATAAGCAATATAAGGGAGCTTATTTAATAATTTAATTAATAAGCTTATTTAATAATTTATAAAGTGCACCTTCATCCAGAAAAGTATTCCAGGAAGGAGGAGGATCCAGCCAAATATAAGCACTTTTAAGTCCCTTTGATTTCAGTTACATAGTTACGCCCACTGAATCTCTCCCATGTAAAGTAATAAGATGTGCAGCGCAGTCCTCTCAGTGCCAGCCCTACCATGACAAGCCACCTTGAGCCAGTTGGCTCAAGTGGAGGATTGGGCGGGGTGGCAGAATGAACACGTGTCCCCCCATCGGAGACCTCGCTGCACCATCTGACCCCCTGCTACGTGGCTGGAAGAAGTGCACTCCCCCACCAACTGCTGCCGCCGAGCTGCTCAAACAGAGCAGGTGCCTGGCCAGGTGCTCCACAGGCAGACTGACACCTTGCCAGCCAGGCCACGGAACGCTGCTGGTGGGCTGAGCAGAAGAGCAAGTGAGCAGCGGCTATTGCCCAGTCAGCCATTTCATGGCTGCAGGCATAGGGTTAGGCTGGCTGGCTGGCAGGTGGAGAAGCAGACCAAGCAGAAGCCCCGCACAGATGGTGGCTGGGCCATGTGGAGAGAGGCCTTATATCAGAGGCCCCCGACGTGGTGCCTGTGGGCATGCACATTTTTATTCCCCACCCCCATTTGTTAATATACGTACATGGACTTGTATGAAATGTATACAACTTTCTAGCAATTATACATAAGCGTCAACAAAACCAGACCAAATCTCCAAATAAGTGTCCATCTGAAGGTGGTGTCTATATGCCACCCATTCAAATACTGAAAGCATCGTAAGGTCCTCAATCCATTGCATTATAGGAGGTGAGTGCTTACCCTTATCCAATGTTGTAATATCAGTCCTTTAGCTGTCAAAAGGGCATGGAGTATCCATTTATGCTGACCATTTGTTACTTTCCATGAAGCAGGGAAATAATTTAAAAGAGTGTGTACACAGACAAATATTAAAGCCTGTTCCAGTATAAAATGTATCTGTATAATAACCTCCTCCCAAAAAAGAAGCAACTAATGGGCATTGCCAAAACATATGTTTAAAAGAAGCATTAGCTGATTTGTGCCACCAGCAATTAGCCAAATTAGATAATCCCTTATTAAAGAGAGATTGCAGTGTCCAATAGACATGAAACAAATGTTTTTGATGAATAAGACACCGCCAAAGATCCAAAGATGTGACAGGTAGACACCAATGGTGATCTACTGATTAGGTATTTTGTGGTGGTGCCCATAGCAGTTTCTCAAATTCCCAAATGTGCCCACACGTCCAAAAAGGTTGGGGACTCCTGCCTTATAAGGACCTCCCCCAAGTCAAGGCTCACTTGGACAAGTCTCAAAAGACATTGTAAAGGCTTGTGATACGTAGTGAAAGCCTCACGGTACTTTTCCAATTCTCACAGGCTTGGCAAAGTCTTGCGAGATGTTAGTGAAGCCCTGTGGGACTTTGGGGTGGCTTCTCTGTGGTGTCTGTAGTGGCTGCAG
This sequence comes from Heloderma suspectum, assembly GCF_057233095.1. Taxonomy (NCBI): domain Eukaryota; kingdom Metazoa; phylum Chordata; class Lepidosauria; order Squamata; family Helodermatidae; genus Heloderma; species Heloderma suspectum. The sequence goes on along the minus strand of NC_139458.1, from coordinate 160,808,145 downwards.
GGAGCACAGGGTGGCAATGAGTCCTGCCTTAGGCAGAAAAATGGCTTGGGATAAGTAACACATACTGATTCAAACACTGATTATCCTAATGCCTTGTGTGACCCACACAGCACTTAAAATATAGAAGACAGCAAATATGCATGTTTTCCTACGCACATGCGCGTTTATTGTGCTGGATGTGCTTTTGTTAAATAAAAACAACAATCATCATTTCTTGAAAGCATCTTTTACACCATCATCTTTTCCTAAGTGACTAAGCTTCAGAGTACAGTAAACCTAGCACTTTAAGTGCCAGCAACATAACTCTGCCTCGCTGGCACAGAACAGAAGAAACTTGGCAGCCGCTTCTCCCTTAACAATTCTTCCTTTTTATGACTCAAAAACATTCCTCCAGACAACAGGATACCAAACTCAGTTCATTACTATCTGCATCTTTATGGAGGATATGAAAATACATTATAGTGAGCAGTGTCTAAAACACAATGGAAAACCTGGATGTCTTTGCAGTGTTTGCTTATTCGAAAATTGATATGACTGCATCTTATGAGGCTTTGAATTGTTCGTCTAAGTTTTAAGGTCTAAAAGCAATACATTTTCCCACAGCAGCCTCTCTAGAGACCAATTATCCCATAGAGCCTGGCTCATCTGACGAGATAAGGATTGCTGTCATAGGAGTGCCCCAGTATTTTTTCCTAGTCTAACGTTGACCCCGATTAAGAATTTCTACAGTCATTGTATCTCAAGACACTTTCTCAGATACACCAGTTATTTTCATGATTCACAGGATATATATGAGTAATTCATTGGTACCAAAATCAAGCCCTTTGTAAAAACAATACTGGCATGAACAAGGTTAACTACCAAAAAGGGATTTTTGTCATTAAATTAAGGGCACAAATGAGGTTTCTCAACATCTGCTTGTACACTGACATTTAAAAAGTAATTGTCACCGGAATATAAGCATACGGCTAGTTGAATTCCAAGCTGAGAGTTGACAGAAATGTATGTGGCTCAGGGTGGCTCAGGGTTTAGCTTGGCCTAGCTTCATATTCGTAGGGATATGTTACGGGCAGTGGTGCACTAGGACATTTTGAAGTGCAGGTGCTCCTCATGACAATCCCCACAGCCACACCCCCAAGGAGAGTAAAAAAATGCAGGCAACTGTGTTGATTCATATCAACAAACCAGTTCTAGGAACAGGTCTTTTGTAAAAGAATCGTAACTGCCCATTCAAGACCAAGGCACCGCAAAATTTTACATTACAACAATGAACAATATATTGACCTGGTTCACACGTATTGAGAAGCCACCATGGCTGAATTTTCTTGTGGGGTTGCTCGTTGTGGCAGGGGCTGCCATTTTGAATATTCGAGCTGGGGGGGCACCATAGCTTGTCATTATGTGCGAATCCAGCAAGGGTGGGCTGTTTGGGTGGTTGACAAGCCACCCAGAACCCATGGGCTGTTTTAGGGTTGCTGGTGGCTTGCCAACCACCCCAACAACTCACCCTTGCTGGGCTCACACATAACAACAAGCCATGATGCCCCAGACCCAGCTGTGGCTCAGAGACTTTTGCAGAGGCCACCACTACAAAAGTCTCTGCTAATCAAAAAAGTGCCGGCGCTGCATCCCTGTGATCCCTGGCTCACTACACTACTGGTTGTAGGATTGGTCCCCTGTTAACACAACCCCTTAGGGTGAAATCCTATGGGGATAGGTGGCTGCCTCCGAACTCGGAGGTGACCACCTATCCAATGCAGGGCAGGAGAAGCACAGAGAGGATTGTTCCCTCCGTGCCTCTCCTGCCCTGCATTTGTGGAGCAGGGAAGGAGGCTGCTAGATGATATATAGGATGTGTCGTACTGGCATTTCTGCCTTCCCCTCCTGGGAATGCCACCTGGAATGTCCCATTTTGGCTGCTCCGCACTCCTCTTCTGAGTGCGAAGTGCAGGGCTGTTCCGTGCTGCCTGCAAGGCAGCGTGGGAGAGGGAGGAAGGTCAGTTCCCGGAAAACCTCATATCCTATGGCTGTCTAGCAGCTGACTAGCGGCCATAGGATTGCTCCCTAATTAGCTACTTATAAAACCATCGTCATAAAATCTCAGTGAGGAACTTATTTAAAAAATGCCATAGGAGTCCCTATCATGTTGCCACTTTTCATTTCCAATTATTGAATGTTCTTAAGCAAAGAAACAAGGCAGTGTTGGGTAGGAAAGAGGTTGAAAAGGAATGGGTAGAGAAGGATATGAAAGAAGAGAAAAGGATATTGCATCACTGTTTATGGAAAGGGAGGAATTTGATGGCACATAACACAAAAAGATTACATGGCTCAATTTATCGTTGAATCGAAATTGATGCCCCACTGTGTTTTTGAGGTGGTTACCATTTCCCAGTACTGGGATAGGGAAGAACTCATATCCCTGTAGCTCTATATCATCTCATGGCAACTCAGGATCCAAGTCACTGGGAATTACTTCATAATTACTTCATAAGATTGGACTGTGAAGTTGAGAGGTTATTCTCTCAATGATGTCTGTACTTTGTTGTCCAGTTTGTATTTAATACTGGATTAGATAGCCAGACAAAGTTACCGTGAACATCAAGCTATTTTTTCAATCTTCCTCATTGACACTAAGGCCTATATATATGCTATACAACACAGCATGTAGCAGTGGCAAAATTCAGAAGTACTTGTGCATAAACATTTTACTTGTATTTCTATGGGTTATGGTTTGTTTGCTCAAGGACAAACATTTGTAATAGCTAATTAGAAGCAAATGATATTGATAATTTTGGAGGTGAATGTCACAATTTATTAATCAGAGACATAATTATTGAATCTACCTTTGTCAATATTTACAAAGGGAAATAAATTAGGACATTAACAGAAACAAGCAATCAACCTTATGCCTATTTTTAAAAAGCCCTTAATATGATTTAGCTGTTCTTTGCTTTGTGTCACAACCTCCTTGAAAGAGTCACATTCTAGAGAATACAAGACCTTTACATTATTCCACTACTATTTCCCCTGGCCCCTCTCCAAAATACATATACTAACATGGCTGCAAAGGAAGTATTTTCTTGTAAATATTTTTATCCTTCCCTTTCACTAAGGACATCAGGATGTCGTATCTATTTTGCTCTCCTGTCCGTTTATCCTCATCACAACCCTGTTAGGTAGTGTGGAAATTCCATAAATTATTCAGTAAAAATTATTAAAATGTTGTGTAATATTTATAGATGTTTTATGTAATGAAGTATTGTTATCATTATAAAGGTTATCTGGAAAAGGTGAAGGTTACCTCTAATTGAGGCACAGAAGTTACTTTGTGACAAGAAGTCAAAGATGTGGTAGAAGATCACTGATCAGAGCAGGGGTCCCCAACCTTTTTGGGACACTGACTACATTTAGAATTTTGAGAGAGTGTCATGATCATTCTCACAAAATGACTGCCATGGGGGGCTTGCCCATTCACAAAATGGTTGCTATGGTGAATATGACCAGTCACGAAATATCCATTTCCATGAAGGCAAACTGGTGAGACTAAAAGAAAATAACTTGCCCAAGGACCTACAAGGCAGAGGTGGGGTCTGAGCTCCGAAAGACAAAACTACTCTTTTGAACCCAAATAAAGATGGTGCTGGAGGGAATCCCTTTGCTTTGCAGCATGGAAACCCTCCAGTTAATAATAAAAAAACCTTTAGAAATAAAATTAAAATCAGGAGGGGCAGGACGCATGGCGGGCACCAAGGGTGCCTGGATTGCTTGCTTTCAGCTTTGCTCCCCATTCCTTTTCCCTTTTGTATTTGCTAGACTATGGCTGTTTCTGTATTAAGCAAAACCCCCGCAAAAACCCACGTCCTTTCCGGAGCTTCCTGCTTTCAGTTTTATTGCAGGATTAGGAAGGGCTCCTTTACACAGCAGCCACCTGGTTTGAACTGAGGGAGTGCCTCCCTTCTTCCCTGGAATGTGTGCAAAGGAAGGGGGGGGGTCTTGTTTTCATAGCTTAACTTCAGCTGTACTGTTTTCTCGCAACCCCCAGGAAACTTCTGACTTAGAATCATAGAATAGTAGGGTTGGAAGGGACCTACAAGGACATCGAGTCCAACCCCCTGCTCAATCCAGAAATCCAAGTCAGAGAAACCCTGACAGATGGCTGTCCAGCCTCATCTTGAACGCCTCCAGTGTGGGAGAGCCCACCACCTCCCTAGGTAATTGGTTCCATTGTTGTATTGCTCTAACAGTCAGGAGGTTTTTCCTGATGTTCAGCTGGAATCTGGCTTCCTGTAACTTGAGCCCATTATTCCGTGTCCTGAACTCTGGCATGATCGAGAAGAGATGCTGGCCTTCCTCTCTGTGAAAACCTTTCAAGTCCTTGAAGAGCGCTTTCATATCTCCCCTCAGTCTTCTCTTCTCAAAGCTAAACATGCCCAGTTCTTTCAGTCTCTCTTCATAGAACTTTGTTTCCAGTCCCTGATCACCTTTGTTGCCCTCTTCTGAACCCTCTCCAGTTTGTCTGGATCCTTCTTAAAGTGTGGTGCCCAGAACTGGACACAGTACTCCAGATGAGGCCTAACCTGTGCTGAGTAGACGGTGACTAGTACTTCCCGGGATTTGGAAGCTATGCTTCTATTAATGCAGCCCAAAATAGCATATGCCTTTTTTGCAAGCCACATCACATTGTTGGCTCATATTCAGGTTGTGACCTACAACAATTCCAAGATCCTACTCGCTTGTAGTATTGTTGAGCCACATATCCCCCATCTTGTAACTGTGCATTTGGTTTCTTTTTCCTAGGTGCAGAACTTGGCATTTATCCCTATTAAATGTCATTCTGTTGTTTTCTGCCCAACGCTCCAGTCTATCCAGATCACTTTGAATTTTGTTTCTGTCTTCCAAAGTATTAGTTATCCTGCCCAATTTTGTGTAGGGATGTCAGAGAATTCCGCGATGGATCTTGGTGAGGCTGAATGCCAGTGCATTCGGCCCCCCGAAATCTGTCGCGGAATGAAGCCCCCGCCCCCCACCTCATGAAAGATGAATGGGACAAAGTCCCCGCTGCCCCCACCCCACGAAAGGTGCGCAAAACGGAGCACTTACCTGCTCCCGTCCGTGCTGCTTTGCGAATGGCGGCCGTCCTGCCATTTGCGTCCCTGTGGAGGCCGTGATAGGCTACGTAAGTATTTACGTATCCTATCACGGCAGGGGGGGAAACCCCAGCGTACGCAAATGGCGGCAGCTACCGCCATTTGCGTACGCTGGGTTTCCCCCCCCCCTGCCGTGATAAGCTACGTAAATCTTTACGTAGCCTATCATGGCTCAATACAGGGACGCAAATGGCAGCGGCTATGACAGCCACCATTTGCATCCCTGCGGGGCTGCCCAGCGGCCGGATGTCCGGCTGCAGGTGGCCGGAGCTGGCCGGCGGCTCTGCGGCTTGGATGCGGAGCGGAGCCGGCCAGGCAGGATTCCGGCGGGAGGGACAGAGCGCCTCCCCCCCGTCGAGGATTCCGGGGGGAGGGACAGAGTGCCCCCCCACTGCGGACTGCCCAGCGCAGAGACAGGTAGGTGTTTCGTACATCCCTAATTTTCTGTCATCTGCAAAGTTAATCAGCGTTGCCTGCACCTCCTCCTCCAAGTCATTAATAAAAATGTTGAAGAGCACTGGGCCCAGGACTGAGTCCTGCAGTACCCCACTCGTTACCTCTCCCCAGTTTGAGAAGTTCCCATTGATAATCGATTCTGTAGCCAACTGTGGATCCACCAGATCGTTGTTTCATCTAGCCCACTTTGAGCTAGTTTGCTCATCAGGATATCATGGGGCACTTTGTTGAAAGCTTTGCTGAAGTGCAGGTATATTATGTTGGCAGCATTCCCATGGTCCACAAGGGGGGTTACTTGATCAAAAAATGAGATCAGATTTGTCTGGCAGGACTTGTTCTTGACAAATCCATGTTGGCTTCGAGTAATCACTGCATTGTTTTCAAGTGCTTACAGATGGATTGCTTTATCATTTGCTCCAGAATTTTCCCAGGGATTGATGTCAGACTGACTGGTCTGTAGTTTCCAGGTTCCTCCTTTTTACCCTTTTTGAAGATAGGGACAACATTAGCCCTCCTCCAGTCATCTGGCATTTCACTCGTCCTCCATGATTGCTCAAAGAGAATAGCCAGTGATTTTCTGAGATTTCTTCTGCCAGTTCTTTTATTACTCTAGGATGCAGTTCATCTGGCCCTGGAGATTTGAACTCATTCAAAGTAATTAGGTGTTCCTTGACCATATGCCTATCAATCTCAAGCTGCAATCCAGCCCCTTCAGCCTGTACTTCGCCTTTGCCAGGGGGGTCATAGACCCTCTTTTGGGAGAAGACTGAGCCAAAGTAGGAATTGAGTACCTCTGCCTTTTCTTTGTCATCTGTTATCATTTTGCCTTCCTTATTTAATAGGTGAACCACCATTTATTTTCTCTGTCTTTTACTATGTATGTAGCTGAAGAAAGCCCTTTTGTTGTTTTTAGCATCCCTAAAAGCGTTCCCCCCTTTTTTTGCCGTAATAGCTTACGTAAATATTTACATAGGCTAAAACAGCGGAAAAAAAGGGAACGCAAATGGCAGCCGCCGTAACTGCTGCCATTTGCGTACGCGGGGTTTTTTTTCCCAGAGGGCTGCCCAGTGGCTGTATGTCTCCGCGGAGCTGAGCTGGCCAGATCAGGATCTCGGGGGGAGGCGCTCCGCGCCTCCCCCCCATCATGAATCACCCTGTCGAAAAGGTAAGTGACTTTCATACATCCCTGTCCCTCACTAACCTCAGCCCGTTCTCAGCTTTAGTCTTCCTGACACCATCCTTGCAATTCTGTGGTACCTGCCTGTACTCTTCCTTAGTTACTTGGCCTTCCTTCCACTTCCTATATGTGTCCTTTTTTGTTTTCAGGTCATCTCTAAGCTTTTTGTGAAGCCACATTGGCTTCTTCTGTTGTCTTCCATCTTTTCTTCTTGTTGGAATTGTTTGTAATTGTGCCTTGAGAATTTCCTTTTTTAAAAGCTCCCACCCATCTTGGACTCCTTTTCTCATTAGAATCACTTGCCAAGGGACCTTACTGATCATTGTTCTGAGTTTATTAAAATCAGCTTTCCTAAAATCCAGGGTATGCGTTTGACTACACTCGGCTTTTGCTTCCCTTACAACCAAGAACTCAAGTATAACATGGTCGCTTTCCCCCAGAGTCCCTGTAACTGCTAGGGGTGCACGAAAGTCACTTACCTGGTCTCGCAGCTTGCTTCACGGTGGGGGGGAAGGGGTTCGCTGCTCCCCCCGAAGTTCAGGCCGGGGGGGAGGCTTCCCTCCTCACCCAGCTGAAATTCAGGCCGGGGGGGAGGCTTCCCGCCTTGCCCGGCCGAAATTCAGGCCGGGGAGAAGCGCCCCGTCTCCCCGGCCGTGAACTTCAAAAGAAAAAAAAAAACGCCCCTGTGATAGGCTACGTAACGATTAACGTAGCCTATCACGGCTAGATCTGCAAAGTCAGCCATGATAGGCTACGTTAATCGTCACGTAGCCTATCACAGGGGCGTTTTTTTTTTTTTTTACTTTGCTTGTAATGGCAGCGGCGGCAGCCGGTCAAAAGACCGGCTGCCGCTCCCGCCCCTGACGAAGACCTTCCAAACCGCTGCCGGGACCCGCCGCCAGGAGGGACATTCGTGAAAGGTAAGTCCCATCCCGGGGGGGGGGGGGCGGAGAAGTTCTCCCCGAACAACCTTCGGAGGACCGAATGCATTGGCGCTCAGCCCCCTGAAGTTTCGGGGAGAAATTCTCCCCCATCCCTAGTAACTGCTATTTTATCCACTAAGTAATCTCTGTTGGTTAGGATCAAGTCAAGGATAGCCGATCCTCTAGTTCCTTCCTCTACTTTCTGTAGGAGGAAGTGATCTACCACACAAGTCAGGAATTTCCTGGAGGGGCCATGTTTTGCAGAATTTATCTCCCAACAAATATCGGGGAAATTGAAGTCCCCCATTACTACTACATCATGCTTCCTTAAAACATTGGCTATTTGCTTTTCAATAGTTTCATCCTTGTCTTCTCCTTGATTGGGTGGCCGGCAGTAGACTCTGACGACCAGGTTCCTTTTATTCTTTGCTCCATTTATTTT